>NC_142472.1:27801480-28412480 GCF_049115385.1 Moschus berezovskii
TAAACTTGGAGTAGGAAAAGATGTCTTAAATAACAGAGCAAAAAGGAAAAGATTGATATATCAGTTATGCCTTACTTAAGAACTAATGCTCCTCTAAAACAAAATTTTAAAATTAAGAAACAAACTGGAAGAAGATATTTGTAAAAGCATTTCTAAAAAGAAGTCAATACATAAAATACATAAACAACACCTAAAATCTATTTTAAATAAAAATTGAGAAAGATGCATTCAAAATAGAACATGATGCAGCCAATAAACAAAGTCTAATTTCTTGGCAAGCTGTTCATCTTAACCAAAGCAACCAAGAAGTTTTTAAGTAAAAAAGGAAAAATAAACACACAAGAGAAGTGTTAATCTCTCCAAGAAATAAAATGAGAGAAGTTTTCCTGTTTTTAATTTCATTGATTCTGCTACAATCCTTATTATTTATTTTCTTCTGTTTACTTTGGAAACAATTTGCTTTTGTTTTTCTAGTTTCCTTACATGGAAACTTAGATGATTGATTTTAGGTTTTTCTTCTTTCCTGTTGTTCAGTCACTAAGTAATGTCCGACTCTTTGAGACCCCTGCAGCATGCCAGGCCCCCCCGTCGTTCACTGTCTCCGGGAGTGTGCTCAAACTCACGTCCATTGAGTCGATAATGCCATCCAACCATTTCATCCTCTGTTGGTCCCTTCTCCTGCCCTCAATCTTTCCCAGCATCAGGGTCTTTTCAATGAGTCAGCTTTTCATATCGGGTGGCCAGTATTGGAGCTTCAGCTTCATCATCAGTCCTTCCAATGAATATTCAGCGTTGATTTACTTTAGGATTGACTAGTTTGATCTCCTTGCAGTCCAAGGGACTCTCAAGAGTCTTCTCCAGCACCAGAGTTTGAAAGCATGGATTCTTTTCTATTATATGTGTTCAATGCTGTAAATGTCCCTGTAAGCAATGAATTTACTGTGTTCCACAAATTCTGATAAATAGTTTTAATTTTTATTTAGTTCAAAATATTTTTAAATTTTTATTGAAATTTCTTCTTTTACTCCTGTGTTATTTAGAAATGAGTTGTTTACTCAGCATGAATTTGGGGATTTTCCAGTTATATTCTGGTTGTTGGTTTCTAGTTTAATTTCACTGTGATCTGAGAGCAGATGTTATATAATTTCTACTGTTTTAAATTTTTTCTGTGGTATGTTTTGTGGCCCAAAGTGTTTCTGTATTGATAAAGTCCTCTTGTGGGCTTGGAAAGATTATGTATTTTGGCATTGTTGGATGAAGTAGTTTATGGATGTTAATTACATCCAGTTGAGTGATGGTGTTGTTAAGTATGTTCTTACTGATTTTCTGTCTCCTAAATTTGTCTCTTTCTCATAGAGGACTATTAATTCTTTAACTATGATAGTGAATTAATATTTTTCTCCTTGTAATTGATCAGTTATCACCTTATATAGTTTGTTACTTTGTTATGAGGCATATAAGAATCATTATGTCTTCCGGGAGAACTGACTCCTTCATCACTATATAACAACTTTCATTATACCTGATAACTTCTTTGTTTTGAAATCTACTTTACTTGAAATTGGGCTTCCCTGTTAGCTCAGTTGGTAAAGAATCTACCAGCAGGAAACCCTGGTTAATTCCCTGGGTTGGGAAGATCCACTGGAGAAGACTACGCTACCCACTCCAGTATTCTTGGGCTTCCCTGGTGGCTCAGCTGGTAAAGAATCTGCCTGCAGTGTGGGAGACCTCCTTTCCATTCCTGGGTTGGGAAGATCCCCTGGAGAAGGGAACTGGGTACCCACTCCAGTATTCTGGCCTGGACAATTCCATGGGGTTGCAAAGAGTTGGACACAACTGAGACACTTTCATTTTCACTTTGCCTGAAATTAATATAGCCACTTCTGATTTCTTTTAATTAGTATTACCATGGTATAATTTCCCCCATCCATTTATTTGTAATCTGTATGTATACTTGTATTTAAAGTGGATTTCTTATAGACAATATATAGTTGCATCATATGTTTTGATAAACTCATTGATGTAGTTATGGTAAGAGTATGATTCATTCTTTAAGAAAATTACTTGAAATAAATGGAAAAATATTTCCTGTTCGTGAATAAGAAGACTAAATGTTATCAAGATATCAGTTTCTTCCTAAATGAATTTATGGATTTAGTGCAATCTCAATCAAAATATCAAAATGTTATTTTGTATTTTTGACAAACTGATCCTAAAGTTCATATGGAGAGTCAGAAGACACAGAGTAGACAATGCAATATTGAAGAAGAGCAAAACTGGAAGATTGATACTATACAATATCAGGTATAAAGTGGCTTGTATACTAGGATAAAGCTGCAATTATCAAAACAATGTGGTATAAGCATATGAAAAGATGCTCCACATTAGGTCATTAGAGAGTTTTGTTTTGTTTTTAATACCACTTCAGTTCAGTTCAGTTGCTCAGTCGTGTCCGACTCTTTGCGACCCCATGAATCATAGCACGCCAGGCCTCCCTGTCCATCACTAACTCCCGGAGTTCACTCAAACTCATGTCCATTGAGTCAGTGATGCCATCCAGCCACCTCATTCTCTGTTGTCCCCTTCTCCTCCTGCCCCCAATCCCTCCCAGCATCAGAGTCTTTTCCAGTGAGTCAACTCTTCGCATGAGGTGGCCACTACACACCTATTAAATGGCCAGAATCCATAATACTGACAAGACCGAATGTTAGCAAATATGTGAAGCTACCTGAACTCTTATTCACTGTAGTACAAATGAAAATCGGTATAGCCAATTTGGGGGTAGTTTGGCACTTTTTTATAATGTTAAACATGTTCCTACCATATGATTCAGCATTTGTACTTCTTGCTATTTACCCCAAAGAGGTGAAACTTATGCCCTCAAAAAACTTGCAGAAATACGTTTATAGTGGATTTATTGATAATTGCTAAAGTATGAAAACAACCAAAATGTCCTTCAATAGGCGAATAGTCAAATATTCTGTAGTGCATCCAGACCAGGAGTTATTGTTCAGCATGAAAAGGAAATATGCTTTCAAGCCATGAAAAGACATGGAGTAACCTTAACTGCATATTATTAAGTGACATAGCCAATCTGAAAAGGCTACATACGTATCATTCCAACTATATGACATTCTGGAAAAGGCAAACCATGGAAACAATAAAAAGATCAGTTGCTTCTCAGGGCAGGGTTAGGGGTTAGAGAGGAATAATTAAGCAAATCACAGAAGATTTTTAAGGCAATGAAAGTGATATCTACCCTAATAATGCATACATGTCATTATAAATTTGTTCAAACTCATTCACTACACGAAGTGACTATGTACTTTGGGTGATTATGAATATGTCAGTGTAGATTCATCAATTGTAACAGATGTATAGTAATGGGATGTTGATAAAGGGAGAGGCTATATATATGGGAGGGGAGGGGTATATGGATAATCTCTGTACTTCCCACTTTGATTTTTCCATAAACCTAAATCTACTTTAAAAAATAATTTTTTAAAGAGAAATTGACTAAATCAACTCTCATTTAATTTTTAAATGTTCAATAAGAGATATTGATATATAGATCTTTAACATGGCATGTGTGTATATGTATTTGACTAACACATATTATATATTGGAGAAGGAAATGGCAACCCACTCCAGTGTTCTTGCTTGGAGAATCCCAGTGACGGGGGAGCCTCGTAGGCTGCAGTCTATGGGGTCACACAGAGTCGGACACGACTGAAGCAACTTAGCAGCAGCAGCAGCATGTAATACATGTTGTATATAAATTAGTTAATTTGACTAACATAACCATCATGTTACATGTAAATTCTGTCATGCTACAAAAAAATACGGAAAGCGTTATGAGTTATGTCATAATGAGAGAAATCAATCTTACGATAACCAATTTTATTATCCTTATTTTACTAGTGGTAGCCCATTTGATTAAATAAAATTAAACTATCAGTTTAAATAATAGGCTAGAAAGAAAAATTCAAGACAATTTGATTACATGCCAGCAAAATACATGAGAATCATTTTAAAGATCTCATATAAATAAATGATTTAGGGTCATAAAATTAATACACAAATGGAATCATTTTTTCTTTTTTGTAAATAAAATTAGCTGCAAATATATGACAGAAAAAATTGTTTATAATAGGTAACAAAGTACATACAAAATTTGTAAGAATTATGTATTATCTATATGTATATCTGTATCTGTCTATATTTATTCTACAGAAATATGAGAGGGAGAAAGACTAGGAGAGAGAAGAAAAGTAACAACATCTATAAAAGATATTATCAAAATATTAAGATAAATTAAAAAACAAAGTGTTTCTGGATAAGAAAACAAATTATAAGGATATAAAATTATCTTAACCTAATCTATAAAGTTAATTGAAATCCAATTAAAATAGCAGGACAGAGTAGGTGGGGGTTACTGAATGAAATGAAACTCCACTTTGATAAAATAATCATGATAGAGAAATCAGGAAAAGTATTTTCAAAAGTATAATGAGGTAAGAGTCTTAACACACATTAGAGATGGAAGCTAAAAAGGTTAGCTTGATTTGTTACTGTCATCAAAACATATAGATCAATGGTACAGACAAGAGTGCAGATATAGCTCCAAACTATGCATGAGGTTTAGTCTATAAAAAAGGTGACATTTCCACTCAGTGAGGAAATAAAAGTGAATTTGGGACAGGTTATATGAGTGTGTGTCTGTGTATATCTGTGTGTATGTCTGTGTAAGCTGTATTTACTCTTTATTACAAGCATAAATTCCATCTTGTAGATTATGCTTGTTAGAATAGTTTTTTTGTTAGGAAACCTTTTCCAAAGAAAGAAGAGTCCCTTCCTTTGGTTCAGCTCCTGATTAAGCTGGGACTAATTTTAGGATGAAGTGATACTTAAAACATACTAAGACAAATATAGGTCAAAAGGATTTTTCAACAAAGACACTTTTATTTAATCAGTATAATATTTGGCATAGTAGATACTATTCTGCTGTTTTCACACTCTTGGCAAGTGAGGATTTTTTTTTTTTTAATAAAATGTCTGAACAGTTGTCCACACCCATGCTTCTAACTGTAAAAGTTTGTCCCCTTTTTGGCAGTCTGATTATGAAACAATAATGACTTCTAAAGGCACTATTTTTCTTTATAAGTATGACTCAAAAGGTTTGCTTTTTCTAATCTCTACTAGATCAAGTTTGTATATTTCTGAAGAAAGAGAAAGTAATTGTGTAGAATATTACATGTTTTTATTGCATCATGCATAAATATCTCTTAGAATTTAAATATCAAGGCTTAGCATACCCAGCTATAAGGGAAAACTTATAGTTTAGTAACTTCATTTTGCTTTGGATTTTATTTAAGTAGAATGAATTACAATCTGGGAAATGAATCTGAGCCTCAGGACAGGACTGTGCAATGGTCTCCTGGCTCAATTTGTTTGAGCAACTTTTCTAAGCAGGATATCCATCACACCCATCAGTCATAAGTGAAATATAAATATATCTCACTGTATAAAAATTTTAAATGTTACAGAAAAATAATTCATCAGAATACAACCAATTGAGAAGGCATGTCAGTAAATTAGTTATTTTTTAATCTATTACAGAGCTGATAAAATTCAAGAAATGCACTATAAACAACTCATCTGAAAAACAGACAATAGATAAAATTGTTGAAAGACAAAGGCTAAACAAAGTTAGAAACAGCAAGAGGTTTTGAATGTCTGGTTTTAAGAATGAAGATTGTATTAGTTTGGGGTGCTATAACAGAGTACCATAGACTGAATAGCTTAAGAAAACACACATGTATTTCACTCAATTTTGGAGCCTGAAAGTCTCAGACCAGAGTGTCAGGGTAGCTGGGCTCTTGTTGAAGTCCCCCCTGCTGGCTTACAGCTGGACTCCTGTCTTCTCGCTGGTGCCCACATGTGGCTGAAAGAGTGTTAGTTGGTTCTCTTGCCTTTGCTTATCCGGGCACTAGTCCTGTGGAGGTTCCACTCTCATGACCTAATTACCTCACAAAGTCCCCATCTTTAAATACCACCATGTCAGCATTAGAGTTTCAACAGACACATTTGGTAAGACTTAAACACTCAGGACACAATAGGCCTTCAAAAAACATATTTACTTACTCTGTTATTAAAACTGTTACTTTGACAACCCAAGAGTTGTTGAGTATGTATGTCTCCATCAGTTTAATTGCTGAATTCAAGTTAATTGTGGTGTGTAAACAAGCCTGGAAACAACCAAAGTGACTTTCAACAAAGAACTGATAAAATTAGCCATGGTACATTCATTTGATGAAAAGTTATTATAAAGGTTTGCAGAAAGATTAGCAAGGTATTTAAACAGAAAAAAATAAATCAAAAGAAAGATACAAAATAATATGCATTATTATGTATAGTATACATTATATATTATAACCCATTATATAAAGTATTATCATATATTTATGTATATATCAAATTGGTAGATATATTGTTATATACATACTCAATTTATGACTAAGTAGATATACAGATAGATAAGAGAGTGATGAAAAAAGATTCTCTTCGTGGAAGAAAGTGCACAACTATTTAAAGTAAATGATATCTCTAGAAAAATATTGGGATGGGACAGGGATATAAATCAGGAAGAAGAGACTTTCACTATTCACTTTGCCTTCTTATAGTAAAAGAAATTAACCATACAGCAAATCATATGAACTACTTATTGAACATTTTATTTAAAAGAATATACAGAGAGAAAAGTACAAAACCTGTAAGGATACAACATGATGAACCCAATGACCATGAGCATACACAATTAACCAGCAGTAAGATTAAGAAATATTATCAGGGCGCAGGCGCAGACGCTGGAGACTCCCGGCTCCGGCGGCGCAGGCGCAGACGAGGGAGACGCCCGGCTCCGGCGCAAACGACCATGTGCAGAAGCATGGCTGAGATGAGCTACCCCGCGCCCAGGCTTAGGGCGGTGGCCGAGAGGAGCTGTACCACGTCCAGGAGGCGGTGGCTGCTTGGGCACCGGAGGGCCGAGAGGAGCTGATCCACATTCAAAGCAGGAGGGGCGGCCTTGAGGAGATACCCCTCGTCCAAGGTAAGGTACAGCGGCTGCGCCTTGCTGGAGCAGCTGGGAAGAGATACTCCACGACCAAGTGGAATATAAGAATCCAGTGTTCTGGGGAGGAAGGAACAAGATGGCGGAGGGATAAGATGGCAAGACCACTTTCTCCCCCACAAATTCATCAAAAGAACATTTGAACGTGGAGTCAAGTCCACAAAACAACTTCTGAATACTGGCAGAGGTCATCAGGCTCCCAGAAAAGCAGCCCATTGTCTTCTAAAGGAGAGAGAAGAAATCCAGCTCCACCCACCAGAACACCGACACATGCTTCCCTAACCAGGGAACCCAGACAATCACCCGTCCAACCCCACACACAGTGAAGAAACTACATAATAAAGAGAACTCCACAAACTGCAAGAAGAGGGAAAGGCCACCCCAAGCAAAGCAATATAAGCAAGATGAAGAGGCAGAGAAATACCCAGCAAGTAAAGGAACAAGATAATTGCCCACCAACACAAACAAAAGAAGAAGATATAAGGAATTTACCTGATAAAGAATTTCAAATTTTGATGGTGAAAATGATTCAAAATCTTGAAAGCAAAATGGAGTTACAGATAAATAACCTGGAGTAAAGGATTGAGAAGATGGAAGAAAGATTTAATAAGGACTTAGAAGAAATAAAAAAGAGTCAATATACAATGAATAATGCAATAGATGAGATCAGAAACACTCTGGAGGGAACAAACAGTAGAATAACAGAGGCAGAAGACAGGGTAAGCGAACTAAAAGATAGAATTGTAGAAATAAATGAAACAGAGAGGAAAAAAGAAAAACGAATTAAAAGAAATGAGGACAATATTAGAGACCTCTGGGACAATGTTAAATGCTCCAACATTCGAATCATAGGAGTCCCAGAAGAAGAAGACAAAAAGAAAGACCATGAGAGAATATTTGAGGAGATAATAGTTGAAAACTTCCCTAAAATGGGGAAAGAAATAATCACCCAAGTCCAAGAAACCCAGAGAGTCCCCAATAGAATAAACCCAAGGCGAAATACTCCAAGACACATTTTAATCAAATTAACAAAGATCAAACACAAAGAACAAATATTAAAAGCAGCAAGGGAAAAGCAGCAAATAACACATAAGGGGATTCCCATAAGGATAACAGCTGATCTTTCAACAGAAACTCTTCAGGCCAGGAGGGAGTGGCAAGACATACTTAAAGTGATGAAAGAAAATACCCTACAGCCCAGATTACTATACCCAGCAAGGATCTCATTCAAATATGAAGGAGAAATCAAAAGCTTTACAGACAAGCAAAAGCTGAGGGAATTCAGCATCACCAAACCAGCTCTCCAACAAATGCTAAAGGATCTTCTCTAGACAGGATACACAGAAAGAGTGTATAAACTCGAACCCAAAGCAATAAAGAAAATGGCTACGGGATCGTACTTATCAATAATTACCTTAAACGTAAATGGGTTGAAATTTTCAAAAAGGCTAGGAAACAATTCTCATAGCCATCAATAGTTCAGTGTTGAGTTCATGAATAGTTTTTAAAGTTTGGGACAAACTGTAGTATTTGCTATTTGAAGTACTATTTGTAATTGGCATATTACGATGTAACATTGGTCTTCATTTCCAACTTAAAGTGCCTAAAAATGCCTAACAGGTTTTTAGATTTGTGAATTTTAGTTGAAATGTATTTTACAATGTTACTAAACCTGCCGAAATATTGAAATATTTCAGAGAACTTATTCACTGTACATTTATTTTATTTATAAAAGTTATGAACTGTAAAAATAAAAAAGGATTAAAAGTCATAATATATGGTAAAAAAAAAAAAAGAAAGAAATATTATCAGCATCTCCCCAGAAATAGCCTTCATGCACTCCACAAGTCTGTTTATGGTTTTAACATGACTGATATTTGGTTTTAATATGACTGATAACATTTCATGCTAAGTTAGAACTATACAACCACTATTTTTGTTCATTAAAAGAATAGAAATTTAGCTTATAAAGACTTGAATTATTTTATGCAATAACTCTTAATTGTAATTAATTGGTATTTTGTTAATTCAGGGGACACAAATAGCAAAAATTCTCTAGAAGCCAGAAAAAGAAAAATGAAAGTTCTTGGTTTCTCACTTTTTTCTGTTGTTTTGTGATTAGATTATTTTCCTCTAGAAAAAGAAATGATAGTCCATCTCTGCCCCATGGTTTGAGACCTCAGCTGAGATGTCTTGGATGACTGAATTTGTCTATACATCTAGGGACTTGGTTCTTTTCATGATGTATGCTGGGGCTAGAAATTCCAAGATGACTTCTTCACTTACATGTCAGGTGCCAGGGCTGGTGTGATGGATCAGTTTGTATGAGGAACAGCTGGCATTGCTCTCCCTGTGGTCTCTCTGAGTAGCTAGAATGAGCTTTCACACATTTCTTTTTATATTCCACATATAAGGGATACCATAGTTGTTCCATTATGCATATATTTTTATTTATCACATGGTATTACTTTTTTGATTGTTATTTTTGGATATTTCTGTAGCTCAGCTACTCGTAAAGTTAAGGCATTTAAAGTTTGGTAGCTTTTAGTGAACCCCTTAGCACAACTGTTTTCAAAGTGTGGCTTCTAGACTAGCAATGTCAGTATCAACAAGGAACTGGTTGAAAAGGAAAAATGACAGGCTGCCCTGTACCACTGAATCAGAAACTTGTTGGGTGGAACCCAGATATCTGTCCTCCAGTTGTTGTTAACAACTTAACACGTCCTCCAGTTGTTCAGTTGCTAATCCATGTCCGACTCTGCGACCCCATGGATTGCAGCATGCCAGGCTTCCCTGTCCTTCACCATCTCCCAGAATTTGCTCACACTCATGTCCATTGAGTCAGTGATGCCATCCAACCATTTCATCTTCTGTAATCCCTTTCTCCTCCTGCTTTTAATCTTTTCCAGCATCAGGGACTTTTCCAATGAGTTGGCTCTTCACATCAGGTGGCCAAAGTATTGGAGTTTTAGCATTAGTCCTTTCAAAGAATATTCATTGTTGATTTCCTTTACGATTGACTGATTTGATCTCCTTGATGTCCTAGGGACTCTCAAGAGACTTCTCCTGCACCACAGTTTGAAATTATGAATTCTTTGGTTCTCAGCCTTCTTTATGATCCAACTCTTGCATCCATATATAACTATGGATTGTTGATATTTCTCCCAGCAGTCTTAATTCCAGCTGTGATTCATCTATATCAGCATTTCACATGATGTACTCTACATAGAAGTTATTAAAAAGCAGGGTGAAAATATACAGCCTTGATGTACTCCTTTCCCAATTTTGAAGCAGTCTGTTGTTCCACGTCCAGTTCTAACTGTTGAATCTTGGCCTGCATACAGGTTTCTCAGGAGACAGGTCAGATAGTCTGGTAGTCCCAACTGTTTAAGAATTTTCCACAGTTTGTTGTGATCCACCCAGTCAAAGGCTTTGGCATAGCATTTATGTTCTCCAGATGATCCATATAAATGCTCAAGTTTGAGAACTGTTTCCTTTGTAAAAGTTAAACTTGATTGCTATACATTGCCCTCAAAATTTTCACTATTAGAGTCTCCTCCAGTAACTGCCATATATACCTGCTTTGTTAAAATATATAAAAATCAATTTCTAACATTTACACTTTGAAGTTTCAAGCATGCTACTATCCTGTGGCTAATTTAATTAATTAACATTTTTCAAATTAGTCTGTCCTTAACTAATTTGGGAGAGAATGCCAGGTGACTAATTTCCGTTTACTCCGTGTCTCTTTCAATTGTGGTTTTTTTTTTTTTTTTTTTTTGCTACTTGCTATATAACCCTGTTCATGTTATTTGCCTATTTTATTTACACTGAGGCTTCCTAATAAATGGTAGCCTGTATGCATTGTTTTGTCCTGCTCCTATTCTCTCCTTAACACTGTCAAAACCCACCTCTGAATCTACTATGACACTTAATTTTTAAAATTTGCAATGTCTTAGTTAAATGATAAACCACTATACCAATATGCTTTTGTCCCAGATTTCATCAGCTTCTGTGTGGCATTTGATATTTCCCCATATTCTAGAAAGGAGTACATTTCCTAGACTTTCCCTTATATTTTGGACCGCTCCTTCCCAGTGTCTCAGATTTGTTCTCTTTCTAGCTTGACGTGTGAAATGGTAGTATTTCTCCACACTAGCTTTGTTTTTTTGGCCCCTTCTCTTCTTATTTTACACTGACACCATTGAGCAACTTCACATAACCTATAGCCTAAATATTTATGCAGTGATGATTCTGGAGTCTATGTTTCCAAAACTGACCTCACCCATGAGATTCAGATCCACATATCCAAAACCTACTGAATGTTTTCTTAAGAAATAGCCATTGACTTTTCTCTGTCAGTGAGTCTAAAGCATACCTGTGCATTATTTCTGAGGTTAAAAGTACCACATATTTACTGTAGAAATATATATGTATTATAAAAATAATGCAAAATTGAAAACTTGAATCGCTTATAACACTACCACTCAGAATCACACACACACACACACCCCTACTCCTTGCTTTGAAAGTATAACGTTAGATTTTTCTAGCAGAAATGTGACTGTTTAGAACCCCAGAGTATTTTTATTACTCTTATGAAAAATGCTGTAACAACTTATGCATCAATTTCAAGTCAAGTAAATTTAGACCAATTTTACAGAAGACTCTACTTCTTTGACTGTTATATGCACCTGGTTGCATTTAAATTACAAAGGAGAATGTGAAGAAGGATGGACATCTTTCAGGTTCAAAGCAGGCACAACATTACCCTTGAGTTACTGGGTATGGTTTTCCATAAATATATTTTCCTTCCGGGAACCAATATACTCACTCTAGAAAAATAGCAGAGAGCTGCACTGTGACATTTAGTGAAAATTCAGTTTTAAAATGGACATGTGGCTTCAAACTGTTATCTCACTTTCATGAATCTTAGATCAAGACTGTTGAAAAACTGTATATTTGAAAGTCCAAATGTTGGTATAAAGTGTTTGGGTTTAATGTTATTCTGAGGGATATGTGTGACTGTATGTACGGGTGTATATCTCTTTGTATTTATATTTTAAAAAGAAAAAAGAAAACTGCAAATATATTTGTTAACTATGAAGTAGACATTTTTATTATTTCTCAATTTTTGATTGATTGAAAAATTAGGTCCACATCATCTCAGATATAATAGATGACTTTTTAAAGTAAAAAAAGTCAAGATGTAATTACATAACTTTAGACATGAAGGTAAACATTAAAGAATCAGTTAAATGAAATATGGTCAAGAAGGGGAGGCATTCTGAGATCATTGATTTAACAAGCTTTGTAAAAGTAGGTGATTCTTTAAAGTATGCATGTGAGAAGTTGGATTTAAAAATTAAAATCATCCTATAAATGGAGGAAAAAAAATCAAAACAAGGAGCATTTTGTATCAGACAATCTCTGTGTCTCATAACTAATTCAGTACCAAAAGTTGTTCATTGCATGGTTCTGGAAGAGCAAGCAAAATGCAGCACAGAAAGATAAATAAGTCTGGTCACTGTCCTAAGGCATTTTTTCCTCTCTGGAGAAGATGAGACAATATGTAAGACAAGTATAGTGATAGATGGGATGTAATAATTGACAAGAGAATGAGAACAGCTCCTCTGTCACCCAACTCCATGTTGCCTGAAGAGGCAGCTACCTCTGAGTGACATTTGGTTGTATAGCACTCTCAGATGTCACTATTGTATAAAGTAAGTTGTTAGCATTCATGGAACTAGAGCTGACCACCCAGCTTCCATGTATAACAGGGCCAATCCCGATCAGCGTGCATATTCCTGTTTTCCTGTGCCTCAGTATATCCACCATGACCTGAGTTCTCACCTCACAACTACTCTCTGCTCCTCTGACCCAGCTGCTAACTCCTTCTTCCTCAACTATGGTTCTTTGTTTTTGAAACTTAGCATGAGTGATAAGTACACATTTTTGCATCCTGAGACTCTTTTCAGAAATTTGGATTTATCTCTTTGCTCTTAAAACGAATATGCTCTCATTTCCCCACTCCAGTTAGGCCATATAAACCCCGTACTGTTTATTTTACTTTATGCCACATTTCCATAGGAAATGAACAGCTGTCATCTTTTACCAACTATCAAAGAATTAAGTCCCTCTTATTTTACAAAGCTAAAAAAATAGTTCCATTTCCTTGAGACTTATACCATTCAGATGAACCACTTACTCATCTTCCTTGTTTCCATGATATACCAGTCTCTTGCTGACTCTTGCAATTATGCGGTCAAAACTTAGCTCTCAACTCAAAAGTTTACTTTCCCATAGTTGCTATTATAATTCTTAGCAACATCAATAGCCATGTAGTTATTTCACACAGCATACTTAATCTTTCAGTTTCTTCATGAATAAAAATTTACCCCAGTTGTTTTCACCTAGTTTCTCCAATAATAGTACTTAGAACAATTACAATCATGAAAAACTTGACCTCATCTTCAAAATCTTAATGCAAAAACCCAGCCTTTAAAAGAGCAATCTCTTTTAGTTTGCTTTTTCAAGTACTCTCAGCTCAACTTTTCCACCATGTCTGCCACATTCTATCCCCATATCTGCTAGTTTTGCCATTTGCTGTTAATCCATCTATTATCATTCCCTGGTAGCTCAGAGGTTAAAGTGTCTGCCTGCAATGAGGGAGACCAGGGTTTGATCCCTGGGTCCGGGAAGATCCCCTGGAGAAGGAAATGGCAACCCACTCCAGTACTCTTGCTTGGAAAATCCCATGGACGGAGGAGCCTGGTAGGCTACAGTCCATGGGGTTGCAAAGAGTCAAACAGGACTGAGCCACTTCACTTTCACTTTCTATCACTTTACCTTCTTTATTGAGCATCTTAGAGTCTAATCTATGATTCCTCAATGAATTTCTTAGTGTGGTCTTGAATCCACCCGCTGCCCTCTCATCATAATTTTTGCTTTCCAAAATCCCAACTCTGAATGGACCTGAAGGGAACAAAAATATATCACTCCAAAATATGCCACTTTGAATTATTTTGAATTGAAGACTCTTAAGAAACATCAGATGCAACAAAGAAACTCTGAATCTCCTTTTTCTTCCTGAAAGCAGAAAAATTAGCTCCCATGTGAAAATCACCCTCCGTGTAGCAAGAAAAAGAAAGACATTTTTTCTGGGAATTGGGGGCCAAGAAATCTGTACAAAAACCTTGGTAAACTAACCCTTACCTTCCTACTTAATTCTTCACAATCTACTATGCCTATTTCAAACCACTTTTTCATGCTAATTCTTTACAAATATCATATTTTTTTCAAAATTATATAAAAGCTTCCAGCTATGATCACATCTTCAGGTCTTCATTTTCCCGTGAAGAACTTCATGTACATACAAGTAAAATGTACGTGCTCTTCTCCTGTTAATCCGTCTTATGTTAGTTTAATTCTTAGGCTCAGCTGAAGATTTTAAGAGGTTAGAGGAGAATTTTTCCTCCCCTACAAACTCCAAAACGAGCCTTCTCTGGACCTCTGACCAAACAGCTGAGTCACACATCCAAGCCGACACACTTGTTTTACTTAACATTTCGTATCTTAAGATTCAAACAGGCTGCAGCACTGTCTGATCATTCTACTATATATAAAGTAGCCAACTCACTTTCTAATTCTTGAGGAGATTATATAATATCTTCTTTCTCCTACCCGCCTTCTGCCATCTCAGCTCATAAGCTTGCTTCAAAATTATCAAGAAAAGAGGAATTATTGGATGCTAAATCTTTTCTCTCACCTACAAAAAACGACCCAAGTAAGGCCACAGTGACTTCCAAGTTGCTAAATTCAGTGTTCTCCTTTTCTACCTACATCTTACACGAATGCAGCATTCAGTACTGTTGACCTCTTGTTCCTGAAAACATCTCTTGTCTCTAGAATTCTGTACCAGCAGACTCTCATTTTTATTCTTCTCTGACCTTTTCCCTCTCTTTTTACAGATGCTATACATTGAAATTCCCTAAGGCTGTGTCCCATATCTCTGCAGACTTTTTATTTTCTTCATACTACATAGTTTGTCCTTGAGTACGCTTTACCTGTTTGAGGTACATCCCGGTAAGATCATACACTATTGTTGCATGTCCTTAAGGTGGTTCTTATCTTCTCATATATCTTTTATCA
This sequence comes from Moschus berezovskii, assembly GCF_049115385.1. Taxonomy (NCBI): domain Eukaryota; kingdom Metazoa; phylum Chordata; class Mammalia; order Artiodactyla; family Moschidae; genus Moschus; species Moschus berezovskii. Next base: position 27,816,761 of record NC_142472.1, read on the forward strand.
CTTTTTCTCTACTTTCATTACATTGCACAGGACATTACACATAGAATATGTATTTGTTAAATGAATGAATAAACAGTACTACTGTGAGCTTATTAAAACAGTAATATTTCTATTCCCATGGATGAAGGCATAGAGGAATGTCAATGATTCATCTTTGTATTTTCAGTTTTTTTTTTTTTTTTTTTGTAGAAACAATAGGCTTTTAGCAGGCTTCCTTTGTGACTCAAACAGTAAAGAATCTGGCTACAATGCAGGATGCCCGGGGTCAATCCCTGGGTCAGAAAGATGCCCTGGAGAAGGAAATGGCAACCCACCCCAGTATTCTTCCCTGGAGAATTCCATGGACAGAGGAATCTAGAGGGCTACAGTCCTTGAGGTCGCAAAGAGTCAGACACGACTAAGCAACTAACACACACACAGGCTTTCAGCTACTCCTTTTTCTTACTGAAAATAATCATTTCTTCTTGTTACGCTCTTGTTCTTATTTGAGAGCCATAACTGGCAGCCTTTCCTTTTGTTCTTGAGATAGTGTGCCAACGCTAAAGCTAAAGAGGTCTTTACCTGCCTGCAGCTAAAAGTGGGAGGCTCTGCTCCAAGGGACAACCTGTTTTCACTTTGGTGCCTGCAGGGCATCTGACATCATTCATTTTGATCAGGCTACTTTCTACCTTATTAGTGATGCTACATGCTTCATGGTGCAGGTTAATTTCCTCTTACAGATCTGCATAAATTGCCAACATTATCCTATATCTCAGCTACATATTCCTTCAGGGAATTGATCAGCATACTTTCTCCCACTTGAATACTATATTTAAATTCTCTATGTATCTGTATTGGAATATGCCTGAAAAAAAAAAAAAAGTCATATGTAGAGCATGTCTGATTATAGACTTTATCTGAAGCATAGTTAAATAGTATCATTTCATGTATCAACAATTGAAATACTGGCCTAATTTACCAACTATTTTGGAACAATATGTTGATAGCTTTCTATTTAAGTAAAATCTCCCTTTTTTATATCTTTGCTGTCATTATTAAGTATACTATGCAGAATTAGACACAGATAAATATGAATTAATTTAATTAAATTTCTGATTGTATATTATAGAGGTTTAAGGTTTTAGGAATCATGCCCTATGTTAATATACAAATGAAGGTACCTATCTCTCTCTAAAGTATAAAGAAAGTACAAAGGCGGATGAACAAAATGAATTGATTCCCTCCCATTAAGAAATTTCCAGATTCATAGTTTAAACCAATTTAACCTATAGGTATAACCACTTTAAATGTGTTTTGTTTGTCTCCATTACTCATCTTTCTTTTGTTAGGTAGAAATTTAGACGTGAGGAACAAGGAGAGGCCTAGTGGAAAAGGATGAAAGCTGATCTCTAAGCCCCACCTGCTGCTGCTGCTGCTGCTGTCACTTCAGTCGTGTCCGACTCTGTGTGACCCCATAGATGGAAGCCCACCAGGATCCCCTGTCCCTGGGATTCTCCAGGCAAGAACACAGGAGTGTGTTGCCATTTCCTTCTCCAATGTGTGAAAGTGAAAAGTGAAAGTGAAGACGCTTGGTCGTGTCCGACCCTTAGCGACCCCACGGACTGCAGCCTACCAGGCTCCTCCATCCATGGGATTTTTCTAGGCAAGAGTACTGGAGTGGCTTGCCATTGATGGCCTAATGCAGCCCAGGAGAGCTCACAGATGTGCTACAAAATAACCACAGAGACTTTTCCAACTCAGGCACAAGGGTTCTAAGCACACAATGGATACAAACTAACCACAGCAACTGTTCCAACTTAGGCACATGTGCTCTTGGTGCAGAGCTGTGTCCTCAAGTGACCATAGATAGTTAGGAGCCCATGAAGTGTTCATAAATATTCTATCTATATATACATCTGTTTATAACAGACTAAATCACAGGAAAGACATGTGCAATAGAGCCTGTTGTTATGTAACTTGCAACCGTCAATCAGATTCATCAATATTTTGATGAATATTCAAAAGCCTTGTCCTAAAACCCCCAGTATCTCATCATTCCCAGACCAGTGTCTTTCCTGGCTTGGCTCACTTCTCCCCTTAAGTGTTTGTTTGTTTTTTTTTTTTCTGTTCTTTCCTTAATAAACTTGCTTTTGCCATGGCTAAGACCTCAGATTCTTCTTTGTGTCTTTACCAAGAACAGAGGCCCACAAGGGAGAGTCCCCTCCCTCACCCTCTTCTCTAAATTCCCTAACAACCTGAACTAGTTTGTGCTAATAGTTAGGTCAAGGAACTCTTTCCTAGGTCTAGGATGTTGACAGTGAAACTGGTTCAGTTCTTGTAGCAACCAGAAACCACTGTAAGACATTTTAAGAATTTTTTAATATGAAGGATGACTTGTTCCTTAATCTTTTGGAAGGGCTGGAGGAAATGATCAAAGAATAGGATTCTCAAAAGGACTCTTATGACAGATTCCACTTTCCAAGGGAGCTACGCCCTTTTCCTGTTACAAGGAGTAGGAAGTTGCCATTGACTTGACTACACTCCCAGGCTTATCCCCTATCGACTCTTTGGGAAGCTGGGAACAGACAGCCACCACAGGCACAAGTGTATCTTGACATACACAATCTGGTCATGGACACAGACACTGATTCTGACCCACTGACATGAGCATCCTTTAACACCACAACCTAGACATGGTCCGTTGGAAAGATGCTTCAGATGAAATTAGCTCCATCCTGGCTTTCCAGAAGAAAAGAACTAACTGAACAAGAAGATTGCCTCTGTTCCATTTCTGCCTTCCAAGGCTCAAATGAAAGCTATATATATAAATTTAATGCTTACAGAGTAGGAAATGTGAGCAGATGCTACATGGCATTGACCACATCCACCTTAATATCATTGTGAAGAAAACCAATATGAAAAGGGAGTGAGTGTGAGAAATCTACTAAACAAGCTGATCACAATTAAATATCCCTCTTTACCCGTAGTATGATTTTGAAATAATTAATATGTCATGTGAAGTATAGAATTAGTTCTCTATTGCTTTAGACTCCTTCTATACTAAAATTGAATTTCCCAAACTCCCTATACTTTATCTGACCTTATTCTCTGCATGTTAAACTCCTAAACAACTCTGTCGTTTTCTCCCACCATCCTGTTTATTAGCCATATTTTTCTCCAGCTTCACTTGTATTTATTTTCTTCTGTATGCCCCAAAGCTCCCCTTGTAAATCTCTATCATAAAATGATCATTAAATGACCTATCTATTCCAATAGATCATAAAGTTTTTAAGGACAGTCTTCTTCCACTGTTCATTCCAGGTGCTCAGGAAAGGCTATCTGAATCTACGTTCAAATTACATTTTCAGATTTTTTAGTACCATTTAAATATCAGTTATTTTTTAACAAGTTTTGTTATATTCAAAGTGCTATATTTCTGATTGCATAACACATCAAATGATTGGACACTTGTCTTCACTTTTTAGCTTAAGTGTGCTGACCTGTTGGGTGTATCCAATTTTTTTTTTTTTTTTTTTTTTTAGATACTTAAAAAGATTTCATCCTCTCCCACACTCCCATCCAGAAATGTTAAATCAACCATTGTGTTGAATCTTAGATTTCTTTCCTTTTTTTTTTTTCTTTGTCTTGAAAAAAGTTAATGACAGGACAAAAATAGAAGTTGTCCTCCACCCAGAAAACTATCTCCACTTTCTCATCACCACCACCACCCATTGCCCACTACTAGTGACTCATTTTGAGAAGCAACTAACATGGAAGAGAAAGTCTTTGGGTGAAACTGAAGGTCCTGAAATGGTGAATAGAGTTGAGAAAGGAAGAAGTATGTTTTATTAGAATTAATGACATTGTGTTTCCCTCACCGGAAGTTTTACCCCAACTCTTCAAACACCCCAATGCCTACTCTTGGAGGAATATGGCCAAAATTTATTTTACATTGAATGCAGTAAAAATCCAATAATAAATTTTCTTTCTCATGATGAGATATTCCTAATAAAATCATAGGAACCCTGAAGCAAATTTAGATGTAAATGGTAGGTTCTACAGGCTGAATTTTCAAAGCTAAAACATTATTTATAGTAAGCTGCTTGTGTTAAAGAATGCTTATTTTTTGCTTGTTTTGTGTCAAAAACTTAAATTCAAAAAGCTGCAGAAGAAAATTTTAGAAGGTAAGTTGTATAGTGCTAGCATCTAGAGAAAGGCAGACCACCTTAAAAATATGATAATATCATTATGGTTTTGTACATCACAATCTCAAGAACAAGCTTTGCAGCACAAAAAAACACTGTGTTTCCCTTGCCGGAAGTTTTATCTCCAGGAAATTAAAAACCCAGGCAAGATAGCAAACATCTTTACAACAGAGAATAGAACAAAAAGTATACAATCATTCTACAAATTACTTACATCTAAATATAGCTATTGTTAATAATGGAAGGGTATCAGGAAAGAGAATAAACTGAATTATCCTTCTTACTGCTATTAATAACTAATCAAAACAGCAAAAATTATTGTTCAAGTGTTGAATATAGGAAGTTGGTAGAGGGTGGTAAGCAAAAGGGAAAAAAATAACTAATATATATGGATTAAAGTAGGGTCAGAGACTTTTTTTCTTTTTTAATTGAATCCCAGAAACTTCAGAGTAAACAAATGCAAATGAGAACTCATTTAAGATAAAACACTGTCATTAAGTGCTTTGTGCTTTAAATTATATAAAGATCATAAAAATTCCAAAAGTATATTTTTCAAAGTAAATTGAAAGAGACTAGCCTCCAGGAGTTTACCCCATGGATATACTCCAAAAAGTTCACTTGGATCCACTTTGAAAAATACAAACTTAAAATTAAAAAAAAGAAATGCAGAGGCTCCTAAGATATTTATAAATATATGGTGTCATCCATGTCAACAATTGCTTTTTAAGTCACAGATATCTTTAAGACAAAAAGAAATGCAATTCCACACACCCAAGTGCCACATGGCAAATTACTGCTTATTATGTACATACCAAATAGTGTTTCTACTGTGCCAAGAGGGCACAGTAGAAGGACATGTGTTCATCTGCAAGAACTCCAAAATTACAACTCGCTGCTGAACAATCATAGGAGAATGTTGGATCCCACCAAAAAAAGATACCCCACATCCAAGGCCAAGGAGAAACCCAAACAAGATGGTAGGAGGGGCAAAACTGCATTTAGAACCAAACCCCTTACCCACCAGAGATACTCAGAGGGCTCAAACAAAACCTTATGTGCACCAGGAGACCCCACAGAGACTGAGCCAGATGTGCCTTAGAGTGTTTAAGTGTCTCCTGAGGAGGTGAGGGTCAGCAGTGGCCTGCCGCAGGGACAGGGGCTCTGGGTACAGCAGACCTGGGTGTGGCATAAGCCCTCTGGGAGGGCACAAACAAAACCTTATGTGCACCAGGAACCAGGAGAAAGGAGCAGTGACCCCCACAAGAGACTGACCCAGACTTGCCTGTGAGTGTCCAGGAGTCTCTGGTGGAGGCATGGGTTGGTGGTGGCCTGCTGAAAGTCAGGGGCACTAAGGGCAGGGGCAGTGTATGCACAGGACTTTTGTAGGAGGTCAACATTATCTTCATTACTTCCACCATAGTTTGACCTCAGGTCAAACAAGACTGAGGGAACACAGCACCAAGCATCAACAGAAAATTGGATTAAAGATTTACTGAGCATGGTCCCACCCATAAGAACAAGACCCAGTTTCCCCCTCAGTCAGTCTCTTCCAACAAGAAACCTCCATAAGCCTCTTGTCCTTATCCTTCAGAGGGCAGACAGACTGAAAGCCACAATCACAGAAAAGTAATCAAACTGATCACATTCACCAAAGCCTGTCTAACGCAATGAAAGTATGAGCCGTGCCATGTAGGGCCACCCAAGACAGATGGGTCACGGTGGAGAGTTCTGACAAAATGTGGTCCACTGGTGAAGGTAACGGTGAACCACTTCAATAATCTTGCCTTGAAAACCCCACAAACAGTATGAAAAGGCAAAAAAAATAGGACACTGAAAGATGAACTCCCCAGGTCAGTAGGTGCCCAAGATGCTACCGGAGAACAGTGGAAAAATAACTTGAGAAAGAATGAAGTGACAGAGCCAAAATAAAAACAACACCCAGCTGTGGATGTGACTGGTGATGGAAGGAAATTTCAAGGCTATAAAGAACAATACTACATAGGAACCTGGAATGTTAGATCCATGAATCAAGGTAAATTGGAAATGGTCAAACAGGAGATGGCAAGAGTGAATATCATTTTAAAATCAGTGAACTAAAATGGACTGCAATGGATGAATTTAATTCAGCTAACCATTGTATCTACGACTGTGGCAAGAACCCCTTAGAAAAAATGGAGTAGCTGTCATAGTCAAAAAAAAAAAAAAGAGTCTGAAATGCAGTACCTTGAATGCAATCTCAAAAATGATAGAATGATCTCTGTTCTTTTCCAAGGCAAATCATTCAATGTCACTGTAATCCAAGTCTATTCCGCAACCAGTAATGTTGAAGAAGTTGAAGTTGAATGGTTCTATGAAGACCTACAAGACCTTCTAGAACTAACATCCAAAAAAGATGTCCTTTGCATTATAGGGGACTGGAATGCAAAAGTAGGAAATCAAGAGATACCTGGAGTAACAGGCAAATTTGGCCTTGGATTACAGAATGAAGCAGGGCAAAGGCTAACAGAGTTTTCCCAAGAGAATGCACTGGTCATAGCAAACAACCTCTTCCAACAACATGAGAGAAGACTCTACACATGGAAATCACCAGATGGTCAATACCAAAATCAGATTGATTATATTCTTTGCAGCCAAAGATGAAAAAGCTCTGTACAGTCAGCAGAAATAAGACTGGGAGCTGACTGTGGCTCAGATCATGAACTGCTTATTGCCAAATTTGAACTTAAATTGCAGAAAGTAGGGAAAACCACTAGACCATTAAGGTATGACCTAAATAAAATCCCTTTATGATTATACAGTGGAAGTAGCAAATAGATTGAAGGGATTAGATCTGATAGACAGAGTGCCTGAAAACTATGGAAGGAGGTTCATGACATTGTATAGGAGTCAGTGATCAAGATCATCCCCAAGATAAAAAAATGAAAAAAGGCAAAATGGTTGTCTGAGGAGGCCTTACAGATAGATGTGTAAAGAAAAGAAACAAAGGGAAAAGAAGAAAAGGAAAGATATGCCCATTTGAATGCAGAGTTCCAAAGAATAGCAAGGAGAGATAATAAAGCCTTCTTCAGAGATCAGTGCAAAGAAATAGAGGAAAAAAACAGAATGGGAAAGACTAGAGATCTCTTCAACAAAACGAGAGGTACCAAGTGAACATTTCATGCAAAGATGGGCACAATAAAAGATAGAAATGTTATGGATACAATAGAAGCAGAAGATATTAATAAAAGGTGGCAAGAATATATGGAAGAACTATACAAAAAAGATCTTCATGACCCAGATAACCACAATGGTGTGATTACTCACCTAGAGGCAGACATCCTGAAATGCAAAGTCAAATGGGCCTTAGGAAGCATCACTGGGAACAAAGCTCGTGAAGGTAATGGAATTCCAGTTATTTCAAATCCTAAAAGATGATGCTGTGAAAATGCTGCACTCAGTATGCCAGCAAATTTGGAAAACTCAACAGTGGCCACCTGACTGCAAAAGTTCAATTTTGATTCCAATCCCAAAGAAAGAAAAGACAAAGCATGTTCAAACTACCACACAGTTGCACTCACCTCACACGCTAGCAAAGTAATGCTCAATATTCTCCAAGCCAGGCTTCAACAGTACATGAACTGTGAACTGTTCAAGATATTCAAGCTGGATTTAGAAAAGGCAGAGGAACCAGAGATCAAATTGCCAACATCTGTTGGATCATCAAAAAAGCAAAAGAGTTCCAGAAATACGTCTACTTCTGCTTTATTGACTATGGCAAAGCCTTTGACTCTTTGGATCACAACAAACTGTGGAAAATTCTTCAAGTGACGGGAATACCAGACTACCTGACCTTCCTCCTAAGAAATCTGTATGCAGGTCAAGAAGCAACAGTTAGAACTGGACATGGAACAACAGACTGGTTCCAAATAAGAAAAGAGTATGTCAAGTCTATGTATAGTCACCCTGCTTATTTAACCTATGTGCAGAGTACATCATGCAAAATGCTGGGCTGGATGAAGCACAAGCTGGAATCAAGATTGCCTGGAGAAATATCAATAACCTCAGATTTGCAGATGATACCACTTTATGGCAGAAAGTGAAGAAGAACTAAAGATCCTCTTTATGAAATTGAAAGAGGAGAGTGAAAATGTTGGTTTAAACTCAACATTCAGAAAACTAAGATCATGGCATTCTGTCACATCTCTTAATGGCAAATAGATGGGGAAACAATGAAAAGATATAAAGTAAAAAACTTTATATTTTTGGTCTCCAAAATGGCAACCCACTCCAGTGTTCCTGCCTGGAGAATCCCAGGGATGGGGGAGCCTGGTTGGCTGCTGTCTATGGGGTCGCACAGAGTCGGACACGACTGAAGTGACTTAGCAAAATCACTACAGATCGTTACTGCAGCCATGAAATTAAAAGACGCTTGCTCCTTGGAAGAAAAGCTATGACCAAACTAGACAGCATGCTAAAAAGCAAAGACATTACTTTGCCAATAAATATCCATCTAGACAAAGCTATGGTTTTACCAGTAGTCATGTATGGATGTGAGAGTTGGACTATAAAGAAAGCTGAGTGCCAAATAATTGATACTTTGGAGGAGACTCTTGGGAGTCCCTTGGACTGCAAGGAGATCCAACCAGTCCATCGTAAATTGGAAGGGCTGATGCTGAAGCTGAAACTCCAAGACTCTGGCCACCTGATGCAAATAACTGACTCATTGGTAAAGACACTGATGCTGGGAAAGACTGAAGGAGGGAGGAGAAGGGGAAGACAGAGGATTGGATGCCATGGTTGGATGACATCACCAGCTGGATGGACATGAGTTTATATATGCTTCAGGAGTTTTGTGATAGACAGGAAAGCCTGGCGTGCTGCAGTCCATGGGGTCACAAAGTGTCGGACACGATTGAGCGGCTGAACTGAATTAAAAATAGTGTTTATATATCTCACTTTTCTTCCCTTTCACTACTCTTCATTATTTCCCTTCTTTTTCTGTTTTCCCCCATGTATTTTTAATCTGTGAAATGACTGCATTTTTGTGGCAGTAAATACTATTGCTGCTAATTGCTACCGCCATACTTACTGTACCTCCTAATTCTGCATATTTCAGGAAATCGACATGTGTTTCTATTCTCTAAGTTCTAACACCGCATTATAACACTGTGCAGTACCTGACCCTTCTATGACTTTCAATAAAACTCAGTGATTGAATAAATGAGCTCATATACAGCACATACATCGAGAAACAATGACCTCTACTGTGAAACTTTCTCACTATATTAATTTTCTTTTGCTGCCTCAGCAATTCCCCCACAAATTGGGAAGTTTAAAACAACACAAATCTATTATCATAGGATCAGAGGCCAGAAGTTCACAGATCACAGGTTGTTAGTAAGGCTGTACTTATTACTAGAGGTTTAGGAAAAGAATCCACTTTCACACTCATTCAAGTTTTTGGAGGAATCCATTTCCGTGCAGTTGTAGAACTTAAGTCCATATAACTGTTGGTTTACAGATGTTCTGAGCTCCTGGAGGCCCCCATTTCTTTCTTGATTCCCCATTTTTTGTTGGATTCCTTCATCTCAGAGCTAGCAACAGAACTTTGAATTCTTTTTCTCTACATTTTGTCTCTTCTTCATACAAATGGAGAAAGTTATTGTTTTTAATGACTCCTGATTCTTTTAAACCCACCTGGACAATCCACGGTACTCTTATTTCAAGGTCAAATACCTTGATAATCTGAATTCCCCCATTCCAGTGCATTTTAATTCACTGACTCCTAGAATGTCTACGTTCACTCTTGCCATCTCCTGTTTGACCACTTCCAATTTGCCTTGATTCATGGACCTAACATTCCAGGTTCCTATGCAATATTGCTTTTTACAGCATTGGACCTTGCTTCTGTCACCAGTCACATCCACAGCTGGGTATTGTTTTCGCTTTGGCTCCGTCCCTTCATTCTTTCTGGATTTATTTCTCCACAGACCTCCAGTAGCATATTGGGCACCTACCAACCTGGGGAGTTCCTCATTCAGTATCCTATCATTTTGCCTTTTCATACAGTTCGTGGGGTTCTCAAGGCAAGTATACTGAAGTGGTTTGCCATTACCTTCTCCAGTGGACCACATTCTGTCAGACCTCTCCACCATGACCCGCCTGTCTTGGGTGGCCCAGATGGCATGGCTTACTTTCATTGAGTTAGACAAGGCTGTGGTCCGTGTGATCAGATCGACTAGTTTCTGTAATTATAATTTCAGTGTGTCTGCACTCTGATGCCCTCTTGCAATACCTACTGTCTTACTTGGGTTTCTCTTACCTTGGTCGTAGGGTATCTCTTCATGGCTGCTCCAGCAAAGCGCAGCCACTGCTCCTTACCTTGGATGAGGGGTATCTCCTCACGGTCCCCCCTCCTGACCATGAACGTGCAGTAGGTCCTCTCGGCCGCCGCCCCGGCCTTGGCATCTGGTCCCATCACTTCATAAGAAATAGATGGAGAAACAGTGGAAACAGTGTCAGACTTTATTTTGGGGGGCTCTAAAATCACTGTGGATGCTGACTACAGTCAGGAAATTAAAAGACGCTTACTCCTTGGGAGGAAAGTTATGACCAACCTAGATAGCATATTAAAAAGCAGAGACATTACTTTTCGAACACAGGTGTGTCTAGTCAAGGCTATGGTTTTTCCAGTGGTCATATATGGATGTGAGAGTTGGACTGTGAAGAAAGTTGATTGCCGAAGAATGGATGCTTTTGAACTGTGGTGCTGGAGAAGACTCTTGAGAGTTTCTTGGACTGCAAGGAGATTCAACCAGTCCATTCTAAAGGAGATCGATCCTGGGTGTTCATTGGAAGGACTGATGCTAAAGCTGAAACTCCAATACTTTGGCCACCTCATGTGAAGAGTTGACTCACTGGAAAAGACTCTGATGCTGGGAGGGACTGGGGGCAGGAGGAGAAGGGAATGACAGAGAATGAGATGGCTAGATGGCATCACTGACTCAATAGTCATGAGTTTGAGTGAACTCCGGGAGTTGGTGATGGACAGGGAAGCCTGGCATGCTGTGATTCATGGGGTCACAAAGAGTCAGACATGACTGAGCGACTGAACTGAACTGAACTGAACCTTGATAATATCTGTAAATTCCCTTTTGCCATGTAATGTAACTTAATCGCGAATTCCAGAGATTAGGTTGTGCACTTCTATGAGGTGTTAAAACTATGCCAATCATACTCATGTTTTCTTTACTATTTATTTGATTATATAAGTGACCAATGTAAAAATAAATAGCTCAAAATGTGTATGCTTTAGAATATTTGAGCAAAGGCAAAAAGATTCTTGAAATCTTGGGAAGAACTTTTTTGCTCTTCAAATATGTTGTCTGCTGATTGTTGTTGTTGCTCAGTTGCCGAGTCGTGTCTGACTCTTTGCAACCCCATGGACAGCAGCACGACAGGCCTCCCTGTCCTTCACCATCCCCTGGAGTTTGCCCAAGTAAACCTTTAAGTTATTTTGACAAATTATGATCTCTGCACAATAACTGAACATGTGGCCACGATCATAAATTATAGTTCTTTCAGTTCTTTGTTTAGTTTCAAGTTTTGTATGTGTTAGTAAAAATATTATTCAAAAGAAGAAATAAGACTGGATAAGACAGTCTTAGCAATGAAGATGACGCAAAATCTCCCTACAGACAAAGAGATTGAGTAAATGGATTCCAGGAGATATCTCCCTTCAGTTCTAGATTCTCAGCCTCTCTGGGGGTTGTTGTTGTTAAATCACTAAGTCACATCCAACTCTTTGTTTCCTCCATGGACTGTAGCCCTCCAGGCTCCTCTTTCCATGGAATTTCACAGGCAAGAATACTCGAGTGAGTTGCCATTTCCTTCTCCAGGGGATCATCTCAACCTGGATTGGCAGGCAGTTTCTTTACTGTACAAGTCACCAAGGAAGCCTCACTGGGGGTTGTGGGAAGACTAAGCATATTTTGGGGCTGCAAAAAGTCAGACATGACTGAGTACACACACACACACACACACACACACACACACACACAAGCATATTTAAGATACAATATTGGTTACTTCAAATTTTAGTTGCTTAACAGTTTTACTGACATGTGACAATTTTTAAAAATTGTTTCTTTATAAGATAATATTAAGTTATTTGATGCTTATATCCACACAGGTCATATAACTTCACCACAAAAATGGTTAAAATAATTAAAGTTAATAACATACTCAAGGGTAAACATTTGGCAGTCACTACTATATGTCACACTCCTGTATGAATTATTACCTATTTACTCACAGACGCCTGAGGTAGGATTTCCTTGAATTACAGCTCCCAAACTCTAAAAAATTCTAATGATTTTTGTTATTTAATCAACCTAAGCAGTGATAAGGCAGTCAGATAATAAAACAAAAATACCAAGAGCTTTCCAGAACATTACTCTCACATAGAAGTTAGACATCTCTAACTAAACCTTTAAATCTAAAACCTTGTCTTAAAGTGTGTCAAAGTGTGACTAAAATCTAAAACCAAATCTAAAACCTTTAAATTTGTGCCAGTTTCATAATCCTGTTTTATTTTACAAAAATATATCTCTTGCACCAGTTCAATTTTACTTGTTTTATATTGCACAAATGAATAGTCTTACATTCGACTAAATTTTTGACATTTAATGTAATAATTATCTTCTATTGGATATGTGATTAGTAATTCACAGTCTTCAAGGTTCTGATTGATATTGAACATGCATCCCATTATAATTTACTGAATCTTTTCAATAGCAGTGAATAATGGCATAAAATATTCTATCTAGCTTTGTTTATTTCAAGGGCATTTTTCTAATATAGAACAAAATGAAATTGAATTAAAACAAGCCAAATTTTAAAGAGAGTACTATTTGCTTTTGTGAACTGCATTCCTTGAATGGTATAAGTAAAATGACTGTCTAGGGTGTAACAAATACAATGAATTAGGAAAGGTGTCTTAGTCTTTAGGATTTCCTACTAAATAGTTTCTGTAGTTGTTAAATACTGACCTAGCCTAGGAGGAAAGTTAATGAAGTCTAGCTGAAAATCTACTGCACTTGATCAGAGTGGCCTTAAGTTTCCTCTCAGCTTGACTAAATTCTAGACAGACTTCTTCCTGATTCTTAGCTCTGAATTCCCCTTTCTTAGAGCATTTCCTTTTGAAAACTTACAGTTGTCAATCCTTTCTCTGTCCATTTGAGATGTAAATCTTTTTTAAAAAATCTCTAAGTTTTATTAAGAAAACCCAAGACTGAATTTCTCAAGCACTTGGGACCTACCTTTTGAAATGCGACCTTTGAGGAAGGTAGCACCCCTCTTTCCCCATCTCTGTGGGAAGATAGCCTAATTTGGGGGAGCAACACAGTCCATGTGGTAAAACAACCTTATGCATGGAGTTGGAGAAAAGTTCACTGTTCCTTTGAATAAGGCCAATTAGCAAACACAGATGGCCTTAGACCCCACCTTCTACCCCAGTTCTTAAACTCTCTCCCACCTTTTGTTTCACCTGGGTTGTGTTCAAACTCCATTCTGGTCTTTCCTCATTCAATAGTCCTGAACAAAGTCTTCCTTGCTTATTTCAGTTTATCCGGAGCAATTTTTCTTTGACACACGTTAAGACAAAATGTAGCCATAAACATCAGAAACTGAGGAGGGAAATCTCTCTTTTCAGTTAAAACATATTTTAATAGCATTAAAATTAGTTATAATAAATCAGTGTGTCTCCCAAAGTTTAAGCACATTCGTATGTGCCTTCTGATTTACAGAAAGCTGCACCAAAACTGAAGCTTTGTGGTACAGAAGGAAAGAATTTACTAACAGTGTAGAGAGGATGGTGACTAGATCTACAACTAGATAGAGAATTCATCAAACTTCACGAAGAGTATGAATGGAAGAGGAACTTGGGAAACTCCAAAGCTGAGATTCCTAGAATATACGTGGAGTAGATGGAAAGTATATTCTTTCTAGTGTATATGGCAGTCATTGTGCCAGCAGAACATCGATGGGGCTATAGGCTCCTATCAGAAGTGTCTGCAGAGGATTGAGCTGAGAAGCAGAGTTGAACTGTGAGAGCTCATCAGTTCAGTTGCTCAGTCATGTCTGACTCTGCAATTCAATGGATTTCAGGGCTTCCCTGTCCATCACCAACTTCCAGAACTTGCTCACACTCATGTCCATCAAGTTGGTGATACCATCCAACCATCTTGTCCTCTGTCGTCCCCTTCTCCTCCTGCCTTTAATCTTTCCCAGCATCAGGTTCTTTTCAAATGAGTCCGTGGCCAAAGTATTGGAGCTTCAGCTGCAGTGTCAGTCCTTCCAGTGAATATTAGGGACTGATCTCCTTTAGGATAGACTGGCTGGATCTCCTTGTAATCCAGGGGACTCTCAAGAGTCTTCTAAGAATGCATTTGAATCAGTTTTAATGAGGTGGATGAAATTGGAGCCAATTATACAGAGTGAAGTAAGCCAGAAAGAAGAACATCAATACCGTATATTAACGCATATATATGGAATTTAGAAAAATGGTAACCTGAACCCTGTATAAGAGACTGCAAAAGAGACATAGGCATTTAGAACAGTCTTTGGGACTCTGTGGGAGAGGGTGAAGGTGGAATGATTGGGGAGAATGGAATTGTAGCATGTATATTATCATAAGTGACCAGTCCAGGTTCGACGCATAAATTTTCCTCTGTTCATTTCTTTGCATTTGTGCTTTTTTAATAAAAATTAAAAAAAAATAAATAAATAAAGTATAAAAAAATAGGTTGAAAGAAAAAAAAAAAAAAGAGTCTTCTCCAACAACACAGTTCGAAAGCATCAATTCTTCAGTGCTCAGCTTTCTTTATAGTCCAACTCTCACATCTATACATTACTACTTGAAAAACCATAGCTTTGACTAGATGGACCTTTGTTGGCAAAGTAATGTATCTGTTTTTAAATATGCTGTCTAGGTTGGTCATAGCTATTCTTGCAAGGAGCAAGTGTCTTTTAATTTCATGGCTGCACTCACCATCTGCAGTGATTTTGGAGTCCAAGAAAATAGTCTCTCAATGTCTCCACTGTATCTCCATCTATTTGCCATGAAGTGATGGGACCAGATGCCATGATCTTAGTTTTCTGAATGTTGAGTTTCAAGCCAACTTTTTCACTCTCTTCTATCACTTTCATCAAGAGGTTCTTTAATTCTTCTTTACTTTCTGCCATAAGGGTAGTGTCATCTGTATATCTGAGGTTATTGATATTTCTCCCAGCAATCTTGATTTCAGCTTGTGCTTTATCCAGCCCTGCATTTCTCATGATATACTCTGCATATAAGTTCATGGAAAGATGCAAACCAAGTCAGCTGCATCATTCTGCTCTCCCATCCTTTTCTCATCCCCAGGCAGAACAGAGCCAATACTTAGCACATACTGGGCAAAACTGACATATCTTTTCTCTGTTTGGTTTGGTTTAGTCACTAAATCATGTCTGACTCTTGTGGACACCATGGACTGTGACCTGCCAGGCTCTTCTGTCCATGGATTTCTCCAGGCAAGAACACCAGAATGGGTTGCCATTTCCTTCTCCAGGGGATCTTCCCAACCCAGGAATCAAACCCAGGTCTCCTGCATTGCAAGCAGATTCTTTACTGACTGAGCTATGAGGGAAGCCCGTCTTTTCTCTAACTAAAAGAAAAAGTAACCACCTCACTCATCAAGCAAAGAACAACAGCACAGGAGGCTTAGATCCACCCTGGGGTTCCTGGGAAAGTCTTCCCATTCAGATTTTTGGAAAGTCTACAACTCGTATGGGAAAACTACCTTGTTTCAAAAACAGCCTGCTCAGAATATCTACTAGGAGAAACCTAGATTGAAAAGAGTTCTCTCCATATAATATTAAAGAAAAAAAAATCCCCAAATTCACTAGCCCAAATGGCAACCCACACCAGTATTCTTGCCTGGAAAATTCCGTGGACAGAGGAGCCTGGCAAGCTATAGTCCATGGAACTGCAGAGTCAGACACAACCAAGCGCGCGCGCACACACACACACACACACACACACACACACAGTTTAAAAATAAAAAGAGTGTGATAAGTAAAAATTACCAGATACACAAAAAACTAATAGCATAAAAATTAAATTCACACATAAATAATTAGTTCCCTTAAAATATCTATACAACACTTATAGTACAAATATAAAGCAAAACAATTTATAGAATGTAGGAGAAAAGAATTCATTATTTATAGTTTCTTGTTTAGTTCTTTTTCACAGAAATTTTATTTACTGATAGTAAAGTTTTTTTTTTTTTTTTTTAATGGCTTGTCATTTACTGAGTGGTTTATTTTTTTTTACAGAGTCCTGTATAAACATAGTGGTTCACAATTCCTAAGTGCCTAGAGTTGAATTCATATTTGCCTTCACCAAGATCTTTAGTGTGGGAGAAAAAACAAAGACCACCCAATGGAGAACAAGAAAAGGCTATCCAGACCTGCAAGGGATTCAGCTATCATTACTTGCATTGGTCAGAGACTCAGAGACAGTCAGCAGATTAGAAAGGCTTTATAGCAAAAAAAAAAAAAAAAAAAATGAAGCAAAACAGAAAAAGCTTCAGGTATGCCCCACTGGAAATTATTTGCAGAGGGAAGCTGAAGATTGTTTAGCTGGTTGTGGGACATCTCATATGATTGGTTTGGGAAGCATATTTGGCTTTTTCTAATTGGTTCTAAGTTAAAAAGGGAAGAACAAAAAATAGGAAGCCCTTTAATTTTTGACCAAATTGTGACGGTATGGGGATGACTGATATGGGAGCTATGGTTAGGCTTCCTGAACTGGTTGCTATCAAGGTTGCAGGTGAAAGTTCTACTTTTACATTAGGTCTGGTGATTGTCCTTTTGTATACTCTCTCAAGAGTTGTTTTTTTTTTTTTATTGGAGTATAACTGCTTTATAATGTTGGGTCAGTTTCTGCTGAAAAGACAGCCCTCAGAATGGGAGAAAATATTTGCCAATGAAACAACTGACAAAGGATTAATCTCCAAAACATACAACCAGCTCATGCAACTCAGTATCAGAAAAACAAACAACCCAATCAAAAACAATGGGCAGAAGCCCTAAATAAACTTTCTCCAAAGAGATACAGATGGTCAACAAATACATGAAAAGATACTCAACATCATCAATTGTTAGAGAAATGCAAATCTCAAGGGTTTTAGAAACCCACAGGCATGAGTCCTGCAGCTTTGACAACACTCCCTGCTCACTCCACCCTGACTACATACACACACACACAGAGAACATCAAAGCTCTAGTGCATGGGATGGATGGCTTGTTGTGATATTGCTGTTGGCTAAACAGTACATTTGTGCTCAACACTCTGGCTTTGCAGATGCTCCTCCTGCTCTTCTTCCTTCTTCTCTTTCATTCCCTTTGATATCTACGAGTCTTCATTTACTTTTTTTTTCATTTTTTAAAGCTCAACTATATAGTTAGCATTCTTGTTATACTAGTACATTATATCATTATATTTCAGACTGCCTTTCTATGAGCTGGCAATAGAGGGACTTAGCTTATCCTACCATTTTAACCAGGAATTTATTACCTCTATGAAAATAAAAATTAAAAGATGAGAACATTTAGGATAAAAGAAATTTAAAAAAGAGACATAGTCAAACACTGTTGAATTTTTGAAAAATGGAAAATTTAGCAGCAGATATTAATAGCATATTTCTGAAGAGCAATATTAAGCCACAAATTCAAAATGTCAATTATAGAAGTAGAGGTATAGAGCTAGTCCTGTGGGGAAAATATGGTAAAGAACTTTCTGTTAGAAACACTACATACTCAGTTTTCTGTAATCATTCACCATCACGGGGATCTTTTCGCTCTAATGTGCTCAAGCTTTTAACAGGGACCTTTTGCTCTAATGTGCTCAGCTTTTAGGTGTTGTCTTCTGTGTAATTATGTATTTCTCTTTCCACGCAATACCTCACACTAATTCCTTTTTTTCACACAACACTCACACACAAAATGCACTCTTTTGTCCAATATTGTTCTACTTTTTCCATTTTCAAAACTTCCAATGTAAGGGCAAATGTAAATTTAAAAGACAGCCCTCCCTGTAGAATATAAGGGAAAAGTCTCTCCCCTTAGAACGTTAATTTTTAAGAACCTTGTCATTTTCAATGCTTTCTCTGTTTGAAATGTGTGTAAATGTTTTAGGAGCTAAATAAGCCTCTTGCTAGGACCCAGAAACATCCTTTTCAGGAAAACAGGAACCATCTCTTTCAAATGTAATTTCAGAGACAGAGCGCTGCCTCCCAGATTCCAGGGGAGACTAGGAACTACTTAGGCTGGCCTTTCCTCCAAATTGTAAAAGTACCTCCCCTCATGATGGTATGAGAAGTTTATTGTTCCTTTGTATAAAAACAACTGACAAAACAAATGGCTATCCCAAATACCAGGTGAACCTAGAACAAATGTGTGTAACAGTGCTGACAATCCTCTTACTCGAAAATCAGTTATTATTTGAGAACATGCATGTAATAGGTGGTATCTGCTTGGCTGTGTAAATGGGTGAGATTTCCTTCTATTTTCAGACCTTTAGTGGATTGCCTGTGATGTGTATCACATTCTGGCTTAATGCTTAGTCGATAATAAAATTGTTCTCCTTCTCTTCCTCTGTGGAGAGGTTTTCTGGGTTGGCAGGAGAATTTTATTTCCCTAATAAAATCCTCTGGATTGGTTTAAGGTTCTGCATCCTGGGCAAAAAAAAAAAAAAAAGGTTCTGAATTCCTGTTACATAAAATTCAGAAGATATTGTAACTCAGTAGAAATGGAAGAATCCTTCTTTGTGGGCTTTTTTGTGTAGATTGAGAAATGATTAGTCTAGAAGAAAGATTTGAGAAGATCTCTTCTGCCATGTAGGTGTGAAATGGAGGCCTGAGAAGTTACAGCATTTCAACCTATGTCCATCCTGAGTGGTTTGGTTAATAGATACACGAAGAGCCAAAACAATCACAACCATCCTCTCAATTTCAGTTGGCACTCTTGGGAATGATGCCAAGTTTGTGCTCTTCAAAATCCGTGAAACTGTCAAGGACCATTTGCCACTAGAGAAACTGCGAGAGTAAGGTTGTGTGCATATGCCTCAGTTGCTCAGTTGTGTCTGACTCTTTGTGACCCCGTGGACGTAGCCCACCAGGCTCCTCTATCCATAGGAATTCCCAGGCAATAATGCTGGGGTGGGTTTCCATTTCTTTCTCTAGTGGATCTTCCTGACCCAGTGATTGAACCCACGTTTCCTGAATTGTAGGCAGATTCTTTACTGCTGAGCCACCATGGAAGCCCTGAGAATAAGGTGGAACAGAAACAAACTTCAGAGAAAACAGAAGCAGCGGGACAGAGAGAGAGTACTGACACCATCCTTGGGATATTTTGGCCTAATTTTTGAGACTTAATTTTTCCTTATATCATTGTCAAAAGAAAAAGTTGAATTAATTCACTGACTATGCCAGCCATAACAGTTTCATGTGAAGGAAGTAAATCTTAAAATATTAAAGGTTCTATTTGTACATTTATTGCTTTTGTAAGTATTTATTGAATAACTATCCTATGACACACAGTCTTATAGTACAAGGGAGTCATTAGTGAATATATCAGAGAAAATCTTTAGATTCAGCACTTTATATTCCCATGAGAATGTTAGTCAATAAATTAGATTTTAAGCAAAATGCATAGTGTGTGTGTGTGTGTGCTCAGTCATGTCTGACTGTTTGTGACCCCGTGGACTGTAAGCTGCCAGGTTCCTCTGTATCAAGCGAAGAATACTGGACTGGGTTGCCATTTCCTCCTCCAAGGGATCTACCACACCCAGGGACTGAAGATGTGTCTCTTGCATCTCCTGCATCCATCGGCAGGTGGATTCTTTACCACTGAGCCTCTTGAGAAGCACAGAGAAAGTGCAAAGGAGGCAAAATATTCCAGAAAATTAGGAAGGAGGAGTGGAAACTAAGGTAAGGAAGTCAGGCAGACTTTTTTAAAGAAGGTGACTTTTAGTTTGAAGACCTGAAGGAAACAAGAGAGCTTGCCAAGAGCTATGACTGGGGGATAGCATCGCAGGCAGTAGGAACAGATGTGGTGCTCTGAAGTGTGCCTGGCTTGTTCAAGGAGCATTGACTAGATCAATACAGTTGCACTGAATGAGGGAGGGAGTAGAAAGAGATGAGGTGGAAGCATAATCCAAACGAGACTTCGTGCTCCTCATAAGAACTTTGACTTTTACTCTGAAAGAAATGGGAAACCATTTGATGCATGTATCAGAGAGTGACATCAGATTTATATACTAAAATCTATTGCCGGGATTTTTCACTATATACTCTTCTAGTAGCAATATATCTGGCTATAGTGATTATTTTTTCCTATACTTCTCCTGCACCATGATCTTTTTTTCATTCTGGCATTTTGGAAGTGAGTTCCATAGACTCAGAGATTGGACGGCACCTTTAGAAAGGAACATCTATACCAAAGGAAGGATTTGGAGTAGTGGGAGCAGTTTCCTTTAGCCTTATTGATAATGCTTTATCTTTTTACGTGGGAGAACTATTGTTTGCTGCTGCTGCTAAGTTGCTTCAGTCGTGTCCGACTCTGTGCGACCCCATAGATGGCAGCCGACCAGGCTCCGCCGTCCCTGGGATTCTCCAGGCAAGAATACTGGAGTGGGTTGCCATTTCCTTCTCCAGAAATTAATTTTAAGTGTTATTAAAAATGCATTGGTAATCAGTAGAAATTTTTGTGATTTCCAAAGGGCATGAAGTCAAATTACAGAACAATGAAATAATTAAAAAGATAAGATTGACCCAGAGATCTGCCAGTCCCCTTACTCAAAGAAAGACATTGTGTTATATTATTTTGAAGAAATACTGTAATGTAAAGCCAAAAAATTAATTTTAATTTGCTTGTTTTTTTTTAATCTCTAAACCTTTTAAGAATTACTTCCATTGTAATTTTACAGTAGCAGAGTTATTTGTAAATGTATATGTGCTAGTAGTGAAAATCTCCAATATGCTGTGTAAGTAGAGTTATCAAGAGGCATCTTATCTGGTACCTGGATCCATCAAATCCACCCTTACTGATAAAGCCTTGTCTTTGAGTTCTGAGTCAATCTCCCCTAATTAGCCAGGGGATATTTAGCTGCAAGTCAGAAAGTCACCTTTAAGGATTTGAGTCATGACCTTCCTTCTCTTTCTAAATAAATGGCCTATAATTTTAAAACCCTTTTATCTCCACTTTATAATCTAAACACACAGCAGGGTGTTTGTCTAAGTTTATGAATCCGATTAGTAAATAGTTATTCTTTAATATTTGCTATCCATTCTCAAAAAGTGTCATCTAGAGATTGCATTTGATTGTTTCCAGACTATTATAGAACAGATTAGCCACTTATTAATTCCTATAATTTCTATTTACATCCTCCCAAAGCTTATTGTGAGGAAACTACCAAGGGGAAGAGGGAAAGAGCACCCTCACAGTTTTTTTGCTAATTATCAGTAGTGAAACTTGACTATGTTAAAAGAGTGTGAATTGATACAGGGTAAAATCTCATTGTTAGAATATAATATCCTGTCTTCCCCAAAGTGTTTCTTCTTTATATTATTGAATAAAAATAGATGAGATTCTCTCATGCATAGGACTTAAGTAATAACTTCCTTATAATATGAATATACTATATATATAGATTCATATTATTATACTCATTTGGATATAAAATACACGTAATAAATTTAAAATAACAAATAAATTATACATTTTAATTCATATAGACATTATTTTCTTGTCCCATCTGTTCCAGTGAAAGATCTGAGTAAAAAGCTTTCCTTAATCTACTTCATCCAGAACTCCACTGGCTAGCAACACTGTGGTCTCAAGAATTCTATTCAATTTCAGGTGGGGCTGATTGGATTAAACCAGATGTTGAGCAATTTTTTTCTGTGAAGAGCCTATTACTAAATATTATAAGTCTTGCTAGTCAATTGGAAAAATGAAGAATATTATATAAGCATTTATATAACAAGAGAGAAAACACATTTGCACACATTTATATTGCCATAATTAAAATCTTTATTTATGAACACTGAAATTTGAATTTCCTGTCCATTTTATGGGTCCAAAATATTTTCTTCTTTTGATTTCTTGGGAGCATTTCAAGTTGTACAAATAATTTGTAGCCCCTATAAAATACAAAAGTATACTGTGGGTCAGATTTGACTGGGGTTGGAGTTACCTCACCCCCAAGTTAAAGGAACCTTAAACATTTCCCTTTTTCTTGCTGGTTATTGAGTGCTTTGAGAATCCAGGCTTAAACTAATCAGAGCTGCTTTCAATTTCATTCAAATATATAGACTTCTTTGTTCACGTCCCATTTTAGTCCCAGTAATCTCTCTTCTTTTTTCACTTTATGGTTGTTTTGTTCATTTTACACTACCAAGACCAAAATATTAATTCTCATTGTGTGCATATGTATTAACTCTGAATTTTCTATTAATAGACATACAACACACCATAATAGCACGATATGTGCATCTCCTTGTTCCTTTCACATTCAGTTCAGTTCAGTCGCTCAGTCGTGTCCGACTCTCTGAGACCCCATGAATCACAGCACGCCAGGCCTCCCTGTCCATCACCAACTCTCGGAGTTCACTCAAACTCATGTCCACATAGTCAGTGATGCCATCCAGACATCTCATTCTCCGTCGTCCCCTTCTCCTCCCGCCCTCAACCTTTCCCAGCATCAGAGTCTTTTCCAGTGAGTCAACTCATTGCATGAGGTGGCCAAAGTATTGCAGTTTCAGCTTCAGCATCAGTCCTTCCAATAAACACCCAAGATTGATCTCCTTTAGAATGGACTGGTTGGATCTCCTTGCAGTCCAAGGGACTCTCAAGAGTCTTCTCCAGCACCACAGTTCAAAACCATCAATTCTTCGGTGATCAGCTTTCTTCACAGTCCAACTCTCACATCCATACATGACCACGGGAAAAACCATAGCCTTGACTAGAGGGTCCTTTCACATTAGGTCTACATATAATTCTCCCTCCTTCTATCTCTCTCTCCAAGAGTACCCATACCTTGTTTCTCATGCTATATATTGATCCTTACAATTAGTTGGAAAAAGAAAATCTCTCCCTTGAAAGTCGGGTTCGTCATCATGTAAGATGAATTACAGCATACAATTATATGACCAGAGAACACTGAGTAGATGGTGACATGGCATAACTTTATATTGAAATTACAGAAATGACTGCCATAACTTTTTCTATGTTCTCCTGAGAAAGAAAAAAATTGCCAACACTGCAGTTCTCCCACTAGGCCCTCAGGCAACTATGTTAGCAAATGCTTGCCAGCACACCAGCTATAAGCAAACAGATGGGGGAAAGAGAATTAAGACTGTGATGCAGAGGCATACTAGGTGAGACAAGGGGATCTGATTACAGAAAGAAATATATTAATTTGCTAAAGATTGCCTCGTAAAATTATTGTTTTGGAAGAAGAACCATTTTTATCAGTAAGTACTAGATAGGCACCGACCTAGAGCCAGACATCTTGGAATGTGAAGTCAAGTGGGCCTTAGAAAGCATCACTACGAACAAAGCTAGTGGAGGTGATGGAATTCCAGTGGAGCTATTTCAAGTCTTGAAAGATGATGCTGTGAAAGTGCTGCACTCAATATGCCAGCAGATTTGGAAAACTCAGCAGTGGCCACAGGACTGGAAGAGGTCAGTCTTCATTCCAATCCCAAAGAAAGGCAATGCCAAAGAATGTTCAAACTACCGCACAATTGCACTCATCTCACACGCTAGTAAAGTCATGCTCAAAATTCTCCAAGCCAGGCTTCAGCAGTATGTAAACCGTGAACTCCCAGATGTTCAAGCAGGTTTTAGAAAAGGCAGAGGCACCAGAGATCAAATTGCCAACATCCGCTGGATCATGGAGAAAGCAAGAGAATTTCAGAAAAACATCTATTTCTGCTTCATTGACTATGCCAAAGCCTTTGACTGTGTGGATCACAATAAACTGTGGAACATTCTGAAAGAGATGGGAATCCCAGACCACCTGACCTGCCTCTTGAGAAACCTGTATGCAGGTCAGGAAGCAACAGTCAGAACTGGACATGGAACAACCGACTGGTTCCAAATAGGAAAAGGTGTACGTCAAGGTTGTATATTGTCACCTTGCTTATTTAACTTATATGCAGAGTACATCATGAGGAACGCTGGGCTGGAAGAAGCACAAGCTGGAATCAAGATTGCCGGGAGAAATATCAATAACTTCAGATATGCAGATGACACCACCCTTATGGCAGAAAGTGAAGAGGAACTCAAAGGCCTCTTGATGAAAGTGAAAGAGGAGAGTGAAAAGGTTGGCTTGAAGCTCAACATTCAGAAAACAAAGATCATGGCATGTGGTCCCATCACTTCATGGGAAATAGATGGGGAAACAGTGGAAACAGTGTCAGACTTTATATTTTTGGGCTCCAAAATCACTGCAGATGCTGATTGCAGCCATGAAATTAAAAGACGCTTGCTCCTTGGAAGGAAAGTTATGACCAACCTTGATAGTATATTAAAAAGCAGAGACATTACTTTGCCAACCAAGGTCCGTCTAGTCAAGGCAATGGTTTTTCCCGTGGTCATGTATGGATGTGAGATTTGGACTGTGAAGAAAGCTGATCGCCGAAGAATCGATGCTTTTGAACTGTGGTGTTGGAGAAGACTCTTGAGAGTCCCTTATACTGCAAGGAGATCCAACCAGTCCATTCTAAAGGAGATCAATCCTGGATGTTCATTGGAGGGACTGATGCTAAAGCTGAAACTGCAATACTTTGGCCACCTCATGCGACGAGTTGACTCACTGGAAAAGACTCTGATGCTGGGAAAGGTTGGGGGCGGGAGGAGAAGGGGACGACGGAGAATGAGATGGCTTGATGGCATCGCCGACTCTGTGAACATGAGTTTGAGTGTACTCCGGGAGTTGGTGATGGACAGGGAGGCCTGGCGTGCTGTGATTCATGGGGTCGCGGAGAGTCGGACACGACTGAGCGACTGAACTGAACTGAACTGAACTAGATAGGCAAGGTTGCTCTCGTTGGTGTCTATAAATGAAAAAAATCTGTTTGCTTATAGTATTTTCTGAGCACTTTTAAATTGTTATCTCTGTTTTCAGCATCCGAGGCTGATGTTAAGCATAGAAACTCAGATTAGTCAGTTGTCATTAGAAACCTCAAAAAGGACACATTGTTGGAAGAAAACTGGGAAAACATTAACCATCATAGCAAGCTCATTCAGAGATGAACCTGAGAGCCCTGCTGCTGCTGTTGCTAAGTCGGTTCAGTCGTGTCCGACTCTGTGTTACCCCATAGATGGCAGCCCGCCAGGCTCCCTCATCCCTGGGATGCTCCAGGCAAGACTACCGGAGTGGGTTGCCATTGCCTGAGAGCCCTAGAATAAGCTAATTTAGGTTGAAAATCTGGCTCAGAGTTTAACCAAGGACAAGTTCATTACCTTTCATATGACTCAATTTATACATCTCTGAAGGAATGGATTTGTTTAGAGATAATTTTTTATGTATACAGTTTCCACACACCACATAGTGTTTGTTCAATAAATGTTCATTTTATTCTTAGAGATGTTCTAGGGACTGAGTGCTCACAGTTTCTTAATTTTAGAAAGAGCAAATTAATGTCAAGAAAAATAGCCATGACAAAGAAGTCCCTTTTCTTTCACAATCATGGTTGGATTTAGAAGAAAGATTTTATTCTTTTTCTTTATTTTTAGCTACATCATTTTATTTACTTTATTTCATGTATTATAGATTTATTTTTTAACTGAGGTATCTTGCCATTTGAATGGATGAATCTTGAGGATGTTTTGCTAAGTGAAATAAGTCAGATGGAGAAAGACATATACCAAATGATTTCACTCATATGTGAAATATAAAAAGCAAGCAAACAAAATAAGTGGACAAAACAAACCAAGCAAAAACAAATGCATGGACAGAGAGAACATACAGTGGGGTTTTTTAGGTATAAATAAAATGCTGTACACATGATACTTATATAACATTATAAACCAATATTAGCAAACAGGTTTAAGCAATCAAACAGGATCCTCTAAAAAGCATTCCTTCTTAATAATATGGGAGGTTTATAAGATAATTACAAATAAAGTCACATATTTTTATATAATTGAGATTAACTCTGATTTTAATTTGGAAAAAAATTTGCCTAACATAAGGAGAAAACTTGATAAGGAAAATGTTTTTAAACTAGCTTCTGTAATACACCAAAATAAACTCAAAATGGATTAGAGAGCTAAATGTAAGACCAGATTCTAGAAAACTCCTAGAGGAGAACGTAGGCAAAACACTCTCCGACATAAATCACAGCAGAATTCTCCAAGATCCACCTCCCAGAATATTGGAAATAAAAGCAAAAATAAACAAATGGGACCTAATTAAAATCAAAAGCTTCTGCACAGCAAAGGAAACTATAAGCAAGGTGAAAAGACAGCCTTCAGAATGGGAGAAAATAATAGCAAATGAAGCAACTGATAAAGGATTAATCTCCAAAATATACAAGCAGCTCCTGCAGCTCAATTCCAGAAAAATATTTTTTTTTTATATTTGAAAATAATGTCATTGGTATTTGACTGAAAAGTGGCCTAAGTGAGGAAAAGCTGTCCACTAATTATGGTAATCAAATGACCTTCATACATTTTAATCATCAAATTATTTTTAGTTCCACATTTGAAAATTAATTTCTAATCAATCAAATTGTTATGCTCAAAGTATTTGCATTCACTTAGCAAATACTTTGAGCATAACAATTTGATTGATTATTTCTCAATAACAAGTTTCTCCATAACTCCCCATCATACAATGATTATTCTTATATATATGGCAGATTCTCTTGAAAATTTCCTGTTAATGCTTTTTGCATTTCTCTCTTGTCATGACTATCATAAGACATTTACACTGCTGTAGAGTATTTCTCTAGGAAGAATCATTCCTCAACTATCACATTCATAAGTTAAGCCTTATTATGCTCATGGAACACCATTTGATATACATCACCTACAGAAAGTCCTGTTTTTAATTGCCAAGAGTTTTGGCAATTTAAGAAAAAGATAATATTTAGGAGAAAACTTTTAGACAGATGACTTTGACCAAGGGATATAGGAATCATTGTAATGATGTGTTGCATACTTCATCACAATATTTGGGATGTATTTTTAAAATACATACAGAAAAAGCTAAGTGCAACATTTTGTTTATATTTCAAACCCCATTTAATATATTTTTAAAAAATGTAAAATGTAGAAATGGATAAGATTTTAACATGTGTATGGTTTTGATTGCTTCTATAAAAACAACTTTTGACAATTTAATATTAAAAAATCCAAAATAGTGACCGTAGCTTACTCAGCATTAAGTAAAAGAGTATGAAATAAGGCAAAGCCAGTGTAAGGAAATCTTGATGTTTGTGGCTCCTAGTCTGTGCACCTGCAAATGTTAACTCTGTTCCTAAGGATAGTTTAATGCTGTTGCAGCATGTTCTACTGATGGAGTCAGAGAATGACTTTGTCAGTTAGGTATGCTATTTCAGATTTTGATGGTCTGTGCCAAAATATGTTAATTTTTGGAAAGGTGCCATTAAAAAATAAATATCGTAACATGTCTACTTGCAGCACCTATTTCAAAAAAAGTAGAAAATCTATATGTTAAAATGTTATTCTTTCTTGATGTTGATCTGTGGAAAGACAAATAATTTATGTTTTAATTATTTGGGGAAAAAATTAACGATGACAGGGCTTTTCCTAATATTGATGTATATGAGTTGAAAGTTATTTTTAAAATAAATACAGAGATTATGAAGCAGAAACCCAACTTATAATAAAATTACTTTTATTTAGGAATAGATTTATCTTTTAGTTTTTGCATATTTATGGTTAAAAAATATTTGAAATTATCCTGCTATGCTAAGGTCACATTTGGCACTGATTTTGCATTGTGATATAAAACATTCTAGGTCACTAGAGCAGGAATAGCCACTTTAAAAGAATTTTTTAAAAAATAGAAAGGACAGGGGTAATAGAGGTATGTGTTTTGGCAGAAAATAGTGACATAGAACTGGGGTACATGCTTATAAATATAGCATCCAGTAAGAAAAGATTAGTGTTAGCTCAAAGTAGTTAGAAACATTAGAAATACTGGGATGGACAGTTGTGTGAAAAAGTCAGAAATTCTTTTAGAGAAGATTCAGAGTAAGTAAAAGTTTATATAAATTGGGATGAATCGCTAAGTATAGTAAGAAGAAAATGAAAAAGAAGATTATCCTTAGTTTAAAAGTGTCTACATCTTTCTCTGGTAATTTTGTTTCATATCAGGCATGGAAAATTTACCTATTTAAATTTTGTGTCAGCTGATTCTTATGACCTATGTGACCTTGAAGAAGTTGATTAAACTTGCTGCCCTCAGCTTCCTCACAAGTCAAATGAAATTACATGAGATTATATGAAACTGGTGCCTGGAACCCATATACTCAATGAATTTCAGTGCAGTTCAGTTCAGTTCAGTCGCTCAGTCATGTCCGACTCTTTGTGACCCCATGAATCACAGCACGCCAGGCCTCCCTGTCCATCACCAACTCCCGGAGTTCACTCAAACTCATGTCCATCGAGTCGGTGATGCCATCAAGCCATCTCATTCTCTGTCGTCCCCGTCTCCTCCCACCCCCAATCCCTCCTAGCATCAGACTCTTTTCCAGTGAGTCAACTCGGCGCATGAGGTGGCCAAAGTATTGGAGTTTCAGCTTTAGCATCAGTCCTTCCAATGAACACCCAGGATTGATCTCCTTTAGAATGGACTGGTTGTTAAACCACCATTATTTTTACTGGATAATGGACTAATTTATTTATTTAAATATGCTGCCTGATTGGGAACTATTATATATGCCATGTACAGGATTTGTTGTTATATAATATAGATTTGGATGAGTAGCCACAAAAAAAAGAAGATAAACACAATAAAAATTTTTAAGTTTCTATTCAAAATAACCATTATTAATATGTTACCATGTTATTCTAGAGATTTAAGTATTTAATTTAATTATCTTTGTGTTTAATTTGGGGCTTCCCTGCTGGCTCACTGGTAAAGCATCTGCCTACCAATGCATGGGTTCAATCCTCCAGTCAGGAAGATTCCCTGGAGTAGGAAATGGCAACCCTACTCCAATATTCTTGCTTCAGAAGTCCTATGGACAGAAGAGCCTGGCAGGCTATAGTTGATGGGGTCTCAAAGAGTTGGATAGAACTTAATGACTTAACAACAACAACAAATGCTTACTTTGAGATTTAACGCTCTTTGTTCATTTTAATAAATTTTTTATAATATAATCCTTCTTTGAAAATATATCTATTTGATATATGTCTTGAACTTTCTCTACATATTATTTCATAATCCTGTCAATGTGGTGGTGGTGCTTTAGTCACTAAGTTGAGTCCAATTCTTTGCAACCCCGTGGACTGTAGCTGCCAGGCTCCTCTGTCCATGGGATTTTTCCAGGCAAGAATACAGGAGTGGGTTGCCATTTCCTTCTCCAGGGTTTCTTCCTGACCCAGGGATTGAAGCCCGGTCTCCTGAACTGCAGGCAAATTCTTTACCAGCTGAGCTACCAAGGAATTCCCAATCCAATCAATAAGTTAGAATAGATAGACACATTCTCTATTTTTTGTAGTTATTAGAACTGGTATTGGAACATAAGCTGCTTGTAGTCAGCCACTGGGTCTACATTATATTTTTTGTACCTCAAATGATGTGACATAATTTTGTAATATAAATATTTATAATTAACTGACAAACTTTTATTGGATATAAAGACTGCTGACGTGAAATTAAAAGATGCTTGCTCTTTGGAAGGAAATCTGTGACAAACCTAAACAATGTATTAAAGAGCAGAGACATTACTTTGCCAACAAAGGTCCATGTAGTTAAAGCTATGGTTTTACCAATAGTCCTATACGACTGTGAGAGCTGGAACATTTAAAGTAGGCTGAGCACCAAAGAACTGATGCTTTTAAATTGTGGTGCTAGAGAAGATTCTTAAGAGTCTCTTGGACTGCAAGGAGATCAAACCAGTCGATCTTAAAGGGAATAAACCTTGAACATTCTTTGGAAGGACTGATATTGAAGCTCCAATACTTTGGCCACCTGATGAACAGAGCTGCCTCATTGGAAAAAGACCCTGATGCTGGGAAAGAGTAAAGGCAAAAGTAAAAGGGGATGGTAGAGGAAGAGATGGTTATATAGCATCACTGACTCAATGAACTTGAATTTGACCAAACTCCAGGATATAGTGGAGGACAGAGGAGCCTGGCATGGTGCAGTCCATGAGGTCAGAGTTGGACACTACTTAGGACTGAACAACAAAAATACACATATGTGTACTGATCAAATCGAGGTTAATGTGAAAAAACATTTCACCTCTGGCGCCATTTTCTTTTTCTTTAATTGCAGCTAGACAAACTTTCCCATCTACCACTTTGAATCATGTAATTGCCTGGGGTGTTTTTTAAAGACGATACACACAGAAAATCAGGAACTAGGGATCTGCAGCTTGGTCCAAATTTGTTAAATACTGGAGATGAGTTGCCAGCAGAAAGGATTAATGACATCTTTACTTCAAACCTCTGGAAGGACATTGCCAAAGAAAATGAGAGTTCATTCTGAGCTAAGAAAGAGTGCAGTAGGATAATAATTTTCTTCTGAATAGTGTTTTCTTCTGATAAAACTTATATATATTTATACTTTCCCTTTATAGAGAGCCATGAATCACGATAACTGACAGCCCTTGGCTCACTAACAGAGGTCTCCTATGAAATGCCCTTTAGATAAAACATAGAATAAACTGGGGCCACAGATCATTGAATCATAGGGCTTATTTTTGAAGACTAACACTGATACAAAGATAAAGCTTCCGGGAATGGAAACTGTCTTCAACAGATAAAATATAATTACAAGGAGTTCTTTTTACAGGAAGAGCAGGGAAGGGCAGTGAGATCTTTAGTCCATCATACCATGAACTGTACAGAGATCTAGAGAGAAAAAGACAATCACATTCCACATGATACTCAGAAAGGACAAGAGCATTGATATCTCTCATTGAAAAACAAAAATAAAATATAATAGCAGGGAAACCAAGTAAATAAATCATCTAACAGCTGGGGGTAAAAGTCAGAAGCAGCTTCTAGCCCTTCAATCAACACTTATTTGCTGGTTTCTGTAAAGGGGATGACGCAGGAAAATAAGTCTTACGTAAGAACTCAAGAAGAGAAATCAATTGAAGAGAAAGATACAAACCTATCAACCTGAATATATGGGTGGCATATCACAATCAATAACCAAGAGTTTTGTAAATAGATACTCATCTTATCAGCAATAATCGTCCTTTCACTCCTCTGAGTTACAGAGTTAATATTTTAATGAATCTTTGTATGATTCTATTTCCTAATCCTACTATAATCGGAATTTGAAATTTGTTGTTATTCCCTTAAAATTTAATTATGGTCCTTTCTAGTAAAATTATACTGCATGTGTCTTTAAAAAGACAAAGAAAACCCCTTAATAACTGAATTGGCTGATTGGTTTGTCTGTATGTTTGGCTTAGCAAGATGCTTTTAGGGTGAAGTTTCTTTCATTTATATTCTACAGCTTTATTATAGAAATAATCCAAACCTTTTGATGTATCTTCAATTTTAATTAAACTTCTCATATCTCCAGGTAGCCTTCTGAGGAACTCTGCTGCATTTCTCATTACTATAAAAACAGGAGTTATCATTAGAATATATATAGTTTAATTTTTATCATGAGGTTGGCCTTTATCATCCTCCTCTACCTTCTAATGATTTCACCATTTAGATTTAGTCTATATTTTACCTTTCATATCTCCTCTTCTTTAGCTCATCAAGAAGGAATGGTGGGAGAAAGTTTCAATGATATTGATAGGATCTATTTGCGCATGGCTAGAATACACTTTCAGTTCAGTTCAGTTCAGTCGCTCAGTCCTGTCCGACTCTCCGCGACCCCATGAATCACAGCACGCCAGGCCTCCCTATCCATCACCACCTTCCGGAGTTCACTCAAACTCATGTCCACAGAGTCGATGATGCTATCCAGCCATCTCATTCTCTGTCGTCCCCTTCTCCTCCCGCCCCCAACCTTTCCCAGCATCAGTCTTTTCCAGTGAGTCAACTCGTCGCATGAGGTGGCCAAAGTATTGCAGTTTCAGCTTTAGCATCAGTCCTTCCAATGATCACCCAGGATCGATCTCCCTTAGAATGGACTGGTTGGATCTCCTTGCAGTCCAAGGGACTCTCAAGAGTCTTCTTCAACACCACAGTTCAAAAGCATCGATTCTTCGGCGATCAGCTTTCTTCACAGTCTAACTCTCACATCCATACATGACCACGGGAAAAACCATAGCCTTGACTAGACAGACCTTTGTTGGCAAAGTAATGTCTCTGCTTTTTAATATATTATCAGGGTTGGTCATAACTTTTCTTCCAAGGAGTAAGCATCTTTTAATTTCATGACTGCAATCAGCATCTGCAGTGATTTTGGAGCCCCAAAAAATAAAGTCTGACACTGTTTCCACTGTTTCTCCATCTATTTCCCATGAAGTGATGGGACCAGATGCCATGATCTTTGTTTTCTGAATG
Organism: Moschus berezovskii; assembly: GCF_049115385.1. NCBI lineage: Eukaryota > Metazoa > Chordata > Mammalia > Artiodactyla > Moschidae > Moschus > Moschus berezovskii. The sequence goes on from NC_142472.1 coordinate 27,849,712, forward strand.
TTGAGCTTCAAGCCAACCTTTTCACTCTCCTCTTTCACTTCCATCAAGAGGCTTTTGAGTTCCTCTTCACTTTCTGCCATAAGGGTAGTGTCATCTGCATATCTGAGGTGATTGATATTTCTCCCAGCAATCTTGATTCCAGCTTGTGCTTCTTCCAGCCCAGCATTCCTCATGATGTACTCTGCATATAAGTTAAATAAGCAAGGTGACAATATACAGCCTTGACGTACTCCTTTTCCTATTTGGAACCAGTCGGTTGTTCCATGTACAGTTCTGACTGTTGCTTCCTGACCTGCACACAGGTTTCTCAAGAGGCAGGTCAGGTGGTCTGGGATTCCCATCTCTTTCAGAATGTTCCACAGTTCGTGGTGATCCACACAGTCAAAGGCTTTGGCATAGTCAATGAAGTAGAAATAGATGTTTTTCTGGAACTCTCTTGCTTTCTCCATGATCCAGCGGATGTTGGCAATTTGATCTCTGGTGCCTCTGCCTTTTCTAAAACCTGCTTGAACATCTGGGAGTTCACGGTTCACATACTGCTGAAGCCTGGCTTGGAGAATTTTGAGCATGACTTGACTAGCGTGTGAGATGAGTGCAATTGTGCGGTAGTTTGAGCATTCTTTGGCATTCCCTCACTTTATCTTCTTTTTCTATATCAAATAAGTGTGGAGAATATTATTGGTTTTAAGTATGAACTCAAAGTTAGCCATCATCATTCTTTCTCTCTAGTTTAAAGCACTTATTTAAATATGATTTTTTTCAGTGATTTTTCTAATTTAACTGTTAGAGTCAGGTGGGGACTGTTTTTGCCAATATTCTCCCTTTCCCTTCTCTGAGTATATATTTCAAACAGTCACACTAAGCAATTTAATAAGTATGTGTCTCTTCTTTCCCCACTTTCACTGAATAATCATTATTCTGTTAGAATAACAGCTCAGTAGATAAAATTTCAGATAAAAAATAGCAAATGGATGTATTTGGCCTAATTAAGACATTTCTCCAAAATAAGTGTTTATTGAAAAAGCTGATTAGAAGAAAACAACACCACATGTCTGTGAGGATTACTTTATTCTCAGTTTTCTGGAATACTTGAACTCAACAAAGTTTGACTTAAATCATAACAAATCCAAAATATGTGGACATAACATGTCACAACAGCTCATGTTAATTCAGTGATTTCTAGACAGTAAATTATTTGTAAGTCATTTGAATGAACTTCTTAATATATGAGTATACATAGTAGACCTGAGCCCCTAATAAAAGTGTAACAGCTCTTCTAGATTTATATTGTTGGAGAATGATTGAGAATTTTTCTAAGTTTAATCAGCGAATGTAATCAGTTGGTAGTAGGACTGTTTGATTATCATTTCGTCAATGTATTCACATATATCTATCTCTAAAAGAAAATTGAAAAATGTTCTTTCAAGTGAGTGATGTTGGCATGCCCTTCCTTCTGTAATTCAGTTCCTTAAGTAGATGAGAAATTTTTTACTTGGGTAGATGTATGCATTCTCTTGTTTTATTAGGCAATACTTTCAAAGGTCAGCCAATTCTAGAAACTTTTACATGTATTTTCAGTTCAGTTCAGTCGTTCAGTTGTGTCCAGCTCTTTGGGACCCCATTAATCGCAGCACACCAGGCTTCCCTGTCCATCACCAATTCCCGGAGTTCACTCAAACCCACATCCATCGAGTCGGTGATGCCATCCAACCATCTCATTCTCTGTCATCCCCTTCTCCTCCTGCCCCCAATCCCTCCCAGCATCAGACTCTTTTCCAGTGAGTCAACTCGACGCATGAGGTGGCCAAAGTATTAGAGTTTCAGCTTTAGCATCAGTCCTTCCAATGAACACCCAGGATAGTACTCTTCAAATTTGATGTTGACTGTCTGGAAAGCCTTTAAATTACTGATACTTGTGTTCCACCATACATGCCCAGGTATCTGGTAAAATGGTCATGAATATGGCCTAAGCATCAAGCTTTTTAGAGTCTGCAGATGACTCTAATATGAAAGTAGGTTTGAGAACCACAGACACTGAAATATATATGATCAAAGAAGAGCTCTACGGAAGTGAATAAAACTGAAGATTGTGATAGTTTTTCCTGAGAATTGAAAAGGACTTAACAAAAGAGATTGAATCCCGAGAGAAGAGTAGTTGCCACTGGTCAGCTTCCAGAGGAAGACTGAAAGAATATTCTGAGAGGAGATAGTAGGTACATTAAGGAGTGTGCTGTGCTGAGTATATTTGAATAGACTAGGTGTGTTTGAACAGAGGAAATAGATGAAGCTGGAATATTAGCTTGAAACCAGATAATGGAGTCATATTAGAGTTTCCTATAAGTAAAAAGACTGCATATTTATATTTTCCTTTTCATAGCTTGTTGTATAAAATTAGGTCGACATCTTTATATATGTTCTTTTAATAAAAGTAAATATGACAGCTTGTAGAATGGAGGAGAGAACTGTACAAGAACATTTAGCTGACCTGAAGTGACGTGGTAATGTCCTGAATAGTGCCAGTGAGATAAAAGTTTCAGAAAATAGACAATTTATTGATTTAAAGCAAAATATCCATTGAAGGACCATGTTTGCTGAGTGATATACCTGGGGCTATGTGCTATGTGCTAAGTGGCTTCAGTCATGTCCAACTCTTTGCGACCCTATGGACTTTAGCCTGCCAGGCTCCTCTGTCCATTGGATTCTCCAGGCAAGAATACTGGAGTGGGTTGCCATGCCTTCCTGCAAGGGATCTTCTTGACCCAAGGATTGAACCCACTTCTACCTTGGCAGGTGGGTTCTTTACCACTAGCACCATCTGGGAAACTTGGAGGTATCAGTCAGTCAGTTCAGTTGCTCAGTTGCATCCAACTCTGTGACCTCATGGACTACCACATGCCAGGCTTCCCTGTCCATCACCAACTCCTGGAGTTTGCTCAAACTCATGTTCATCGAGTCGGTGATGCCATCCAACAATCTCATCATCTATCATGCCTTTCTTCTCCTGTATTTAATCTTTCCCAGCATCCGAGTCTTTTTTAATAAGTCACTTCTTCGCATCAAGTGGCCAAAGGATTGGAACTTCAGCATCAGCATCAGTCCTTCCAATGAATATTCAGGACTGATTTCCTTTAGGATTGACTGGTTGGAACTCCTCTCAAGAGTCTTCTCCAATACATCAGTGTAAAAGCATCAGTTCTTTGGTGCTCAGCTTTCTTTATGGTCCAACTCTCACATTCATATATGACTACTGGAAAAACCATAACTTTGACTAGACAGAGCTTTGCTGGCAAAGTAATGTCTTTGCTTTTTAATATGCTAAGTTGGTTATAGTTTTTCTTCGAAGGAGCAAGTGTCTTTTAATTTCATGGCTGCAGTCACCATCTGCAGTTACTTCGGAGACCAAGAAAATAAAATCTGTCTGTCACTGTTTCCATTGTTTCCCATCTATTTGCCATAAAGTGATGGGAACAGATGCCATGATCTTAGTTTTCTGAATGTTGAGTTTTAAGCCAGCTCTTTCACTCTCTTCTTTCACTTTCATCAAGAGATTCTTTAGTTCCTCTTCTCTTTCTGCCATAAGGGTGGTGTCCTCTGTATATCTGAGGTTGTTGATGCTTCTCCCAGCAATCTTGATTCCAGTTTGTGCTTCATCCAGCCCAGCATTTTGCATGATGTATTCTGCAAATGAGTTAAATAAGCAGGGTGACCAAATATAGCCTTGATGTACTCATTTCCCAATTTGGAATCAGTCCGTTGTTCCACATCTGATTGTGACTGTTGCTTCTTGATCTGCATACAGATTTCTCAGGAGGTAGGTAAGGTGGTCTGGTATTTCCATCTCTTGAATTTTCCACAGTTTATTTTGATCCACACAGTCAAAGGCTTTGGTGTAGTAAATAAACCAAAAGTAGATGTTTTTCTGAATCTCTCTTGCTTTTTCAATGATCCAACAGATGTTGGCAATTTGATCTCTGGTTTCTCTGCCTTTTGACCTGTGACAAAAACACAGTATCCTCTAGTAATATACTTGCTGTGTAATGTAAGAGATCACTTCCTTCAGCACTGTGTGAAGGATTCTATGTGAGTTCCTAACAGGTGGATAACTTCTTAAAGTTCCTTAAAAAGAATCAAAGCTGGTGCTTAAAATAAAAGGCAGTGACAATATAATAGCAAGTATTTATTCATTACTTGCTTATTTTCTAACCCATTATATGTTGCAGTGACTATTTTCTTGGTTCTCCACTTCATTCCCTGTCCTTTCTATCTTTGCTCTGTATTGCAGGGGGGATGCGCCTGAAAAGTTACATTTCCCAGACTCTCCTGACAATTGGTTTCTAGTAAATTCAGACAAGGGAGGCTTTGGAGGGAGGTTAGAGAGCAGGAAAGCAGGCAAAGTCACTGCCATTCTTTTTTTTTTTTTTTTACTGGAGGCAAATTACCTTACATTAATATATTGGTTGGTTTTGCCATACATTGACATGAATCCTCCCCGGGTGTACATGTGTTCCCTTTCTTGAACCACTCTCCCACCTCCCTCTTCCCCATATCCTCCCTCCAGGTCATCGCTATGCACCAGCCCCAAGCATCCTCTATCATGCGTCGAACCTGGACTGGTGATTCATTTCACATATGATAATATACATGCTACAATGCCATTCTCCCCAATCATCCCACCTTCACCCTCTCCCACAGAGTCCCAAAGACTGTTCTATACACCTATGTCTCTTTTGCAGTCTCGTATATAGGGTTAACGTTACCATCTTTCTAAATTCCATATATATGCGTTAGTATACTGTATTGGTGTTTTTCTTTCTGGCTTTCTTCACTCTGTATAATAGGCTCCAATTTCATCCACCTCATTAGAACTGATTCAAATGCATTCTTTTTGATGGCTGAAAAATACTCCATTGTGTATATGTACCACAGCTTTCTTATCCATTCATCTGCAGATGGACATCTAGGTTGCTTCCATGTCCTGGCTATTATAAACAGTGCTGCAGTGAACATTGGAGTACATGTGTCTCTTTCAATTCTGGTTTCCTCAGTGTGTATGCCCAGGAGTGCGATTGCTGGATCATATGGCAGCTCTATTTCCAGTTTTTTGAGGAATCTCCACACTGTTCTCCATAGTGGCTGTACTACTTTGCATTCCCACCAACAGTGTAAGAGGGTTCCCTTCTCTCCACACCCTCTCCAGCATTTATTGCGTGTAGACTTTTGGATAGCAGCCATTCTGACTGGTGTGAAATGGTATCTCATTGTGGTTTTGATTTGCATTTCTCTGATTATGAGGGATGTTGAGCATTTTTTCATGTGTTTGTTAGCCATCTTTATGTCTTCTTTGGAGAAATGTCTGTTTAGTTCTTTGGCCCATTTTTTGATTGGGTCATTTATTTTTCTGGAATTGAGCTGCAGGAGCTGCTTGTATATTTTGGAGATTAATCCTTTATCAGTTGCTTCATTTGCTATTATTTTCTCCCATTCTGAAGGCTGTCTTTTCACCTTGCTTATAGTTTCCTTTGCTGTGCAGAAGCTTTTGATTTTAATTAGGTCCCACTTGTTTATTTTTGCTTTTATTTCCAATATTCTGGGAGGTGGGTCTTGGAGGATCCTGCTGTGATTTATGTCAGAGAGAGTTTTTGCCTACGTTCTCCTCTAGGAGTTTTCTAGAATCTGGTCTTACATTTAGCTCTCTAATCCATTTTGAGTTTATTTTTGTGTGTGGTGTTAGGAAGTGTTCTAGTTTCATTCTTTTACAAGTGGCTGACCAGTTTTCCCAGCACCACTTGTTAAAGAGACTGTCTTTTCTCCACTTTATATTCTTGCCTCCTTTGTCAAAGATAAGGTGTCCATAGGTGTGTGGATTTATCTCTGGGCTTTCTATTTTGTTCCATTGATCTATATTTCTGTCTTTATGCCAGTACCATACTGTCTTGATGACTGTGGCTTTGTAGTAGAGCCTGAAGTCTGGCAGGTTAATTCCTCCTGTTCCATCCTTCTTCCTCAAGATTGTTTTGGCTATTCGAGGTTTTTTGTATTTCCATACAAATTGTGAAATTATTTGTTCTAGTTTTGTGAAAAATATCATTGGTAGCTTGATAGGGATTGCATTGAATGTATAAATTACTTTGGGTAGTATACTCATTTTTACAATATTTATTGTTCCAATCCACGAACATGGTATATTTCTCCATCTATTAGTGTCCTCTTTGATTACTTTCACTAGTGTTTTTTATAGTGCCTTTCTCCTCCTTTTTCTCTTTTTATAGTGCCTTTCTCCTCCTTTTTCTCTAGGGATACAGCAACATCATTGAGGGCAAGGCCACTGTCATGATTCCAAATTCCTGATTGGATGGTCCTCCTCTGTGTTCCCAACTCTAGAAGGGTGGTTTCAGCTCCTGAGAAACTATCCCCATCCTTTACCCTTCAGTCATAGGAGGCATATTATCTTCTGTATTTTGATCTCTGGGTTGTTTTATCATCTTGTCTATCCCTGAACTTTCAAAACACTTTTGTAATCGGTTGTTCAGTCACTCAATCGTGTCTGACTCTTTACGACCCCATGGACTGCAGCATGTCAGGCTTCCCTGTCCATCACCATCTCCCAGAGCCTGCTAAAATTCATGTCCATTGAGTCAGTGATGCCATCCAACCACCTCATCCTGTTACCCACTTCTTCTCCTGTCTTCAATCTTTTCCAGCATCAGGGTCTTTTACAGTGGGCTTTTCCAGGCCCTTCACATCAGGTGGCCAAAATATTGGAGCTTCAGCTTCAGCATCAGTCCTTCCAATGAGTATTCAGGAGACTCATCTTAAGTTTAGCTGTTGTTCTACTTGAGTTAGTTACTGTTTTCTTTTTAGAACTTCAACTGATATACACATGTTTAGTGCTTTGATTCTCACACAAATTTAAGAAGTAGGCACTATTTTATCCCCACTAATACATGAGGTAAGTAAAGTTTAGAGTAACTAACCCAAGGTCACACTACTAGTAACAAGACTAATAGAAGTCAGGTTTTCTGGCTACAAGTTCTGTGCTCTTCACTCGTATTCTAATGCCTTCTAAACATTTTTTACTGTGATCCACAAAAAGAAATAGATTTTATATCACACAGCAAGACCACTGTATATATCCACACACATAAACTTTTGAAACAAAGCTTTCACTAAAGAATATGTTTATATGTATATCATTGTAAGTAATAATTGATGCTGTAACAACAACTAAATTCTATACACAGCAATGGTTTATTTTTCACTTTCATTATTCTTCCCCAAGTAGTCAGTTAGGGACCTTGCAGCTGAACATCTTGTAAGACCTCCATGTCCTTCACTGGATGCTTCCAATCAATCCAGGATCAAAGGCAGGAAAATACATATGTTCTTAAACTTTAGCTTATAGGAAAGGAATATTTCCTCTGATATTCCAAGTCCAGAAGTAGTTACCATCCCACATAAATGGCTATTTTATGTGCCCAGCATAAAAATAAAATGGATTGTGATCTAATATTAGTAGGTCATGAAAACAATTTACTGGGTCATGTGACCTACAGTTTAAATGAAATACAATTTAATAGACTATGATGGATTAGAACAGGAAAACAAACAAACGAACAAAATACTGAACACATAATTACTAAACTCAGAGTAGATGTGGGGTCTGAAGTACAAAGGATCCACATATATACAAGGAGAAGGGTACTCTGTATTATCTGGAGATCATGGAATTTTAGCTGAAGACAGTGATCAGATGGGGCTATCTTCTGTCTCAGGGCAGCATGAGTGTGTTTTACGTGTGTGAGAAATAGTGAAATTTATATTTGGTGATGCTTCAATTTTCCATTGCTGTAAAGCAAATTATCTCAAATTTTATGGCTTAAAAAGCAAGAATTTATTACTTACCTGATGCTAAAGCTGAAACTGCAATACTTTGGCCACCTCATGCGACGAGTTGACTCACTGGAAAAGACTCTGATGCTGGGAAAGGTTGGGGGCGGGAGGAGAAGGGGACGACGGAGAATGAGATGGCTGGATGGCATCACCGACTCTGTGGACATGAGTTTGAGTGAACTCCGGGAATTGGTGATGGACAGGGAGGCCTGGCGTGCTGTGATTCATGGGGTCGCGGAGAGTCGGACACAACTGAGCGACTGAACTGAACTGAACTGAACTGATTCTGAGGCTTGAATAGATAGTTCTGTTCTCTGTAATGTCAGTTGAAATTACCAACTCAATTGTATTCAGCCAATTGTTGATTGTAGCCTAGATTCTGCATATTCCCTACCTCCTTGCTGTATTTCAGTCTCCATGGATTCTCAATGTGGACTCTCTCTCCAGAAGAATAAATTGAACACCCTCTTAGCTTCTTAAAGACTGTTCAGCAAAGCATTTACTTCACTCCACATTCTATTAGCCAAAGCAAATCCCAAGGCCAGAGCAAAAACAGGGGGAAAATAGTCCATTTCTTAATGGACAAGTGGAAAAAACTTACAGCACTCTTTAACATACATACCAACATAGCTCATTCTGCCAGAGACACTATCCATCATAATCTATTAAACTGTATTTCATTAAAACTGCAGGTCACATGACCCAGTAAATTTTCATGACCTACTAATATTAGTTCATAAAGAACAGCTTTAAAAAACACTGCAAAACACTACACTGCCTCTCATAAAAGTGTTGAGTAAGTTTTGCATGGGTCTGGGAAGGACAAATGAATAGAAAGGTTACAGAAGGACTTTAAGTAGGGGAAGGACTTGAACAGACTTTCTTTTTGGAATAATGACCTTTTGGAATAATCACTCTAGTAGCACCATGGTGAACTGATTGGGAAGAAACAGGACTGGTAGATGTTTTATTAGAAAAGGGGCAACAGAAATACTTCAGTGGTAATTTTTATGAGGTTAAGGAAAAAGACATATAAGTAGATAAATTTATAATTTTGAGGTTTTTTCATAGATGTGTGACATTAATGAGGGAGAGGAAGACAAGCATTTATGTCTGCTCTTACAACAGGGAAAGAGTCCCTAAGAACGCAGTGTGTTCTGTTTAGATAATCTGTTTTTATGACAGAACATGGATGTTTATAAAATTTTTTGATGCACCTTTATTGGCAATGGAAGCCTATGAAGATAACTGAAAAAGGAATGATGATGATAAATATGAAATGAAAATAAGCAGAGCTGATAGTGTCAACTATATTTTACAGTTGTAAGTGAAGAACAGAAAACTGTGTCCATGTGTAAGTAAAGTCTGTGTATGCCTACATGGTAGACTTTTGGTAAGAAAATTAAACTTATTAAAACCTTCAAGTAACTTTCTTTTTATTTTCTGAGCCAATTTTTCAGGAGATAAATATGAATAAAACACATTACTTGGGTTCTGGAGGATTTGAATAGATCTGATGTAGTCTCCTTTGCTTCCACCAAATACTCTGCTATTCAATGAGATTAGTTTTCCTAAGGGTGACTTAGGGCCAAAAAACTCATAGTCAGAAAAGAACTATGAGATATGCTATTCACATTATATTTTTTAAATGACACTAATTATATATTTTTAAAAGATTTTTAACATGGATGCTTTTCCTTAAACCTCTTTGAATAAAATAATCATGCCTCTGAAATTTCGTTTAATCAAGATTTGATGGTAGCACCATGAGAAGAACAGGATTTTATGAAGGGAAATGGCCTGGGCAATAATAACATTTTTTAATAGAATGCATCATTTAAGGTAATATAAAAACGATGTGATTAATCCATTCAAACTCTCTGCACACCAAGCTGAGCTCCACCAGTATGTTCTGCAGAAGACAGTCAACATTTCCACACCCCTTTTTATTGCTATCATGATGATTTATGTGCTGGAACTGCTGGGCTTAGCTTACTATTTTTGCTTTTCAAAAAAGAGGTATGCTATGAATCATTTAAAATACTAGGAAATGTATTTTATAATAAATGACTGCCTTAATCTTTTTTTCTGTAAATTAAAGAGCAAAGATATTTGTGCTAAGTTTCTAAAGATGTTGAGGTGAATGACATTTCAAGTGAGTTGGTGGAAATCAGGAGTGGACCACATGTTTTTGTGGCAATCATTCCTCAACCTGATTTATTTGTCTTGACTTGTTTTTGTCATCAAGCTCTTCACATTTACATTAACCCTATATAACAGGTTTTTAAAAAATATAATTATTATTGTGATTTAATTGAATATTTACTCCTCTAAAACACCAAATTCAATGCATATTTAATTTACTTATTTAATTTTGAACAATTTTATTGTTCTTCTTCTGCAAATTTCATTCAGATGTGATCTGGGGTACTTGCTGGTCCTGAACACAATCCGATAACTATGATCTAAAGTTCAGTAACAATTTTTCATACATTTATGAAAAAAAATCTTTCTAAATTACTGTTAAAGAAAAATCTATTGTGATTTATAATGAAATTCAGCTAAGGGCCTATTTCTTACCTTGGATACTATTTGATGTACAAAGAGAGATTGTAGAGAGTTCCTACTTGCCATTTTTATGTATCAGAAAACTGTGTGGAGAAGTATGAGTAATTTGAAGATGGAGTGTACAATCCAAAAATCTCATCTTTTACAAGAAGAACTGGATATGGAAGAATAGAACCATGAAAACTCAAGACTCAAGAGATGTTAGTATTAATTTGGGTTGGAAGTAAGAAAGATTCAAAATGACAGAAGATAGGAAAACTTGTTCTAATTCCAGGTAAAAATTTATTCTGGAGATGACAGAGAGATTAAGAATAATTTTAAAGCTTATTGAGCTCTGATTCTATTATTGATACTGTTGGAAGTGCTTTTGAAGTATTAAATTATTTAATATTCAAAACATTACCTGAGATAAAGGTTATTATAATACCTATTTTATAGTCACTAGATGGAGGATCTGAAAAGTCACTTAGCAATTCCTATATATGACAGAAGGAAAGTAGCAGGACCAGGATAAAAATGCTGGTATTTTGGCCTTCACAAAAATTCCTCTTAATGGTCAAAGCTCAATTGGTTGCATTAGGTATATAATAAATCCCATGTCTATACAAATGATATTGAAGGCAAAGACTGATACTGCCTTTAATAATTTATGACCTATTTTGAAAGAAAATGATTAGCAAATTTAAAAAAAAACTTCATGTGTGTGAATGTTGGTGTGTGTGTGTAGATGAGTTAGTATCTCAGGAGGAAAAATAAAACTAGTTAGATTCCGCAATACACAGACAAAATACAAGAAAGAAAGAAACCGAGCAATGGTCTTCAAGCTAGGTTGTAGCTTGAAGTAACATTTTTCTTATATATGGAAGGAATCATTGTCCAGAACCTCAATTCTAAATATATTTAAAGTCATTTCAGTAAACCTGATGTTGAAGACTCATGTTGATTCGTTTTTCCTACCTCCTCCTTAAAGTTCAGTTACCCAGTTGGCATGCTGTAAAAATTTCCAAATATTAAGCAAAAGGGTAGTTTGGATTATTCATATCATTTTAGAAAGTAAATCACACTAATAATTGGGTAATAAATCCTTTTGAGAATTAAGATGTTTCTAATTTTGTATCATTGAAGAGAGAACAAATGATGAGAGCTGATTAATTTTTTAAATGTCGCTTACTTTGTGATTTTTGTCTTTAAGATGGAAGAAAGTCCAAGAATTTAATGATATAGATGAAATAAGCCATTACCCTTTTTATGTATTTCTTTATATGCATAAATTGTATTGTAAGATTGTATTGAAAATTAGAAATAAATTGCATTTTAATAATCTCATAAAACTAAAATTTCTATATTTTCTAACACAGTAATGCTATGGATGCATAAAATAACTGTTTAAAGAAAAGCCCAATTATCATATTTAAGTTAGTGTTTTAATAAAATCTTTGTTATTATATTTATTCATCAAATATTCATCAAAATCTGTAATGTGTTAAGTGGTTTTGACCAGTTGTGCATAGACACAGGTTAATATTGAGGTCTTGGAGTCTAAAATAATTAAAAAATAATCTCAGTTTATAAACAGACTACAGACACAAATATTTTTACCTCAGCTAAGGCAGATGTCTCATAAGAAAACCCTTGTCATCCTCAAGATCAGATGCCCCTCTTCTGATCATCTGGCTGATAACCAGAGGGTTGTCAGAAAAATCTAAGGAAAGTACAGTTCCTGCTTTGTGAGAAATTAATATACATAAAAGAGAAGTTACAAGATCTGACTAATGATGACTTTCAAGAACCAAGAGAACATTTTTGTGAAGCTCAGTGGAGTCATATTCTATTGTTTGGAGTTGGCTATGAAAGATGTTGTCATGGATCTGGACTTTCTACTATTTGTGGGAATGATAATATCTGTAGAAAACAGAAGACAATTTAACAAAGGCAAACTGCATATAATTGATGAAATAGAAAGCAATGCTTATCTGGCAATCAGGGTTCTCTGGCAATAAAGATTGTAGAAGTCAGAATCCATTTCAATATCATTTGTTAAAGAGGCTGTCTTTTCTCCATTGTATAGTTTTGCCTCCTTTGTTGTAGATTAAATGATCATAATTGTGTAGGTTTAGTTCTGGGCTATTTATCATGTCTTACTGATCTTGTAGCTCACTCAGTAAAGAATCTGCCTGCAGTACAGGAGACCTGGGTTCAATCCCTGGATTGGGACGATCCCCTGGAGAAGGAAATGGCAACCCACTCCATTATCCTTGCCTGGAGTATCTCATGGACAGAGGAGCCTGGTGGGCTGCAGTCCATGGGGTAGCAAAGAGTCGGGCACGACTGAGTGACTAACACACTGATCTATATGTCTGCTTTTGTGCCAATACCATCCTGATTTTATTACTGGAGCTTTGTAGTATTGTCTGAAATCTGGGAGGATTATGCCTCCATCTCTATTCTTTTTCATTATGATTATTTTGGCAATTCTAGGTCTTTTGTGGTTCCATATATAATTTAAAACTATTTATTCTAGTTTTGTGGAAAATATCATGGGTGTTTTGATAGGGATAACATTAAATCTGTAGATTGCTTTGGGTACTAGGGCTATTTAAATATTAATTCTTCCAATCTAAAAGCATGAATATCTTTCTGTTTATCTGAATCATCTTCAGTTTCCTTTATTCCTATTTTAAAATCTCAGCATTTAAGTTTTTCACCTTCCTGATTAAATTTATGCCTAGATACAGTTTATTAAAATAATTTTTTTTACTCTCTGATAGTTCATTGTTAGTGTCAAGAAACATAACAGATTTCTGTACATTAATCTTGCATTATCTGCTTTTATTTTTAAATTTAAACATAATCCAGGAAAGGGAAGGGTGTGGCCATGATTAGATAATTGCTGAAGTGGTTTGATGGATCCATGAGGAATCATTATGCTATTCTTTCTTATTTTGTATATGTTTGAAAAATGCTATGTAAAATACTAAAAAGAAGTATGCTAAAATTTAAACACACATGTACTTCAAAATGCCAGAATAGAACCCATCAGTCATATAGGCCACAATCTTTTCAATCTGAACATAACCTGTTCATTATTTTTTACTAAGTACATAAATATATGATATAGAAATAATGATTTTAAAGTGCTTGTATCAAATAATTCAATGTTTGTCTAAATTTTCAGTATTTTAATACACATAAATGACATTTCAATATTTTTCACTATCTTTATTTTTAAAAATCCCTGGTGGCTCAGATGGCAAAGAATCTGCCTACAGTGAAGGAGACCTGGGTTTGATCCTGGGTAGGATAGAGACTCTGGAGAAGGGATTTTCTAACCTCTTCAGTGTTCTTGTCTGGAGAAATCTATGGGTAAAGGAGTCTGGCAGGCTACAGTTCATGGGATTGCAAAGAGTTGCACATGACTGAATAACACAATTACACTTTCACTACTTTAGAAAAATTTAATGCTAAAAAATAATGGTAATGTAAGGAGGATACTTTGATGTTTATATCACTGACTATGCCAAAGCCTTTAACTGTGTGGATCACAATAAACTGTGGAACATTCTGAAAGAGATGGGAATCCCAGACCACCTGACCTGCCTCTTGAGAAACCTGTATGCAGGTCAGGAGGCAACAGTCAGAACTGTACATGGAACAACAGACTGGTTCCAAATAGGAAAAGGAGTACGTCAAGGCTGTATATTGTCACCTTGCTTATTTAACTTATATGCAGAGTACATCATGAGGAATGCTGGGCTGGAAGAAGCACAAGCTGGAATCAAGATTGCTAGGAGAAATATCAATAACCTCAGATATGCAGATGGCACTACCCTTATGGCAGAAAGTGAAAAGGAACTCAAAAACCTCTTGATGAAAGTGAAAGAGGAGAGTGAAAAGGTTGGCTTGAAGCTCAACATTCAGAAAACAAAGATCATGGCATCTGGTCCCATCACTTCATGGGAAATAGATGGGGAAACAGTGGAAACAGTGTCAGACTTTATTTTTTTAGGCTCCAAAATCACTGCAGATGCTGATTGCAGCCATGAAATTAAAAGACGCTTACTCCTTGGAAGGAAAGTTATGACTAACCTTGATAGCATATTCAAAAGCAGAGACATTACTTTGCCAACAAAGGTCCACCTAGTCAAGGCTATGGTTTTTCCTGTGGTCATGTATGGATGTGAGAGTTGGACTGTGAAGAAGGCTGATCGCCGAAGAATCGATGCTTTTGAACTGTGGTGTTGGAGAAGACTCTTGAGAGTCCCTTGCACTGCAAGGAAATCCAACCAGTCCATTCTAAAGATCAGTCCTGGGTGTTCATTGGAAGGACTGATGCTAAAGCTGAAATTGCAATACTTTGGCCACCTCATGCCACGAATTGACTCACTGGAAAAGACTCTGATGCTGGGAAAGGTTGGGGGCGGGAGGAGAAGGGGACGACCGAGAATGAGATGGCTGGATGGCATCACCGACTCTGTGGACATGAGTTTGCGTGAACTCCGGGAGTTGGCGGTGGACAGGGAGGTCTGGCATGCTGTAATTCATGGGGTCGCGGAGAGTCGGACACGACTGAGCGACTGAACTGAACTGAACTGAAACCCTTGATTTAACTTTTTTGTGTGTTTTTGTCTTGAGAGAAACTATTTGTCATTAATAGTTATATCAGTTCAGTTCAGTCACTCAGTCATGCATAAGTCTTTGTGATCCCATGGACTGTAGCACGCCAGGCTTCCCTGTCCATCGCCAACTCCCGGAGCTTGCTCAAATCCATGTCCATCGGTTCGGTGATTCCATCCAGCCATTTCATGCTCTGTGGTCCCCTTCTCCTCCTGCCTTCAATCTTTGCCAGCATCAGGGTCTTTTCCAAGGAGTCAGTTCATCACATCATGTAGCCAAAGGATTGGAGTTTCAGCTTCTGCATCAGTCCTTCGAATGAATATTCAGGACTGATTTCCTTTAAGATGGATTGATCTCCTTGCAGTCCAAGGAACTCTCAAGAGTCTTCCCCAACATCACAGTTCAAAAGCATCAATTTTTGGCACTCAGCTTTCTTTATAGTCCAAATCTCACATCCATCCATGACTACTGGAAAACCCATAGCTTTGACAGATGGATCTTTGTTGGCAAAGTAATGTCTCTGCTTTTTAATATATTGTCTAGGTTAGTCATAGCTTTTCTTATAAGAAGCAGGTGTCTTTTAATTTCATCGCTACAGTCACCTTTTCAGTGATCTTTGAGCCCCCCAAAATAAAAGTCTCTCACTGTTTCCATTGTTTCCCCATCATTTAATACATAATATTACATAATATCATATAATATATAATAGTTATATACATTGGGAAAAAAGGATTTTATAAACTTTATTAATAGTGCAATGATTTCCTCAAACAAATCTTATATAGAAGCTTAAAAAATGTAAAGGAGAAATAAGTGGCCTGAATATGGTTGAAATAACACAGAGGATCAAGACCTGCTACCACAACTAATCCCCTGCCACCAGGGCAAACATGATGATGAGACACAGTAAAATAAATTTATACTCCTTATTCTTTCTAGGTATGAGTCAAAAGAGATTTTTATCTCTATATTTTATGGTGATATATTGACATTTATGACAGACAACTTATTATTATAAATATTCCATATTGTGCATAGAAATAAATATGCCAAGTATTTAAGAAGATAGACTGTGAAGACAGTTTGATTTCTAATCATTATCAATGTGCCTCTTCATTAATTCAAGCCTTTAAGTTATGAAGTAGTCTTCATATAGTCTCAAAATTTCTTCAATTTACTCCTAGACATACAAACATTTTCATGACAGTCATTATTGTATTACTTACTTTCAAGATGTTGCAAAGTGTTTTGCATGTATTATGTTATTGAATTACCAAAATATCCCTATGTACCCATATTATCTCCTGTTTACTAATAATGTACCTGAAGCAGAGAGGGGCAAAGTAAGTCACCCAAATATAAACTGTTATCACATGATAGAGTCTGATTTAATCTGACTTCAAACGCATGCTTTTAATGGTTATACTGTATTTAACTTTTCTACGTATCTGTTTCCTCAACCTTAAAAAGCACGCAATTGAAAGGAATAAATGAGATGTACTTAGTGTAAGTTGTTATTTATGATTCTTATATTTAATTGTGTTATATTTATAGCAAGTTTTTAACTCAGATTAGTAACAATGGTGATATTATGTTCATCAGTCTGTTGACTATGGTATGTTCAGTTTTAGAAGATATTGCCAAACACTTCTTTAAGTGTTCTAGGTTTTACATCCACAGCTACAATGTGATGTTTACTTGCTTCTCCACCTTTTCACCAGCTCTTGATTTAATCTGTGTTTTTATTTTTGGCCTTTAAATTCTGTGGTTTTAATGCAGACATTTGCCTGATACGTAATGACATTATGGACCTTTCCTTTTCTGTTTTGTTTATTGGCCATTTGGATATCCTCTTTTTGTGAAAAGCCTATTCACATTTTTTTTCCATTTTCACAAAATTGAGTTGTCTGCCTATTTCTTATTGATCTATTTCTTATTGATTCTATTTCTTTATATTCTGGATGCAAGATTCTTGCCATATATATACACACATATGAGTATGTGGGAGCAAAATCCACACTTTCCCCTACTCCTACCAAATTTTGATGTAAAATGGATGATAAGAAAACATTTATGGTGCTAATTTTTGTTGTTTATTTGGTTTCGACAGTAGTAAGCCTGAAACTGATGAATATACTTTGGACAGATAGTATTTTGGGACACTGTCCATGTCATCAATTCCATAGTGCTCTCTGCAGGAGACTTAAAAGACATGGGTTAGATTCTTGGGTCTGGAAGAACCCCTGGAGTAGGAAATGGCAACCCACTGCAGTATTCTTGCCTGGAGAATCCCATGATAGAGGAGCCTGGCAGGCTGTAGTCCATGGGGTTGCACAGAGTTGGGCATGACTAAAGTGACAGATGCTGATTGCAACCAGGAAATTAAAAGACGCCTACTCTTTGGAAGGAACGTTATGACCAACCTAGATAGCATATTAAAAAGCAGAGACATTACTTTGCCAACAAAGGTCCGTCTAGTCAAGGCTATGGTTTTTCCCATGGTCATGTATGGATGTGAGAGTTGGACTGTGAAGAAAGCTGATCGCCGAAGAATTGATGCTTTTGAACCGTGGTGGTGGAGGAGACTCTTGATAGTCCCTTTGACTGCAAGGAGATCCAACCAGTCCATTCTAAAGGAGATCAATCCTGAGTGTTCAATGGAAGGACTGATGCTAAAGCTGAAACTGCAATACTTTGGCCACCTCATGCGATGAGTTGACTCACTGGAAAAGAGTCTGATGCTAGGGGAGATTGGGGGTGGGAGGAGACAAGGACGACAGAAAATAAGATGGCTGGATGGCATCACTGATTCGATGGACATGAGTTTGAGTGAACTCCGGGATTTGGTGATGGACAGGGAGGCCTGGCGTGCTGTGATTCATGGGGTCGCAGAGAGTCGGACACGATTGAGTAACTGAACTGAAAGCGACATAGCACGCACTTACTCATCTGCATTCCTTAATACATTAATATCCTTATTAGGTGTTTGCTGCATCCATATACATCACTTGTCTTATTTTAGTATCCGTGACATAATAGCTACTGTACATATATTGATCTATTTAATTAAGTTTCCTGAAAAGTGTGATATATAAGGAACACACATACTTACCCTCTTATTATTAGGACTTTTTTTCTTCTCATTATACATTTTATACTTCAATTTTATGGACATTTAGGAAGGAATAGGTAGATATTATTGGGGTATCATTTTGCCTAGAAAGTTTTCTGATCTTGACTTTCTTGTGTTTTTACATATTTTTCTACATGCATTCTATATTTTAAAATGCTAAATCATTTCTAGTTCCTATTGCCAACAAGAAATCTCAGTTTGTTAGCACTACACAATAAATTCTCATAATCTGATCCCTTTTTAATCTCTCCTTAGACTAATAAGGAAAAGAGCATTTACTTCCCATCCTGAGTTCTTTTTCACCATCTTACTTAGGTGTATCTTATTTCCTTGAGGTGAATACTCTTCCCTGGACTTTACTCAGTTGGCAACCACTAATTATAAATCAGTTTCCTAAATGTCTTTTCTGATTTAAACATTTTGTAATCTTTCCATAAAAAGAAGCCAAACTTTCCTCTGTGCTTTCAGAGGATTTCATGTATGCTTTATTATGAAACAGGTTGTTTTCAACAAGTAGTTATTAAATATATCAGTCATTTAAGTAATGGCTTATAATTATACCTAAAATACGTTAATTTCTTCTGACTACTTCTTGAAATGAGGCATTGTACATTTAAATATTTTTAAAAATTAATTTTTCATATAGGAAAATATATCCTTATGACACTAATTCTTTACTGATTTTTTATAGGGACAGTGTCATGGAATAGTAAAATTAAGGAAACTGTATAAGTTATTGTCTGTAACCTCTATTCTGAAATATACATATATATCTTATTTATTTTTAAAAATATTTTCATAAAGATGGCCTATGTCTCCATGCTGACTTATCAGTGTGGTATCTTTAGCACTGGGATTTTTTGTTATTCATGAATTCAAATACTGGCAGATGTATTTTCCCATCATTAGTGTATGTATGTATCTATCTATCTATATATATGTATGTATATATATATATATGCTTTTATACTTTTGTATGAGTTGACACCTGCTTTGGGCTTTCCTGGTGGCTCATATAGTAAAGAATCTACCTGCAATGTGGGAGACCTGGATTTAATCCCTGAGTTAGAAAGATCCCCTGGAAGAGCGCACAGCAACCCACTCCAGTATTCTGGCTTGCAGAATACTCATGGACAGCGGAGCCTGGTGGCTACAATCCATGGGGTATCAAAGGGTCAAACATGACTGAGAGACTAAGCTCATGAGTTGACACAATTTCATTCCCGTCCCAATCTCAGAAAAAAAGATACACATATACATATGCTAACATTATTTATACTACATGAAAAAATTAAAAGAAATGTATTAATTAAAGTGGTTCTCTCCAACTTCCAATTTTGTATTTTGTTTTAGCTCACTGAGAAGCTGCAACAGAGAGATTTTACTTTTATATGGCAAATCCAGGTTTTACTTACCCCAAATAACTCCACAACTTTTATCTCTTCCACTTATTTTTTGAACAACATGTTTCTACATTACTCCTTAAAAGATTAGAAACTATAGGTGGTTATAAATTAGAAATAGCACCTCCTATCCAATTTTTATTGGTTTAATAGTTTATATTGAAGGCTATTTCTTCATAAAACTAGAGAGGAAAGAAAAAAAAACTATTTCATGAGCAAAATGACACCATTATAAATTAGAGTCCTGAAAACTGCACTGTTTTCTTCAAACTCAATGTTCTTTTAAGGCAATGATACCTCCCTAAGGAATGTCCATGTTTATGAGCCTTTGACAATGTTTTTGAAGGGGAAATACCTCTTTCAGTGGGGAAAATGCTATCAACATGTACTTGAAGCAGATCTCAGCAAGTTCTAAATAGTTTCTTCACTGACTCTTATTCCATCTGGTTGAAGGACACATGGCAGTTCTGTGAGATTCATGTGGTTGAACTTTTTATTGATGTTGTGTTGTCAGTGACTCTGAGATTGCCCACAACTCTTATTCATATTTTCCTCTTTGCTGATGCCTATTGCATGACATTTAAATATACATTTTTTGAACTAGTAGATATTTTCTTCAAATATTAATAATTTGTTTAGGTGACAAACCAACAGCACTTAGGTTATTGCTTATTTTACCTTTGCATAAACTGAAATTTAAATCTCACCTTGAATTTCTAGTGCTACGTGAATCTGATATTTAGTGATTTGAATATTTGGATTATAGAATCTACCTGTCACTGCAGGAGATGTAAGAGATATGGGTTTGGTTCCCAGGACAGGAAGAGGCCCTGGAGGAGGAAATGCCACCCTACTCCAGTATTCTTGCTGGGAAATCCCATGGACAGATGAGCCTGATGAACTACAGTTGATGTAGTCACAAAAAGTCGGACACATCTAAACCTACAACAATATTTTTATTTGTATTAAAATGATCATTAAAATGATTTCTTTGTGTATGCTTTTCAATTATGAGAAAAATATGGATAATACTAACTTAAAAAAAAATTAAATTTTTAAGCCAAGATTCTCTTATCAACCTTACCTGTCTGGTAATCAGAATAAGCCAAAATACAATATAGCACAACACAATCAGTGCAATAAAACTCATTCCTATGTAATACTGGGTTACTATAAGGCTAGTGGCAGAATAATGGAACTCATAATAATAACTATAACAACAAAAATAATAGTAAGTTAACTTTTAAATAAAAATTTGAACTTTAAATCTTTGAAATATGACTTGCCACAGTCCTCAGCCCTCCCTACTGTATTATCAGAAGCCCATTTTATTCACGTCATTGCTTGCCTGACCTCTACTGGGTTATGCTCTTCAGCATAGTCCTGATAAGCAAGAATCCTACAGTGAAAGTGAAGGAAGAAACAGAACAGGCTCCATCTTGAAAGCAGGACTCCATCTTCAGCCAGACTGTGGACTTTGAGCTATATGTCCAGTATCTATGGAAATGAATGCTGCTGCTGCTGTTGCTAAGTCGCTTCAGTCATGTATGACTCTGTGCAACCTCATAGATAGCTCCTCTGTCCAGGGGATTCTCTAAGCAAGAACACTGGCGTGGGTTGCCATTTCCTTCTCCAATGGAAAAGACTTATCAACTGGAAAACCAGACCCCCCCTATATGGAAGAACCCCAGGGCTCATACCTAGACTCTCCGTCTCCTAAAATAATACCCAATTATCTGTGTAACCAAATACATTAATCATAAATTCTATTATGCTTATTGGGGTATGACCACAGGCCTATTGATTATTGTCCACTGTTAACTGCCTAGGCTTAAGGCATATGGATCATGGGTTAACTTTGATTGTATCTTTCTTTTCCTTTGTTCAGACTAGTTTCAGAGAACTTGGGGAGGTGGGTTTGCATACGTATGCTCAGGGTATATAAGGTTTTCACAAAAACTGGTTGGGGTCCTTGGCTAAGAGGAGACTCTGCCTTGGGCCTGCTGGTGTAATAAACTGAACTCCACTATCTGCATTGTCCTTCTGAGTGAGTTTGTTTCCTGGAATGTGTGGCTACAACAAAAGTAATATAAGTAAACCTAGTATTATAAATAAACATAAGCAAATATGGGATAGTATCAGAAACTAAGAAATTGTTCAAAACCATACATTTTGCAAGTGAAGACCTAAGATTAGAATTTGGAAGGCATTTCTAACTTCTCTTCATTATTGTCCCAATTTTAATAACATTTTAGATGCTTATTTTGATGAATTTTGCTGGCTTTAAAATATAAACTGAAAAATGTATTTTTGTCTTATATGGTTTCCACTGAAAGTACAAGAAAAAACTAAATGGAAAAAGTCTGATCTTTTAAAATTTCACTTCCCTAGAATATTTTATTCATGAAAAGTATGCTTTTGTGCTACAAGACAAGCCCACTCAAAGCATTTTTAAATTCAGATTTCCTTATTCAGCACACCCTTTTGATATGCAATAATTTTCTTTATAGTGCAATGAATGTTAATAATTACATACATAACAATTTGACCAGATGTTTACATTAGATGCAAGGTAATATAAAATAACAAAAAAAGTGATAATAACACATTCATGCAAAAATAACTTAGAATAAACCACATTCGTTATCCTATGAACGAAAAAAAATTCTTTATGAAGTTAACAAGGGGATGATTGTTTATCTCTCCTTAGCAGATTCTTAGAGGATATTATTAAGTTTTACTGTCTAAATGACTAAGTTTTACACATAGAGAAATTCTGAAAAAAGCAAGGCAAAAGTGCTAAATACACACAACATGTATATGTGTATCTCTACATGTAAATTTTTATACTACCTTTTCCTTCAAAACTACTGCTGGTATATGACAAAAAATAACAAAAAGTTGAAAACAAAGACAAGAGAAGTCAAAAGGACATAAAACAGTGGAATATATAAGTGTAACATCTCCACTTTTATAATTGCCTATTAGGCTATTGGAAGGACTGATTCTAAAGCTGAAACTCCAATACTTTGGCCACCTAATGCGACGAGTTGACTCACTGGAAAAGAGTCTGATGATAGGAGGGATTGGGGGTGGGAGGAGACGGGGACAACAGAGAATGACATGGCTGGATGGCATCACCGACTCAATGGACATGAGTTTGGGTGAACTCTGGGAGTTGGTGATGGCCAGGGAGGCCTGGTGTGCTGTGATTCATGGGGTTGCAGGGTCAGACAAGACTGAGTGACTGAACTGAACTGAACTGATTAAGCTAAGCAGAGTGCTTGTGTAAAAACTTAATAATTATTTTTCTGAACCAGTACAATTTCCTTTTTTGTATAATCAGCCAGTATTTATTGATGTGATCCATGTGCCAGGTTTTTATGCTTAATGTCGAAGAGACAGAGCTGAATAAAATATGACACTCTCTCTCAGAGAGCCTACAATAAAATGAAAGCTAGGTGTGAACAAATTATTGTAAATAAAATATGGTGAGTAGAGATATAAACCAAGCACTATGAAAATACTGGGAGAGGATGCTCACAGAAATATTCAGCAAGGAATAGCTGATTTCTGAAGTTCAGTAGGAGTTTTACCATGTGGGTCAGGGATGAGAGCAATTTCCAGAGAGATGAATGTCTCTGTCCGGGTGTGGGTTGAAAAAGAATTTCCAGACATGAGACAGAATGAGAGGGAAATAAAGTTTATTAGAATAGGAGACGCTATTAAAACAGAGGGCCAGCTCAATAGACAACCAACATTGAACAAGGGTCTTTAGTCCACCTTTAAACCTAGGGTACAAGCAGTGGGATACGGGTCTTGTAGGCCATTTGCTGATTGGATGAGGCATATATACCACCACCCACGTATATTGGGTGGAGGGAGGAGTAAGGCAAATACCTTCTCCCTGTGGGGTCAGTTTGCATTCCAATCCCAAAGAAAGGCAGTGCCAAAGAATGCTCAAACTACCACACAATTGCACTCATCATCACCCTGCTTATTTAACTTGTATGCAGAGTACATCATGAGGAATTCTGGGCTGGAAATGCACAAGCTGGAATCAAGATTGCTGGGAGAAATATCAATAACCTCAGATACGCAGATGACACCACCCTTATGGCAGAAAGTGAAGAGGAACTAAAAAGCTTCTTGATGAAAGTGAAAGAGGAGAGTGAAAAAACTGGCTTAAAGCTCAACATTCAGAAAATTAAGATCATGGCATCTGGTCCCATCACTTCATGGGAAATAGATGGGGAAACAGTGGAAACAGTGTCAGACTTT
Organism: Moschus berezovskii; assembly: GCF_049115385.1. NCBI lineage: Eukaryota > Metazoa > Chordata > Mammalia > Artiodactyla > Moschidae > Moschus > Moschus berezovskii. The sequence goes on from NC_142472.1 coordinate 27,873,601, forward strand.
ATTTTGGGGGGCTCCAAAATCACTGTAGATGTGATTGCAGCCATGAAATTAAAAGACGCTTACTCCTTGGAAGGAAAGTTATGACCAACCTAGATAGCGTATTAAAAAGCAGAGACATTGTCCACAAAAGTCCATCTAGTCAAGACTATGGTTTTTCCTGTGGTCATGTATGGATGTGAGAGTTGGACTGTGAAGAAACCTGAGCACCGAAGAATCAGTGCTTTTGAACTGTGGTGTTGGAGAAGACTCTTGAGAGTCCCTTGGACTGCAAGGAGATCCAACCAGTCCATTCTAAAGGAGATCAGTCCTGAGTGTTCATTGGAAGGACTGATGCTAAAGCTGAAACTCCAATACTTTGGCCACCTCATGAGAAGTGTTGACTCATTGGAAAAGACTCTGATGCTGGGAGGAATAGGGGGCAGGAGGAGAAGGGGACGACAGAGGATGAGATGGCTGGATGGCATCACCGACTCGATGGACATGAGTTTGAGTGAACTCTGGGAGATGGTGATGGACAGGGAGGCCTGGTTTGCTGTGATTCATGGGGTTGCAAAGAGTCGGACACGACTGAGCGACTAAACTGAACTGAACTGTGTGGTAGGAGGAGAGACAGGTTATACTGCTCTGGAGGACTTGAAATCCATTAATAGTTACAACATGAGGTAGGGAAGGATGATAAGGGTCTGGTTTTTCCATTCCTGCTTTCCAAGACCATCCTAGGTTTTATCTGCTCTTTCGTCCTTTGATCACCACAATGAAGCAAGACAGACTGAGGGTAATATGAAAGAAAAGGTGAAGACTGACAAAATTCCATTAAGGAAGGCATATTGTGCTTGGAGAAGGAGGAGGGATGAGTCATAAAGATAAACCTAGACCAGGGGCAGAATCAGATTGGGAAGTGCTGTAAGCAGGAGCTTTATCTTCAGGTGATAAAAGGCCAATAGAGGTTTTTTAAAATGGAAGCAACATTATCAGATTTGGTTAACTGGAATGATACCTCTGGAAGTGGTAGTGAAATTCCTGCTTTTTTGCCTTCATGCAAAAGTTGCTTCTTAGCTTATACTTAATATCCTTTGACAGACATAATTGGCTCAATTGCACCCTTTTGGAAGGGGAAGAAGGAAGATAGAAGGGAGTTGTGAAGTATGATGGGTGGAGATAATGATGTTCAGTTCAGTTCAGTTCAGGCGCTCAGTCGTGTCCGATTCTCCGCGACCCCATGAATCACAGCACGCCAGGCCTCCCTGTCCATCACCAACTCCCGGAGTTCACTCAAACTCATGTCCACAGAGTCGGAGATGCCATCCAGCCATCTCATTCTGCTAGCTTCCACAGCATTCTTTCACAATCACTGAGGCAGGCTACAGGCACTGAATCCCAGTATTTCTCTCCACCCTTAAATAATTCTATGATCCTGGTTAATTTCAATATCCTCATGAATGACTCAGATAGTAACATAGCCTGACAATTCTTCATATAAAGTCTTGGAGAGCTTCATCCACACCCTTCTTCAGGGACCACTTTGATGGTAATAGACATTGACATCCCAGGGATGGAAACCTCAAGAGCCTTCTCACTGACCAACACTTGATATGACATTTTCTTCTCCTTCTCTAGGAATAGTCTCACTATCTCCACTGATTATTGTCACTTTGATATTTCTCAAAAGCCTTGCCCTCAAGAGGATGGGATAGTTATATAAATGACAATTGAAAGGTAATAAGAAAATACCCATAATGGAAATTATATAAAACTCAGCAGAGGCACTGATGAAAGAAGAACTAAATCTCCCCCTTAAAATCAGGGAAAGCTCCATTAAAAAGATTCTGAATTAAACTTTTATGGGTGAGCAGATGTTTGCCAGCTTCACAGTTGGAGGAAGAGTGTTCTACATAGAAGAAACACTATGTAGATATCAAAATAGTGTTATAGCGAATGTCCTTTTCAAGGAACCACAAATATCACATATTATTATTAAATATAGTTTGAAAATGGCCTCTGTGGCTACATATGTGTTTACTATACCAAGAGCTTCAGTTGAAGTTCTTCAATGCTACACAAATAAGCTAAAATATTAATCCTGTAGGTTGTTTGAATCCATAGAATAATTTTGAGTATGAAATGATTTTCATCATTATTGCATATGACAAAACTTACTTTTGATTCCTAATCAACTCCTTAGACCTTTCCATTAAAGTCACTAAAATGTCAAGAACATGTAAACTCTTTTGGAAATTTGTTCCATATGCTTATGTCAAAAATCTGAATCTCCAATCTTAAACTCTACACAGAATTCTAAACTTATTTATTAATATCTTATTACCTTCAGATGCCACGTTGAGACATCTTCCTGTGACTTCCAACAATTTATTGACTTCCTTGATCTTCCACCTTTGAAGGTGACAAACTACTTACTAGATTACAAGTTAAAGTCTTAGATATCATACTTAGTTATCATAATTAGATACTTTATTTATCACTCATAAATAATCACTTAACTAAATTCTACTGTTATCTATTAAGTGCCTCTCTGTTCCAACTTTTCCTCTGTAACCAAAATTAAATTGCTCATTTTAGGCTTGTATTCTATCTTCACTGACCCTGATTTAAATGTCTCTTATAATTACTAGTAGGCCCTTAATGAATCTTGTAAGATGAATAATAAGCAAAAAATATGAATATAAATTTAATTGGTATTACCAGCTACTTTAAACTCAAACCCTAACTTGTTTCCTGGTATAGACTAATTAAAAGTAAATGTCTAACCCACCTCAAAACGAGGAACACATACAGACTGAAAGTGAAGGGCTGGAAAAAGATATTCCATGCAAATAGAGACCAAAAGAAAGCAGCAGTAGCAATACTCATATCAGATAAAATAGACTTTAAAACAAAGGATGTGAAAAGAGACAAAGAAGGAAACTACATAATGATCAAAGGATCAATCCAAGAAGAAGATATAACAATTATAAATATTTATGGACCCAACATAGGAGCAACGCAATACGTAAGACAATTACTAATAAGTATGAAAGGGGAAATTAACAACAATGCAATAATAGTAGGAGATTTTAATACCCCACTTACATCTATGGATAGATCAACTAAACAGAAAATTAACAAGGAAACACAAAATTTAAATGATACAATAGACCAGTTAGACCTAATAGATCTCTATAGGACATTCACCCCAAAAGAATGAATTTCACCGTTTTCTCAAGCACACATGGAACCTTTTCCAGGATAGATCACATCCTGGGCCATAAATCTAGCCTTGGTAAATTCAAAAAACTTGAAATCATTCCAAGCATCTTTTCTGACCACAATGCAGTAAGATTAGATCTCAATTACAGGAGAAAAACTATTAAAAATGCCAACATATAGAGACTGAACAACATGCTGCTGAATAACGAACAAATCATGGAAGAAATCAAAAGAGAAATTAAAATATGCATAGAAATGAATGAAAATGAAAACACAACAACCCAAAACCTCTGGGACACTGTAAAAGCAGTGCTAAGGGGGAAGTTCATAGCAATACAGGCACACATCAAGAAACAAGAAAAAAGTCAACTAAATAACCTAACTCTACATCTAAAGCAACTAGAAAAGGAAGAAATGAAGAACCCCAAGGTCATTAGAAGGAAAGAAATCATAAAAATTAGGGCAGAGATAAATGCAAAAGAAACAAAAGAGACCATAGCAAAATTCAACAAAGCCAAAAGCTGGTTCTTTGAGAAGGTAAATTAAATTGACAAACCACTAGCCAGACTCATCAAGAAACAAAGGGAGAAGAACCAAATCAATAAAACTAGAAACGAAAATGGAGAGATCACAACCGACAACACAGAAATACAAAGGATTATTCGAGAATACTATCAGCAATTATATGGCAATAAAATGAATAACATGGAAGAAATGAACAAATTCCTAGAAAAGTACACCTTGCCAAAACTGAACCAGGAAGAAATAGAAAATCTGAATAGACCCATCACAAGCACGGAACTAGAGGCAATAATCAGAAATCTTCCAGCAAACAAAAGCCCAGGTCCAGACGGCTTCACAGCTGAATTCTACCAAAAATTTAGAGAAGAGCTAACACCTATTCTACTCAAACTCTTTCAGAAAATTGCTGAGGAAGGGAAACTTCCAAACTCATTCTATGAGGCCACCATCACCCTAACCCAAAACCTGGTAAAGATCCCACAAAAAAAGAAAACTACAGGCCAATATCACTGATGAACATAGATGCAAAAATCCTTAACAAAATTCTAGCAATCAGAATCCAACAACACATTAAGAAGATCATACATCATGACCAAGTGGGCTTTATCCCAGGAATGCAAGGATTCTTCAATATCCACAAATCAATCAACGTAATACACCACATTAACAAACTGAAAAATAAAAATCATACGATTATCTCAATAGATGCAGAGAAAGTCTTCGACAAGATTCAACATCCATTTATGATTAAAACCCTCGAGAAAGTGGGAATAGAAGGGACATACCTCAACATAATAAAAGCTATATATGACAAACCCACAGCAAACATTATCCTCAATGGTGAAAAACTGAAAGCACTTCCCCTAAAGTCAGGAACAAGACAAGGGTGCCCACTCTCACCACTACTATTCAACATAGTTCTGGAAGTTTTGGCCACAGCAAACAGAGCAGAAAAAGACATAAAAGGAATCCAAATTGGAAAAGAAGAAGTAAAACTTTCACTGTTCGCTGATGACATGATCCTCTACACAGAAAACCCTAAAGACTCTACCAGAAAACTACTAGAGCTAATCAATGATTACAGTAAAGTTACAGGATATAAAATCAACACACAGAAATCCCTTGCATTCCTATACATTAATAATGAGAAAATAGAAAGAGAAATTAAGGAAACTATTCCATTCACTGTTGCAACGAAAAGAATAAATACTTAGGAATATATCTACCTAAGGAAACAAAAGACTTGTACATAGAAAACTATAAAACACTACTGAAAATAATCAAAGAGGACACTAATAGATGGAGAAATATGCTATGTTCGTGGATTGGAACAATAAATATTGTAAAAATGAGTATACTACCCAAAGTAATTTATACATTCAATGCAATCCCTATCAAGCTACCAACGATATTTTTCACAGAACTAGAACAAATAATCTCACAATTTGTATGGAATTACAAAATACCTTGAATAGCCAAAGCAATCTTGAGGAAGAAGAACGGAACTGGGGGAATTAACCTGCCGGACTTCAGGCTCTACTACAAAGCCACAGTCATCAAGACAGTATGGTACTGGCATAAAGACAGAAATATAGATCAATGGAACAAAATAGAAAGCCCAGAGATAAATCCATGCACCTATGGACACCTTATCTTTGACAAAGAAGGCAAGAATATGAAATGGAGAAAAGACAGTCTCTTTAACAAGTGGTGCTGGGAAAACTGGTCAGCCACTTGTAAAAGAATGAAACTAGAACACTTCCTAACACCATACTCCAAAATCAACTCAAAATGGATTAGAGAGCTAAATGTAAGACCAGATTCTAGAAAACTCCTAGAGGAGAACGTAGGCAAAAACACTCTCTGACATAAATCACAGCAGGATCCTCCAAGACCCACCTCCCAGAATATTGGAAATAAAAGCAAAAATAAACAAATGGGACCTAATTAAAATCAAAAGTTTTTGCACAGCAAAGGAAACTATAAGCAAGGTGAAAAGACAGCCTTCAGAATGGGAGACAATAATAGCAAATGAAGCAACTGATAAAGGATTAATCTCCAAAATATACAAGCAACTCCTGCAGCTCAATTCCAGAAAAATAAATGACCCATTCAAAAAATGGTCCAGAGAACTAAACAGACATTTCTCCAAAGAAGACATACAGATGGCTAACAAACACATGAAAAAATGCTCAACATCCCTCATAATCAGAGAGATGCAAATCAAAACCACAATGAGATACCATTTCACACCAGTCAGAATGGCTGCTATCTAAACGTCTACATGCAATAAATGCTGGAGAGGGTGTGGAGAAAAGGGAACCCTCTTACACTGTTGGTGGGAATGCAAAGTAGTACAGCCACTATGGAGAACAGTGTGGAGATTCCTCAAAAAACTGGAAATAGAACTGCCATATGATCCAGCAATCGCACTCCTGGGCATACATACTGAGGAAACCAGAATTGAAAGAGACACATGTACTCCAATGTTCATTGCAGCACTGTTTATAATAGCCAGGACATGGAAGCAACCTAGATGTCCATCTGCAGACGAATGGATAAGAAAGCTTTGGTACATATACACAATGGAGTATTACTCAGCCATTAAAAAGAATACATTTGAATCAGTTTTGATGAGGTGCATGAAACTAGAGCCTATTATACAGAGTGAAGTAAGCCAGAAAGAAAAACACCAATACAGTATACTAATGCTTATACATGGAATTTAGAAAGATGGAAATGATAACCCTGTATACGAGACAGCAAAAGAGACACAGATGTATAGAACAGCCTTTTGGACTCTGTGGGAGAGGGTAAGAGTGGGATGATTTGGGAGAATGGCATTGAAACATGCATGTTGTCATATGTGAAACGAATTCACCAGTTCAGGGTCGATGCATGTTACAGGATGCTCAGGGCTGGTGTGTGGGGTGACCCAGAGGGAGGATAAAGGGAGGAGAGAGGTAGGAGGGGGGTTCAGGAAGGGCAACTTATGTACACCAGGGACGGATTCATGTCAATGTATGGCAAAACCAACCAATATAATATTGTAAAATAATTAGCCTCCAATAAAAATTTTAAAAAAATTTAAAAATTAAAAAAAAAATAAAAGTAGTGCTGCAAAAAGAAAAGAATAAGTAAATGTCGAAAGTAATTCAGTAAATTTACTGAATTTAGGATGGCAGTTTGGTTTAGTAAAGTAGAAACAGAAATGTAATTTGCTGCATTCTTAGTTTTAGTTGTTCATGGTGACTTAAAATTGTAATTTGAGTTGGGGTGTCTATTGATTAAGTATATACTATCTTAATATGTGAGTGATTACATATAGTTATGCATATATAACTGTATATTAACTGTTCAATTTATTTTCAATAAAATAATATGCATAGGTAACAAACTTATAGAACTAAAATGTGATTAAGTTATTGTGAAAATCTGAAATAAAAACTTCACAAATTCACACTAAGCAAACCCATATTATGTTCAAAGTAAGTCTTACCAGTGTAATAGAATGCTAAAGTAATAATGCAAGAATAGATACTTAGCTTCATTTCTTAAAGTCAGTGCTACCTGATATAAGCCAGAGAAGTTTTGTATGTGCCTCTGAAATAATCCGGGAACAGAACACCTTTTTCAGCAACTATATTAGATGTGTATTATAGCACTCTGTCCTTTAGAAAATTATGTACAATATTCTGATTTTAATCCATGACAAGAAGAAAAATTAATTACATAAGCTCCTGAATATTATGAGTAGTGGATTAAACAAAACCAAAAACAATGTTTTGAATTTCAGATTAAAATACATATTTATTTCTTATGGTCAAATGATAAATATTAACCATAACTATATATATATATAGATATATATATATATATATACACACACACACATCTCAGGTAGCGCTAGTGGTAAAGAATCTGCCTGTAATGCAGGAGAACTGAGTTCCATCCCCAATTTAGAAAGATCCTCTGGAGAAGGGAATGACTACCCACTCCAGTATTCTTGCCTGGAGAATCCCATGGACAGAGGAGCCTGGTGGACTACAGTCCGTGGCGTTGCAAAGAATCAGACACAATTCAGTGACTAATTTCATACATAATAAATATATGAAAGCCCCAAACAGATGTCATGTCATTTAATCCTTACAACTCTGTGTAGAATTATCCACTTTTTAATAGAGAGAAAAGGAACTCAGTATCAGTAAAATGCTTTGTATATGTTCAAGGTGTTGCAAATGAAGGATCCCAGATTCAAACTGATGTCTGTCTGACTTCAGAGTTCTGTCTGAGGGATGACAGGTAAAGAGGAAAACACAGATTTCTTAAAATTTGCAGTTATCTGTGGGTATCATTGCAGGTAATTTTTCATATTATCTATCCTATTTTTCAAATTAACAAAGTAAGTGTTATAGGAAGAGAAAGAATCGACTACAAAAGGCTAGAAATTTTGGGTATTCTTTTGTATCATGAAAGCAGCCACAAAAAATACATAAACAAATGAGTGTGTTTGTTTTCAATAAAACCTCATTTTTGAATACTGATATCTGCTTTTCAGATGAGTTTCATGTGTCATGAATTATTTTTCTTTTTCAATGATTCAAAAATGTAAAAACCATTCTCAACTTGCAGGCCGTACAGAAACAGGTGGTGGGTTGGAATCAGGACATGGTCTGCCTATGCCTAAAATAAAGGATAGCTTAACTATACAATCTGATTCATAAAATACAGAACTAAATCATATAGTTTTCAAAACCTATTTTGGATTGTCATCTGTTAAAACTGAAAGGACTAAAATTGTCTTTGTGGTTTAGTTCTCATCCTATGTAGGAGAACAATGAAGAAAACTTTTTAGAAACAGTGGCTCCTGAAATCTGAGTGTGCTATGCTCCCTACATTTCTTTGTGAGTGTGGTTTCTCTTTCTACTCCTCATATCCTCTACCTATCTATCCTGTCAGTCACAACTCATACAAACCTCCCATATCCTCGTCTTCTCTTATTGTTGTAGCCATGAGGGACTTTGCTATCTTTAAAATCACATTGAAGGTAATGTCCTATGGACACATTTATCATTTTGATATTTTATTTTATATTTATTTCATGGTTTAGTAACTTAATAATGGAGATAATATATTATTCTTCCCCCAATAGCTGTCATAATCCTTTCTAAAATTTGTGTTACTATAAACAACAAAATGTGAATCTCTTATCTTAGACTCAGTAATCAGGCATTGTTGTTATTGTTGGTCAGTCTCCCAGTTGTGTCTGACTCTTTGCAACCCATGGACTGCAGCATGCCAGACTTCCCTGTCCCTTGCCATCTCCCAGAGTTTGTCCAAGTTCATCTTCATTGCATTGGTGATGCCATCCAGCCATCTCATCCGCTGATGTCCTCTTCTCCTTCTGCTTTCAATCTTTCCCAGTATTAGGGACTTTTCCACTGAAAAGTAATCAGGCATCTCAAGAGTTAAAAGGCCCCCACCTTTCTTGGCCACATACAGCTCTGTTCCCCAATTTCTAAAACTTCAAGTTAGATGACTTGCATGTTACCACATGGCTAGTGACCGAAGGAGGATTACTTCTTATTTTGACAGTGAAGTGAAGTGAAGTTGCTCAATCGTGTCCGACTCTTTGCGACCCCATGGACTGTAGCCTACTATGCTCCTCCGTCCATGGGAATTTCCAGGCAAGAGTACTGGAGTGGGTTGCCATTTCCTTCTCCAGAGGATCTTCCTGATCCAGGCATCGAACCCAGGTCTCCCGCACTGTAGGCAGACGCTTTACAGTCTGAGCCACCAGGCTAAATATGTGCTTGGTTTTATGAACTTAAATAGCTAATTCCAAAATTTCAGGGGTGCAATATAACAAAAAAAAATTTTTTTTCCCTTTCATTCACACAACAGTCCAATGAGGTCATGTGTCTCTCTGGACAGTTCTCCACTAAGCAATGACTCAACAATTCTGGAATTTTCCATATATCTCCATCATCCTCTAGAAGTCTCTTCTGAGTCTTTCACTGCATCTGGCAGATCAAGTGTAGAAAGAGAAAGAGAGCTCTCATGGAGAGGTTCTGATGGTTAAACATAGGCATGTCATTCATCACTGATACTCACATTGCTTTATCTTGAACTGAAATAACTACATGGTTGATGAGAAATATGATCGACCAAGAAAGAGATAACAGGATTAAGAAAGTTTTAACAATGTCAGCTGCTAAGGTTAAGAGGCTTCCCTAATTGAAAGCTGACTGATGCCAGTAGTAAAATTCTGTAAAAATTTTGAAATGTTTATTGTTTGGCAGAAACCAACACAATACTGTAGAACAATTATACTTCAATTAAAAATAAATAAATTTTAAGAAAAAAATTTAAAAATGTAAAATTTTAATATATTGAAATCTCTTTAATGCTAACAAGAAAGGCATGTTCAGTTCAGTCGCTCAGTCGTGTCCAACTCTTTGTGACCCGACCCCATGAAGGCCAGGCCTCCCTGTCCATCACCAACTCCCTGAGTTCACCCAAACCCATGTCCATTGAGTCGATGATGCCACCCAACCATCTCATCCTCTGTCATCCCCTTCTCCTCCTGCCCTCAATCTTTCCCAGCATCAGGGTCTTTTCAAATGAATCAACTCTTTGCATCAGGTGGCAAAGTATTGGAGTTTCATCTTCAGCATCACTCCTACCAATGAATATTCAGGACTGATGTCCTTTAGGATGGACTGGTTGGATCTCCTTGCAGTCCAAGGGACTCTCAAGAGTCTTCTCCAACACCACAGTTCAAAAGCATCAATTCTTCTGTGCTCAGCTTTCTTTATAGTTCAACTCTCACATCCATACATGACACTGGAAAAACCACAGCCTTGACTAGATGGGCCTTTGTTGACAAAGTAACGTCTCTGTTTTTCAATATGCCGTCTAGGTTGGTCATAACTTTCCTTCCAAGGATTGCATGGATGCAATCACCATCTGCAGTGATTTTGGAGCCCAGAAAAATAAAGTCAGCCACTGTTTCCCAGTCTATTTGCCATGAAGTGATAGGACCAGATGCCACGATCTTAGTTTTTTGAATGTTGAGCTTTAAGCCAACTTTTTCACTCTCCTCTTTCACTTTCATCAAGAGGCTCTTTAGTTCTTCACTTTCTGCCATCAGGGTGGTATATGTACCCTATATTAAATCTAAAAAATTCATTAGCTTTTACTCTAAAAAGTGAAGAAAACAAGAATTTGTTGTTGTTGTTTTTTAGTCCCCAAGTCATGTCCAACACTTTGTGACTCCATGGACTATAGCCTACCAAGCTCCTCTATCCATGGAATTTTCCAGGCAAAAAAACTGGAACAGATTGCCATTTTCTACTCCAGGGTATCTTCCCCACCCAGAGACCAAAACTTCGAACCTGCATCTCCTGTATTGGCAGGAGGATTCTTTACCTCTAAGCCACCAGGAAAGCCAAGAATTTATTGTTAATAGCTAGTAATAATTGAAACTTTTACAAGCATCTGTATGTTATTAGTTTGCATTTAGAATACAGTATGTTTTAAGGCCAAATCAGTAACTGATAGATCTTTGCTTCACTAGCTTTCAGCTCTGACAAAGTGTGAGATTCTAAGTTTTATCATCCTTAATGACTGTAATTAACATATTAGGATTCCTTGAAAACAAGATCTGAAGCTCTTTTTTTCCTTTTGTGGGAAAGTGTCAGGAAACCTTTGAAAGATAACTTTTATCTTTGATTCTTCTCAGCAAATGAGTCCTAACTTTATGTCTGTTTCTTAGTCCTTCTCATTAACACACAACAAAATAAAAGTTACTGGTGTTTTTAAGAGGTACAAGAGCCTTGATTGAGTTGTAGGGCCTTTTTTAATTTTAAAAGAATACATTTTTAAAAGTTTGTGTCTGGTATTCTTAATAACATTTAACTAACTTTAAGCATAATTATATTTGCTTTTAGATTTGCTTGAATAAAATGCTGCTGGCTTTATGAATATTCATGCATAAGGTATAGAATCGACAATGGTGTTTGGAGTTATAATGAAAGGCTTCTCTTGAATTTCTGTGGATACTAAATGTTGATTTTACTTTTGAGAAATTCTTTTCTTGTGGGACAATCTTTTAATCCTATAAACTGCTCTATTCTGCCCTTGGAAAGGACAAATACAAATTCCTTTGAGAATACCTTGTAACAGCAAAGTGAACCCTATCATCTCTCTGACCCCAATTCTTCAATGACTTTCTGTTGCAGCTGAAGGCTGGTCACATTTCTACTGTGTTTCACTCAGAGAACAGGACTCCTTGAAAACTTTCAGAATGATGGAATTTGGACATCTGCCTATGAGTACAAGTTTTTGATGATCTTTATTATATCATAGCACCATCATTCAAATAATCTCCTTATATTTTTTGTAGTGTACTAAAGTACTCTAGAAATGTGTTGTGCATTCTTACTAAAATGTGCATCCAGGTACCTCTTAAACTAGATTGTAAAAGATGAAAATTTGGGTAGAAAAAATACTAAAAATTTGGAACACATATTCAATGATGAAGGTAGAATTTAATTTCTCTCTAGTTTATCTTTATTTGTCAAAACTGGATCCGATATACCACATAAAATATCTTAATTCATCTGAATTCCTTCAAGATTTTCTATTTGTCTTTGGCTTTCTGCTGGCTTTTGATATGCCCAGTAATTTTTTGATGAAAGCCTGGCATGATGTCTCAGTAATAGGAACTGAGGTAAAAGGCCTAAGGTATAAGATTTTACGTTAATCTGACTAGAAGTTGAACTTTTACAATGTTTGCTGTAACTTTAGATGCAGATGCTTCAAATTCTCTAGTGTTTTATGGGAGACAGTAAATGCTACGCCTTACAGATTGTTCAGCTATAATTTACTGGTTTTACCAGTAGTCATGTATGGATGCGAGAGTTGGACTATAAAGAAAGCTGAGCACAGAAGAATTGATGCTTTTGAACTGTGGTGTTGGAGAAGACTCTTGAGAGTCCCTTGGACTGCAAGAAGAGCCAACCAGTCCATCCTAAAGGAGATCAGTTCTGAATGTTCATTGGAAGGACTGATGCTGAAACTCCAATATTTTGGCCACTGGATACAAAGAACTGACTCATTTGAAAAGACCCTGATGCTGGGAAAGATTGAAGGCGAGACGAGAAAGGGATGACAGAGGATGAGATGGTTGGGTGGGACCACCGACTCAATGGACATGAGTTTTGGTAAGCTCCGAGAGCTGGTGATGGAGAGGGAGGCCCGTAGTGCTGCAGTCCATGGGGTCGCAAAGAGTCGGACACGACTGACTGAACTGAACTGATAGAAAGAAATCCTGCTATTTATAATAACATAGATGAAACTTTGGGGGTATTGTGCTAAGTGAACTATGTCAGGCAGAGAAAAACAAATACTATATGATGTCAATTATATGTGGAACAAAAATCAAATACAGGAACAGAACAGAGAACAGATTGGCAATTGCAAGGGATAGAGGGGTGAGTGAGGGAAATGGTAGAAAGTACTCAAAGGGTATACATTTCCAGTGACAGATGAGTATGTTAGTGATAGATGAGTAAGTTCTGGGGATGTGACATATGGCATAACAATCCTGTGTTATACATTTGAAAGTTGCTAAGAAAATAGATCTTAAAATTTCTCATCATACAAACACACACATAACTGTGTGAGATGATGGACATATCAAGTAACTATTTTTGTAATAATTTTGCAATATATACCTATGTAAAATCATACATTAATTTCACACAATATGTCAGTTACATCTCAACAAATTTGAAATTTGTTTTTTTAAACAGGTGGTTTAGTTAGGTGGGATTTATATCACAGAAAGGAAGAGGAAATGGGTAAGATATTAAAGAAGCATTCTAGGGGAAAATTAGAGAGCAGGTTGAGCACATATGCTTTTTGCCCTTTAGTGTGACATACAAACAAGAGACACTTTATCACTTAACAATTAAGAAGCTTACATATGTCGTTATCTGCAGCAGTCTTCCCAAGAGAAAAGCATTTTAAGTCCTATTTGCAGATAGCAATCAACTTGAATTGGTAGACTTAGATAACACAGAATTAGTGAGACCAAACTTTGAGTTCAGAATTATTTGAGAATTGTCACAGACAATTAGAGTTGAGCAATCATGTTGGACAAGACTAGTGATCAACCTAGAGTAGGATATAATATTAGTGAATAAAGAGAGAGGTAATTTAATTGAGGGAATTTATGGAATAAGGAATCAAATGAATGCCTAGGTATTAAATATAATATATAAAAAGCTAGAAAGATGATTCTATCAGACAAAATGAATGGTTTACCAAATAAATATTTAACACTTTATTCTAAATATTTGCCTATAATCTTTTCGCACATATAATACATCTAACATGATTTCCAAAATTGAATAGACTTTTAATTCTTCTATGTCACTGGAACAGAAAACAGAGCTCAAAAACATTCACATATTTTCAGTAAAATAATTTGCGACCATGTCAATATTGCAGTACAATGGACAAAGGATATGTTTTTGATCAATGAGGCTTTCTCAACTATCTATTTAAAGGTATGAACTTTGATCTCTCCTTCCATAGACAAAAAATAAGTTCAGATGGATCATACATTTACATATGAAAAGTAAAATAATAAAGTTTCCAGAATGTAACAGTTAAGAATATCTAAAATTATGGACTATGCAGATATTTTTACAGTGATACAAAGTTAGTAATTGAAGGAAAAATAATAAATTTTGTTACATTAATGGTAAAACCATCTTTTCATAAAAAATTACCCATACAAAAGTGAAAAGGCAACCCATGTTGTGGGAGAAGACATTTCTAACACATAAATCCAATGAAGATTTCATAATGTTTAAAGAATTCTAAATATATATGTGGAAACCTCTTCTAAATAAATAAGGAAAATATCACCATACATAAGAAAAAAAATAAATGAGGGAAAGACTCAAAAAAGTCCCTCACAACACAATATATCTAAATGGCCAATAAACATTAGAAAGCATGCTCAACTTCATTAGTGACCTGGGAAAAGAAAAACCTAAAATTAAAACCTAAAACTGAACCCACCTCATTCTCAGAATACATAAGAAAGACTAAAATGTCCTGTAACAGTGGATATGGGGAGCAAATCAAACCTATATATTCTTTTTGGGAGTAAGTTGGTATAAGCACTTTGGTTAACAGTTTTGCTGATCTTCTAAAGCTATACTAAATATACTAATATAGTAAATATACTAAACCCTTGAGCCAGCTGTTCTTTTCCATAGTATGCACCAAGTAGAAATCTATCCCAACGTTGTTCAAATATAGATACTACCTTAAAGAACTCTTAACGATAGCCAACTATTGGAAACAACTTAAATATCCCTCTATATTGGAATGCATAACTATGCTGCAACGTATTCATTCAATGAATGAATAAACCATACAACAGTGAGTGAAGAAACTGCAATTACTTGCAATAACATGAGTGAGCTTCACAAATAAAATGTGAAGCAAACTAAAACAGTCACAGGAGACTATACTGTATAATTTTATGTATCTAAAGTAACAGTGAGAGAAAGAGAGAGCAAAACATACGTAGAATTGCCACCCTACAGAAACAGTTAAGTTAGTGGTTATCTTTGGTGGATGGTAGTCTTGGATGGAGACAGAAAGCTTCTGGTTGTGGTCTGTGTTTTTTACGTGGTTTCTGTTTACATGGATATTTTTACAAGAGTAAATTCATTAGGCTTTATTGTTTTGATTTGTTCACTTATTCTATATGTGCACTTCACTTGGATAAATTAAAAAAAAAAAATCCTTATTGGGTGTGTCCACAGACATAAATCCCCAGGTTTGCTGATAGAAACTCTTGTTTTACAAGTTCTGTAATCCATGATTTCTTTTTTCTTTTTCTTTAAAATTTAAATTTTTCAAAGACAAATTTCACTTGCTACTTTAGTTAAAATAAATGAGTTTGAGGTCATATCTGTCCAAGATTAATCATGTGAAAAAGAGGCACTTCAGAGAACAGATAATTTAAGAAATATTTGAAGGGTAATGAGTAGACTGGTATGATTAACTCATGCATTCCAGAAAGAAATGATGCAAGTGATGAAGTAATAAAAATGGAAACATAATTTGGTTTCAAGTGATGAAAATGGAAAGGTAATTTAGATTCCAGTAATTGAGATCTTTGAATACTATGCTATTTGACTGTATTTTGTATATAATGAGGCACACAGAAGGATTTTGAAAAGGTAAATGAAAGAATGTTACATGTTTTTGTGACAATAATTCAGATGACAGTGTGAAAAACAGATTAAAAAGATTAGAATCCAGTGGCCTGGAGATTAATTGGATAGATACTGCAATAGATAAAGCAGATGATGAATACCTGAACCAAGATATTAACATAGGCAACTTTAGAAGAGAAAGGCAGAGAATTTTTTAAAATGTACTAATAAGAAAATTAACATAATTTAGCAGTTGATTGAATATGGGAAATAGGAACAAAATGCTTGAACTAAAGGTAACTTTAGTATTTCTAGTCTGTGAAAAAAATTTCTTTAGCAGAAATATTAAAGAGAAAAGTAACACCATTAAAGAGGACCTAATGAATTCATCCTAGAATACTGGAGTCTAGTGTAATCGAGTTTGGTATAATGCTAGTATGAACTGGCAATGAAAAGTTGGGGTACAGAAGGCAGGTTTGGATGAAAACATGTATTTAGTAGTTTTGGCATGAAGGTTATCTTTGAAGTGAAAGAAATAATTTCCAGAAACTACCTGTCAGATTGACTATTGTCTCTTATTGTATTGATATAATTTTGTTTCAGCCAAATTTATGTGTGTGTTTCTGAATTCTATGTTCAGTTCCATTCAGTCGCTCAGTTGTGTCTAACTCTTTGTGACCCCATGAATCACAGCACGCCAGGCCTCCCTGTTCATCACCAACTCCCGGAGTTCACTCAAACTCATCTCCATTGAGTCGGTGATGCCATCCAGCCATCTCATTCTCCGTCGTCCCCTTCTCCTCCTGCCCCCAATCTCTCCCAGCATCAGAGTCTTTTCCAGTGAGTCAACTCGTTGCATGAGGTAGCCAAAGTATTGGAGTTTCAGCTTTAGCATCAGTCCTTCCAATGAACACCCAGGACTGATCTCCTTTAGAATGGACTGGTTGGATCTCCTTGCAGTCCAAGTATGAAAGCAATATTCCATATTTATTTGTATATTCTTTCACATTGCTCTACGTGGGCCTGGGCCTAGAGTGGTCATTGACTACTAATTTTTTGGTGATTTGATGTTTTGAATATCCAATAGCCTCATGCTGCTATATTCATTATGAATTTTACAACTTTCAAATACTTTCAACATCTCAAATGTATATGTAACAGAACAACCTACATTATGTAATATATTTTTATAATAGCAAATGCTTCAAAAACAGCTTAAAAAATTAGTTAGATTTTTATAGTCAATTCAAATTTGATTGCCAGTTATTTTTTGCTACTAGAGATACCAGTTAATTTTTGCCTTCATTTTTCCCTACATAGATTATTGCATTAGCCTCCAATTCTGGATCCCTTTCTTCAGTCTGATTCTACAATTGCTATTTCACTTTGTAGCCAATAATCTCTCTGTCTATAATTTGTACCCTACTTCAGGGTAGCTGTTAAGAATTTTCTCCAGTCATTCTTATAATCATTCCACATCAGTGAGCTTTCTGTAGAATCCTACCATTAGGATTTACTGAATCAGTAGTCAAAAAAACATAACTTCAATTGAGGGAAAGTGGCTGTATTAGTCTGACTTCTCTAGAGAAATAGAACTAATAAAAGATAGATACATAGATACATACAAATATAGATGTATAGATAGATTATATATATATACACATATATGTGTATGTATAGATACATGAAGGGATCTATTATGAGAAACTGGCTCACACAATTATGGAGCTGACATGCTTGTCTTCTGAAGCTGGATACCCAGGAAAGTCAGTGGCATAATTCAAACTGAGTCCAAAATCTTGATAAATGGGAGTCAACAGGACAGCAGATCAATGTCCCAGCTCAAGCAAAGAGGTAAAAAAAAGGGTCAGATTATTCATTTCTCTACGTTTTTGTTCTGTTGAGGAGGCCTACCACAGATTGCCAACAAAGGTCCGTCTAGTCAAGGCTATGGTTTTTCCCGTGGTCATGTATGGATGGGAGAGTTGGACTGTGAAGAAAGCTGATCACCGAAGAATTGATGCTTTTGAACTGTGGTGTTGGAGAAGTCTCTTGAGAGTCCCTTGGACTGCAAGGAGATCTAACCAGTCCAATCTAAAGGAGATCAGTCCTGGGTGTTCATTGGAAGGACTGATGCTAAAGCTGAAGCTCCAATACTCTGGCCACTTCATGTGAAGAGTTGACTCACTGGAAAAGACTCTGATGCTGGGAGGGATTGGGGGTGGGAGGAGAAGGGGACGACAGAGAATGAGATGGCTGGATGGCATCACCGACTCGATAGACATGAGTTTGAGTGATCTCCGGGAGTTGGTGATGGACAGGGAGGCCTGGCGTGCTGTGATTCATGGGGTCACAAAGAGTTGGACACGACTGAGCGACCGAACTGAACTGAACTGAACTGAACCACAGATTGCATGGTGCTGGCTACATTGTAGAAGGTAAACAGCTTTACTGAGTCCAGTCATGCAAATGCTGATTTCATCCAGAAACACCCCTCCAGACATACTCAGAAATCACGTTTAGTCAAATATCTGCACACCCTGGGATCCAGTCAGGTTGACAGTAAAATTAACCGCCACAGTGGCTGTGTTTCAGGAGCTCATTATTAGGATATTGTTTTATTATATGGAAATCTTCTTTTCTCATGAATGTCAGATAATGTACTAATCCTTTTCCCAAAATAGAGACCTAGTCTTTAAAATTAAATATTTAATGTGATCTTCATTTTACGATTTTAGTGGAAATCTTTCCAAAATAGATTTTCCATGTTCTCGCCTTTTAAATAACATGTACTAAATATAATTTTGACTTTCATTGAATGACTCAGGAACTTCATTACCAATATCTGTTGACTCTAACTTCAAAATTGTCTGTATCTACCTTTCCATATCACCCTTACCAATGCCACTCTGGCCCACACAAATGCTGTACCTGCGATTTCTTCTGCTCTGAATACTTTAATATATTTCCTAAGTTGTGCCACTCACAACTATACACACAAGCACACACACACACAAACAGAAAGACTTCTATTTGTTGCTTCTAAAGTGACACAAACTCAAATAGCAGCTGAAAAAAATCACTTCAAAATAATGTCTAAAATTAGCATGCATAGGTTCTAAATGGCATCCTGAAGGGCTTTCTTTAAGGAAGTTATGTAATTTTTCTCCACATGATTGAATGGCATAAGTTTTTGCATTCATGCTTTTAGCTGTTCTAAATATTTGACATTATAGGAAAAATCTCAACATAAGCGAGGTATTATTTTCTATGACATAGAAGTCGCACTAATTCAAACAGTCAATTTAAAAGGGTAGGAAGAAAAAGGGACTCAGGTGTCAGTGATTTTTCTAGTTAAATTGCTTCCATTTTCATTGTTTAAGAAATAAACTTGTTGAGCCACTAAAGAATAAATCTGAAGTGAAATCTGAAGCATTTAGCAGGTTATCAACAATTAAAATAGTGGAACTGAGAAAATCAGAGAAAACACGATGGAAGACTTATGTATAACACTGAAGTATCAGAGTCGATCTTATTGAGAAGGCGAAAACTGAATTTTAAGACTTACAGAAATGACTTTTCATGATGAGCATATTTACCTCATTCCCACATAACAGTATTAAATATAAAAATTAGGTTAGTCATCTCTTCACTGGAACTCTAATGAAGTGTTAAAGATGCAAATGAGTTTCACCATTCATTGCATGGTTTACTGTAAGCAACATTTTATTATTCTAACATAATAATAATAATGGTGATCCATTATATTTACATAGCTCCAACATCCAAAAGAAAATCTCTAAATATGTGATACAAGCATTTAGAAACTCCTTCAAAGCTATAGAAATAAACATATGATAACTGAACATACTATTGATCAAACAGAGATTAATTGTACTGCTTGGGTGATTAACTTAGTCTAAATTACTGCAACTCATTTAGATTGCTTTATAAAATGGAAACCAAGATGATAGCTAGTGAATTGAGCCAAACAAACATTTCGTTATACTGGATTCTGAGATAGAGGAATAGTTTCAGAGTGTGAGACTAACTAGTTGGACATTTTCATGTGTAACGCTTAGCACTAAATGATGCAAGGACAATTATACCCCATGAAAAAGTTATGTCTCTGCAATAGCCATATGATATCAATCCATTGAGCAATTATAGAGTAACCTCATTTATGTATCACTCACTCTTGAGAGGAACTTCCCGGGTGGCTCAGCAGATAAAGAATCCACTTGCAATGCAGGAGACACAAGTTTAATGCTTGGGTCAGGAAGATTCCCTGGAGGAGGGCATGGTAACCCACTCTAGTTTTCTTGCCTGGAGAATCTCATGGACAGAGGAGGAGCCTGGTGAGCTACAGCCATAGGGTTACTAAGAGTCAGATACTACTGAAGCAACTTAGCATGCATGCAAGAACTTGAGAGTAATTTATGGTAAGATGAAATGAAAATTATCTGAGTTCATCTGAAGAGATTGAATAACTGAAAGTCTGAGAAAATAACATTTTTTCAGAGTATATCCATACTGGGGCATAATTCATCACTGAAGATAGGCTCTCCTCCTTAGAGCTTTAGTCATAAGTCATATCTAAGATATCAAAATTAAATTGTATGCCTTGCTGGTATTTTCATAATAAGCTCAACTATTAAGAAACAAAGGTTTTCTTTTTTTTTATATAGAGATGATGATGTAATTCCTAAAATAGTTATGACAATTCCAATTTTTTCTGTCTACCTATAAATCAGTATGATATTAAAATAATGGAAACGCTATGGAATCCTCATCAATATAATACTGAATTAAGAAAGTGTGCCGAGTTCCGTATATGTCCTAGATAGATTTTTAAGAACATGACTTTGTGGGATGAAGAAAATGCTGTCAGATTCTTGTAAAGTTAAGTGACATTGAACACCTCATATCTATGCTTAGTTCTGGCTAGATGGGGATTTTTTTCATTGGGAATATTCTTAAAAAATCAAAACTCATATCATGATTGATTTCTGTATCTTCCTTCCTATTATAATCAGCATTTATTTCATGTATATGCCAGATCCTGTTTTACATACTTAGTATGTATTAACTCCATGAATATTTTTAATTTAATAACATTATAAAATAAATATAATTGTTATCCTCATTCATGATAATCATCAGAAATTAAGTACCATGTTCAATGTTGCACATTTGATAAATAGTGGAGTGGAATTTTCAGTACAAGCGGCTGTTTAATTGCTTGGTCTTTATCAAGACCAAGATTTAGTATATCTCATAAATGAAGAAGAATAAATTTAGAAACTTTCAAATTTATAAAAATTTTAACAAAAATATTAACATGGCCAGTATTCAATTTAGTGGCTATTTTTTAAAATACACACTATAAATATAACAAAGTAAGTTGTTTTTTAAAATAATGCCACTGTTTTTTATTCTATTTTGTGTACTTCCTCTTTTTAAAGTGATTATCTGAATTTCACTTTAGTGATATTTTTCCATGTTGTCTCTCTTTTTCATTCTTCATTTAACTTAAGCAATAGCATCATTTGTTTCTGTCATTTCTAGTTTCCTACCCAAAAATCTTTTACTAGGTCACACACACAACACACAAAAATTGGGGCCTTTTATTTCATTATTTCAATCTATGTTTATTTAAGTCTGGCAACACATTAAAAAAAAATCAAAGACTGTTTTTAGAGTAGTCTTAGGTTCAAAGGAAAATTGAAAGGAAGGTACAAATATTCCTCATTAATTCCCTACCCATCTCCACCCCCCACACAGGGTTCACCCATTATTTAACATCCCACACCAGAAGGTACATTTACGATCATTCTGGTACATTTATTGTCAATGGATGGGCTGAAACTCCAATACTTTGGCCACCTGATGCGAAGAGCTGACTCATTTGAAAAGACCCTGAAGCTGGGTGAGATTGAGGGCAGGAGGAAAAGGGGACGACAGAGGATAAGATGGTTGGATGGCATCACTGACTCAATGAACATGGGTTTGGGTGGACTTCGTGAGTTGGTGATGGACAGGGAGGCCTGGCATGCTGTGGTTCATGGGGTCACAAAGAGTCGGACAAAACTGAGCGACTGAACTGAACTGAACCGAACTGATGATGCAAACCTGAAACATCATAATCACCCAAAGTCCATGGTTTACTTAGGATAATTGTATATTTTATGGATTTGGATAAATGCATAATGACATGCATCCATCATTATTTGGTAATGGTGGTCAGTCACTTCAGTCATGTTCAACTCTTTACAACCCCATGGATCATAGCCTGCCAGACTCCTCAGTCCACTGGATTTTCCCAGCAGGGATACTGGAGTGGGTTTCCAGGCCCTTCTCCAGGGGATCTTCCCACTTCAGGGATCGAACCCACATCTCCTGCATTGCAGGCAGATTCTTTACCACTGAGCCACTGAGGAAACCCTTCCAGCATTGTAGTATCATACAAAATATTTTCACTGCTCTAACATCCTTTGTGCTCCATCTTTTCATCCCCTCCCCACCAATGTCAAATAAACTCTGATCCTTTTACTGTCTCCATAGTTTGACCTTTTCTTGAACATCATATAGTTGGAATTATACAGTATTAAACTTTCAAATTACCTTTATTCACTTGGTAATATGCAGTTAAAGTTTCTTCATGTTCTCTCATGGCTTGGTAGCTCATTTCTTATTAACAAGGGATAATTCCTTTGTTTGGATGTATTGTAGTTTATTTACTGAAGGACAACTTGATTGCTAACAGATTTTGGCAATAATAAACAAAGCTACTTTAAACAAAATTGTATAGGTATTTGTAGAGACATAAGTTTCAGACTTGTTTGGGAAAATACCAAGAAGCATTATTGCTAGATCTTATTGTAAGACAACAGGATTCAGCAATATATATATTGCTGGAGATATATATATATATATATTCATATTTATATGGTTTGGTTTTATAGGAAACCATCAAACTCTCTTCCAAAGTGACTGTACAATTTTGCATGTTTTGATATACAGAAAAGTATAATTGAGTATTTGACATTAGAAAGCATATTTATAAATGATCTTGTTGTGGTAAATCATTTTAACACTTCTCTTGTTCAATTTTATTTCTTTTTACTTGCATTCAATAAAAATAATAATGCCCATGTCTTTTAATTTGTTACCGCACAGGGCATAAAGTATTACAGTGTTGAGAAATTGTTTGATTTTGACTTAAAAGGAAGCTTCTGTTTTAAAAAATAAACTCTTGGGTCATCATAAATGATGCTGCACCATTATTTAGTCAATCAAAAAATGTGTAGCTAAATCAATTCACGGTAAAAATAAATATTGAAACAAAATTTGTAACAAATGTTTTTAATAATTTATTACATGCATATATAAGGGCTTGAACAAAGAGAAATTTAAAATTTGACTATTATTTTAGTAGAAGGTAACAGTCACATTTTAAAAATATACCTGTTAACCATGAATTAATTCAGTTATAAAGATAGTATTTTTATAGTCTTTCATTGAATCAACAAATACCTATTGTATAAAATTTATTCTATGTCTGTGCTTGATATTGGGCTGGCATTGCAGGGTGCAACAAACATTGAGAACAACAGGATTTTTTTCCTCATGGAGTTTATTATGCAGATTGTGCCCTTTGTA
The DNA here is from genome assembly GCF_049115385.1 of Moschus berezovskii. Taxonomy (NCBI): domain Eukaryota; kingdom Metazoa; phylum Chordata; class Mammalia; order Artiodactyla; family Moschidae; genus Moschus; species Moschus berezovskii. The sequence continues at coordinate 27,897,237 of NC_142472.1, forward strand.
ACTCCTTTTGCCTCTGAACCAGTTCAAATTGATGATAGCCTATTATAACTTTTCTCTTGGGAGTGAGAAGGAGGCCAAAAACAAAAACAAAAAAACAAAAAACTCCATAGATACTCTGATACCACACAAAATAAGACTTTTATTTCAAATCTGACAGAAAAAAGTGGTTTTGCATTCAGTTCAGCTCAGTCACTCAGTTGCGTCCAACTCTTTGTGACCCTATGAATCGCAACATGCCAGGCCTCCCTGTCCACCACCAACTCCCAGAGTTCACTCAAACTCATGTCCACAGAGTCGGTGATGCCATCCAGCCATCTCATTTTCTGTCGTCCCCTTCCCCTGCCCCCAATCCCTCCCAGCATCAGAGTCTTTTCCAATGAGTCAAGTCTTCGCATGAGGTGGCCAAAGTATTGGAGTTTCAGCTTTAGCATCAGTCCTTCCAATGAACACCCAGGACTGATCTCCTTTAGAATGGACTGGTTAGATCTCCTTGCAGTCCAAGGGACTCTCAAGAGTGTTCTCCAACACCACAGTACAAAAGCATCAATTCTTTGGCGCTCAGCTTTCTTCACAGTTCAACTCTCACAACCATACATGACCATTGGAAAAACCATAGCCTTGACTAGACGGACCTTTGTTGGCAAAGTAATGGCTCTGGTTTTTAATATGCTATCTAGGTTGGTCGTAACTTTCCTTCCAAGGAGTAAATGTCTTTTAATTTCATGGCTGCAATCACCATCTGCAGTAATCTTGGATTCAGTTCAGTTCAGTTCAGTTGCTCAGTCGTTTCCAACTCTCCACGACCCCAGGAATCACAGCACGCCAGGCCTCCCTGTCCATCACCAACTCCCGGAGTTCACTCAAACTCATGTCCACAGAGTCGGTGATGCCATCTAGCCATCTCATTCTCTGTCATCCCCTTCTCCTCCCACCCCCAATCCCTCCCAGCATCAGAGTCTTTTCCAGTGAGTCAACTCGTCGCATGAGGTGGCCAAAGTATTGCAGTTTCAGCTTTAGCATCAGTCCTTCCAATGAACACCCAGGATTGATCTCCTTTAGAATAGACTAGTTGGATCTCCTTGTGGTACAAGGGACTCTCAAGATTCTTCTCCAACACCATAGTTCAAAAGCATCAACTCTCCGGCAATCAGCTTTCTTCACAGTCCAACTCTCACATCCATACATGACCACGGGAAAAACCATAACCTTGACTAGATGGACCTTGGTTGGCAAAGTAATGTCTCTGCTTTTTAATATGCTATCTAGGCTGGTCATAACTTTCCTTCCAAGGAGTAAGCGTCTTTTAATTTCATGGCTGCAATCAGCATCTGCAGTGATTTTGGAGCCCAAAAAAATAAAGTCTGACACTGTCTCCACTGTTTTTCCATCTATTTCCCATGAAGTGATGGGACCAGATGCCATGATCTTTGTCTTCTGAATGTTGAGCTTCAAGCCAACCTTTTCACTCTCCTCTTTCACTTTCATCAAGAGGCTTTTGAGTTCCTCTTCACTTTCTGCCATAAGGGTAGTGCCATCTGCATATCTGAGGTTATTGATATTTCTCCCGGCAATCTAGATTCCAGCTTGTGCTTCTTCCAGCCCAGCATTCCTCATGATGCAGATAGATATAAATTCCACAAATCAGAAGATATAGAGCATATGGGAAATCTGTTTGTACAACAATTCAATGTCTTACTTTAGTTTTATTTGTCTTAAAGTACTAGCATGTGACCTTTGTGGTATTACTATCTACAGACCTGAACTATAATTCCTAGTTATCTTCATACCCCCAATTCTGGCTTCTGTAGTATTTTTTCTACTAATATAATTAAGCATTAATACAATATGTTTTTAAAGAAAACACTTTTTCTTACACTTAAAAGATGTTGGGTCCAAAGTGATCAACATCAGTTAAATGATTGTTGATGTTGTTGTTGTTCAGTTGCTAAGTCGTGTCTGACTCTTTGCGATTCCATGGACACCAGCATGCCAGGCACCTCTATCACCCAGAGTTTGCTCAAACTCATGTCCGTTGAGTCAGTGATTCCATCTGACCATTTCATCCTCCGCTGCCCCTTCTCCTTTTACCTTCAGTCTTTCCCAGCATCAGGGTTTTTCCCAGTGAATCAGCTCTTTGCATCAGGTGGCCAAAGTATTGGAATTTCAGCGTCGGTATCAGTCTTAATGAAGAATTCCAGGTTCATTTCCTTTAGGATTGACTGGTTTGATCTCCTTGTAGTCCAAGGGACTCTCAAGAGTCTTCTCTAGCACCACAACTTGACAGCATCAATACTTTGCACTCAGCCTTCTTTATGGTCCTACTGTCTCATACGTGCATGACTACTGGAAAAATTATAGCTTTGACTATACAGACCTTTGTCATCAAAATGATGTCTCTGATTTTTAATATGCTGCCTAGGTTTCTCATAGTTTTTCTTCCAAGGAGCAATTGTCTTCTAATTTCATGGCTGCAGTCACTGTTCACAGTGATTTGGGAGTCCAAGGAAATAAAATCTGTCACTGTTTCCACTTTTTCTCCTTCTATTTGCCATGAGGTGATAGGACTAGATACTATGATATCAGGTTTTTGAATGCTGAGTTTCAAGTCAACTTTTTCACTCTCCTCTTTCATTCTAACCAAGAGACTCTTTAGTTCCTCTTCGCTTTCGGCCATTAGGGTAGCATCTGCATATCTGAGGTTGTTGACATTTCTCCTGGCAATCTTGATTCTAGCTTGTGATTTATCCAGCCCAGAATTTCGTATGATGTACTGTGCATATAAGTTAAATAAGCATGGTGACAATATATAGCTTTTATATACTCCTTTCCCAATTTTGAACCAGTCTGTTGTTCCATGTCCAATTCTAACTATTGCTTCTTGACTTGCATGCAGGTTTCTCAGGAGACAGGTGAGATAGTCTGGTATTCCTGTCTCTTTAAGAATTTTCCACAGTTTTTTGTGATCCACACAGTAAAAGGTTTTAGCATAGTCAATGAAGCAGAAGGAGATGTTTTTCTGGAATTTCCTTGCTTTCTTCATGATCCAATGTATGTTGGCAATTTGATATGTGGTTCCTCAGCCTTTTATAAACCCAATTTGTACATCGGAAAGTTCTCAACATACTGTTGAAGCTAGCTTGAAGGATTTTGAGCATAACCTTGCTTTCATGTGAAATGAGTGTAACTCTACAGTAGTTTGAACATTCTTTAGTATAGCCCTTCTTTGATATTGGATTGAAAACTGACCTTTTCCAGTTAAATGTGTCATATATTTAAGGATATAGCCTGGAAAAGCCAAGTGTGGATTTTATAAATTGGTAAACTTAACTTTAAACCAGTTGTCCATTAATGGCAACTCTATGAATAAGACCAGTGTATCAGATAATATTTATCAGACAGATGTATAGAAGTGCTAGTAAGAGTGCCATGTATATATTATACTCCCCAAATTTGTACTTAAGTACACTGCTAAAGCTGAAACTGCAATACTTTGGCCACCTCATGCGACGAGTTGACTCACTGGAAAAGACTCTGATGCTGGGAAAGGTTGGGGGCGGGAGGAGAAGGGGATGACAGAGAATGAGATGGCTGGATGGCATCACCGACTCTGTGGACATGAGTTTGAGTGAACTCCGGGAGTTGGTGATGGACAGGGAGGCCTGGCATGCTGTGATTCCTGGGGTCGCGGAGTGTTGGACACGACTGAGCGACTGAACTGACTGACTGACTGACACCCATACAAACACAGAATTCAGCACTTTGCAATTCATTGAAGTTTGAACAACAGTTAAATGGTTAAACAAAGCTTTGACTAAAATAACTCGTCTTTGAGGCAAGAGAGGCCCAACTTTTGTACTTGAGAGACTTTTCTCAACATAGACATGTTCTGAAGAATCAAAAGGCATAAACACTTGCACATGGTTTGATATTGATGTAATAATGAAGTAATATCCTGGTACATCTTTATGATTATAATGAAGTAATTTAATAGGTAAAGGACGTTTGGAGAAACTAATCTGATGTGATTATTACTATGGCTCTTTATAGAGTTTTATTTCTCTATCATCTAGATGTAAAGTATCTATTTACTGATACAGATTAATGAGGACTCTGGTAAAGTGCCTGCTGCTGCTGCTGCTAAGTCACTTCAGTCGTGTCCGACTCTGTGTGACCCCATAGACGGAAGCCCACCAGGCTCCCCCGTCCCTGGGATTCTCCAGGCAAGAACACTGGAGTGGGCTGCCATTTCCTTCTCCAATGTGTGAAAGTGAAAAGTGAAAGTGAAGTCGCTCAGTCGTGTCCGACCTTTAGCAACCCCACGGACTGCAGCCTACCAGGCTCCTCCATCCATGGGATTTTCTAGGCAAGAGTACTGGAGTGCCTTGCCATTGCCTTCTCCGGTAAAGTGCCTATTTGTGGCTTTAAAAATAATGGAAATTTACTGTATAAGTAATAGCACATAGTTCTTTTCAAATAGTATGCAAGTTTTGGCTTATATGACAACCACAAATCTGCACATGAGCTTTGTTATTTGGTGGTAAAAATTCTATACCAAATGTACAATATGGAAATGTTTTTACTGTAATATTTCTCAAAAGAAGCAGTAGTATTTAGGTTTAATTACTGAACTCATTAAACTAAAGACATAATGGCATTTCAAGATCATAATGCTCAGGAATTCTTGTTCAGAATAACATATACCAGGGACTAATATGCCATTTGCAGCAAAGTTAACATTGTAGAAAGGAAGGCGGTATCACAGAACTGTGTGTGTGTTTGTTAGAGAAAGATTGAGAGAGAAAGAGATTAAAAAACCAAGAAAATTTATAATCTAAGGTTTGTGTTTAAAAATACAGTATTTTTGAGTCATTTCAAGATTAAAAGAAAATATGGACACATACACACAAGTACATATGTGTGTGTGTATAAATATGTTGCAAGACTCTTTATGATACATAATAATCTTCCTTTAATTCAGTGATTAAATATAAATTATTCGATGATTAAAATTTAGGTGCGTAAAGCTTATCTTCTCTGTGAGAAGGGAGTTGTTACAATTGTACTTGACAATATAAAAAATACAAATACATGCTTTAAAATCATTAACTTACTTATAACTATATAATTACTGCCTACTCTGCTAGATACTCTTTAAGTTCTGAGGATACTGTTTTCAGTGAAAAATGTGGTCTATGCCCTCATAGAAGTTTGTGGAAGGGAAAATTATTTATAATAGTTACAAAAAGTGACTATTTTATAGTTTAAAAAGTGAGGGTGCTTTGAAAGAAAAATAATGGGACAAAAATGAGAAAATATAATAATTAGACATAATGTTAGAATGGGAATAGAGTAGTGGTCAGAGAAGGTCTCTTGGAGGAAGTAATACTTCAGTTAGAATTTGTTTTCTCCAGGTAATAGGAACAGCATTTTTAATGTCTGGAGGGGACTTCCCTGGGAGCTCAGTTGATAAAGAATCCTCCTGCAGTGAAGGAAACTCCAGTTCCATTCCTGGGTGGGGAAGATCTTCTGGAGAAGGGATAAGCTACCCACTCCAGTATTCTTGGGCTTCCCCTGTGGCTCAGCTGGTAAAGAATCCACATGTAATGTAGGAGACCTGAGTTCAATCCCTTGGTTGGGAAGATCCCCTGGAAAAGGGAATGGCTACCCACTCCAGTATTCTGGCCTGGAGAATTCCATGTACTGTATTTAGTCCATAGGGTCTCAAAGAGTCGGGCATGGCTGAGCAACTTTCACTTCACTTCAAACCTTGAGAGGACTTAATTTAGGGAACGGGGTGGGGGTGGGGGGTGGGGTAATGAAATCAATGCCACTACTCCAGAGTCCTCACAAGAATGATGACGTTACACAGGTAAACAGAGTCCAGATTATTAGGTTCTTTGAGTAGGAAATCATGAGAAAGATTTTATGTTTTAGTCAATATGCAATGAGGAACTCAGAGGGTTCTGGGTGGGGAATGATATGTTTTCATTAGCATATGAAATAAATCACCTCAACTGCTAGATGAAGAATAGATGGCTGATTTTAAAACTTTCCGATGACTCAAAAAGTTCAAAAGTGAAAGAGGCAAATATTTTTCCATGACTACTGCAAATGATTAATGCATTTGTCACAGCTACTTTCTTTCCATACTTTCCCTTTGAAGTGAAATCTTAAAATCTTAAAATTATAACACAATATTCAGGAGGATGGATGAAATAGAATCATTAGACAAGAGGTAAGAACAAAATTCTGAATGATGGGAGCAAATAAAAAGGTGAAAGTGACAAAATGGGGCTGCAATAACTGGAATTTATAGTATACTGTAGATAGAAGAAACAGCAAATACTTGTCATAAGAGGACCCAAGGAAAGCAGAAATTTGGGATTCCTGCATAAATTTAAAGCCTGATATATGGTTCCAAACAAGAGGACCCATGACCTGACTGTATAGGAACCACAAAATTCTATCACCTCTTTTCTTACACCGTCTTATAAAATTCTGGAAGCTAGGTACTCAAGCAAAGAATTTAATAATTTTTCTCTGAAGCAATTAAATGTTAAGTATAAATTCTTATTTTTGTTTTATTCATCTTGTAACAAATCTCATCACTGACAAAATCCCACAAGTATGTAAAGTTTGAAACCAACTTTTTATTGTCTCATTTTTAAATATGAAAGGATATTCAAGGATCAATAGAGCAATCAAAAATTGAGATTTGAAAAATGGACTCTAAATCAGGGTTTCTCAAGCATGGCACTATTGATATTTTGGACATGATGCATTGTGTGAGACAATAGCACTTTGTCTTAATCGTGATAACCAAAAGTGACTTCAAGCATTGCCAGTGTTCTATGGGGACTGAATCATCTCCAGTTGAAAACCATTGCTCTATAGGAAATAGATTGAGGAAAAGAAGAAAATTTTAGAATAATCATATTTCAGTTAAATATTGCATTCATAATACAAGAAAGATGTAAAATACAAGGTAGGAAATAATAACTGCTGAAGATTAAAAGTATTATTTCTAAAATTAAATAAAAATATATAACGGCTTATAAAAGTTAAGATTTATCACAGAAATAGAACAAAAGGATAAAAGAAGGGAAAATCAATAAATAAGATCTGATATACAACTAAATATGAGCTCTGTACAAGACAGCAAAGAAAATAAAAACTAATAGACAAGTTTCTTGGCTGCATAAGTTTGTCAAGTACTCAAAGAAGTGAATGACAAAAGATAGAGTTGGTTCTAAACTCTTTCCCAAAGGGTTTGCATAGAAATTTATGAAAGTTACATTTGAGTGATGATGGCTTTTCCTATAGTCATGTACGGATGTGAGAGTTGGACCATAAAGAAAGCTGAGCACTGAAGAATTGATGCTCAATTGTATTTTATAAATTGATGCTCAAAGGGAAGTGAAAAAGTCAAAATATGTAGACAGAAATAAATTTGAATATATTAGGATTGATGATGAATAAAAATAATAGTTTGCCAGTTAAGATATAAAAGTTGGCTGCTGTCTTATTTCCTAAAACCATAATTAATATATAAGAAAAGAAAAAGGTGACAATTAAAGATATAGCAAATGTGTACCAATCAAATATCCACAAAGAAAATTATTATTTAATATAAAAATAGATTGATAACTGATAAACATAAATATATGAACAAAATGTAATCTAATTTTGATAAGATTTGGAAAAATTCATCATCATATTTCTAAGGCATTATAATGCCTCCATCAATATTTGTATATTCAAATAGACAAAATTATAGATATATCTCTACAACAGTATGCAACATCGAAAATTTAGAAAAAGCACATTCTTCTTAAAATACACAGATAATATCTATTATAATCAAGTACTAGACTTTAAGTTTAGCAACTTTAAAATATGGTTGTGAGACTGATCAAATGCTTGAAGCATAATGCAATTTAAGTTACAAATCACTATCAAAATACAAAATGTGAGTGAAAAATTTTAAATGCATTTCTGCTGCTGCTGCTGCTGCTGCTGCTAAGTCACTTCAGTCGTGTCTGACTCTGTGTGACCCCATAGACGGAAGCCCACCAGGCTCCCCTGTCCCTGGGATTCTCCAGGCAAGAACACTGGAGTGGGTTGCCATTTCCTTCTCCAACGTGTGAAAGTGAAATTGCTAAGTCGTGTCCGACCCTCAGCGACCCCACGGACTGCAGCCTACCAGGCTCCTCCATTCATGGGATTTTCTAGGCAAGAGTACTGGAGTGGCTTGCCATTGCCTTCTCCGAATGCATTTCTAAGTATCTCCAAATGATCTTCCATATAACATAAAAATGGAAGAAATGAAAACACGATTATATTAATAAAATGAACAAGAATATATTGAAGAATAGATTTAATAATAATATTAGACAAGAATAGAAAGATGAAAATAGTGAAATGACTAACTAAAGCAGAGCACTAAGTAAATCTCAACGCAGGTAGAAACTAGTTAACGTGAGAGAATTTAATCAATTAGAGAAAGTAGATGCAATGGAGAAGATAAAAGTTGGCAATAAAGAAAAAAATACTGTTTGAAAACAGTAATAAAAGACATGTTTTTCTTGAGGATTAATCAGAAAAAAAGAAACATAGATACACTACAATGAAGAATAAACACTCATATTGGTTTGGTTTAGTCAGTTGTGTCTGACTCTTGCAACCCCATGGACTGTAGCCTGCCAGGCTCATCTGTCAGTGAGTTTTCTAGGCAAGAATTCTGAAGTGGGTTGTCATTTCCTTCCATTGCACATATTTTATAAAGTGTAATACTCTTGAATATATTTCAGCAGCTTTTAAATTTATATGTTTTTCATGTGAACAAAAACAGAACAAACTCTCAGATCAAGTACACGCGGTTTCATTATCCATCTCTTAAAATTCAGAATGTGGAAAGTCATATACCATCCAAAGTTATTCCGTGGAATTCATGCAATATCTCTGATTTTACCCATCTATATGTATCAAAGTGTAAAATGAAGTTATTGTGTAAGAGTTATTGTCCACTTTTCATCACCTTAAAAATCTGAAATATTTTTCTTCTTTTTCTGTATTTTACATTTGTATTGTGATATACTTGTGTAAGTTTAATTGTAAAACATGCAGAATCGATGCTTGCGATATGATTAGCACTGTAGTGTTAGTTAACACCTATAACACATCATATGATTAACATTTCTATTTTGTGGTAAGAACATTTAAGATGTGGTCTCTTAGCAATTTTAAAGTACATAATACAGTATTATTAACTATTATCACTATTCATCTTCTAACTACAATTAGAACTTACTCATCTTCTAACTATAATTTGCACCCTTTGTGCTGTATCTCCCCAGTTCCCCTGCCCAAGAACCTCTGCTAATAGCCACTCTACTCTCTGTTTCAATGAGATTCTCTTTTGGATTCTACATATACATGAGATCATATGGTATTTGTCTTTCTCTGTCTAACTGATCTCAGTTAACTTAATGTCTTCAAGGTCTTAAAATGTTTTTCTTCAAGAATTCTACTACTAATGATAACCCACAGATACCTGTATAGATCTTTCTACAATAATAAGGCTGACATAAATATTAAGTGGCTCTGAAAACAGTATATTTTTAACATAAAGAAGAAATGCAATGTAAAAATGTATGCAAATATCAGTGATTACTCATCTGAAAGATCAAAAAAATCAAGATCTTTGAGGAAAAGTTTGTAGATAGTAATGTATATCACATTTCATTGGAAGGCCCAGAGAAGGGGGTAATCACAGTAAATTTCTGTTGAAACTAACTTTCTTCTTCCTCTCTCTCTTCTTTAACTCTTCTTCCTTCCAAATGGGCATTTTTTTCACCTGACAAGGGGATATGTTCCTTGGATTTAAATGATTATATAAATTATAGACACATTATTATTGTTTTGCTTTTGTAGGTTCTAATTTAATTGTACAGGACACATCATTTTATTAAGTTGCACAAAATAAGCATATTCTTTTAATACTTACAATCAAAACTTGGTGTAAAGTAAAATTTTCCCTTATCAGCATGCTTGTATTACTTGTAATTACTGCCAGCTTTCTGTTGGCTTTGCTTGACATTTTTGATGACTTGCTTTGAAGAAAAAATCAATGAATGAATAAAAAATAGTAGAAGTATAATGGTTCCAGTAGGATTTCATATGTACATGCATAGAAGTATATAAATACTGCTAGACAAATATCCAAAACTCTTCTCAATGCAGTTAAGAGTTGCATACACTGTGGTGTCCTGGTGAGGGCAGCAAAACACTCAGCCTCATATTAAAATAAGGTACTGTTCTACGCAAACTACGAGTTTGTGCTAAATCCAGAGTGTAGCTCCTCAGTCCCAAAGAAGGAACTCAGAGACAAAGATATTATTCTTTTCATGAAATCATTCCCTTTATCATCACTTTCTTAAATCACAATAGCTATATTATTAAATAAGTGAAAGTATGCCATTCATTTATTCTTTACCAATATACATATATCACAGTTACAGATCTTCAGGGATCTTAGGAACCACCTAGTAAAACCTCAAGAGATGTAAATGTATCTGTAATTGAGAACAAGGAGAAGTGCACACTCTTTTCTTAGTAGTTATGACTAAATTGCAATTGTTCATATGCAACCTGTATTTTTTTTCTATTTTTTTGTATGCTAATGATCTGTTCATAGTATCAGATACCTTAAAATATGTTTCATAGTGTATTTAAATGGATAAATGTAATAGCCTGTGCCGGTAACTAATTTCAATGTAGGGTCTGAAGAGGGTCTACAAAATGATTTAAATCTTAAAAAAATTTTAAAATACCAAAGCTAAATAGAAATGTATCTTTGATAACTAAGAGGAAAAGTGGAAACAGTAACAGATTTTATTTTCTTGGCCTTCAAAATCACTGCAGATGGTGACTGCAGCCATGAAATTAAAAGATACCTGCTCCTTGGAAGAAAAGCTATGACAAACTTAGACAGTATATTAAAAAGCAGAGACATCACTCTGTCAGCAAAGGTCCATATAGTCAAAGCTATGGCTTTTTCAGTGTCATGTATGGATGTGAGATTTGGACCATAAAGAAGACTGAGCATTGAAGAACTGATGCTTTTGAATTGTGGTAATGGAAAAGACTTGAGAGTCCATTGAACTGCAAGGAGATTAAACCAGTCAGTCCTAAAGGAAATCAACCCTGAATATTCATTAGGACTAATGCTGAAGCTGAAGCTCCAATACATTGGCCACTGATGGGAAGAGCCAACTCTGGAAAACATTCTGATGCTGGGCAAAATTGAGGGCAGGAGAACTGGGCGACAGAGGAGGAGATGGTAGGATAGTTAGATGGCATCACTGGTTCAATGGACATGAGTCTGAGCAAACTCTGGAAGACAGCGAAGGACAGGAAGGCCTAACATGCTGCATCCCATGGGATTGCAATGAGTCAGACATGAAATTCCTAGGCAGATTGATAAAATGTCCAAGGTCCCCAAGGAGGAGAAAGGGGTCAGGGGTTCTCAAGGAGGAGATAGGGGTCTGTAATTCTGAAGCAGGAGGAAAGGCCAAACGCTTTTTTTCCCCTCTACATTCCTTAGTCCAGAACTGATGATTACACAACAAACAACTCAGTTTGCACTCTTTACTATGGATTATATAACAAAAATGTATCCTGCTTGAGGACAGTTTCTCCTTCCTGAAAACCTTCTGACTAATCCTGTTATTTTAGAATGTATATTATGGGGGTGGGTCTGGTAGGATCTTTCTATTGTTAAGATCTAATCATGCTATCCTAAAATGTAAATTATGAGAGTAGATCTGGAAAAATTTTCACAAACTTGAGACATTCTTTTGATTTATTGTAATTAATTAAAAAGTATATAACTCCCTTGCTAAAGACTAGCGAGGGGTGCACTCTCCCTCCCCCTCTGACGTCTGTGTCAGGAGCCTCTTTCTCTGTCCTTTTTCTTACTTTAATAAAACTCTGCTACACAAAAGCTCTTGAGTGATCAAACCTGACCCCTGTCTGGAAGCTAAATCTTCTTCGGAGATCACAAATCCGCCATTGTTCACCATAAGCTATCAATAGCACTTATTGAACAGATATTACGTTGTTTAACAAATATTTACTTAACACTCTCATGGACTGTATGAAGAAAAAAAAAAAAGGCTGTATAAATAGCATTTAGAAATCTTGAAAATAGAGTGGTATTTGATTGACCTGAAGATTGTTTAGAGATTTATCCTGTGCATGTGTGGATACTTGCATGTGTGGATACTTTTAGTGATACATTTTAAATGGAAACAACAGCAGTGAAAAGGAGGCGGGAAGGGGAGAAAGGCACAGAGAAAACTGAGTTCTAATGTGCTTTATGGGACAAAGCACACTTCTCTGACAAAAGTAGAAATGCCTCTAGAAACCTGAACTGGAATCAACATTTTTAGTCTTTTTAGTGAGGTACTATCCTTCCAAATAAATCAATGGTAAAAATTATTCTGTGGAAAACACCCCTCTAACTGGAAATACTCCATTTTATACTAATTAGCTTAGAACAGGCATGTCTTTCCTGGTATTTTCTACTTTCTGTTTTAAAACATTATTTCCATGTATGCCTAATTGATACTATGATTTTGAACTTAAATAATAGTTCTCAATGTATTGATAAGCTCAGAATGAAGCTCAGAAATTACAAATTGGGTCTATATTATGAGTCACTAAAGAAAAAAATGAATTAACAGTGTTGTTATCTCTTCTTTGACATAGAATTACAAATTGGGTTTTGTTTTAGGTTTATAATGAGAAATTAAATAATTATTTACTATGAACCTACTATCAGGGAGTGTAAAACGTAGATTGATTTCAAAGTATGCACAGCCTAGGTGAGAAACCAGGCATCAATGTTATATATTAAAAGGAAATGTGAGGAGACATAATTCTGATTAAGGAAGTTTGTAATTTGTAGCCAAATGAGTAGCAAAGATAGAGTTCTGTGGAATGGTTTTAAGCTATAATTGTCAGTCATTTATTTATTTGAAAATTTGTTTGAGCATCTATTGTTTATTCCTGTTTTCATAGGGAACACCTGGGGAAGATATGTAGTAGTTAGAAGGAGGTTTGATTATTGTGAAATCAGAGTTAAAGGACTTAAGAGGACATACTTTCCAGGCTCACTCTTTGCCTTAACATTCTGGGATGGCCTTTGTCAGTGTATTCCTTTGTGATTCTCCTTTTATTCTGCTCTGGTTCTAATGCTTTTCTCTTACATTTTCCTGTTGGTGTCATATGTCTATGAAATGGTTAATCTTTAGGGTGAAGCAGCATGTGTATAAGATAATATGTACCTATGTGAAAGTATAACTTTCAAGGAACTGTTAGTAAAGAGGTCTTGCTATTGCCATGCATGTCTAAACTGTGATATTATTTTGAGAACAGGGATTTGAGGTTCCTATGTATCCCACAATACATATGCAACTATGCAGCAATTGTTATTTAGCCGCTGTGTTGTGTCCTACTCTTTTATGACCCCGTGGACTGTAGCCTGCCAGTCTCCTCTGTCCATGGGATTTCCCAGGCATGAACACAGGAGTGGACTGACATTTCCTTCTCAGGGGATCTTCACAAGCCAGGGATCAAACCCTGTGTCTGCTGCATTGCAGGCAGATTCTTTACCACTGATCCACTTGAAAACCCCTGCAGATATGTACATACACAACACACACATATATATATGTGTGTAATAGGTACATATATATAAGCATCAGTTCAGTTCAGTTCAGTCGCTCAGTCGTGTCTGACTCTTTGCGACCCCATGAATCACAGCACGCCAGGCCTCCCTGTTCATCACCAACTCCCAGAGTTCACGCAAACTCATGTCCATCGAGTCGGTGATGCCATCCAGCCGTCTCATTCTCTGTTGTCCCCTTCTCCTCCCACCTGCAATCTTTCCCAGCATCAGAGTCTTTTCCAGTGAGTCAACTCTTCGCATGAAGTGGCCAAAATACTGGAGTTTCAGCTTTAGCATCAGTCCCTCCAATGAACACCCAGGATTGATCTGCATACATAAATTCAAATAGTTTACAGTTTATAGTGGGAGATAGGACATGCCTTATAATATAAGCTAGAGTGTGAGAGAAGAATGGAATTATGCAATATGAATTCTAGTTAGTTTGCATTTACATTTATTGAAGAGTTCAGTTCAGTTCAGTCGCTCACTCGTGTCCGACTCTCCGCGACCCCATGAATCACAGCATGCCAGGCCTCCCTGTCCATCACCAACTCCCGGAGTTCACTCAAACTCATGTCCACAGAGTCGGTGATGCCATCCAGCCATCTCATTCTCCGTCATCCCCTTCTCCTCCCACCCCCAATCCTTCCCAGCATCAGAGTCTTTTCCAGTGAGTCAACTCGTCGCATGAGGTGGCCAAAGTATTGCAGTTTCAGCTTTAGCATCAGTCCTTCCAATGAACACCCAGGATCGATCTCCCTTAGAATGGACTGGTTGGATCTCCTTGCAGTCCAAGGGACTCTCGAGAGTCTTCTCCAACACCACAGTTCAAAAGCATCAATTCTTCGGCGATCAGCTTTCTTCACAGTCCAACTCTCACATCCATACATGACCACGGGAAAAACCATAGCCTTGACTAGACGGACCTTTGTTGGCAAAGTAATGGCTCTGGTTTTTAATATACTATCAAGGTTGGTCATAACTTTCCTTCCAAGGAGTAAGCGTCTTTTAATTTCATGGCTGCAGTCAGCATCTGCAGTGATTTTGGAGCCCAAAAAAACAAAGTCTGACACTGTTTCCACTGTTTTTCCATCTATTTCCCATGAAGTGATGGGACCAGATGCCATGATCTTTATTTTCTGAATGTTGAGCTTCAAGCCAACCTTTTCACTCTCCTCTTTTCACTTTCATCGAGAGGCTTTTGAGTTCCTCTTCACTTTCTGCCATAAGGGTAGTGTCATCTGCATATCTGAGATTATTGATATTTCTCCCAGTAATCTTGATTCCAGCTTGTGCTTCTTCCAGCCCAGCGTTCCTCATGATGTACTCTGCATATAAGTTAAATAAGCAAGGTGACAATATACGGCCTTGATGCACTCCTTTTCCTATTTGGAACCAGTCTGTTGTTCCATGTACAGTTCTGACTGTTGCTTCCTGACCTGCATACAGAGTATTCATTAAAAATTACTCATGAAAAATCCCAGGGACTGCAAGGAGATCAAACTAGTCAATTCTAAAGGAAATCAATTCTGAATATTCATTGGAAGGACTGATGCTGAAGCTGAAGCTCCAACACCTTGGCCACCTGATGCGAAGAGCCAACACTTGGAAAAGTTGAGAAATATTGGGAAAGATGCTGGGAAAGAGTGAGGGCAGGAAGAGAAGGAGATGACAGAGGATGAGACGGTTGGTTGGCATCACCAACTCAATGGAATGAGTTTGAGCAAGTTCTGGGAGTTGGTGATGGACAGGGAACCCTGGCATCCTGCATTCCTTGGGGTCACAAAGAGTTGGAAACAACTAAGCAATTGTATGACAAAACGTTAAAAAAGCAATATCTGCTTTCCAAGCTTTTCTATCGGTTTCATACTTGGCTTTTACACAGCTCTAACATGTCTTATTCTCCATCTTTATTAAAGTATAATTAATATATACAGTTTAATGAGTTTGGACATATGAGTACACTCATGCTTTCATCACTGCAAATCAAACAGGGTAATAAACATACCCATCACTTCCAAAAGTTTCCCTGTGTCCCTTTACTTTTTTTATTATTTTATTTCAGTGAGGTAAGAACACTGACCATAAGATCTATCTTCTTAAATTTTGAAGTGCATAATACCTTACTCTTAACTCTAGGCACTGTGTTTTCATCATCATCTCCAGAATTAATTCTTTATGATAAAAAACTCCATTTAAAGAATCTGATAAAACTTTTGGGGGTGCATCTGGGTTTTGACCATAAATTTCACATAGTTATTCATTTAAAAATATTTTGTGAACAGTGAAAAGAAAGTAAAATATGGTCACCAAGATAACTAAGACACAGTAATTTACAGTTTCCAGAGGCCCTATGCCTCTACCATCTTTCTTAACTCTCACAGAATAGACTTGAAATAGGCAGGGTAGATATTATTGCATAGCTGTTGTTTGATATAACTTGTGCATCTTTTCTATTTTGAGCTGCAAAATGTAATAATTAACTTTATATTTGAGCATTCATTAGTATCCTATGGGATTTAAACACACTTTGACCTCTTTTGATTGCTTTTGTCATATTTGCTACAATATTTTAGCATCTTTTAACTTTAATTTTCATAGTGTGTTGTATTTATAGCTCAATAGTTGGCTAGTATTGAAAGCTTTTCTATTCACAGCCTCTTTTAAATTTATTAACATACACAGATATTTTAATATATTTCTTATCTCTATAAGAGGAAAAGAAATAATGGTGGTACATACTTGGCTAATATTAGCCTTCTTTTCTCTTTTTTCTTGCTGAATCTCATTTATTAATACCTATGTATGAGTCAACACATACAAAAAGTAACAATAGACCACATCAAAATATCATTTTTCATAAGTAATGAGAATATTTCTTCTAAAGTATTATTCTAGAAGGTATTGCCATGTATCTTTTTCACCTAGCTTTTGAAATAATTCAAAGTTATCATCATTCACTGTGCAAACAGTTATGAACATCTTTTAAGCTTCTTAACCTTTTACAGAAAGCATACTAACATACCATAATGTTACTTGGAAAGAGTTTATGAAGCATATGGTGTCCATTTATCTTTACAGGAAATTAAGGATTCAAACATGGATTAAGCCATACAATCAAAGAGTTTGTATGTAGATTATTCAGTCTTGGCACCCTATCAAATTATTTGAATACAGTGTTGCTGTTTCACCAAAAGATTATAATGGGAACTACTTTTAAAACTCATTCCTCTATTTTCTCTAAGAAGGTATTGTGTAGTTCAAATTATTGACTTGTCTCAATTTCATCTATATGAAAATCTACATTGAAAATATTAACATATTCAGTAATTCTTAAAGAAATTGGTTTTCATAAGGAAACCATAGTTACCTCCCCGTATTATAAGGTAACCCCCAATATAGAATAGTACTCACTATAAAACTGCTTACCTCCAGAATTCAGCCACCCACTCATGGTGTTTAAAAATATCCTGTACCCAGTGGACCTATTTATGAGACTCTTGGCTCATAAGATGTATTTGATTAACAGGACAGGGCATAAGATGTAGTGATTAATAATATAAAAGTACGTGCTCTTCTTACTAGCAGAGTGTGGAAAGAGAAAACATCACAGCAATTCCATAAGTTTGACATCACATGAGTAATTTCACAAAAGTAGAATACACCTCACCTATAAGCATGCCCTTATAAATTACCAAATGTGTTATTACCTGTTTGTTTCAAATGCCATAATGCTCAGGAGCAAGTGTGTCACCAAATTAAAATGACTCTGAAGACCTTACAGTCCTGATGGGTCCTGATAATCTTTTCCAATTTGAATTCTCCCTATAAATGTGTCTGTATCTAAAATTTGTTGTTTTATTGTGTATATTTACTGTATAAACTACCTCAAGTCCTTTGTGAAACCAAACATGCTATTAATTAATTGCTTAATTCTGTGCAGCTGCACTGTGCCAGGCCCTCTGCCAGATGCTGGAAATACAAAGAAAAACATGACAGAGTCCCTTTTTTCAAGAAGTTGAAAATGTAGCCAAAGTAGCTCCCATTTTCATGCACTTTGGAATATAGCAAGTTCTTCCACGTTATCATATTTGATATATACACATGGGAAATTTAAAAAGTGCATTAGAAGTATATTTACTCTTCCTGGGCAGTGAACTGCAACAATTATTTTGTTCAATAATAGATCCACTGGGAAGAGGTAGCAAATGTGTGAAAACTCAAATCTGAATAGATGTGTTATCCTGGGAGAATAACTAAAATTTGGGGGAAGCTGCCTTTGGTTCTGTGTTGTGTCATTGGGCTTTGATCTTCATGAAACAAAATGCTTTCATTGTGACCAGAATCTGAAAATCTCACATTTATTTAGATATTTCCAATTATGTATTCTTCTGCATTGCCTCAGTAAAGGCAGTGATCTGACCTCAAATAGATTAGAATGCCAAGAATCTACAGGTAAATATCAATGGTAAAACTTGATACCATATTAACAAAAGCCTCTAATTTGTTTATATCTCTGTGCTTAGACAATTTGTTTAAAACAAAATAACTAACTAACCATTGACTAAGTAGTTCAGTTCAGTTCAGTTCAGTCGCTCAATAGTGTCCGACTCTCCGCGACCCCATGAATCACAGCACGCCAGGCCTCCCTGTCCATCACCAACTCCCGGAGTTCACTCAAACTCATGTCCACAGAGTCGGTGATGCCATCCAGCCATATTATAATTATTCATCTTTATTATATTACACAAGATAAGCAACAAGCTAAACCACTACCACAATGATTATTGGTTTTGTGTTTTATTTGGTTATAATTTGAAAACAGATTTTTAAGTAAGCTTATTTATTCTCTCATTGTTTCTCTCCCATCCTCTTCACCCCATTAGTGATGGGAGGAGTCCAGCTCTAAGGTAATGGGGTTGGCCAAACTCCTGACACTGGGCAATTGAGACTGAAAGCAGGGCAAGCCCAGTGCAGCAAGTCACTTGTAGAGGCACGTGTGCTGATACCGGTTGTAATAACCCTCAGATGAAAAAAAAAAAAAAGGAAATCTCTTTTTAACGGAGATTGAGAGAGCGTTTGCAGATGTTTAAGTACTTTGAGCAGACCTATAATTTATGGAAACATGATTTTGCATCTGGTTGATTTACCTTAGAAACATCCCATTGAAATATGACATTTGATTTTGATTTTTCAAGACCACTTTAAAGACAAACTGTTTTATGTTATCTCCTAATGCTGTTGACATAAATTATGTGCTGGTGGTGACTATTTCAGCAAGTCTTCCTTCAGTAATAACATAAATTGTAAATATGTTACTAAACTAGTGGTAAACTCTGTGGGAATGGACCACACATTTTCAGTGTGGGGTGATATCACCCACAGAAGGAAAAAAAATTGGCCTGGAGTGGCATAATATTTGATATTACAATGGTCTGTAAACCTCCAAGGGGCCACCATATATACATGATATACACGTGAAATCTTATGGATGGAAGATTATGGGTGGGGGGAGATATTTATATAAAAGGCTATTGACATGGGAAGTGATAAGTAGAAGATTAATAAGTTTGAGAAACAATGGTATAAACCAGTTGTATATGGTTTGAAGACATAAAATTGGTTGACCAAGAAGTAATTGATCAAGCAAAAGTCAAAACTTGGCTAAACCAGTGATATTTCAAATGAAATAGTCATAATGCTGCAGTAAATAATCACCTTCTAGAGAGTTTCCTATTGGAGTAGGAAGTGGCAACCCATTCCAGTATTCTTACCTGGGAAATTCCATGGACAGAGGAGCCTGGTGGGCTACAGTCCATGGGGTCCCAAAGAGTAAGACATGACTGGGCATGCATGCACACACACATACACTGAGATTCCTATAGGAGTTCTTATAAGAGAACTTAATAACAATTACAAAATTATAATTACAAAATTTAAAATATGCTGTTATCACTATTTTTTTTAGATTAGTTTAAAAGAAGTAGATAAAAAATTAAAAGTGCAAAATTACTGAGTTTTAACGTTTCATGTTTTAATTTAATTCTCCAGTGTTCTTGCCTGGAGAATCCCAAGGATGGGAGGAGCCTGGTGGGCTGCCGTCTGTGGGGTCGCACAGAGTTGGACGTGACTGAAGCGACAGCAGCAGCAACAGCAGTGGGAAATATTTTAAATGATAATAAATAATAGTGGCAGGAGTTTAGGGACATGGCAAATTTCATCTACTGCTCATGGTGTATAAATTGGCAAAATTTTTGTGTAGGCAATTTGTCAATTTGCATCACCATTTTCCTAGACTTTGACCTGGCAATCCAACTGCTAGGGATCTGTAATGAGAAGATAAATGATGATGTTTACAATGACTTATGTACAAGGTTGTTCTTTGCAACGTCATTTATGAGAGCAAAATCTTTAGAAAGAACTAAATATCCAACAATGTAGAATTATTTCAATGAGTTATGTTACATCATGCAAGCAAATTCAGCCCCTAATATAATATAGTAATGGATGTTTATTAACACTGAACATTTCCAGAAATAAATGTTAAGTGCAAAAAGTATATTTACAAAACATATAGCTGTATGTTCACCATACTAATTTCTGAATGCTGCAACTCTGTGATTTTAATTTTGCTGTGTTGTTGCTCTCAACATTTTCCCAAAATCTAAACAAGTAATATATGTTTCTTTATCTTAAAAATTTTAATACATACGCTGTAGGAAACAAAAACAGAGCTATTTTTTGTAAGTGATTATCTGCAAGGTCATGTAGGATATATTTTAAAGAATAGAATACGTTCTTAATAGCATGTACTTCAGTTCAGTTCAGTTCAGTTCAGTCACTCAGTCGTGTCCGACTCTCTGTGACCCCATGAATCACAGCACGCCAGGCCTCCCTGTCCATCACCAACTCCCGGAGTTCACTCAAACTCATGTCCATCGAGTCGGTGATGCCATCCAGCCATCTCATCCTCCGTCGTCCCCGTCTCCTCCTGCCCCCAATCCCCCCCAGCATCAGACTCTTTTCCAGTGAGTCAACTTGTTGCATGAGGTGGCCAAAGTATTGCAGTTTCAGCTTTAGCATCAGTCCTTCCAATGAACACCCTGGATTGATCTCCTTTAGAATGGACTGGTTGGACCTCCTTGAAGTCCAAGGGACTCTCAAGAGTCTTCTCCAACACCACAGTTCAAAAGCACCAATTCTTTGGCGATCAGTTTTCTTCACAGTCCAACTCTCACATCCATACATGACCACAGGAAAAATCATAGCCTTGACTAGACGGACCTTTGTTGGCAAAGTAATGTCTCTGCTTTTTAATATGCTATCTAGGTTGTTCATAACTTTCCTTCCAAGGAGTAAACGTCTTTTCATTTCATGGGGCAATTAGCATCCACAGTGATTTTAGAGCCCAAAAAAATAAAGTCTGACACTGTTTCCACTGTTTATCATCTATTTCCCATGAAGTGATGGGACCAGATGCCATGATCTTTGTTTTCTGAATGTTGAGCTTCAAGCCAAACTTTTCACTCTCCTCTTTCACTTTCATCAAGAGGCTTTTGAGTTCCTCTTCACTTTCTGCCATAAGGGTGGTGTCATCTGCATATCTGAGGTTATTGATATTTCTCCCAGCAGTCTTGATTCCAGCCTGTGCTTCTTCCAGCCCAGCATTCCTCATGATGTACTCTGCATAGAAGTTAAATAAGCAGGGTGACAATATACAACCTTGACGGACTCCTTTTCGTATTTGGAACCAGTCTGTTGTTCCATGTCCAGTTCTAACTGTGGCTTCCTGACCTGCATACAGGTTTCTCAAGAGGCAGGTCAGGTGGTCTGGGATTCCCATCTCTTTCAGAATGTTCCACAGTTCGTGGTGATCCACACAGTCAAAGGCTTTGGCATAGTCAATGAAGCAGAGATAGATGTTTTTCTGGAACTCTTGCTTTCTCCATGATCCAGCGGATGTTGGCATTTTGATCTCTGGTGCCTCTGCCTTTTCTAAAACCTGCTTGAACATCTAGAAGTTCACAGTTCACATATTGCTGAAGCCTGGCTTGGAGAATTTTGAGCATGACTTTACTAGTGTGTGAGATGAGTGCAATTGTGCGGTAGTTTGAGCATTCTTTGGGATTCCCTTAAGTACCAATTAAAATAATAAACAACTGTACAACTATATGTCTTTAGTTCAATATAGTATAGTGTAGCATAGTGCATACTTAAGAGTAAGAAAAAACTTTAGTTGCCTACTTCATGTTATAATAAAATGAAAAAAGAAAGATTTTCTTACTTACAAACTTATATTTTTGATCAGTGTTCTCCCCAATAGGTCCAAAAGAGTGACTTGTATGAGACTTTGTGGGAAAACAGTTTCAACTCCAAGATGGTTGAAATTAAGACACAGACAATATAAATTTAAAGTGATATGAAAATGAGAAAATGATGCTTCAGGACATAATGTAAAAATGGGAGAAGTACCTTGATATGTCCTACTAAATTTACTGTTTATTTGATGATACAGTAGGTACATTTTGAAAATCAACTTACTATAAAAGAAATATTTTTAAAATATTTTATTGTTTTGCCTTTCAGAAGTCATGTAATGTAGCAATTATCTTGGCACTCCACTCCTAGAATATTATTTATATGTAGAAAGAAAATATGGAGAAATGGGGGGAAATCTTACATTCTCAACATATTAGTTTGTAGGTATAATTGATTTATTTCCCTGTCTCTTAATTTTTACAGTTGTTCCCAGAAGCAAGAATTCCAATAACTTCTTTATCTTATGAACCTTAGGAAGGCATAGTGTAGATTATACTCAGAACTAGTGAGTTCTGTTTACAGTGGCTCTTACATTTATTCTTGGCCTCAAATCCTAATGAACAAAATATCCTAAATCCAAATATGAAAAGTGTAAGGAATAATAAGACACTAGACCTTTACTTAAATTATTTTTTAGAGAATTGGATTGAGAAAAAAAGTACTTCAAGAGACCAAAAATCTGCATGCTCCAACGATTTAATTTAGTAATAAGGAAACTGACTCAGGGATAGCTGAACTAAGGTGACAGCATTGCATATTTAGAATACATAGAGATTTAGGATTGAGAGTAAAAATTTGACTCATGAGGGTATAGCTTTGTTATCTTTGCCAGTGTCAACAGATGTTATTTAATTTTGGTATATAACTCAACATACCTCAGTTTCAGCTTCTACACTTATAAAATAGGAGAATGATATCACTATACATCAATAAATTATCAGTATTTCCCTCTGGAATAAAAAGTAGTGTGGATAAGGAAAGATTAAAGATGAACTTCTTATGTATAATTTTGTATTTCTTAAAAATATTACTTTTATAATTAAAAATCAAATGGAATATTTTAAAAATTATTTTAAGGATTATATTCTGAGGAATAAAAGGATATAAAATCAATTTTTGCCATAAATTCTACTTTTTCATCTTAAATATGCAGTGCACATATGGAAGTGTCTGGAAATTTGATGTCATTTGCGAAAAAAGAGAGATCATTAACAGATAGCCCCTTTCCGTTAATGACTTTGTGATGTTTACATCATACTTGTATCACTTGAGAGATGAACCTATTTGAGGAAGAATAAGAAAAAGAAAAGAACATTTAATGATGCAATTGAAGTATTTTTGGCCACAGCATAAAAATGAAACTACAGTCCTGAGCAAATATTATCAATTCTCATCATCATCTGGAGTGTCCTTTATCTCTGACTCCTGAGATCATCTGTTTTAAGAGGCAAAGCAATTGCAGTAGTTCACTTGAACTCAAATAGATATTGTAGAACCCTTTTATGAAGAGTTCATGCCTAAGAAATGTTCCCTTGAGGCATTAAAAATGTTTAGATCACATACACATTCCCTTTTTTTTTTTTTTTTTTTACTATGCACCAAGAAATGTACTGTTGTTATACTTGAAAAGTTATCCTTCCAGAGAGGTCTGTGTACTTTTCTTGATTGCTTTATTTCTCTGAAATATATTTATTATAAAAATAATTATGAAGACTTTTACCAACTCATTAACAAGGTTGCATTTTCCATTGATCTATATGCTTGAGACTGTTTTCTGCTTACAAATTTGGTAGTGGATATGTTCATAGAGGTGATAGATAGGTGGCTCAGTGGTAAAGAATCCACATGCCAATGCAGGAGACATGAGGGTTCAATCCCTGGGTGGGGAAGATCCCCTGGCGGAAGAAATTGCAATCCACTCCAGTATTACTGCCTGGAAAAATCCTATGGACAGAAGAGCCTGGTGGGTTACAGTCCATGGGATGACAAAGAGTCAGACACAACTGAGCATGCACATATTGGGCTGTCCCACACAGGCCGAGGTTTAAAAAAAAGCTATTTGAGGATGGTAGAATTGGACAAAAATTGTGTAACATACTGAAACAGGAAAATCCTGTCCATAAATTTTCCAATGTGATTGGTGCTTTAAGAGGCAAGAAACAATCAGGAGAGGAAAGAAGCAATCAGGAGAGAAGATACAGAGTTTAATGGGTGGGGGAGGGGATGGACTCTGAATATCAGTTGCTTATTATCCCAGCACTGTTCATTTAAATACATCCTTTCAGTTTCTTCGCACAAAGTATTTATTCAACGTTGAATAAATAAGTAACCAATTAAGCATTAAAGTGTGATATTTAGATGATTATCATCAATATTTTTCTTCCTAAACAGCTAGCATTTTCCCGTCTCCTTCAGAGTCTTGCCACAGATACTGCAGGACTCTGCCCTCCTCTCTCAGGGTGCTTTCTGGGGCCAAGAAGTTTCAGATCTGTGTCCTCGTACAAAGAAACCAATATCCTCCACCCCATCTGTAGTTCTCAACTGCATAGCATTATTTTTGAGAAAAGGTTCCAAATTGATTAAGCTCTTTTCCCTGTTCCTGCAAGTGGTAATAGGCTAAGTTAAATAAGAACAGGATTTTTTTTAGAAGCATAATAGGTTGTCTGAAAAAAGTCTTTCAGTCTCTCCCTCTTTCTCTCTCTTCTCTCTCCTCTCTCTCAAACACACACACACACACACACACACACATACACACACACAATACAGAGCTGAACCTTCATCCATGACTCCCCACTGAATTTTATCAGAAGATAACAACACATTTGAGTATATGAAAATATTATATATAGATATGATAACTGTCCCTCCCCAATTATCACCTTCTGGTCCTGGTGTAAGAAATCTCGTCTACATTTCCCTGAATTTTCCCAACCCCATTCCTCCCCCCGAAATTTTACTCTTTAGCCTTTTCCAAATGCACGATCCTTGAATATTTGATCTTTTATGCAGCTTATTAGAGACTTGTAACAGCTGTCCAACTTGTGAAGGCCTAAATAAAAGGAAAACTGACATGAACATAGTATCCCTGCTTAGACTGAAGAAAGAACCAAACAACATTTTTTTAAGTCCTGTAAATTCCAAACACTAAAACGATGCACACAATTTTTAGAAGTGTTGATGAGAAAGGTATTGACTCTGGTAAGTCAGCAAAACAGCCTTCAGAGAGAAGCTGCATTTTCATATTCTCTCCCCTCCCAAATGTTAGTAGAACTTAGTTTTTATAAGTTCCATCTAAGTTTGAAGAACCTATGGATTCCTTCCCTAGGAAAAGCCTGAGAACATTGCCCTGGCAGCACCATTGACCCAGCAAAGAGGAACTGGCCAGTACCTGAGTAATGTTTGCACAGAGCCTTGGAGACTGGAGATTTCTATCTCCCTCTAGCAAAATGCAACTGGTTATTTACTTGTATGCATTTTAAATTCCTCCAAATGGATGCAGAAACTTTGTGTGTTTGAGGGAGTGTCTGTGTGCGTGTGTGTTTGTGGTGTGCATGCATCAGTCTGCCAGTGGGTTGTTCAGAACACTCACGAATCATACTGGGATTTTCCCCTGCCTCTTCCCTTCTTTTCCGGTTCTCAGTGAATGCTTCTGGGTCTGGAATCAAAGATGCAAGCATACATTGTGTTTTCACCCTGCAGACTTAAGTAACATTTAGGAAATATCAGAAAAACCTAACTCTCAAAGACCAAATTGACTAAAATTCTATAACAAGTTTTAAGAAGTATGTGCCTAAATTACATATCTCACAGCAGAAAAAAAAACAAACTCAATTTTATAATGTAAAATATATATGATATGAATGTATGCGCCAAATAGCCACTTACAATATGCTAAAAGGAAAAAAAGGGGGGGGGGGTCTCAAAGACATCAAATAGCATAAAACATTGTACTGCAGAGACGGAAGAAATGCATTTAAAGCACCGATGAAAATGGCGTGCGGTATAATTACCTCAAATTGCTGTTCGCTTGACACCCTGACACTAATTTTATTCAAGCCATCGGGAAATAAATGTTTTAAAAGCACTCTTTCCAAACGCCGGAGATAGTGGGGGCTGTGAGTTCGTTAAGGAAAGGAAAGGGTAAAGTTTTCAGCACGCAAAAAGAATTAAATAATCCTTTTAAAATCAGCATCTATGTGAATCGCCAGCTTTTAATGCCCACATTTTTAACGCTTGCCCTGTACGTGGATTGATTTTTTTTTTTCTTCCTTCAGCATTCCCTCACCAGATGGATTTTTGCTACTGCAGATCAGCAGAGGGTGTCAGATCTTTGAGTGCACCAGGCTGGAACGAGCAGAGCTTCTTAGCAACTCTCTTCTCCCCCCTCCCCATTCTCGCGTTCTCTCCCTCCCTCAGACAGCTCCCCCCCCACCCCAACCACCCGCCCTCCGCCCCCTCCACGTAATTCCGAAAGAGCAGAAGAAAGAGAAGAGAACAAGAAGAGCTAGTAACCGAGAGAGCCGGAGTCCAAGAAAAAAAAAAAAAGGCTGAAGAGGACCGAAGGGGAGGAAAGGGAAAGGATGGACAGCCACAAAACGCAGCGATTGCGGAAATTTTCCAGCGCCATTGGTTCGGCAGCGTGAGTCCTTCGGTCCGGCGTGATTTCAGCACCGGGGGGACTGGACAGCACCACGGGGGGACTCCTGGGCAACCCGCAGCCACGGCAGGAACTCCATCAAGCAGCCTCAACAACAGAAGCCACTGAAAACCCTGCTTTGTATCAGAGAGGCAAGGTCAGTCCGACGCACAGCCATGCACAGGCAGTGCGCCTGTACTACGCTGCAAACCCTCTGCTTGTTTCTCTAACATGCACTTGCTTCTAATTACCAGCATTGTTCCCTTTCTGATTAGTGAGAAACTAGGCGAGATTCTCTAAGGGTGTATTTTTAATTTATATGTACATATTTAACTTCTTTTTCGTTATCTTTAAAGGGTTGAGAGGGAGTGGGGTTATTGGTTCTACTTTTATTTTTTTCTTTTTGCTTGCCTTGCACTACTGTGCCTGGATAGTTTGTAGATATAATTATTGACTGGCGCCTGGGTTGTTGCAGTGCGGGGGGGTTAGGGAGGAAAGAATCCACCCCCACCCCCCCAAACCCTTTTCTTCTCCTTCTCTGGGTTCGGACACTGGAGCACTAAATGAACTTGAATTGTGTCTGTGGCGAGCAGGATGGTCGCTGTTACTTTGTGATGAGATCGGGGATGAATTGCTCGCTTTAAAAATGCTGCTTTGGATTCTGTTGCTGGAGACGTCTCTTTGTTTTGCCGCTGGAAACGTTACAGGGGACGTTTGCAAAGAGAAGATCTGCTCCTGCAATGAGATAGAAGGGGACCTACACGTAGACTGTGAAAAAAAGGGCTTCACAAGTCTGCAGCGTTTCACCGCCCCGACTTCCCAGTTTTACCATCTATTTCTGCATGGCAATTCCCTCACTCGACTTTTCCCTAATGAGTTCGCTAACTTTTATAATGCGGTTAGTTTGCACATGGAAAACAATGGCTTGCATGAAATCGTTCCTGGGGCTTTTCTGGGACTGCAGCTGGTGAAAAGGCTGCACATCAACAACAACAAGATCAAGTCTTTTCGAAAGCAGACTTTTCTGGGGCTGGACGATCTGGAATACCTCCAGGCTGATTTTAATTTATTACGAGATATAGACCCGGGGGCCTTCCAGGACTTGAACAAGCTGGAGGTACTCATTTTAAATGACAATCTCATCAGCACCCTACCTGCCAACGTGTTCCAGTATGTGCCCATCACCCACCTGGACCTCCGGGGAAACAGACTGAAAACACTGCCCTACGAAGAGGTTTTGGAGCAAATCCCTGGCATTGCTGAGATCCTGCTAGAGGATAACCCATGGGACTGCACCTGTGATCTGCTCTCCCTGAAAGAATGGCTGGAAAACATTCCCAAAAATGCCCTGATAGGCCGAGTGGTCTGTGAAGCCCCCACCAGACTGCAGGGCAAAGACCTCAATGAAACCACTGAACAGGACTTGTGTCCTTTAAAACACAGAGTGGATTCTAGTCTCCCGGCTCCCCCTGCCCAAGAAGAGACCTTCCCCCCTGGCCCCCTGCCAACTCCCTTCAAGGCAAATGGGCAAGAAGATCATGCTACCCCAGGGTCGGCTCCAAACGGAGGTACAAAGATCCCAGGCAACTGGCAGATCAAAATCAGACCCACGGCAGCGATAGGGACCGGCAGCGCCAGAAACAAACCCCCAGCCAACGGCTTGCCCTGCCCTGGGGGCTGCAGCTGCGACCACATCCCGGGGTCGGGTTTAAAGATGAACTGCAACAACCGGAACGTGAGCAGCTTGGCTGATTTGAAGCCCAAGCTCTCCAACGTGCAGGAGCTCTTCCTGCGAGATAACAAGATCCACAGCATCCGAAAATCGCACTTTGTGGATTACAAGAACCTCATTCTGTTGGATCTGGGCAACAACAACATCGCCACCGTAGAGAACAACACTTTTAAGAACCTTTTAGACCTCAGGTGGCTGTATATGGACAGCAACTACCTGGACACGCTGTCCCGGGAGAAATTCGCTGGGCTGCAAAACCTCGAGTACCTGAATGTGGAGTACAACGCGATCCAGCTCATCCTTCCCGGCACCTTCAACGCCATGCCCAAATTAAGGATTCTCATTCTCAACAACAACTTGCTGAGGTCCCTACCCGTGGACGTGTTTGCTGGGGTCTCGCTGTCTAAACTCAGCCTGCACAACAATTACTTCATGTACCTTCCAGTGGCCGGGGTGCTGGACCAGTTAACCTCCATCATCCAGATAGACCTGCACGGAAACCCCTGGGAGTGCTCCTGTACCATTGTGCCTTTCAAGCAATGGGCAGAACGCCTGGGTTCCGAAGTGCTGATGAGCGACCTCAAGTGTGAGACGCCGGTGAACTTCTTTAGGAAGGATTTCATGCTTCTCTCCAATGACGAGATCTGCCCCCAGCTGTACGCGAGAATATCGCCCACGTTAACTTCGCACAGTAAAAACAGCACTGGGTTGGCGGAGACCGGGACGCACTCCAACTCCTACTTAGACACCAGCAGGGTGTCCATCTCCGTGTTGGTCCCAGGACTGCTGCTGGTGTTTGTCACCTCCGCCTTCACTGTGGTGGGCATGCTCGTGTTTATCCTGAGGAATCGAAAACGGTCCAAGAGAAGGGACGCCAACTCCTCGGCGTCCGAGATTAACTCCCTACAGACAGTCTGTGACTCTTCCTACTGGCACAATGGGCCTTACAACGCAGATGGGGCCCACAGAGTGTACGACTGTGGCTCCCACTCGCTCTCGGACTAAGACACCCAGCCTGGGTAAAGCAGAGGCGAGAGGAGGAGGGGAAGAATGGAGATGCCCCTCCACAGCCCCACTCTGCCAGCATCCTCCGGGGGTGGGATAGGTCGGAGGAGCCCACACCCAAGTCCAGCGCGCCCCGAGGCTTGATGGACAAAAGTAAATAAATAACTATGGACTCGCTCGACGCAGAGGGTCTGACCCCTTTAGTTCCCTTCGGGAAACAAAGAGCAGACTGTGGTGAGCTGGCAGAGCACTGCCAAATCGCTCTTTGCTGCAGCCCCTTTTGACAAAGCCCAGCAGGAGCCCTGCTCAGAGCTGAGACGGTGCCCCTCCCCGCGGGGGAGGGGCTGGAGGGGATGGCTGCCGCGGTCCTATACATATATACATATACCTACATCTATATAGAGAGATAGATTATCTATTTTTCCCCCTGTGGATTAGCCCCGTGAGGAGGTGGGGGCGCGATGGCTCCCTGTTGGCTACGGAGGGATGGGCGGTTGCACGAAGGCATGAATGTATTGTAAATAAGTAACTTTGACTTCTGACAAAAAGTGCTGCATGGCTCGCATGGAATCCACGCGCTCCAGGGACGCTGCCCTCCCAGCGACTGGGGACCCCGTCACCTTCACAGCACCCATCCTCTTACCTGATAAGTCCCATCATATCAAACTTTCTATAAACAAAAATACAGCATAATCAGAAAGTGCCATTTCGCCATTATTTGTGATCGGTAGGCAGTTCAGAGCGTTACGTTTACTGTGAAAAACGACAACAAAAAAATGTAAAGGTTTTATTTAGGATATTTGCATGGCTAATCATCAGTCCATTTTATGAGTTAAAAATGTATTTTGTTGAGCAAAGTTTTTATGGGTTGTTTTGGGTTTTCTTTTATTTTGATGGTGATTTTTCTTTTGGAGGGGGAATATTTTTCTATACATATCCAATAATGCCTTCCATCTGAATGTAAAATAAGTACCCATGATTTATATTATAGTATCAGTGTAATTATTAAAAAAAAAAAGATTTTGAGGCAGTTAAGCATGACCAATTAATGTCACTCTAGTGCTTAGGCTGCGATCCTATGGTAGCAATTCTGTGCTGGTGTAAATCTTACTTATAAAGTAGGAAAAAAGAACCGAGGAAGCACGTGGAACTTACTAATTCTATTCGAGGATTTTATAATGGCATATTTTTTCAGTATTAAAGTGAAAATGTTTTCAACTCTGGGTCCTTACATTTTTCCATATTTGCAACATGGTAAATTGGATTTGCGGTGGAAGGGATGCGGGAGGGGGATGGTTGGGGGTGGATCCCTTTAAGAGCTACATTAAGGCTCTCTCTTTAATCCTCCCAGCTTTTTGCCCTTTAGCAGCTCCCCTCCCCCTCTGTCCCCGCCGGGACTTTTCCAGTTTTCCCCTGTGGTTAAGTAAGGTCTTTCCCCGACACGCCCCCCTCCCCTCCCATCCCCCCCCCACCCCCCATCCTTATGCGGCAGTGAATCCCTTTATTAATACTGGAAATCCCTGGCTGCTGCTACTGCTGCACACACTGCAGATATGTTAAGGATGTTAGTAGAGATTTGATTTAATTGACTGTCTAGATCGGTCTCATTAAACAGTGGTGGTTTCATTGGTCAGCACTCTTTGATGAAAGACAGCACTAATGACTGGCATTTGAGATGCTGCTGGCATTTGAATTCAACATCTGCTGGAAACGGTAAAACTAATTAGTGCCCACCCACCCTGCCCGCCCCAGCAACTGCATATTGAAATTTGTTAAAGCACTCATCTTTATGGAAATCAATCATTATCCTAAAGAAGTGTTTCTCTGCCATCATTCAGATTTCTGGTTGTGGCCCAGTAATTAACAAGAAAAGCATTGAACTGTTTGAATTTTATGAGCCAATGTAACTCTGGCCTCAATCATATTCCTCCGGGATTTCTAAGCAGTCTATTTTATCAGCAGTTAGGGGACAAAACAGCAAATAAAACCACAGTGTTGATGGGGTCTGCATTCCACCACATATCCACCTTTGAGAAGTGTGTTAAAAGACTGCAGACCACAGATTAAAAAAAACGACAACCAAAAAAACACAACTGTAGGATTGTAAATCAGCTAATGAAGCCCCCAGAGCAGTTGTAAGATTTGCCTTCTAGAACTCATATTCTAAAGAGAAGAAGTTTTCCAGAACAGTTATGTTCTAGAGTATGTATTATTTATTTTAACGCTTTTTAAATAAAATCTTTATTATAAACCATGACTATTCCTAAGGCCATTCATCATTTTCTCTCTTGATTTTTTTGTTTGTGGACTGCATTTCATAGCAGTATGATTGTAACCTACTATTCTTTGACAAATATTATGGGTTGTTATTTATTTATTTAATCATTTTTCATGTCAAGACCTTAATTCTTTTATGGAAAGACAACTGGGTTCCTGGTAGGCAATCAACAGATTTACTCTTGCTGAAAAAGTTGGGAAAGGGAATGAATTATATATTCAAGGATTCTATGACCTTAAAAAGGAAAAGAAAAGATGGCAGGTGTTCTATGTTTTTAGTGGAAAGTGACCCTTGAAAGACACCTAGTGAGGCATGATGGTAATTTTTAAACTGATACATTAGCTTAAGTCGGGAAAATAGAACTTCTGGTAGAAGGTGTGTGCTAGGACCTGAACTTTCCTTCATTCTAATTAAAACAAAGTACAGAAGGCAAAGTTTAAAGTATTTTTTAAATATTAGCTTCAGTGGTTTTTGAGTGGTCATTGTGATATAGAATTGTATAATTTACCCTTCACAAGCACAGAATAATAAGATGTTGCTATTTTCATTACACCAATGAGAAAACTGAGGTTTAAGGAGAGTAGGCAATAACTCAAATCTCATAAATAGTGGGGCTGTATTTAAACCCAATTATCCTCATACACCAAAAACTCACTCTGTGTATGGAGTAGTCATATACATTTACTTGCTAACTTCTTAAAGAATACTATCCTTTTTATAAATACAATATAAAAATTAGGGACCCTGGGTGTATCTTCTTAACTCAGTACGTATTGTTGGCCCTTTATATTTTCAGTATGTCTTACAACAGAAAGCATTTTCCTACATTTGAAGGAGATAACTTTAGTGTGTTCTCCAAGACTGTGTAAGAAGACTTAACGTATAAGAAAAAAGATGAATGTGCTTTATGAATTCATGAATTATATAAATTCAAGTCAAATCTAAATTATCAATATAATGATACTAAAATATTAGGGACATCAAATATTATAATATATAATATATGTTAAAAATCTATGTAGAAAAAATATTCATGATTTCATAGAAAAGAACTCTTATTATTTATTTAGACCATGTTTTATTTAGTTTGATAAAGTATCTCTGTCACAATTATATAAACTAAAATATAGTAAATATACTTTTTAATTTGCAGGGTATATAATACCATATAATTTTCATTTAGAAGTACTTAGCTTCTTGTCTTCATTTTAACAAAAATGCTCATATAACTGTAGTTACCATGTGCTTTAGTTAAGATTTCTTGTTTCCAGTTAAATCATCCCATAATTCATCAAAGTAAAAGAGATTTTAGTTGGGCCAGATGGAAAAGGAGGAAAGAAGATATCTTGTTCAGTTCCACTGCTTTAAAGAAAGCAGTACCTTCTGTGGCTGCTGGTGTAACTAAGAATATCCTAGAATTTAAGTTGTTGCCATAGAAATTTATTGTTTAACCTTTTTTACATGTTTACCGAGGAGGGAGTTAGAATAGCTGATCTAATATTCTATAACAGGATTCGTTTTCTTATCTTTGTTTATATTAAATGTAATTAAAATTGTCAGGCATTTTAATACATGTCAGAAGTATATTGGCGATTTCAATGACAGTTTGTTAATTTGGCTTGTTCCAAGGTTGCAGATAGATATAATTGGCGTGTACAGAGAGATGGATGAATTTGCAAGTTTGAATAGGGAAGTGTGTGTTTTAAATGTGTTGGTAGAATGTTACATAAAGTGGTTTCTAATTTAACTCTTCTGATAGCTAGATTCTAAATATTAGTGTTTTTTTTTTGTATTTGTATGCTTATTTGACCAAAAATTGGAAATATAAAATGTGCAAAAATTCAGTTTTAACACATGTTCACTTTTGGTTCATTTTCTTCATTATTTCAATCTATTCTAAATGTAATATATTATTTAAATTTTAAAAGATGAGCTGTGTATGATATCAACAGGTATAGTAAATGCATACTTAGAATTACTAAGATATATGAGTTGTTTAAACTTGGCCCAGAACCGTAAAAAAAGAAGGCCACATTAAATAAATTTCATTTAATCTCCTGGCTTTGTCTTACAACTCTAAAGTCACCAAAAATATGATTATAAAAAGTGATATACAAGACATGGAGGACTTTCTTGGTGTTGAGAGTATTTCAATGAAATGCCACTAAATGATTTTCTGAAAGCACATGTCACAAACAGAGCCATCCTGAAACCTGAATCAATAGCGACTCTGTTCTGGCCTATCAAAATTTGATTGAGTTTCAGAAAAAATTAAATAGTTAAGATAATAACAGATGAAGTGTTTAAGAATTGTAGCTTTATAATAAAATAGATCATTGAAGGAATCATCTTCATTTATTAAAGCCCAGGATCACCATTTGTCCTCAATGGATTGGCAATGTCCAGTTTATTGGTTTATACTTCAAATATCTAAATAATCACTCGTCTCATTCCATTTGCTTGCTAAATATAAACTAAATACTTCAAAAATAATTATTTTTTTTCCCTATTTAAAAGCTTACAGAGTAATTATCTAATAACTGAAAGAATTTTGAATGAGTTAGAACCTAAATATTAAATTGGCAACAATAATTGGGTACTTGTATGAAAAATATTGTAGAAGCTCTCTTACGGCAGTTCTAACCTCAAGGAGTTCACAGCCTACAAAGATGAGATACATACATCATTCTAATTGTATAATAGTACATCATCAATAATTTTTAAATGATGTGATGCCACTAGAAAATTTTGTTTTTATCTTTTAAGTAATATAGAATTTTGGCCATTTGGATAATTACAGTTGTCACATAAGTTTTGGAGAAGGCAGTGGCAACCCACTCCAGTACTCTTGCCTGGAAAATCCCATGGACAGAGGAGCCTGGTGGGGTGCAGTCCATGGGGTCGCTAAGAGTCAGACACGACTGAGCGACTTCACTTTCACTTTTCACTTTCATGCATTGGAGAAGAAAATGGCAACCCACTCCAGTGTAAGTGCCTGGAGAATCCCAGGGACAGGGGAGCCTGGTGGGCTGCAGTCTATGGGGTCAAACAGAGTCGGACACGACTGAAGTGACTTAGCAGCAGCAGCAGCATAAGTTTTACCTCTTGTTCAAAGAGTTGAAAATCTTAAAACAGTGTTTTAAAATGAAAAGAGATACTTGCATTACTTTGCTAGGTTTATTTTCATTTATTCTTTTGTAAATGGGAATAATGTCTGCTATTTTGTAAGTTCACTAAGACTTTTCTAACTAATCCTTATAAGAAGAAACCATCAAACAAATTTTTATTTTAGCAAATGAATTACAGATGATTTTCAATGTTAGCTACTTGAGAAATCAAATATAAATTTAGAAATTTGAATAAAATATTTTATAGTATCATAAGAATTACAGGGAGAAGGCAATGGCAACCCACTCCAGTACTCTTGTCTGGAAAATCCCATGGATGGAGGAGCCTGGTAGGCTGTAGTCCATGGGGTCACGAAGAGTCGGACACGACTGAGCGACTTCACTTTCACTTTTCACTTTCATGCATTGGAGAAGGAAATGGCAGCCCACTCCAGTGTTCTTGCCTGGAGAATCCCAGGGATGGTGGAGCCTGGTGGGCTACCATCTATGGGTTTGCACAGAGTTGGACACGACTGAAGTGACTTAGCAGGAGCAAGAATTACAGAATAGCTGTTTCTGGGTATTTGATTTGTGTCATTTACAGTATACATAATATAGATAACAGAAGCTTTAATATATTACATATACTTGAAAATTTTTATGGTAAAGCTAATGTTCCCCTAGCCATTTCTTATTTAGTAAAACCCAGCCTTCAGTTATCTAGTAATGTGTTCCAGGTGGACAAGTCCAAGGTTTAGCAAGCAGAAAGCAATAGGCAAGTTGTGCATTTACTAACTTCTATGCATTATTCTCTTTGCCTTGAGCTCCATTTCTTTTCTTGGCAGAAGAATACAGGAAGGAAGCATGTTCATCTGCAGCATATCAATAGAAAAAAATCAATATATAGTGAAAAATGAGAAGTGCCTGAAATGTAGATGGTCAATCAACAGTGCAGAGAAACAAGTTTCTCTTCTTCCGAGGAAAGGCGGATGAATAGAAAGGGTGACTGTTACCACAACAATAATGGCTCTTACCAGATTCTGTGATATTTATTGTAAATTTTTTTTTAAAATCAATATCATTTTAATATTTCCAAACTGCATATGATACAAAAATTTATGTTCATTATTATAATAGTAATCTGATTTGAATAGTATGTGTAAATATGTAGAACTTTTGGCCACTTCTCCATAAGGTCGCAAGAGCTGGACACAACTTAGTGACTAGACCAACCAACATAAAATAATAAGATTACAACATAGCAAGTGAATTTGAAATAATGACACTGCCTTTACATTATTGTAAAATTCACGTGCTTAGTCCAAGCATTTTTATTTATTAAAATAATCATTTTGTATGCTTTAAGTAATCCTATATGACTAAATTACTACTGTATCTAAAATATTTTGTTGTATAATATGTGCAATGATATCAAATAATAATTATTTGCTAATATATACTTGCTAATTTAGATGGTTTCTGCAGCTAATCTGACCAAGTGGCAAATACAGTTAACTTTGCTAATTCGATACATTTAACCCCAGTTTGGATTTCGGTGGCTATATGTTTGAGTGTGGCTTTGTCATCACTGAGTTGGAAATTTATGTTATGAACTTTACAAGGTTCCTCAATAATGGATCTAAATTGGCTTAACTCATTATCAGATGAATCTAAAGGGAATGAAATTACTAAAGCAAAGAGTTTAATTCTGTTAATCCCTCTGCTTCCTGAATAACTAAATGTGCTCTGATGTCTCAATACATGCTTTAATGAGGGAACTTAGCTTTATTATTATTATTATTAGTGGGGATCAGAAAATGTTACATTTTAAAATTTTCAGCTAAACTTTGGACAGCATTTGTTTTTTTCACCAGAATGGTCAGCATTCCAACAATCAGGTTTCATGTTACAGATGGTATTTGGTATAATTAATTAGACATTAAGAAATGGCAAGCAGAGTATTCTAGGAAAGTATTACACCCTTATGGTATAGTATTATGAGGAATAAGACGAAGTCAAGAAACTAACAGCTGGAAACAGTAATAATCCCAGAAAAAATGAATTACATAGAACATCATGTCACTATTATAACTTTAAATTTATAATACCAAATTAAGAAGAAAGTCAAATCAGAGCCCTTTTTAAAAGTATTTGCATAAGCATGACATCACTTATAGCCAGTCAGAAACTATTCATGCAACAAGGTTTGTACAAAATAGTACCTTTTTTTCAACATCCCCACATGGCTAGCTAACTTGGTGTCTGTTAAATTTCTATCCCTGATAGTCCAATTTATACACTTGATTAGTAATCAAATTCGTGATTGAAAACAGAATGAGTTTCTTTTATAAGTTCATGGTTTTTAATTCATAATATCTTAAACTAGTATGACATATTTTAAGAAGAGATACTTCAGTCCAAAATATTGAGAAATATTTTGACTACAGCCTTTATAGTAATGCATTCGTAGATAGTACTATTGCTGAAAAGTAATAGCTCAGTTTTTAAAGTACAGCTGCTAGTGGTAGCTGTATGTACCATGTAGCATAAGACATTTCAAGGAGGTAAAACTGCATTGGTGTCAGGGAGATACATCTTAATTATGCCTAATTTAGAAAATTGAAACATAAATGAAGAAACACAACTGAAGATGGAAATTTTACCTTGATATTTATTGATCTCCTATGCATGCCAGGCACTTAACTATACAGAAAAGACTAGAATTCTGCTTATCTGAATTTACATTCTATAGGGGATTTCAGAAAAACAAAGATAACGGTAAACCATTGACTAATGAAGAGCTATGAATTAAATACAATGAGGTAGAGACTGACTTCTTTTTTTAAGGGAGGTCATGGAAATTCTCTCTGAGGACATGATGCATGAACTAAATGGAAAATGTTAACAGAGGATCATTTGAAGTCTGAATAAAGAGAGATCCTGGCAAATAAGTACAAAATATCCTGATTTATCAGTGTTCATGAGATATCTGAGGACCAGAAAGAAGGCCAGATTGACTGCTATCTAACTATAGGCGGATAAGAAGTTGGAGAGACAGAAAGCAGAGAATGCCTTATAAACCACAGCAAGGAGTTTAAATTTTATTTCAAGTATAACAGAGAGATTTAAGAAGGCAAGTGATATGATCCAAGTAGTTTATATAGCCATTTGGGCTTGTTTTGTTGTTTATTGTTGTTATTCAGTTGCTAAGTTGTACGTGACTTGTTGCAACCCCATTGCCTGTAGCACTCCAGGCTTGCCTGTAGCACTCCAGGCTTGCCTGTCTTTCACTCTCTCCCAGAGTTTGCTCACATTCGTATCTATTGAGTTGGTGATGCCATCCAACCATCTCATCCTCTGGCTTGCTTAATGAGAATGAATTACCAGAGGGAAAGTATTAGTCAAGAAGCTGCTGTTGCAGAGCTTGGGAAAGCCATGATGGTGCCTTGGACAGTTATGGTAGTAGGGGTGGAAAGAAGTGGTGAGTTGTGTGGTATATTTTCATGTCCAGCAGAACTTTGTATCAGAGCAGATGTGGGAGTGCCAAGGAAAATAATATGAGGGTTACAAGGGTATGTGTGTGTTTTCTTTATCAAGTAACTTGATGGTGGTAACTTTTATTAAGGAGGAAAGGCTAGAGGAAGCAGCTGTAGGTTTTAAAGTTCGATTTTGAACATGGTAAGAGTGAGAATCCTGTTTACAGATTCTGAGTAGACTGCTGGACATAGAAATATGGAGCTCAGAGAGAGTTTAAGGAGAAGAAAACGTCTTGGAATTCATCATTCATCTTTAATCGGTGGCTCCGTTTTATAGAATTAAAAACTAAACCTATGGTTGTATTTAACTCGTACACTCTACCTTCAGGGCAGACTTACTGAAAATTGAATGTAAACTTGGTTCTAGACATAACTAATGTAGAAAAGTTGCAAAACATGTATGATATCTCTCATGGCTGTACATTTCTCCTCAAACCAGAAGACCCTATATAAAACCTAGCAAAATATTCATTCATGAAAATCAATTGAAAATGGAAAAAAAAAAAAGGCTCAGACAAGGCTAAACAGCTTATAGTAAAAAGGGACAGTGTAAACTTTAAATTGAAATACTTAAGCTGCTGCTTTAATAAGCATATTTCTGAGTGAGAAGGAAACAAACAATTTTATCCATTACCAGAGACAAAAGACTAAATTTTTTTTTTCCCCCCAAGAGGACAAATTTCTGGCAAAGGAAGATTAACTTTAATAATCAATCATAAAACAAGACAGGATCAGGCTCTTATTTGGTAGTTAGTCAAATGTTGGACTCTGTTTTGAAGACTTTATTTTACTTTGGCTTTCAACTCTGTGGTTTGGTCTGGTTAGCTGTTCAAAACCCTACGTCCCATTTGGTATTTAGTCCAACTTTTGAGTAGATAACACAGTAAAAAGTATTTAATGTTTTCCTCATAGAACAGTTTCAGCACACCATCACTAACTGTCTCTAATCCCTGACAATTTAAGTGTAATTGAACTTAATCTTCTGAGTAAATTGTGATTACTTTTCATTTTTAGTCCTGCTGAAATTCAAATGTTCATTTTAGAGCTTGTACAAGGATACTTTTCCCACAAGGCCCAGTTCTTTCTGTTTGGTTGGGATGCCATGACATAAATACTCAGCTTATTTTTAAAAAGAAAGTTAAAACCTGGTTGAGAGCTCTGTTTAGTTTCTCACAAGACAGCCTCACAGTGCTACAGAGTTTGAAGTCTTTGGCATCTTATGGGGCCCATGGCAAGGAACTTAGTCAGAAGGCCTTGCTTCTAGATTATGTTCTCCTCTAACTAGCTTTGTGATGCTAGGCAAATCTCTTAAGTCCAGTAAGTCCCAATTTTCATACCTGAAATGAGGCTGTTGGATTACAATTTTTCTGTAATGGGCCAGATTTAGTAAGTGTTTTATGCTCTATGGGTTAAGATGCAAAATCTAGGTTATTTAGGAGATACTAAGTCCATATGTAAATGAAGTAGATGTGTATCAAACAAGAGGGAAACAAATTTCCAAAAATTTATGTTGAAAAAGTTAAAAACTTTATTCACTGAGGTTTAAATCTTATATAATTTTTACATGTCACAAAATATTGTCCTTTGGTTTTTTCCAACCATTTAAAAATGCAACAACAATTCTTAGCTCACAGGTGACATAAAAACAGGCAGCAGAACTGATCTGGCCTTGGGCTTCCCTGGTGGCTCAGAGGTTAAAGCGCCTGCCTGCAATGTGGGGGACCTGGGTTCGATCCCTGGGTCAGGAAGATACCCTGGAGAAGGAAATGGCAACCCACTCCAGTATTCTTGCCTGGAGAACCCCATGGATGGAGGATCCTGGTGGACTACAGTCCATGGGGTGGTAAAGAGTCGGACACGACTGAGCAACTTCACTTCACTTTTTCACTTTTGCCATTCCCAGGACTTGATTAAATTCCTCTAATAAAGCTCACGACTGAGCGACTGAACTAACCAACTAACTAATAAAGCTCAAATAGAAGCTTTATTATAGATTCATTGAATATACAAAAATATTTTGCATTATACATATTATATAAAAATTTCCAAATTATATAGGATATGTATCTAAGTTTTTTCCATTCAATATATGGATATTTTATATAATGCCAGGGAATTCTATCATAATATAATTTTAAATGTGTACAAAATAGGCCAGGGGTAAAATAATGATTGAAGAGGTCTAACAATAAATTATTCATCTTTGATCAGAATTATTGGAGGAGTTTAGAGTCTAATATCTAGAATCAGACGGTATCAATTCTAATCCTAGCTCTGGCTAGCTATGTGAACTTGACCAAGTTATTAACCTTACAGCTTCTTGATTCTCTCATTTGTGAAATGCAAACAACAATGATAGTGTCTACCTTAGTAATGTCATTAATATTGAATGCATCGGAGCACTTAAAATGCCTATAAGAGGTTACTACATATGAACTTTCAGGAGCCTTTTAGCCATTAAAAGTGGTTCTCTATTACATAAATATTTTTATATAATTCTCAAAATATTTATATCTGATAGGTCATTTTTTAAAATTCACTATTTTCCAAATAAAGAATCTGAAGATTAAAAAGCACTTTACCTAGGAGTACCTTGCTCAGAGGCAGAGTCAAAATGCAAAGCCAGATCAGAGGGACTTTAAAACTAATGCATTTTAGCTGCACAATTGGGTACTTGATGGGAGATTATCAGTATTTATCTTTCCCAACTTTCTGTGACATTTTTTGACATCAATTTTGTTGTTTTTCCAGGGATTACAGATATATAATGTTATCTTGTTATGTTTCCCCATTCCATTCCTATGTTGAAGTAAACACATACTTTTTTTAAAAAAAATTTAACACAATTAAATTTACCTCCATCTCCCAGCTTGTTCTACTATTGTACAGTAACTGATACTCTAAAATTTAATTTCTCTTCCCTTTGTGCTTTCACTTCATAAACTTCATTTAAATCTCTACATTGTGGCCATTTTTAACTAAGCCACAGAAAGAAAAGAAAAGAAAAACCCTCAAGCTAAATAGTACTAAGGTGATATGGTGGTTTAACATTATATGTGTTTTTCTTTTTTTTTTTTGGCAAAAGGTGGGGTATTTAAAAAATCTAATAGCAGCATGATAACAAATAAATGCATTTTTTAATGCTAGCATTTCAATAGTAATATTTGGCAGGAAGACTTAGTTTGTCACCTTTATGTATAAATATGATATGCTATGGAGCCAACTGACTTTTTTATTAAAAAAGAAATCTGAGAGATTGCTTCTCCATCATTTAAGAAAATAAGAATGGAGAATTTTGCCTTTTTGCTGCTTCCAAGGTGTCCAATAGAACTGGGAAGGGAATTTAGATTGGTGCTATTATAAGACAAATTCTCCACCAAAATCAGTTATAGAACTGAACAGCTATTACATTTGAAGATTCCGTTTGTATAGCAAAGACCACAGTTCCTTTTGTTTGTCATCATACCTATCTATGAACACATCTATAATATAGTATTAGTGCTGTTGTGAGCTTGTTAATAACCCATACTGTCATTTGGGAAGGCAATTCATTTTGTCTTCCAATGCCAAAAGTGAAGCCAGCTAAGATGTCAGAATACATTTGCTTAGGAAAGGAAACATGCTTTCCTCCCAGGGACTACTTCCAGTATAATCTGTGGTAATTCTCCTATTTATAGAACTGTGTGCAATATTCCCACCATCCAATAAATATAAAAAATTACAGCCTCCAAGAATGATTTCTTGATTTTTAAAATTTGGAGAAATGCCTCATTAAATAGCCCAAGTCCTAGTCCATACTACAGGACTTCACTGATTTCAAGAAAGTTTCCGAGTCCCCGTGAGAAATATGTGATATGAAATATTTCCCACATTTATTAACTTCAGAAGCCACTACCCTCCTGTCAGTCACAACTTGTTTGTTTTTCCAGAACACTTATTTAAGACTTGGAGGGCAGAAGAGATAATTACTTGACACAACTTAATTTGGGAGGGGAAAAACAGAACAAAATAAGTTCAGGTCTTAGAAAGCCAAACTCATAGTGTAGTGATCTAAAATAATAGGCTTAGAGCCAATTCTTTCTGAAAGAAAGTAGCAATTCAGAGAGCTAATAATAATAAAAGAAAAAGAGAAGCCATTGCATTTATTTCCTATGGCTTTCAGGCATCTCTGAGTCTAATTGTGTGCCATTTACCATGAAGAGCTTGGCCTTTCTTCAATTATGCCATCTGTTGAAACACAGGATAGATCACTACTTTATGACCTAGTGGTTGAAAATAGCTTGTGTCTCAATAAATATAGAACACTCAAAGGAACAAAATTTCTCTATTACTATGGCTCTGGACGATGCATCCATTTAGCCCCAGTTTCATGGAAAGAAGATCAATAGTTCACAGTAGAATTTATTTTAAAACAGTTACCTTCAAAAGTTACCTCAATCCCACTTGTCTTTAGTGAGTTGTCATGTTCATATATGGAATACCCAAGCCTAACAAATATAATTAATAATAGCTTGATGGTTTATGCTGATTAGTATGCAGTTCCTTACATTTTTAATTGGGTGACTTTATAACTGAACTTTATAAGCAAGTGTATTTCCTCTAATTTGGTGTGTTAAAATATTGATTGATTTTCCATCTGAACTTATCAGTTAGGACCACACTTAATGAAACAAAAGGTCAATTTGTTTTAATTTGAGCTCCTTTGTTAATTCAGTACCCAAATTCCACTTGACGAAAAAGTCACCTCCCACCTCCTTTTAAAATAATCCATACCTATGTTCACTGTGATAAACAGATATTATTGAACATTTGAAAATCTTCACTCTTTAGATTTTAGACATTGTAAGTTCTTCCTGAGTAAGGCTCATGTGTTCTGTATGTTTTATCTTCCTTGCTTATTTGAAGAATGATATATAATAATAATATGATGTTACTTGATTGAATGAATACTTATAAAAACACACATCTTTATACTTTAAATATAGTTGCAAAATGACAAGACAAAATTATTATTTTCGCATTTTTTCAGGACCCATACTCTTTCCAAATCAATGTTACAAAAATAGCAAAGCATGATGCTTGTAATCAAATATTTCCATTCCTAAGTCTATGATAAAGGTGGTTATCTTTCAAAGAGGGTATAGGGATTTATCTTTCTGATAAACTAATCATAATAGATTCAATTTATGCAGTTAGAAATATATTTATATGAAATTAGATTTACCTAAAAAGCAAACAAGTCTTAGCGTTGTAACTCAGAAAAGAAATATGACAAAATTTTTTTTTTTAGAAAAACCTACTGGATTCTTTCAGGAAAAATTTTCCCTGCCTTGTGCATGCATACATATACACATACCCCCCCCACCCCCCTATCCCCACACACACACTCACACACTCATGGTTT
Organism: Moschus berezovskii; assembly: GCF_049115385.1. Classification (NCBI taxonomy): domain Eukaryota; kingdom Metazoa; phylum Chordata; class Mammalia; order Artiodactyla; family Moschidae; genus Moschus; species Moschus berezovskii. The sequence goes on from NC_142472.1 coordinate 27,940,986, forward strand.
AAGAATGAAGGTAATAATAGATCATAACCTCTGGGTCACTGATTCAGAAAGGATGGATTGGGAGAGCATAACACTGAAAATAAGTCTATACTGAAAAACAGGGAAATACTATATTTTTTTTTTCTAATTTACAACTCTAGTAGAATAACTAGAATGAAAGTGATGTATTTGCCTAATTTACTGAATAAGTAAAGCAAGGCTTTGTTATAGATTTACTAAAGTCACTTGTTAATTTTAGAATTAGTTTAAATGTTTTGCTCTTGTGAAATTTGCCAAATGGGTAACACATGGTGCTGAAATAAGGATCAATATTTAATAAGACTTGAGTTTCCTAGGTGGTTTTGAAATTTAATCATTCTTTAAAAATATTGATAAAGGGTTGTTAGTTTCTATTAAGCTCAAGCATATCTTATCACAAATTGCTTTAATCCAAAGAGAATGTTATATGACATTGATTTTTTCTTCACAATATTTTATAATTCTTATCATCTTTTTGTCTTATAAAATCAATAGTCATTCTTTAAGCAACAACTAATTTTCATCATTTTAAGAAGTTACAAATTTTATTGTCAAAAAGCCTTCATTTCATTCATTTTCTTAGGAAATTTTAAGGACATTTACTGTCTTGATAATTAACCAGCTTGGTAGCTTTGAAATTCACTTCCTAATCTTGGGGTTAAAAAAAAGCACCACTATACCTCTAAAGATTAGGAAAGAAACACCTATATTATAAACTTTAATAACACTATAAATTTTAAGTTCCTATGGATTCTATGAGGGAATCCATAGAATGTTTTTATTAATGGTTTTACAACATTTGATGAATTCATTGAAGCAACTAAAATTAATTTGTGGTGTATTTTTTATAATCACTGTACAGAGGTTTTTGGACAGAAAATAGTAAGTTCTGTGATTCTTAGTTTTCTTAAAAATTCAGGCAGATGCATAATAAACATCTATATTATTTTTTTTGCTAAATTATTTAATTCATGTTTAGAAACATCAAAAATTTATTGCTTTACTGAAAGAAAGCTCCCACCTGATCCATGAATGTTTGGGGAAAAATGAAAAAGGATTCAAGTTTAAGAAAGAAATACACCATACTAGTTGCTCCTGACTGCTCTCCACAAGAGGTGAAGAAATAATTCAAAGTGTGCTGTAGGGATAAAAGGAGTTGAGAGTAACCAAATAATTGCCCTCCATTGTCTTTATGTGGTAAACACAGCTTGCATCTTTCCAGTCCTTTGATGAAATGTGGTTGACACCATTTGAGATAAAATTAAATGTCATTTTTGACTCTGACTGTGTATCATGAGGGCTGCTGCAGAGATAATTTCTCATTTTCCATATATATGTAATGGGGGCATATCAAAAATGGCAGGAAAACCTAGTCATCTGGGCCTTTTGAATTAAGGAATTTTTGAGACTCTTATCCTACTGATTATGAAGAAAGAAATGAATCTGTGTGTTTTAGATGCAAAAATACATTTTGTTAACTGGGCTGTTTGATTCTATGTGACTGTAGATGATTATGAATCACATTTCAGCAGCCTAGTATCATAGCTTAACTCCTTTACCATTAGAGTTTTTCTGTATTAACGAAAGTGCAACTCATGGACGAAGGTTATTTGTTCTTTGGATTTAATGTAGGTAGTAAAATGTATGTTTGAGCTGTGTTTCACTTATATTTAGGATGATTTTTGTTTTGGATTGTATTTTTGAGTAATGAATTTTCTTGAAGAATATATCATTTTTGCTTTTGCGTTTATCTATTATTTGTAATTAATCCGAGCCTTAGAGATTTTTTCCAAATATGAGTCTACATATTGTACTGAGTAATTTTATAATTACAATTCTTCTTTTAAGTCAATGCTAAAATTAAACTCTATAAATTTGAGTGGACAGGTAAACAGGTTCAATATATCTATCCTTCATCTCATCTTGAAAAACAGCCCATAAAATGAAAAAAAGTATTGTTTAAGGAGAGATAGTGCCAAATTGAAGATACTTATTATGGCACTCTAAAAATGTGCCCAGGGTTAAAATTTATCACCCTGAGACATTAGTCAGGAAACCTGCACAGTTAATGGGAACCCTCAGTTTGACTAATTGTTGGCATTAAGAAGGAAATTTCAAGGTCTATTAAGAAAGAAAATGAAAACCCAAGTGCATATGTGGTTTTGGGCATATAGTGGAGTCTGGCAAGGACATGAAGAAAAAGTGATGAATAAAAATTATAGAAAAAGTTACAAAGAGGCTTTATGAAAGTCAAGTGCTATAAGAGGAACAGGAAATAGCCAGTGAAGATCCAGATAGCAGCTTGATCTATGGTTGAAGAATGATTTTTTCTCAGAATGGCATTATATATAATAACTGTGGGTGTTTGTCACTTAACTCAAGTTGATCATCGAGGAACAAATACGGCTGTTACATTTTTTTAAATTAGCTGCAAGTCAAGAACAGAAAAAATGAGCATCTTCCACCTGAGCAGAAAATATCTTTAATAATATCTATTTAATTTTTTTTATTTCATTAAAGGTATTTCTGTACCTTAAAGGTATTATAAGTACTTATTTAGATATAATTTTAAAATATTCTATAATATTCACAAACATTTGGGTTAAAAACTGAAACAAACATTTTTCTATGTGATTTGAGTAGATTAGTGAGAAGAATGTCTAGAGTGAAGTATCTGAAATTAGGAATGTAAAAATAGCCATTTCCCTTTTATTAGTTAGTTAAAATTTTTGTCAATTCAGAACATGTTTCATTACTAAGCTGAAAGCTTACTAGTTTTACATTTGGTATCCCAAAACAAAACATACATGTTATTTTTTAATATAGTGTGTATGGTCAGCCAATAGAATTATTATGTGGCCAATATGTATTAGGGTGCTGTACTGACATTCACGGATATTAAGAGATGTTTAGTTCCAATTATAAGTAAATAGATTCTACCTTTGGGTAAATAAGCACATTTGTATTACTACTGTAGATAGACCTTTGTGTTCAAGAAGAAACACAGATAAAACACTGAAACACTCGCATTTTTGTTTAGTATAAAGGATGCTAACTATCTGCTGTACTGATAGCTTGCCAGATTGAGCCAAGGTCCAGAACTGCTGCCTTACAGCTTTATCTACCTTATCTGTGCTTTATTAAATTGGCCTCATGACCTGCAAGAATCGCTGCTTTTCCTGAGTGCAGACACAAGACACTTGTGTTAACAAGCATTTATTGAGTGAAAAGCAACCTGCTACATGTCGGGTACAATATGATAAATAAGACAGCCCACACTCTCAAGGAGCTCATGTTTTAAAGACATTTCCTGTCAAAATGTGGTTGAAAACCACCAGATGTACCTCTTTCAAGTTCAGATTCCTAGGCACTGTCTTAAACTTACTGATTCATAATCTTTCTGGTAACCCTTGGTTCAAAAATAACACCCTCATATTTTAAGTCTTTTTATTTAAAATATCATTCAGTAGTAGATTCTTTAGCAGAAATTTATTTTTAAAACAATGTAGTAATAGATACACTTAGGAAATGGCAAGAGGGAAGAGGAAACTGCAACCAACCTAAAGGGGTGGGAAGACCTCTTGTAAGAAGGAACATCTCAGGTTGACCATCACAGGAGGCACCCAGAGTATGTGTTCAGAATAGGGAGAATTATTGGATCTTTCTAGACAGCAGCTAATTCATAAACCAAGGTAGTAAAGTTAGAAAGAGACTTTTGTCAATAGGGAAATGCAAGGAGTTTGTTTAGGAGGAGAATGAAATACACACACAAAAAAGGGTTATCAAAATAATTAGGCACCAAGTCATCAGGAACTTTAAATGTTAGTTTAAGAAAGTTTGACTGTATCCTGTCTTAGTTTTGATGTTGTTGTTTGGTCCCTTAAGTCATGTCCGACTCTTTGTGACCCCATGGACTGCAGCACGCCAGGCTGCTTTGTCCTCCACTACCTCTTGGAGTTTGCTCAAATTCATGTCCATCTAACTGGTGATGCTATCTAACCGTCTCATCCTCTGCCACCCTTTGCCTTCAATCTTTCCCACCATCAGAGTCTTTGCCAATGAGTCGCCTCTTCGCATTAGATAGCCAAAGTATTGGAGCTTCAGCAACAGTCATTCCAATGAATATTCAGGGTTGATTTCCTTTGGAATTGACATTCCAAGGCAAATAACATGAATTATTAAAAAATCCAGTCTAGAGAGGGAGATACTGAAAAAAACTTTTAAATGAAGCCTGTTCTGTTCTAGTCAGTTGTTGCCATGGGGAAGCGTGGCAGAGAACTGCCAGATTGTCCAGTCTTTCAAAAATAGCCAGAAATCTGGTGTATTCATTAGAATTAGGTTCAGCTGCTAATAACAGGATATCCTAAAATAAGAATGAAATTATTTATTGCTCACAGATAGGTCTGGGAAAATGCAGTCCTAGGTTGGAATGTCAGCTCTGTTCTACCAAAACTATAGGGAACCAGACTCCTTAGTCACTCCCCCACCATTCTTGGGCTGTGACCCTTGTTCTTCTCGTTCTGCATGTGCAGGCAGCAGAGGAAATGGCCAATTCAATGGGAAGGGAACAAACTCATTTAGAAAGTTACTGGAAACTGCCATAGGATTCTTCTCCATGTCTACATGCAAGGAAATGAATATGGAATGGATTTTTTTTTTATTCTGAGTGACCATGATAAAGTCTTATTATTATGGAGAAAATCTATTTATCACTGTGTTTGATCAATACTAATAGTACTGGAAAACAAAAATATCTGAGTCATGCATGACCTCTAAGCTCCCAGTTTGTTTATGGGAATCTTTGGTTTATAGGATTCTTTGGATGTTATCAAATAGCATAATGAGCTGTTCAATGTGTAGAGAAGGGATATATTCATAAGCTACTTTCATGATCACATTTTCTGGACGTGATGACTAGATTGTTGGGGAAAAAAGTGAGAGGGAATTCAAGAATTACTCCTAGTGTTTTGGTTTGATTTATTTGACTAATTAAGATACCACTAATTTGGACAAAAATTACTAAAAAATTGATTTTGGGGAAAAGATGAGTCCATTTTTGCACATGCTAACTAAGAACTCTACGTGGCCATACTGCATGCATTTTGATATTAAGACCAAAGGTAGGGGAGGAGTTTGAGTAACAGATTTAGGACTTACAGGATATGTTAAATGAAAATGTCATTGTAGAAGAAGTTATCAGGATAACATGGAAACAAAAATAGATTGCAAAGGGCTGTCATAATAGTACTGAATACTGGCAAAAAAAAAATGGTTATTCAAGAGTTCATCAAAGAGATGTAAGGTCAGGATCATCATGAATGTAAATAGGTGAGAACTGAAGAAACTTTGAATGTTTGAACATAGTTTGAATATAGTTCAGCATATGTACTATAGGTAGTGTCCACAGAATTTGTTAATTAACAGGATGCCAAGTTCAGTGAAAGGGAGATTTCTTGGGGAGGAGAATAAATACCAGCTTGTTGATGAATGAATCTGGATGTGTTGAGGTGGACACAAGTGATTATTATTAAATATTAAAATTTTGTTAAAATTTGGTTAAAAGCTATTGGAAGCAGCCAGGGGTTAAAACAAGATCAAGGGAAAATTATTTGTTTATAATGGGATGCATATGAGCATACTGATTGGATTAGAGAAAGAGACAATATAGAGACTTTTCAAGGTGTCTATGTTGGATGATATCTAAATTGGATGATATGACTAATTGACCAGGGTTTGAGGACGAAGGTGTTTAAGGCATCAGGGCATAGATTCTTTATTAAAGTATGAGAAAATATGGCAATGTGGCTTCATGTAAGCTTAATTTTGAGGATAAGAAATTATGAAAGACTATTCCTCACCAATACAGTGTTATTAATTAGGTGAACAAAAGTGGAAAGTGCATATGGAAAGAATTCACAGATGGGAGGCTCCAGCTGGGTTAGGAAATACCGATTTTGTAATACTGCCATTTAGCAGAGGAATGCCTGTGTGTGAGTGTGTGTTTTCATCCACGCTTAGGTAATTGAATAAAAAGACACACATGCTACTGACCCAAATATGCATTTGCTGCACATATTCTGTGGAAGCATAATGATGCAAATACTTTAAATGAACTCAATAGAAAATTATCCAACAGGGAAACAACTAAGTCCAAATTAGATAGAAAAAGACAAATAGTTCTAATAGACAGGAGAATTTGAAAGGATGAGGACAATGACAGTCTCAGAATTTGAAGAGCAGATTTGGCAGAAATAAGTTTTTGGAAGAAATGAAGTCTATGATCAAAATGAAGGATGCTAAGACTAAGATTTCTGAGTTGGAATACAGCCTGGTAACAGAAGTGACTGGATGAATTGAAACAAAGGCCAAAGTCTTAGGTATTATATTCTCCAAGAATTTCAAAAGCTATTAGTTGTTGTCAGGGACATATCATTACTTTATAGAAACACATTATGCATATTACAAAGATCAGGTTCAGATTTTGACACACAGGTCTAGGAGTTAAAATGAATCTTCTGTTTCTGTCAATTATTTGATTTCTAACTATAGAAGGATCATCTAACTTTCCTCTGTTTTAAATACTATAATGGTAAAATGGAAATAACAAAGATAATTTACCTTCTATAGTACATAGTGAAAAAATTGTCTGTTTGTTTAACAGGAATCAGCTGTGGCATTTCATTGAGAACATTATAACCAGAAAAATAAATAGTCTCATTGCAGTTTACTGAATAAACTGCTTTCTGCAGTCACTCTCTTTCATGGCTAGTGGGCAGATACCCAAGGAGTAGTTGAAGATAATCCCATTGATTTCACTTAGAGGTCTCAGTGATCTTTCTGAAGTTCCTTATGCACTGGAGAACATTTAATTACAAATAGGACATCACCATAGTCCCTCAACCACAGTTGAAAACTCCACTGAACAAAATGGGAAACACGAGATTTCTTTATTTCTAAGGAAGAAGTTCTTCGAACAGTAAAAGAAAATAATTGCCAGTGTTTCTCAAATAGTTCTCAAGAGACTTAGTATATTGCTTGTACATGTAAACACCTGTGTTCACTTCAAGACAAAGACAAAATTTTTACACCTCCAAGAGAAATGAATATCATAAAAGCAGAATTCATTACCATATGTAAAATAGATGACCAATGCAAGTTCCAAGCATGAAGCAGGGCACCCAGACCCAGTGCTACATGTGGGAGGGGGTTTCAGGGTGGGAGGGACACATGTATACCTGTGGCAATTCATGTTGATGCATGGCAAAATCCATCACAGTATTGTAAAATAATTATCATTAAAATTAAAATAAATTAATTGAAACGTTAAAAATTAATTAAAATAAATTATTTTTTTAAAAAGCAGAATTCAGGAATCTCCCTAAATGAAATCATGTGAATGGAAGTAAAGTTCTTATCATAAAGGAGTAATAAAAATTTCTCATTTAATAACCAGCAGTAGGGATGTATTTCTGTCATGTGTTAGTTTTGTTGAAGGTCTAAAAGACTAACGATAGGATTCATGTTAGGGATTTTAGGTCGTGAGGTGAGTTAAAAAGAAAACAAACAACACCACCATTAAGAAGGCCATGATTAGAAGATATTTTGGAGCCAATCATACACAGGAATAAAAGTCATAATTTTATAGCCAAATGTTTTGTAAACATCTCAATGAGCAGACTATGTACAGCTATACCTTTTACAGACTTTTAGATTTTTCTAAGAAAAAAATTTTGAACTATAAAAAATATAACAAGAAAAGTTTATTTTCAGGTTTCTCCTCAGTAACAATGACAAATTATTATTTGTAACTTGGATTTTTCTTTGAGTTGTTCAGCAGTTTGTGCTATGGGTTGTGCTTTGTGGGCCAAAATTTATACCAAGTGGAAATTTGCCTAATAATCATTCTATTGTTTTGGAGGATTCAATTATAATCATAGATTTAGAAGATACCTTAGACCTGTTTAAGCCATTTTCCCCATCTTTAAATTTTCAATAGAGAGACTCTTTGTAAACCAGCCAAAACATTTGATTCATTCCTGTCTTTCAGTTTGAAATTCTTATTCAAACCTCTTTATCTGAAATATAGTTGAGAAAGTAATAGGTGTAGAAGAAAAAATGATGGAGAATGTTTACTTTGTTTTCCAAGTTGTTATGTACAGTTAAGACAATTCATTTGTTTAACTAAAAATATTTTGTATGAATTTCATGTGTGGCTAATAAGGTTATGATAGGACACTTCGATAGAAGAAAAAAGAGAAGACTTTAGTTATGTTTAGTAGGCGTTGAAACTGTAAGGTGTAGGGAGGCAAAATTACTCCTCTCACTGGCAGATGGGAAAAAGGGTAGGTGTCTGGATTTGGGTGAATAGGGTTGCCCTGGCAGATGGTCATGGTTGATACTGCTTTTATCCCTGTGGTTTACAGACAGTATTCTCACCCTCCATTTCATCTTCTGCTAAACACAGGAGTCAGTGTTTGTGGTTTATAACTAGAGAAAATGCATTCTCATTATTTGGCTGGTAAAAAGGTGAGGAGTAAAGAAAATCCCAATCTTCCTGAAGTGACAAAAATGTGCTTCTGAAATATTACAATTCCTATTTGATTTATCTATAGCGATAACTGTTTAATTGACATATTTCAAATGGGTCAATTGTGTTAAGGTTTTTTGGCAGCAGGGAAAACATTAATAATAAGACACAAAGAATTAAAAGTATTGATTAGTGACTGTAGGATTACTAGTACAGACTTGGACATATGGTTGTTGTTTTGCTATTATAGTCACTAAGTAGTGTCCAACTCTTTATGACCCCATGGAATGTAGACCGCCAGGCCGCTCTGTCCTTGGGATTTCCCAGGCAAGAATACTGGAGTGGGTTGCCATTTCCTCCTCCAGGGGATCTTTCCAACCCAAGGATCAGACCAGCATCTCCTGCATTGGCAGGCGGATTCTTTACCACTTAGCCATCAGGGAAGCGAGACTTGGACTTAAGTTGTATTAAAATATTTTGCGGAGATTTGTGAGTTGGACCTAAATTACAACCATTTATAAACTTTATTGATTCTTTGCAAAAATGTACCCTATGTAGTAAACAATATGAATTTACAGTCTTGAAACAGTGTCTAAGTTATTTTATTCATTCATTTATTTAATAGAAACTTTTGAGAATGAGAAATAACATCATGACAATTTTAACATTGTGATAACATCATGACAATTTTATTTTCAGGTCCATAAAGTCTTTGAACACTGGTTGAACACTTTATGAACCTGAAAATAAAATTGTTATTTTTCTCTATTATTTATAGCATATACTTTTTATCATCAAGTAAGCTTGATAGATTGAATCTAGCAACACAAATTTTATATAATTTATAAGTATATTTTTCTCAGGTAAACCTACTAACTTTTTTTAAATCTGTAATGGGGTTGGAGGTTGTTTCTTATTGGAGAATGCAGAAATGGTGGTATTGTGACTTCTGTTTAAGTGATATTAATTGGAATGTCTTTGGTGTTTCATTCATTCATCAAGTATTACTGATAGTCTAAGATGTGACAAGTATGGAATATGTTTGTGAGTATATTATAAATGGAATTATCTGCTTGGAAATATAAGATAATCAGCATAATCTCTGATTCAAAGCTAACAGAACGGGAAAAGATGAACAGTTTCTTTGACAGTGGATAAGAAAAGTCTTCAAGAGTCATTCCATACCTGGGGAAACAGTTAAGCAATAATCAGTTTCCAGTTGTCTTCAAGTATTACTTTGGGTCCAACATGCTACATTTTCCTTTATTTGAGGGAGAATAACGTATTTCAAGCTCCCTTGATGTTTTCCAGGAAATATACCTTTTAAAACAATGCAAATATTTAGATATTTCAGGGATAAGTATGTTATATGCAAAAATAACAAATGTATGAATATCTTGAGATAATGTTTGTGAGTCCAGATTTTACTCTGAAGACAGCCAGGTAGCTTTCCCTGTAGGCTTTCCCAGGTAAAATGAGACCAAAGTTAAATATTTGTTCCAAGTTAGCAATCTATTCTGTGGACAGGAGGGTATAGCACTATTGCTTAAGGATGCTCTTCCTGAATGAATGTTAACAAAGTTTCCTTCTTTAAACACCAATGTGTGTCTCTTCCTGTTTCTCCATGGTCTTTCACACAACAGGGAAATTGCTTCACACAATCAGCAGTAATTAGCTTTACCCATGGTGCTGGATGGAGAAGACTCTTGAGAGTCCCTTGGACTGCAAGGAGATCCAACCAGTCCATTCTAAAGATCAATCCTGGGTGTTCATTGGAAGGACTTATGCTAAAGCTGAAACTCCAATACTTTGGCCACCTCATGCGACGAGTTGACTCACTGGAAAAGAGTCTGATGCTAGGAGGGATTGGGGTTAGGAAGAGACGGGGACGACAAAGAATGAGATGGCTAGATGGCATCACCAACTCAATGGACATGAGTTTGAGTGAACTTAGAGAGTTGGTGATGGACAGGGAGGCCTGGCGTGCTGTGGTTCATGGGGTCACAAAGAGTCAGACACGACTGAGCGACTGAACTGAACTGAACTGATGGTTGTTCTCATGATGGGTTATTTTTCAGTGTTCCAGAATAAAGTTGTATTTGTTCGTTGTAAGTTATCTCATTCAATTTATTAGTGCTCCTATAGTAACAAAATAGGATCAAATAAGTTTTCAGTGGGTTCTGTGACTAATTTTAAGGATAGTGACATTTTTTTTGACACTTCTCAATGACACATATCATGTGGTGACAAAATGTTTTGGCTAGTAAATGTGAATATAATACAACTTACAACTTATTTTTGCTTTTACAATACATATTTCTATTTTCCCTAAATCTGTCAAGCAGAAAATTCAGACACTTCATTTTAATTTATTTGTTAATAAGGTTAAATCAGCACATGCTTTCTTAGGAGTCAACTAATCACAAATTTAGATTTAAAACTAGAATGACATATGTAGTAACAGTTTGTCACAGTCACAAAAACTGAATGTCTGGGTAAGGTTACTGCAGACTGAGAAGTAAATAATGCAGTAACAGGGTTCATATTTTGTAAAATAGCCTGACCTACTTTCACTTTTCTTAGAATATGTTAGGTAGAGAGACAGAAGCATTCTGCCATCCAGAGAGTTTACCACTAATGTTGGAAAACTTTAGACATATCTCTGTCTAGGAAAAAAAAATACATTCTTGATTCTGTGCTTTATGAAATTTTGTCTCTTTATCTCAGACATACACGAACAAATGTTTTAAATGCCAAATACAGTGTTAGTCATTTTCTATATAGATTAACATGTGAACAAATGATTGTATGCCAAAGGGAACTGTGAGATTGCTAAAGAAGAGCTAGAAATCAAAATGGTTATTCTAAATATCAATATACCTTATAAAATACTATCACAGACATGTGCATATATGTCATAATAGGTGGTTCTGTTCTCAGAGGCATCTTCCAATTGTCAGAGTCTTCCCTGGTGGCTCAGAGGTTAAAGCGTCTGCTTCCAATGGGGGATATCCGGGTTCGATCCCTGGGTCGGGAAGATCCCCTGGAGAAGGAAACGGTAACCCACTCTGGTATTCTTGCCTGGAGAATCCCACGGACGGAGAAGCCTGGTAGGCTACAGTCCACGGGGTCGCAAAGACTCAGACACGACTGACCGACGGAACGGAACGGAACTTTTGTTTGCTACACCCAACTAGAAAATAAATATTGTATCCAACAACCTCTTATAATGACAACTGTGTTAGCAATTGAAACATTTTAAAAATACAAGTTCAGACAATACAGATTTCTGTAACGATAATACATATTTCAATGTAAGGTTTACATGTAGAATAGTGTTAATGCTATTTTTAAAGCATTCTTATGGATTTTACTTTATTTTTGAGAAATAAGAAAAAACATATAAATACATATTCTGGAAATATTGCTGTTGTAGATAACTGATGTTTTTGTTGAGCATTGACTGCTACATATTTCTATATATTTAATTTTAAAAAATATCTAAGCACTTCTTCTTGTGGCCCAGTTACCAAAATGTTTTAAAAGAGAGAAGAGGTTAATTTTATTAGTGTGTATTGGTGTTCGTGAAGATATATTTAGATTTGTTTTAAGTTTAGGTTGCTGCTGCTGCTGCTGCGTCACTTCAGTTGTGTTTGACTCTATGTGACCCAATAGACGGCAGCCCACCAGACTCCCATGTCCCTGGGATTCTCCAGGCAAGAACACTGGAGTGGGTTGCCACTTCCTTTTCCAATGCATGAAAGTGAAAAGTGAAAGGTTGAATGAGGTCAAATTATTTTTGTATGATTTTAGAAAGAAACTATATAAAATGAATTTAGATTTTATGATTTTGTGAACTGATTAGCATTTCATAATATTACAACTCTTAAGTATTTAATTTTAATTGCCTTACATTAAAAGTAAAACATATTTAGAGAAATAAATATATTTATAGCTTCAAATATAAGGATAAATAAGGAATGAATTTTCATACTTCAGTAAGATATTAATATTCATTTCGGTACCACTGGTAAGGAGGAACATACACATACATCAGGTAAAACGTACTCTAAAAATTCAATTGTATGGAATTCAGGATCTTTGTAATTTTCTATGGACAATAGAGGTATTCAAGTGAATATCCAATGAGGTAAGTTAGTCTTGAATATGCATCAGGACAAACTCCAGCTTGGGAAGTGTTAGATCACAGTTATCCGTTCCATTCCGTTCCGTCGCTCAGTCGTTTCCGACTCTTTGTGACCTCATGGACTGTAGCCTACCAGGCTTCTCCGTCCATGGGATTCTCCAGGCAAGAATACTGGAGTGGGTTACCGTTTCCTTCTCCAGGGGATCTTTCCGACCCAGGGAGGGGACCCCTAAATCCTGTCTTCTTACTGACTTAAATTTTCCCATTATTTTTACTTAACTGTTAATATTTCAGTCTTTACCTTCTTCTTCCAAATTATCACAAATTTTCAGAAATTTAAAAGAAAACAACTTTTCCTTCTAGAACAGTTTGTTATCTTCTCATGATGAATAAAGAATGAAGTGGCATTTATTGTATTGAAAGGATGGTTATACAAGGTCTAGGCTTTCCCAATATAAGAGTTGATCTTATTTTTTTTTAATTTTTATTGGAGTACAGTTGATTTAGAGCACTGTGTTAGTTTCTGCTTACAGCAAAGTAAATCAATTATGTATATACATACATCCAACTCCTTTTTAGATTCTTTTCCTACATAGGCCATTACAGAGTATTAAGTAGATGTCCTGTGCTAATCAGTAGGTCCTTATTAGTTTACTATTTTGTATATAGCATTGTGTATATGTAAATCCCAATCTCCCAATTTATTGTTCCCCTCCAAGAGTTGATCTTTAAAGACTGTTTTGAAGCAGGTAATATAATTTAGAGAGTATATTGATTGCAGAGCATAGAAATATAATTATTAGAGTAATACTGAAAGGAAATAAAGAGTAAGAGGGGGTCATGAGGCAGGCTACCCTGGCAGTAGATGGCATCCCTAGTCACAGTGCTTGTTCATATACTTGGGATCAAAGCAAACCAGAAAGGAAGTGAAGGATTAAAATGCATCATATGCTTTGATTGGATTTTAAGATGTGATCATCTTACTGTTTTTATAAGAAGAGTACACGATGAAATCAAAATTTGTGAAAATGTGTTCCTCACTAATGAAAAAATGCATATTTCCAGGTAAGAAGGTTAAATTCATAGGTCTGCCCTAGAAGTGGCAGTTCCGTATTTTACCACTGTGGACCTTCTATTTATTATATCAATAGCCAAGGTACATCCATTTTTAGAAGTGGCAGTTCCGTATTTTACCACTGTGGACCTTCTATTTATTATATCAATAGCCAAGGTACATCCATTTTTAGTGTTTGAACCAAGTGATTCTCGATTTAAGATGTACTCTACTTTTGAATCACTAATTCATTAAATGAAAAGTTTTCTTTTGAGATCAGCAACACATGCCAGTGTTCCTAGTTTGTCCTGGACTGAGGAATTTCCAGGGATGTGGAACAAATTGGAATGAATTTCTCTCTAAAGCACATACAATACACATACTTTTAAAATCACTGATACTAGAATTGATTTTGGAACATGAATGGCTTCTTCACATTTGCTTGACATTGTGAAGAATACAAATATTCAAGAAGAATACTATTTTTTCATTTAATTTACTAAAAGGTTAATGAAAACTTTTTTCTTTAATCTTTGAGGTGATCTCTCTACCCAGACCTGTCTACTCATCTGAATACCCACCCCTACCTCTCACTTAGGTTAAGTACCTTTATTCTAAAATAACCACTTTAATTCCCATCTCTGTATTAAAGGGATCTAGTAGTATGGTGGCCATGTTTTCCTACATCAATGCCAAAACACATGGTTTAACTCAAGTTGGTACACTGTTGCATTATATTTGAGATCAGAAATGTCCCAAATAAATCTGGATATATGGCTGTCCAACTAAAAAAAAATACAGTTTTAAGATTTGAAGTTATCAAACAGAAATTCGAGTAAAATTAATTGATTTAATAAAGAATATATGCAGTTCGCTGTCTTGGCTAGTAAATGTTCTGTGCATATTTCTTCCAACACCCAGTGTAAATATGATGTAACAACATTACTTAAAGTATTTCCTGAGTTTTCCGTGTTCATTCAGTTAATAGAGTTTCATCACCCTTACCCCATGCTTCCCATAAATAGACTAATTTCATCTGTATCTTTTAATCTTAACGCATCCTCTTACAGATAGACTTTTTCTTTCTTTCTTTTTTTTTTTTTTTTTACTAAATCTCAGTCATAGGGTTTAGTAAGAAATGGCAATAAATACACTAGTTCATAAGTTTATTGAAGCTATAGCTTTCTAAGGTCCTACACTTGTGATATAAAGGAGTGATTTGTTAGTAACAAGCTTTTACATTTATAGACCATATTTCCTTAGCCACTTCTTGGAACTGAATAATTCTAACTTAATTGTCCTCTTTAAATCAGATTTACTATAGTTATTTCCTTTGCAGCATTTCAAGAATAACCATATTATTCTCCAAGGAAGTATCTAATAGAGTATTTTGGCTTAGATCTTTCCTTGAGGCCCCACTTGAAGAGATCATCTGAGAAAATATTAGTCCCTTTTCAAATGTCTTCATAATAGCATTTTGTCCCACACTAAGGGAAGGATGGAGCACAGGGGTTGAAGGGAGTCATACCAAACTGTTCAGATTTCATTGTTATATTGCCAACTCTACATCAAGTGGTTGATGTACACTCAATTTGTAGATATGAAATAAAGATTTTTCTTTTCTTACCCTGATTAATTTTCACCAGTGACAGAGTAACTGGCTACTAAGAAATCTATGGAATGAGGCTTACTATCTCTTAAAGTCTCCCAATGTTGTGTTCTAGAAACCATTATTTAGAAAGATAAATGGTGGTGGTGGTGGTTTGGTCACTATGTCCTATCCGACTCTTGCAGCCCCATGGAGTGTAGCCTGCCAGGCTCTTCTGTCCATGGAATTTTCCAGGCAAGAATAGTGGAGTAGGTTGCCTTCCCCCCCCCCCCCCCCCCCGACGCTCCCCAGCGGATCTTCCCTACTCAGAGATCGAAACTGCATTGGCAGGCCGGTTCTTTACCAATAGCACCTCTGCCACCGTATCTCACTTCTCACTACTGGAATGATAACTGGGTTTAGGGGTAATAGGATAAAAGCTCTATGTTTTTTGTTTGTTTTCTCCACTAAAGTTTTATTTTGAGGATTTATTATTTTAATTGTTCCATATGTAGTTTTGATTTTAATTAAGCAGATACAACCTAAATACTGAAAATTATCATCAGATAAGAAGATATTATCTATGTTTTTTTTTTGCTGCTTCTCATTATAACCCAATTATTAATTTTTCAAAATATGAGAAACTGTAACAGTTGGGCTATATGTTACTGAAAAACACATCCCTACATCCTGGTTACTTAATTGTGAATTATCAACACACATTCTTTTTTTAAATTTATTTTTACCTGGAAGATAATTGCTTTACAATGTTGTATTGGTTTCTGCTGTACTGCAATGTTAATCAACCATAAGTATATACATAACCCCTCCCTCTTGAACTTCCCTCCCACCCCAGCCCCATCCCACCCTCACCCCACCCCTCTAGGTTATCATAGAGCTGAGTTCCCTGTGTTATACAGCACATACTCTCAAATTTTATGCTATTATAAATTTGTTGACCACATACAGATCTAGACTATGATTTGGTTTTGATCAATAGATAGTTTTTGGTGAATATTTTAGTCAATTGTTTTTTTTTCTTTTAAAAACCCAAGTTAAATGTATAATAGCCCTACTAGTTCTCTACATTTTTTAATATGGCAATTTGCTTGCTCAAGAGGAAATTATCATTATTCATAATAATTCTTTTACTGTATTTTTATGTATATCTTAACCTGGTTATTGCTGCTTAAGAACTTATATGTAAAATGTATGAAATATCTGAGACTGAGGAGATAATTGATTCTGTAATTTCCCCATATTCTTTTAAAATAGTGCAATTCCTTCTTGTTCTCTCTTGACCTACATCCTTACTACTATACCACTTCATTTCTCTGTTCCCCTTGGAAACAGAACATCTTACGGGTTTTATTACTTGCTCTCTTCAATTCTTCTTCCTTTATTTTCCCTTCAAACCTCTCCATCAGGCTTTCGTCCTTACCACTCTTCTGAAACTGTTCTTTCCGAGGTTACTGATGACCATTACACTGTAAATTGTACTTGCCATTTTTCAGTCCTAAGATACTTGAACCATCGATAGCATTTGAAGCAGACTATCATTTCTTCTTTTCTTCAAATGTTTTTTTTTCACTTATCTTCCAAGTGAAAGATATCTTCACTAGTATCTTCTAGTTTACTTCCTCCCTCACTGACTACTTTCTATCAATCCCTTTGTTCACTTTTCCTCATCTGCCCAACCTCTTCACCTTTGAGCATCCTCAGGGCTTACTTCTTGCTTCTCTTTTCTGCCATTCTCTTTCCCCACTGTTTTGGTATTCTCATTTGGTCTCGTGAAATTAAATGCCATCTGTGCAGTGATGACTGCTAAATTTATATCTCCAGCCTGGCCCTCTTCCCTGAACACTAAGCTCATACATTTATCTGCAGAGTTGCACTTCCATTTGGATGTTTAGTAGGCAGTCCACTGCAACATGGACACAATTGATCTCATGGTACTTCTTTAAAAGTTGTAAAATTTTCTTTCTTTTTTATTGATGTATAAATGACATGTCACATTGAATTGTGTTAGTTTTAGGTATATAGCATAATGATTTGAAATATGTATATACTGAGAAATAATTATCACAAAGTTTAGTTAATTTAACATGTATCACCACACAGAGTTACTATTTATTTTTTTGCAATGAAAACTTTAAGATCTATTCTCTTTGCTACATTCGGATATACTCAGTCAGTCAGTCAGTCAGTTCAGTCGCTCAGTCGTGTCCGACTCTTTGCGACCCCATGAATCACAGCACGCCAGGCCTCCCTGTCCATCACCAACTCCCGGAGTTCACTCAAACTCATGTCCATCAAGTCGGTGATGCCATCCAGCCATCTCATTCTCTTTCGTCCCCGTCTCCTCCCACCCCCAATTCTTCCTAGCATCAGACTCTTTTCCAGTGAGTCAACTCTTTGAGGTGGCCAAAGTATTGGAGTTTCAGCTTTAGCATCAGTCCTTCCAATGAACACCCAGGATTGATCTTTAGAAAGGACTGGTTGGATCTCCTTGCAGTCCAAGGGACTCTCAAGAGTCTTCTCCAGCACCACAGTGCAAAAGCATCAATTCTTCGGCGATCAGCTTTCTTCACAGTCCAACTCACAATGTTAACTCTGGCCATCATGTCATATATTACTTCCCCAGGACTTATTGATCTTATAAATGAAAGTTTGTACCTTTAGATCACCTTCACTTACTTTGCCCACCCTCCCCACCCTCTGCCTCTAGAAAATTCCAATCTGTTTTCTGTGCCTATGAATTTTGATTTTGTTTCTTTTTAGATTCCAAATATAGGCAGTGTTATGCCATTTTTGTCTTTGTCTGACTGATTATTTCACTTAACATAATATCCCAAGTTCCATCCGTGTTATCACAAATGGCAGGATTTCCTTCCTCTTTTATGGCTGAATAATTAATATAAATAATCACATTTTCTTTGTATTTTCTTCTTCTTCTTTTTTTGTTTTTTTTTGGTATTTCTCCCAGTTATAACCCAAGTGTTATGAAGGGTTTTTTGCTGGTTTTTGTTTGTTTGTTTGTTTGTTAATGTGTTTTCACTAGTGCTAGGTGGGAACTAGGCACTTAAAAACTATTGAATGTATTTTTTTTTTATTGCCTTATAATTTCACTGTCTTTAAAGATTTAAGATTTTCTCTGAGACTTAACTTGCCTGTTTAAAAATTTGCATATATCCAGTTCATTTAAAAAATGTATATGTTTTTTATATATTTTTACGTGCCAAGCCTTTTGTCTGTCCTTGGTTAAAGAAAATAAAATGCAGAATCCTTGTTCTAGGAGCTCACTTCTGATTGGAATTCAGTGATATTAATAAACCATCAAATTCACTGTAATGGAAGTTGAAGAGCAGGGAGAAGCCATGCCTAAAATAGCATGAGGGTAAGAATGGACATGAAAGATTTGTGTACCTATTTAAATTCCTTAACGTCCCTCTATCCTAGGTCCTCCCTCTAAAATAAAGGTAAAACTTTCCTGTGCTATTATACAGGGAACAAATCTAGAAATGAATATGGATTGGCTAGCTCTGGTTTGACATAAGGTAGTTGCTGTTGTTGTTTAGTTGCTTAGTCATGTCTCTTTGTGACCCCATAGACTGTAGCCTGCCAGGTTCCTCTATCTGTGGGATTTCCCAGGCAAGAATACTGGAGTGGGTTGCCATTTCCTTCTCCAGGCAATCTTCCTGACCCAGGGATCGAAGTCAGATCTCCTGCATTGCAGGCAAATTCTTTACCGCTGAACTATGGGGGAAGCCCCTTGGCAAAAGGTAGACACACACTTGAAATTAATCTACTCTCTCTGCTTTATTGGGTTTTACCTTGCAATGATATATATAACTTCCCAGCATCCATGTATCCAAAGATAAAATAATAGTTGCATGTAAATATGAAATTTCAAGTTTGGGCAATACTATAAATAAGCTAAAATCTGGTATGGAAAAAGAGTCATTGAAGCCTTTTCAATTAATTAAAAGTACATTCTTCCTAGTAGTCTTTAGAATAGATCAGAAATGAGGAAAGAAGGGGTGTCAGTTAGGTCATGCTAATACTTCACAAGAATACTCATACTAATATTAAGAGTTTAAAAGAACAAGCAAAACAAAAACAAAAAACCCATGAACATTTGGAAAAGATATTGTGGGTATAGAGTCTACTGGACTTAGAAAATTATTACATATATAATGAGCTAGAAGAAAAAAACATAAATGACCCAGGGGTCTTCATCTTGAGCAGAGACACCAACAAAAACAATATTAAAAACTTTAGCACACTTTGGGGTGAATGGTAAAGAGACAGGATTAATGTAATTGTAGATATAATGAATTTGAAATACATAGTAGACTGTTCTTTAATTTAGGCAGAGAAAAAGGTTATAGGTCACACATAGATCTTAGGAGGAGCACTGGAAAATAAAATAGGAGAGTTAATATAATAAGTAAGAATTGGCAAAAATAAACATATTTATAAAGTTATCAAGGTTATAGGCAGAGGACAACCGACACAGTAATTTGGCAGGAAAAAAAAAAAGTGAAAATCAAGAGAGTTTTTCCAAACAGGATTTTCTCAGAGGTGTGAGGGAATTAGGGAAGGGAGGTAGGAAGGAAAAGGAAAGATGAAATTACAAATATTATGCATAAGAAGGGACCCACATAGAAAAGGAAAAAAAAAAAATCTTTGGAGTCTTTGACTACCTCGTTGATGAAAAATTGTGTATGGGGAAAAAGGGACCAGGGCCAGGAAAAGATTGGGAGCTTGAAAAAGTAGGTAAGATTGTGAATTGCTACTAGAGAAGTGATTGACAAGTGTATTGACAATTTGGGACAGGCCCCGTGAAGCTCCAAATAAGTTATTTACCACGCATGTATGGTGGTGTCAATCAGCTGAGATTGACTGTTTGGAAGCACAAAGACATTTGATTGGTAGGGTTTCCAGAAGAAAGGATCCACGAAGAGTGAATTACATGTCAGTCAGGGTAGTGAGGTTATTGGGGAAGTGCAAGCTTAGGTACCTGAAGAAGTAGAGAATAATATGAGTATTAAAAGAGACCACTGAACGTACTGAACGTACATTTAGACCACTGAATGTACTGAAATCACAACTCTTCCTCAGCAAACAAGTGGCCGTGGAAATGTCTGTTCTAACACCTTCCCAGACTTCTGTCTTGGAAGCACTTTACCTCAGAGGAAGGGAGGTATCATTTTAATTCAGAGGGAAGCAGGAGGAACTGATATCATTCTTATGAATAATTCAGACTTTCTTGAGAGTACAATATATCAAATGATGGTTACCTATCAAACAACATAGCAGTATAAAAGTTTGTCTAAAAGTAGCAAAAGATAGAGAATTTAAAAATTAGAGACAGGACTGAACCATTGGAAATGACCAATTTTAATTTATCATACATTAACTCTTAACTATGGCTTATAATATCCCATTGATAAATTTTAAAGCAACTAAAATAGTTTACATTGTTATTTATTTCTTATTAATACTAGAATGTTCTATCTTATTACACATTTAAGTTTACCTTTCTCAATTAATGCTCACATCATTATTTTGATCTTGATTCTATTTCTTACTTTAAAAACTCCACTATATCAGTATACACACATGGAAAACATGAAAATAGAAAGGAATAAAAATTTCTTAAGTCTTTAACCAAGACTACTTTCTATATTTCCCAAAAATCTTTGTATAGCTAGTTTGAATTTAAAAAATATGGTTGCAATCATACTGTATGACATTTAGAAGGTTAAATATATTTTTATTTGCCTATTTTCATATGTATATTATTTATAATTATACAATTTTCAAAATTGCATTTTTTATTATTACATAATAATAAATCTAGTGAATATATTGGCTTCTTTTTTCACTTTCATTGCTAATTTGGGGACTGTCATTCTTTTTCTAAATTTATTTATTTTTAATTGAAAGATAATTGCTTTAAAATACTGTGTTGGTTTCTGATATACATCAATATGAATCAGCCATAAGTATATATATGTGTCGGAGAAGGCAATGGCAAGCCATCCAGTACTCTTGCCTAGAAAATCCAATGGATGGAGGAGCCTGGTAGGCTGCAGTCCATGGGGTTGCTAAGGGTCAGACACCACTGAGCAACTTCACTTTCACTTTTCACTTTCCCACGTTGGAGAAGGAAATGCAACCCACTCCAGTGTTCTTGCCTGGAGAATCCCAGCGATGGGGGAGCCTGGTGAGCTGCCGTCTATGGGGTCACACAGAGTTGGACACGACTGAAGTGACTTAGAAGCAGCAGCAGCAGCATACATATGTGTACTTAATTCTTATAGAAGCTGAAGAGTTACCAGAAGAGATATTTTAGCAGCATGCTACTCCAGTTGCTAAAGCTGAAACTCCAATACTTTGGCCACCTCATGCGACGAGTTGACTCACTGGAAAAGACTCTGATGCTGGGAGGGATTGAGGGCAGGAGGAGAAGGGGACACCAGAGAATGAGATGGCTGGATGGCATCACTGACTCGATGGACATGAGTTTGAGTGAACTCCGGGAGTTGGTGATGGACAGGGAGGCCTGGCGTGCTGTGATTCATGGGGTCGCAAAGAGTCGGACATGACTGAGCGACTGAACTGAACTCCAGTTGCTTCAGACCCTGACTTTACTTAGTATCCCCAGATAACACACTTCTATTCTGTCATCACCCCAAACTGCTTGACTGCAATGCAAATATGTGGAGTGGAAAAATATAAACATGCAAGTGCATGATTTCTGTGATTCCTGCCATCATTATTAGTATAGGCATATTGTTTTTATTGCATTTCTGGTTGCTTATGACTATTGGTGCATATCATCTTGAAATTCAGAGTTTCAGTTATTTTCAATGAGTACTTTGACCTAGAGTCTAAGAAGTAGAATTCATTGACCAGAAGGATTTAAAATATTAAGTTGATATATGACCTATTCAGCATGAGACAAACCTGAATTTTAGACTCTTGGGGGGCAAACAAGTTCAGTTCAGTTCATTTCAGTCGCTCAGTTGTGTCCGACTCTTTGCGACCCCATGAATCACAGCACGCCAGGCCTCCCTGTCCATCACCAACTCCCGGAGGTCACTCAAACTCGTGTCCATCGAGTCAGTGATGCCATCCAGCCATCTCATTCTCTGTCGTCCCCATCTCCTCCCACCCCCAATCCCTCCCAGCATCAGATTGTTTGCCAGTAGTCAACTCGTCTCATGAGGTGGCCAAAGTATTGGAGTTTCAGCTTTAGCATCAGTCCTTCCAATGAACACCCAGGATTGATCTCCTTTAGAATGGACTGGTTGGATCTCCTTGCAGTCCAAGGGACTCTCAAGAGTCTTCTCTAGCACCACAGTTCAAAAGCATCAATTCTTCGGTGATCAGCTTTCTTCACAGTCCAACTCTCACATCCATACATGACCACGGGAAAAACCATAGCTTTTCTCAAATGACTCTTCTATTTTCTAGACAAAGAAGCTGAACAAACAAAATGGATATTCATTAAAAAAATAATTAGTATAATTGCTTAGAATGTTGCAATTGCAATTAGTTTCCACTATATAGCAAAGTAAATCAGCTATGTGTTTACATATGTCCCCTCTTTATTGGATTTGCTTTCCATTTAGGTCACCACAGAGCACTGAGTAGAGTTCCCTGTGCTATACAGTAGGGTCTCATTAGTTGTCTATTTTACACATAATATCAATGGTGTATGTATATCAATCCCAGCTTCCCAATTCATCCCTTCATCCTCTTTCCCGCTTGGTATCCATACATTTGTCCTATATGTCTGTGTCTCTCTGCTTTGTAAATTATCTTTACAAATTTTTTCAGATTTCACATATATGTATACTATTTGCTTTTCTCTTTCTGACTTACCTCACTCAGTATGACAGTCTCTAGGTCTATTCATGTCCACAAATGACCCAATTTTGTTTCTTTTTATGGCAAAGTAGTGTTCCATTTTACATATGTACCACATATTCTTTATCCATTTCTCTGCTGATGGACATTTAGGTTGTTTCTATGTCCTGGCTGTTGTAAATAGTGCTGCAATGAACATTGGCGTGCATGAGTCTTTTTGAACTATGACTTTCTCTGGCTTTAAACCTAGCAGTGGGATTGCTGGGTCATGTGGTCATTTTCTAAGGAACCTGCATACTCTTATCTGTAGTGACTGTATCAATTTACATTCCCACCAAGAGTGCAAGAGGGTTCCCTTTTCTCTAAACTACATCCAGCGTGTCTTGTTTGTAGAATTTTTGTGATGATGGCGTTTCTGATTGGCATGAGGTGATGTCTCATTTTAGTTTTTATTTGCATTTCTCTAATAACTAATGATGTTGAGCATCTTTTCATGTGTTTGTTGGTCATCTGTACAACCTCTTTGCAGAAATATCCTCTTAGGTCTTCTCTCCATTTTCTAGTGAGATCTTTTTTTCTTTTTTTGATACTGGAGTGGGTTGCCATTTCCTTCTCCAGGGGATCTTCCCAACCCAGGGATCAAGCCCAGGTCTCCCGCATTGCAGGCAGACACTTTACCATCTGAGCCACCAGGTAAGCCCCAATCCTGAGCTACATGAACTATTTGTATATTTCTGAGAGTAAAGCTTTGTAAGTTGCTTCATTATAAGTATTTTCTCCCATTCTTATACTCAGGAAATGTATTTTATTCAGATTTGTCTCTAATTAAATACATCAAGTATATGTTAAGATCATTAACAATTCAACAACAAGGAGGATAAATAATAACTTCTTTGCTTGCACGTCACAAGTTAAGCATGCTTTCCAAGCATAGTCCATATGGCCATGAATTCTTCAGCAGGTTTCACTGATGTCAGTCAATAAGCATTTCCTGAAGACATCTTTGGGATGTGATGCATTGAAGAAATCCATGCATTTTCTCCTCATCAGTTCATTTGAGTTCAGTCTCTCAGTCGTGTCTGACTCTTTGTGACCCCATGGACTGCAGCACTCCAGGCCTCCCTGTCCATCACCAACTCCTAGAGTTTACTCAAACTCATGTCCATTAAGTCAGTGATACCATACAACCATCTCATCATCTGTCATCCCCTTCTCCTCCTATCTTCAATCTATCCCTTCATCAGGGTCTTTTCAAATGAGTCAGTTCTTTGCATCAGGTGGCCAAAGTATTGAAGTTTCAGCTTCAGCATTGGTCCTTCCAATGAATATTAAGGACTAATTTCCTTTAGGATGGGCTGGTTGGATCTCCTTGCAGTCCAAGGGACTCTCAAGAGTCTTCTCCAACACCACAGTTCAAAAGCATCAATTTCTGAGCATTTAGCCTTCTTTATGGTCCAACTCTCACATCCATACATGACTACCGGGAAAACCAGAGCTTTGCCTAGATGGACCTTTGTTGTCAAAGTAATGTCTCTGCTTTCTAATATGCTGACTGCTGCTGCTGCTGCTAAGTCACTTCAGTCGTGTCCGACTCTGTGTGACCCCATAGACGGAAGCCCACCAGGCTCCCCCTTCCCTGGGATTCTCCAGGCAAGAATACTGGAGTGGGTTTCATTTCCTTCTCCAATGTGTGAAAGTGAAAAGTGAAAGTGAAGTAGCTCAGTCGTGTCCGGCCCTTAGCAACCCCATGGACTGCAGCCTACCAGGCTCCTCCATCCATGGGATTTTCTAGGCAAGAGTACTGGAGTGGCTTGCCATTGCCTTCTCCAAATATGCTGTGTAAGAGGGTCATAACTTTTCTTCCAAGGAGTAAGTATCCTTTAATTTCATGGCTGCAGTCATCATCTGCAGTGATTTTGGAGCCCCCCAAAATAAAGTCTCTCACTATTTCCACTGTTTCCCCATCTATTTGCCATGAAGTGATGGGACCAGATGCCATGTTCTTAGTTTTCTGAATGTTGAGCTTTAAGCCAACTTTTTCACTCTCTTCTTTTGCTTTCATCAAGAGGCTCTTTAGTTCCTCTTCACTTTCGGCCATAATGGTGGTGTCATTTGCATATCTGAGGTTATTGCTATTTCTCCTGGCAATTTTGATTCTAGCTTGTGCTTCATCCGGCCCAGTGTTTCTCATGATGTATTCTGCAGATAATTTAAACAGGCAGGATGACAATATACAGGCTTGACATACTCCTTTCCCTATTTGGAACCAGTCTGTTGTTCCATGTCCAGTTCTAACTGTTGCTTCCTGACCTGAATACAGGTTTCTTAAGAGGCAGGTCAGGTGGTCTAGTATTCCCATCTCTTTCAGAATCTTCCACAGTTTATTGTGATCCATACAGTCAAAGGCTTTGGCATAGTCAATAAAGCAGAAATAGATGTTTTTCTGGAACTCTCTTGCTTTTTCGATGATCCACAAATAATTTAGTAAGAAAGGCAAATCATGACTATTGGGTTGCCCAGAAAGTACATTTGAGTTTTTCTGTAACATCTTATGAACTCTATTTTAAAACCCCAAAGAACTTTCTGGCCAACCAAGAAGCTTCACATTCGTTTTCCACTCTATAGGTAGAAAAAGGAGGGAAAAAGTTTCAGTGCATGAGACTATATTAGTTTAAAAATTAGGACAATTATTACAGACAACTTTGCAACAGAGCTGCTTTATGACTTTGGTGAGCCCTCAGCATTTGTCTTTGCAGTCCCCCTTCTTCATTAAAAAATATTAAAATGTATACGTTATGTTTGTGTTGGTATAAAGACAGATTCTAAAGATATATATTAAAATATTTTCTTCTACTTAAAAGTTAAAATTATCTCTGAATTCAGAAGCAATTAAAACAGTTTGTGGGCTGTTAAACTTAGTGTGGGCCCTTGGCCCTGTGCCTAGAAGTTCAATTTTCTCTGGTTTAGAATGTGCTAGAAACCAATTTGGCTTCTTGCCTCTGTATTCGAAACCATTTGATCCTTCTGGATGTTAAGGTTATGAGGTCTCCTGAAGGTGTTAATCTTGATTGTGTGTGCCTGATCTACCAGGGTGATTCTGGGTTTTTTGTTGTTGTTGTAGTTTTTGTTCTTTAATTTTTTTTTTTTCTGAAAGTGAAGTGATGTAGGCGACAAAAAATAGGGTGTGGAAGTCACCTGGAGATACAGAGTAGACATAGTTTAAAGATGTGTATATAAAATTAAACTTGGCAATGATTATTCTTTTCTGCCTTCTTTGTAAGCCACAGTCGTTAACTGTTGTCAAAGGGTGTCACATATATGTAAGGGAATCATTTTGCAAGCCCACAAAATATGCTTCATGGACCACCTGAATCTATTAAACCTGGGACTTACAATGTAGTTATACCTGGTATTTACCATTTATACCAGTTATTTATAATATATATTCCTACCATCATACCAGAATTTCTCAGAGGGGAGGCAAGAAGATTCACCTTTAACATTATCTCCAGGTGATTCGTATGGACTTAGTATGTGAGACCCAGATGTCTAATTGTAAAATCTCATTAAAGTCTGAGATTTTATGATTTTAGAATATTTGAAATATATAAAAAAAAAGCCTACACAGAGGCAATATGTTAAGGGTGCAGTGATCCAGACTGTATTCTTTGACACTGTTTTACCAACTGAGCACAAAGGGGAAGTGACTTCTTTTGTCCCTCTTCTATTTTTGCCATTGGTTAGGAGAATTTCTCCTCAGTCACATATGTAGCCTAATCGGCTGCTATCAGAGAAGTTTCCTGAGCATGTTAAAGTGTGCACGGAGATGCTTTTTAGTAGATGCCTGTGGAGTTGATGGCTCACATGCTGCCTTGATCTAGGGCCTGTGGGATTCATTCCGTGTTTTTGATGGTGCACTAAATGGCACCTGACTCCTTGTATGAGTTCAGGAGTCTTTCCTGCTGTTTAATTCATCCTCAGGGAGTGACTTTGGAATTGGGAAGACTAGAGTTAATGCTTCTGGTATAGTTACTTTACTTGTGCAAATAGATATATTTTTTCAAAAATACTATTTCCCACATGAGAACAGATATTGAGAAGACCTGACAGATTTTTATTCTTTACAAAGCAAGTAAATTTTTTCCTGTCTCTATTCTCTTGTTCTATATTTATTAGCATAATACATGCCTGTAGAAAATTTGGAAACATATAGACAGATAAAGTGATATTAGAAACCTCAACAATCCTATCACTTAGATCTACTCATTGTTGACACTCCTGAAGGTTCCTGATGCATTTTCATAGTTGAGACACACAGTACTTACTATTCTAATCTTTTTAAAGTAACATTATTTGAAAGTATTTTTATCAGTTACATAATACCCTCTCCTATAGATTCATAGTATAATTACACATTACTGTTACAGAGAATTAAGGCTCTTTCTAACTCTGCTTCATTGTGGATACATATTTAACTGTATTTCTTACTATTTGCTGAAGAAAATAAAGTCACTGAAATATGCTTGCTGAAAATAACAGTATTTTTCCAACTATTGATACATTTTGGAAAGTCATTTTTCATAGTCTTTGCTTTTTATTGCAAAACTAGCAAACATGAACCTTGAGAGAAAACACTTATAATGTCTCTCAATATTCTGAGATATTTGATGCAATGACTTAAAAAAAATTATATGGTAGTAGAATTTATGGCAACTACTAAATTGATATATTGAAAATCTAGAGAAATTGTGGTATCAAAAATACTCACTGTATTTTTAACATCATGCTATGACTTTGGAAAGTCCTATAATATAGAGAAACATTAGATGACTATTAAGGAGCTGGTGGTAAATATAAATACTGGATGTAGGAGAACTTTACAGAAATAGGAAAGACTTAAACATATAAAGAGGTTACAATTAAGAAATAGATCTGAAAAGAAAGGGGCTCTCTAAATCTCAAGCTGATAGAAAGATATTTGAATTTCTCAAATATTTCTAAGTTAGATTCACATATTACTAAGGTAGATTCCTGGTTTCTTGGTACAGAGAAATAAAGAATCTAGGATAACTATGATTTACATATAGTATAATCATGAAACGGAGAAGGCAATGGCAAGCCACTCCAGTACTCTTGCCTAGAAAATCGCATGGACAGAGGAGCCTGGTGGGCTGCAGTCCATGGGTCGCTACTAGTCGAACACGACTGAGTGACTTCACTTTCACTTTTCACTTTCATGCATTGGAGAAGGAAATGGCAATCCACTCCTGTGTTCTTGCCTGGCGAATCCCAGGGACGGCAGAGCCTGGTCGGCTGCCGTCTATGGGGTCGCACAGAGTCGGACACGGTTGAAGCGATGTAGCAGCAGCATAATCATGAAAAGATTAAAAGATAATACTGACCAAAAAAATGGAAAGAGTCTACCCCCCTAACTCACCCACAAAAGGCAAAAAAGGAGTAGTTTTATTCATGCATTCTAAAACAGATGAAAGAAAGAGAAACATTTAGGAAGGGAAAGGGTCGCTAAAAAGTGGTCAATAGCTGGAAGTTAGCCATGACTAAGGCTACGGTTTGGTTTCTGAGGCTGGATAAAGGGAATAGATGTACTTTAATATTGCCAGGAAAGAGGTAATTTTGCAGCCCTGCTTTGTATTAAGTGCCAATCCTTATTTTAGCAGGAGAATGGCTCATTAACTGTACCACCATGGTCCTAGGTAAACCCTTTAGCTTAGTAAACTGGACGATTTCAGCACAGGCACCTGGGATCCTTCCTAGTTGAGACCAGCTCACAAATGGACATCTGGATCATCACCAACTAGGCTGGACTGTCCAGAATGCTTTCTTACTCAGAACCACATATCTCAGCACAACGTGTCCTAGATCCAGTCCTTAGCTTAGTCACCATTGACATTGCCTTTTCACAAGAAAACACAAGACAAGCATTTTATTTCTAAGAAATAGAATATGAACTTCTCAGATCGCAGTTCTCTGGGGGGAGGGGTGGGAGGTCTAGAATTCCTTAAATCCCAAATGAAAGGAGCTTAGTCAGCATTGTGAAAGTGAAGTTTAATGTTTACATTTATTTTAAGATTCGATTAGGTAGACATTTGATTTCATAATTGTGCTCTCAATCAGGCTCAGAATCCAACTCATGTCTTTTTGTGTGTGTGTGTGTGTGGGGATATTAGTGTGCAATAAATCATGTGGTTATAAAACAGCCTCAAGATAGATATTCAAGGTAGACATTCAATCAGGTTTTTTAAACAGTTCATTATCAGTTCCTGGAAGCAATATTCAACACTCATGGACAAAGTGGAGTCTTGAACAAAGGAGCCTGGGAAGCAACTATTTCATCTGCATAGAAATGATACTTACTGCAACGGCTCTATCCTGGGTAGGGCCGGGCTTGGAGGTGAATAGGGACATAAGGGCATCAAAGCTACAGAAGCATTCAAAGACTGCAAAATAAACAAAATAAGTGCTGTAAGGAAAAACTGAGCAGAATGTTAAGTGATTCAGCAGAGTTTTATGACGCCTGAAAATTCCTCGGGCAGACTCTGGAATCTGATGGAGAATGAAGATGGGGTGATTTTTGTGTAATTTGAAAGGTTACAACAACAGATTCCGCAAGAGTAGTTGCTGTTAGAATCCTGAGAAGCCTCTGGCATGCCGCTTCTGATTTTTAAAAAAATTCATTACATGATATCAAATATATCTCCTTCAACTCAAATAATAGTTTACCAAGTACTCACCAAACCCAGGCATAAGACACAGGCTTTGCTCAGATGCATCACATAAGGTGAACTAACAAACTAGAAACAAGTATTTCAAATTACAGAGAGAACAAATTGAGTTGCAATGTTAGTTTTCTGACCATAAAATGTACTAGCCCATAGACTCATCACCTAAAGGAAGTGAGTAAGATGTATCTTGGAGAAGGCAATGGCACCCTACTCCAGTACTCTTGCCTGGATAATCCCATGGATGGAGGAGCCTGGTAGGCTGCAGTCCATGGGGTCGCTAAGAGTTGGACACGACTGAGCGACTTCACTTTCACTTTTCACTTTCACACATTGGAGAAGGAAATGGCACCCCACTCCAGTGTTCTTGCCTGGAGAATCCCAGGGACAAGGGAGCCTGGTGGGCTGCCATCTATGGGGTCACACAGAGTCGGACACGACTGACGTGACTTAGCAGCAGCAGCAGCAAGATGTATCTACAGGGCTTCCCAGGTGGCTCAGATGGTAAAGAAAATGCCTGCAATGCAGGAGACCCTGGTTCAATTCCTGGGTCAGGAAGATCCCCTGGATTGGGAAATGGCAACCCACTCCAGTATTCTTGCCTGGGAAATCCCATGCACAGAGGAGCCTGGTGTGCACAGTCCATGGGGCTGCAGAATCAGACACACCAGAGCACACAAGCACAGGAGCATTACTACAATCACTTAAAATTTGTTGAACAAAACATGGAAGGACACTTGGGAGGAAATAAGCAGGAATATGAAAGTTTTCCATCTTCTGTTTCAACTCTGTGTGTGTGTGTTAGTCATTCAGTCATATCTGATTCTGTGTGACCCCATGGACTATAGCCTGCTAGGCTTCTCTGTCCATGGCGTTCTCCAGGCAAGAACACTGGAGTGGGTTGCCATTCCCTTCTCCAGGGGACCTTCCCAACCCAGGGATCAAACCAAGGTCTTGTGCATTGCAGGCAGACTCTACCATCTGAGCCACCAGGGAAGCTTCTCTATGTTATCTTAATTTCATAGTCCATCCTGCTCTCTTTATATGCTTTTTCCACCTCCAATTGAAATATAGATGTATGGAAGTACTTTTTTTAACATTTGTATATTATTAAATTTTGCCTGGTTTTTTAGATAGGACATATGATGTAATAGACTAGAAACCAATATATTTTATTTTTCCTCTCTTATTTTCAGAAGTATACACACACTCATCACACTAATACATCTGATTTTTGTAACAGTCTATTCCTTAAAAATCAGTCATCATCAATAGGCTCATTAGCAAACAGAGACTGCTACGGGAAATTTTCTTACACACTGGAAGGAGTAAATCATCCTCTGCCCATAAATGTATTTGCTATTCTGATAGTTTTAAACTGGATTTTATATAGTTGCCACAGGCTAGAGTCTCATACTGAATAGTTCAGAGTTCTGATTCCTGTAGAGTTGCACATTAGGATAATCAGACTAGTGTAGTTTGAGAAATTACATGGGGCTTGAGATATTTTAAGAATTTTGGCATATAAAATCACTTGGCAATGGTCCACATCAACCAACATGTAAAAGATTTGAAAAAAACAAATGAGTAACAGTTTGTAATCCTTTAAATGAGATATTCCTGGTAGGCAATCCTCAAGTGAATGGAATTTTTTTCCAGTAATTCAATGAAGACTAAACTATTTTTAAGGTCCCACAGATGAAAAAAATATACAGTAGAGAAATATAAGATTGAAAACCTCTGCTATTTTTAATTTTGAGTCTTCAAAATAAGTTTCTTAAAACCTGTATCTAAGTAACTGTCAAGATGTTTCTATTAATGCTTTATATATTATTTTATACAAAGTGCCATGAAAATTTCTTAACCTTATGAGCTATTATCTCTATTCTATAGATGAAGAAGCTGAGCCTTAGTAATACTGTGTGTGTTAGTCCCTCAGTGGTGTCAGACTCTTTGCGACTCCATAGGGGATTGTTGCTCACCAGGCTCTTCTGTCTATGGAATTCTCTAGGCAAGAATACTGGAGTGGTTAGCCATGCTCTTCTCTAGGGGTTCTTCACAACCCAAGAATTGAACTCAGGTCTCCTGCATTGCAGGTAGATTCTTTACAGTGTGAGCTACCAGGGTAGCTCCTGATATTAGTATTAGTAATTGTGAAAGTGAAATTCACTCAGTCATGTCTGACTCCTTGCGACCCAATGGACTATATAGTCCATAGACTTCTCAAGGCCAGAATACTCAAGTGAGTAGCCTTTCCCTTCTCCAGAGTATCTTCCCGACCCAGGAATCCAACCGGGATCTCAACACCAGTCAAGCTACCAGAGAAGCCCAATATACCTGATTATTAAATGGGAGAGCTAGGATAAGACTCCACACTTGCAGTGTCTTGTCCTTTTGAATACTGTAAATATCATTTTGATCTGATTGGATGCACTTTGATTAGTTCACATTGTAGGGGAGCAAAACTAGGCTCTCTAAAATGTCTCTTTAGCATGCAGATTATTTTGAGTGGAAAATAATCAACACACAAAAGGCTCTGGAAAAAACTTTGATCTGTCCTCACCCCACCAATTGCTTGAGGAATTTAAAAAGGAGGGCCTGTTGGAGGAAGGAAGTTCTCACCAGAGATATCTGCAGTGAATATGAGCATCTGTTGTGGGGGAAAGTCTTAGACGTCAGAGTCCACTCTGTCTTCAGTTGTCTCTTCAAGGACCCCGCAAACATTTGTTTATCAAATATTTGTTTTTCCATCTCCATGTCAATTGCTTTCCTCCCCTCTGAAGTCCCAAATTCCTGTTCCCAACATCCTCTTTTGCTTTCCACTGAAGATGGTATTTAAGGTAAAGACTGGCCATTTTCATGAGTTACTCAATTCTCCTGGGTGTCTTCCATGTAAACATGTAATTAAGTTTGATTTTCTCCTATTAATTGGTATCATGCCAATTTAATTCTCATGCCAGCCAGAAGAACCTAAAAGGGTAGAAGAAATTTTCTTCCTCCCCAAAAATGTGTATGGAAAATTGGAGGACTCTCCAGTACATTTTGAACTTGTACCTATTTTTTTAAATACATACAATTTGAGTTCATTCCTACTGTTCTATTCCAAACATCTACTTTAGTCTCATACATATCTTAATTTTAGAAATGGTGAAACAGCTTGAGCTGTCCTCTCTTGGAAGTATGTTTACCTCACTATCATCTCAGCAAATTATTTGTAATTTAACCCTGCTTTCAAATGCTCATGTTTCAGATAGTCCTATTATTAGGGGAGAATTTATTTAGTCAAAGGGGAGCTCATGCACAAATGAGAAGATGTGTTCTGAAATATTATTGCAGTTTTTTTCTACAGTACAGTAACAAGAATCTCACCATTTTCTGAATCCAAAATAAGACTTAGGGCTTGAAAATCTTGACATACAATTAAATACAATACCTGAGATTCAGAAAGCTGTTGGAAATCCAAGATATCAGATAGCCAAGATATCAGGCGTAGAAAAACATAGTCATATTCTGGTCTTTGCTGACCTAGAATATGATGCATTATTTTGGGGGAGAGGAATAAATATTCAGCTTTCTCTTTTTCTTTATAGCATATCATCATATGTTCATTTAAAAAACATGAAGTATATTAATTTGTATAAGAGCAAGAATTGTGTGTAGTTATGTTATGTTCAACACAGGCAATTTACCTGGTACATAATAAATATTCATTTATAATTATTCAATATGTGAATGATCATACAAATAAAATAATGAATTAATGGTTAACTAGCTGATTGCCAAAGAATTGATGCTTTTGAACTGTGGTGTTGGAGAAGACTCTTGAGAATCCCTTGGACTGCAAGGATATCCAACCAATCCATTCTAAAGGAGATCAGTCCTGGGTGTTCATTGGAAGGACTGATGCTAAAGCCGAAACTCCAACTTTGGCCACCTCATGTGATGAGTTGACTCACTAGAAAAGACTCTGATTCTGGGAGGGATTGGGGGCAGGAGGAGAAGGTGACGACAGAGAATGAGATGGCTGGATGGCATCACCGACTCAATGGACATGAGTTTGAGTGAACTCCAGGAGTTGGTGATGGACAGGGAGGCCTGGCATGCTGTGATTCATGGGATCACAAAGAGTTGGACAGGACTGAGTGACTGAACAGAACTGAACTGATCCTAAGATCCAAATGCTATCTCCTTTGCCTATTTGAACAAGTGACTTCTAGAACACCATCTAAAAATATGTCCCAAATAACAGTTCCCTTGCAAGGATCAAATGACATGGAGAATACAGAAATCTTTGCAAAACTTTATATACATTTTAGGCTATGTTGAAAAAGGACAAAAACCTCTCTGAGATTATTTCAAATCCACAATTTTAGGTCAAATGCCAACATTATTAGTGATTTTCAGAATATCTTCTTTGAAGGGAATATATGAATATAAATTTTGTAATTTAAAAATTTCTATATTGTTATATGTGTTTATTTGTGTTTTTTCCTTTTAAACATTCAAAACAGCTTTTCCTTGGAAGTATTTACTCCATATTTCCATAGTATAAAGTATGTTACTTTTAAAAATTCAAATTGATCTATTAGATAAATTGTAAATCCATTTGTTTAATCTACTGCCTCTTTCCTCACAGATTTCAACCAGGTAATAGCAATGATTATTTCTATGATTTGGATAAGGAACACAAAGTTTAAATGCAGTATCTATTGTCCTAGATCAGAAATATCTGTTGGTACCATGACCTATTTTAATTCTTATAATTATTGTACATATATATTTATTGTATGACATGTATAATAAGAAGCATTTTATTTTAGAAAATAAAATGAAATTATAGTTATAGAAATTATAATATAATGAAATTATGTTATAATTATAGAAGAAATTATGCTACAAGGATATTAGAAAATATAGGATATTTCACATTGTGCTATCAGTAGATTCCAGCTAAATTGAATTTAAAATACTAGAAAAAAATGGATTTCACTTTCCTTCTTGAATGTAGAGAATGATATGCAATATGCAATATATGCAAAATGGATATTGAACCAAATACTTGTTTTATAGAAAATGCATTGCAAGCTTTTCTCAAAGGCTATTTTCTTCTGTAATACTGCCAAGTCCAATGTGATCTTAGTTTGGCTGAAGTATCCCAGTCATCACATTAGGAAAAATGCACAGTTAGATACTTTTTTTCAAATTTCAAGAGCTTACCAGAAGTTATATGCTGCCCTTCTGCCATTCCATATAAGACAGCTCAAGTTTGCTAAAGGAAAAAGAAAAGTTTCATTTATTTTTTAATGTAGAAAAATTGTTTTATGGTGGCAATAAAAGGGACAAGAAACAAAATTGCACTAAATCTTACAAATTTGACAAATTAGTAAGATTTTTAAAAAATTATTGGCCTATTATTTATAATGCTGTGTTAGTTTCAAGTGTATAGAAAAGTTATTCAGTTATACTATACATATATTCATTCTTTTTTAGGTTTTCTTCTCATATAGGTTATAACAAAATATTGAGTGGAGCTCCCTTTGTTATACAGTAGAGCCTTGTTGATTATATGTCTTCTATACAGTAGTGTGTGTATTTTCATCCCAAGTTCCTGATTTATCCTTTCCCCCTCCATGTTTCCCCTTTGGTTTGATTTCAATATCTCTAAGTCTGTTTCTGTTTTGTGAATAAGTTCATTTGTAACGTTTTTGAAAATTAGATTCCTCATGTGAGTGCTACTATATGCTATTTTTAAGTCTGAAAAAATTTTGTCTATTCTTATTATAAATAGCTTACTTTGAAGAAAATAAATTAATAATGCTCAAGAAATGATGTATCCTAATAAATAGATGACACTTTATTTGACAAAGGTATTTTGAACTTCTCTACCACTTCCTCCAAGAGTTCATGGTGGAATTTATTGAAAATTAAATGGCATAAAATTAATTCATTTTGACTCCTATGGAAGATAAGATGTCAGGATACATCTTCAAAATGAGTATTTGCAGATGATTTTTCTTTAAACATTATAACTTATTTTTATTAAATTTTGTCCCTGTAATATACAAAAAGAAAGATGAATATTGGTGGGATTTTCCAAGCAAGAATACTGGAATGGCTTGTTATTTCCTCTCCAGCAATCTTCCCAACCCAGGAATTGAACCTGCAGCTCCTGCTGCAACTCCTGCATTGGCATGCAGATTCTTTACTGCTGAGTCACCAGGGAAGTCTATATTGAAGTTCATAAAATGCAAATAGTTCTATCACCAATTATATACCCATTTTTAACCCACTTGTCTCCTTCTTAAAATTTTTGGAGATTGGTATTATAGATAATTATTCCCAATATATATATAGAAATCTTCCAAAAACATACCTTAAACATCAATCTGTCAAGAAGTACTGTTCCTCTTTTCCTCTCTCTCTTCCTCTTCCTCCTTTTTTATTGCTTTTGGGATTGAGCTGACCCTACAGTCAGGTCAGGGGCACATTCTCAGAAAATTGAAAGATTTTTTTTTGAGCTATATTATTTGTGAAGCTTTATTCTAGCAACTCACTAATATAATAGTGAAGAGAATGTTCAAACTGTCTGTCTTCAGGAAATTAACTTTCAAGCAAGTAAAAAATTAAAAACATAATAATAAATGTAGTTTAACACAACATGATTTCATGGTGTTATATGAAGAGATTAAAATGAAATAAGATGGTGGAATGTAATACAGGTGAGGTGGTAATGTATTCAAGAATGGTGCTATTTCACTGGAAGGCTCAGAGATGTTTCTTGGTGAAAGTGACCTTTAGGCAGAGATCTGAAAGGTGAAGAAAAGGAGACACCATGGCTGACTGTGTGTGAAGAGGATTTTAGGCAAGATTCTAAGAAAGGAAAGTGGAAAACCAAAAAGCCCAATGTGGCTCCTCTGGAAGTGGTGTGTGCAAAGAGATGAGGTGGGAAAAAGGCAGAAGCCTATAGGCTGTGGTGAGCAGTTGTATAAGATGAGTTAAAAGTAAGAGAGATCTTCTTATATAAAATGACATTCAGTTCAGTTCAGTCGCTCAGTTGTGTCCGACTCTTTGCGACCCCATGAATCACAGCATGCGAGGCCTCCTGGCACACACTAAATTCTTCATGAGTACATCAAAAGATGTCATAAAAACCATGTGGAGATGGGCAACTGATATCTGCAGATTCATTTTTATTATTAATCATATGAGAAATAAGAGGAAGATGTGACCTCTTCCTTCTAGTGAATGTTTAACTCAGTTATTCATGATCAAGTTTACTGTTCCTAAGTTAACACATAAAAACTGTTTGACCCGTGTCTAAGTGTGAACACCCAATGAACTAGTACTGTCTACCTTCACCTGGACTGTTCATAAGGCTGGACCATGTTTGTCCCTGGGCCTCTCCCTCTCTCATCTTTCATCACAACTTTCATGGACATTCTCCTCCTACTCTACCTCCAATTCACTTGTCTTTGCTGATGACCATCTTTCAAAGAGTTGAAGAAAATACAAATCATCAGAGTTCCTTCAGCTCACTCTTCTCCCTGCCTTCAGAATAAATTCAGTATTTATGTTCTTTCCTCTGAACTTAACAGCAAGAAATTTCCTTCCCTATCCTTTATTTCCAGAACAATCTCTTCACTTGATTCTGACTCCCATCCTACACGCCTTATCCAAGAGTTTGCTTTTTAGTTTTGTTTTTCTCATATTTCATTAGTCTCCAACCCTTCTTCTCTTCTTTTCCCTCCTGCAGTTCTACCTCCCTTCAACTTTCCCTTTTTCCATTTATCTTTCCATTTACCTTTCTTCTTTGAAGATGTTAAACTTATTTAAATATCTAAGCATGAAACAAAATAAATAGTTGAAAATCTTTCTACTGCATTAATTCCCCTTCCCTCTAGACTCACAATCCTATTTGCTGTTTCCTTTTACCACGCAAATCTTTTGTTATAAGAGTTGACTTTATCTGGTTTTATTCCCACAAACCTGATTGACATTTCATCATATAATATGAAGGTTCTTCTTTCATCTCCTTTCTTAAACATGTTCACTAAATTTACCTCTTTTCCACATTCATATAGAAAACTTTACTACATTTTACTGAACCCAATGATCTCTTTTGATTCTCATTCTTTTGACTTATACTTTATGATATTGTTGACTGTCTCTTGAAAAATATTTTTTCAGCAGCATTAGTGAAAAAAAAATCAATATATAAAGAAGTGCACATATTTAGTGTGTACAATCTGATATGTCTAGACACAGGCAAACACCCATGAAACCATCACCACAACCAAAGTGATAGACATATATAGTACCTCACACATTTCCTGTGTTCCTTTCTTTGTTTTGTCATAAGAATATTAACATAAGACTTACTTTCAAATTTTGAAGTGTATACATCATGCAGTTAATTATAGGAACAATATTGTACAACAGAGATACAGAACTGATTCATCAAATGTAACTGAAACTTTATATCCATCAGTTGGAAGAAGAGTATACACTGGAGAACATAAAGGCTTTAGCTGTGAGCAAAGGAGGAGGAAGTATCCTTTGTTTTGAGGAAACCTCTCCTTCTTTCTTCCTGTTTTTTTAGTCTCTTGATAGTTTCTCCTCCTTAGCCCACAGCTTAAACATTTACGTTTTTCAGGGTCTATGCTTCTACTTCTCTTTTTACTTTGTATATGTGCTGCATGGTGACTACAGAACATGGCTCAAACTGATTCAATGTCTGTCTTCCCTTCACTTCCTTCTTTTTTTTAAAATTAATTAACTTATTTATTTTTATTTTTTTATTGGAGGCTAATTACTTTACAATATTATATTGGTTGGTTTTGCCATACATTGACGTGAATCCGTCCCAGGTGTACATGTGTTCCCCTTCTTGAACCCCCCTCCCACTTCCCTCCTCCCCATATCCTCCCTCTGAGTCATCGCCATGCACCAGCCCTGAGCATCCTGTATCATGCATTGAACCTGGACTGGTGATTTGTTTCACATATGACAATATATATGTTTCAATGCCATTCTCCCAAATCATCCCACCCTCACCCTCTCCCACAGAGTCCCAAAGACTCTTCCATACACCTGTGTCTCTTTTGCTGTCTCATATACAGGGTTAAAGTTACCATCTTTCTAAATTCCATATATATGCGTTAGTATACTGTATTTGTGTTTTTCTTTCTGGCTTATTTCACTCTGTATAATAGGCTTCAGTTAAATTCCTATTGTGACAATGATAAGACTTATACAAACCCCTCACGTAGGAACCTCAGCATTTTAAATCTCTTCCTTCAATACCCATACTCAATCAGGAACAAAATCCTCCAGATTAAGTGCTTCTCAAACTATCTGTGGTAAAATAAACATGTTTTAATGACTCTATATGACTCTATCTTTTCCATGTATGCCCTAATTTCATTCTATTTTAATAGTTGCTTAACTGATGGTACTACTTCTTGACTTTCCCTAATCTTTGTTTTTATTCATTCTGAAGTTCTTTAAAAATTTCTTTCACTCTCATTCTTATAACAACATAAAACAACGTCAACCACACCTGCTGTTTCCTGCCAAGCCCTTACACAACTCTTCACAAATTCACTTCAGACCATAGCTCAAACTACACAGAATTCACTGATCCACAAATATGTCGCTTTATTTTCATAAGCTGTTCCCATGTCCTGGAATGTCCTTCAACATCTTAACCATCTGGCAAAATCCAGTTAGCTTCAAGGCCTGGATCACACATCATCTCACTCATCATCTTTTCTGACAAGTATTTTGTAAACAGTCCAGGCCTACTTAACTTTCATGAATAATAAAAAAACATGAGCTCTGGAGTGACTCAATTTGGATTCAGCCATTGATAGTCAAGAGTCATATTTTCAGTCATATTTCATATTTAAAATTCTCTGAGCTTCAACTTCTTATCCTCAAGCATCAAAATAATATCAATACTATTGAGTATTGCTGCTCAAATAAAAGATGTGCAGATTATAAATCAATCTGTGTAGTACTTGGCACACAGAATGCAGATAATAGTAAAAAATTTTTGGCCTCATTTATAATGTTTTCAATATTTTTATTGTTTAATTATAATTTCATTATTATATATCTACCTCTATCCATTTTAATGCTACTTTAATGTTCTTTCATCTTTTTATTTAGTATAGTACTAGGATGGAAATAAAACAGATATCCTATATATGTTTGATGAGTATGAATTAATAGCTTGCAAGAGATAGCAGAGGAAGAAAGCCATTTTCCTCTCATAAACACCCACTTTCCTTTTGCTTGTTAATTAGAATCTAAGTTTTGTTGGTTTTTGACATGTATTATTTGGACATTTGTATAGATGTTTTAATGAAAAACAGTCTTAACACTGTCTATAATGACTGTCTATTATACGGCTTAACTTTCATCATAAGAACAAAACAAGAAAACAAGTTACTTTAATTGAAAGATATTTTAGGTGTGCATCTCAGCAGGGCAAATCATATCATCAGTCAATTGCTACGTTTATTCCAAATCCTAAGAAGAAAGTTCCGGTATCCCCAAAGTCTGTCAATCTAGACCCTGCAAGAGGGCCACATCACCACAGGAGGATAGCACCCAATTCACGAAAAGTTTTAAGTGTTTTCTACAGTCATTTATTTCTGAACTTTTAGGGGCTTTTTAAATCATGCTTATTTAGTATAAATTTGTAATCAGATAAATACACCTGAGTGTGTGTGTGTGTGTTCATTCTCTGTAGGTAAAAATAGAAACTCTTATTTGGTCCATTCTATTTTACTCTTAGAGAAAAGTTTTGCTCTAGAAATTTTTGATCTGTGGCAGCAGATACTGCAGTACACAGAGGTCAAGAGAAAGAAGAAAGAATCAGTGAGATGTGGCAGAATCATGTTTTGCATTTATATTACTCATAAAGAAATGTTGTAGACTATGGTAATATATTTAATAGGGAGGATCCTGAATTAATGTCCTGTTTTCTAAGGGAAAATATTAAGAGGTTATTTTCTTCAAAGCACAGAGAGAGTAGATAATGTTAAATTACCAATTTGGAATTGAATTTACATAAATAAGAGGATATAGAAAAATAATTTTAAAACACACATTCGTAATTTTGAGTCTGTTTAAAAGGTCAAGACAAGAGATAACTAATTCAGGAAAAAGTTTATCTGTGTGCCTTAGGCAGCTTTTAAAGGAAAGATAAACTTTTGCATTTCAGTTTCAAACTATATTCTAAGGCACATGATAAGCCATTTGGTAGACTTATCTTGTTTGTTAGAATGACCATTGAGGAAAGGAATAAAATTATATCCATCTGAAAAAATAAGCTTACTATTGAAATGGAGTATTTACCTTTCCATCTGAATTCTGTTAGACGGTTCATTAGAAATTTTTTCAAAGAAAAACAATGCCTATTTCAATAAATTAAACATTTAGACATTTTGTTTGAATCTCATTTCTAAAGTTCTGACACCAAACATATATGAAATCTAGAAAGTAAATAACTTGATTGTGAATACAAGGAAAATTTATATTATAAACTGGGTTTTTTAATTCTATGTAGCACCTATTGGATGACCGAAGAATTCATGTTGATCATACTGTTGGTGACCATTTGTTTTTCATTGTTTTGTGTCAAAGATGTATAGGGGTGTGTGTTCCTGTGTGTGATAGAAGGAGAGAGAGAACATAATACTTCCTAATCTGTCCAATAAAAAGGTCAATCCGTTACAAGGTGTGAGAATATTATTTACTTTCTTCCTTGGAAAACATCTGAAACTGACAGGAGTATGGGATACCAATTTTATCATGTGTCTCTGACATCAGAAAGGGAGGCAAAGAGACCATTATAAGAATCAGAGAATACAGTTAATAGGTTCCTTTTTTGCCTTAATTCCGTGAATACAGCAAACAATGGACAGCAAAATGTACTTAAGATTAATGAGGAAACTATTCTGTCAATTTGAAAATAGAGTAATGCTGTCAAAACGGTAGAGTTTCAGTTATCTGAACATAACAATTTCCGATTCCAAAGATCCTGCACCTTCAGTTCTCAGGTTCTCCTGTCTTTCACACCTAGTCGGCTTGTTGCCAGGAGAAAATGCACAGCTGTTAACTGACATTTATTTTAAGATGTTCCCTTGTCTGCTTGTACTCTGGTGCAGTCCTGTGACTCAAACTTGAGGAAGATGGAAAGATCAAATTACACAGCTCACTTTTTTGTGCCTGAAGTTTTGATCTCCTAACAGAACATTTCAAATTAAAAAGATCATTTTTATAACTAGGAAAGGTGAGAAATAAAAACAGTAGTTCCCCAGGCATAACTCCATCATTACATATGCTGTACTATTTTGAAATTTGCTAATTATTTGTCTGTCTCCCTCACTAAACCAAGAGCTCCTTATAAGACTGCATTTTGTTCATCTTTTATTCCCAGATTATTTAATAATGTCTTTCCCATAGGAAGGTACTTAATGTATGTTTTCTTAAATAAAATGAAAAGATCACAAAAACAAAGGCATGATATGCTGATATATTATGGGGGAAATGCTGATTTCAATTTTAAAGCTTCTACATTTAATTTCTAAAATCTTTGCACTTTATACAAACTATAGCTAGAAATTAAAATGTATAGTAAACTTAATTGAGGCTTAAAACACTTTAAAAATAAGTGTTTTCAATTATGATTGTAGTATGTATTTTATTCTATTCCATTATTTTATATAAATATAATATTTTTAAATAATTACCTTCAGCTGGAAAAATGATTCCTTAAATTATGTCACCTAAGTTTGTGTGAGTATATATATGTACATGTGTGTGCCTGCATGTATATTTGTATAGTAGTATGTCAATGTATTTAAGATATATATCTAACATATATTCTATACTATAGAGTATACATTATAGGTATATATGTAAATTTAAGATAACAGATTTTCCTCTACCTGCAACCAGGTTACATCCTGACAAATTCATTGTAACTTGAAAATATTAGGTCAAAAATACACTTAATGCACCCACCCTACTGAGTATCACAGCTTAGCCTAGCTATTCTCAGAAAACTTACCTTAGCCTACAGTTGGGCA
Source organism: Moschus berezovskii (assembly GCF_049115385.1). Taxonomy (NCBI): domain Eukaryota; kingdom Metazoa; phylum Chordata; class Mammalia; order Artiodactyla; family Moschidae; genus Moschus; species Moschus berezovskii. Next base: position 27,984,041 of record NC_142472.1, read on the forward strand.
AACTTATCTAATATAAAGCCTATTTTATAATAAAATGTTGACTATCTTATGTAATTTATTGATTACTGAACTGAAAGTGAAAAACAGTGATTGTCTGAGTACAGAAAGTCTGTAGGTCTATGGGTTTTTCATCTTCATGATCATATGGCTGCCTGAGTGCTAAGACTCCTTGCCTCATCTCAAAATCACAATGGAGAATATATGGAACCACATATGGCCAGCCTGGGAACAGACCAAAACTCAAAATTTGAAAAATGATTTCTATTGAATGCTTATCACTTTCATGGCATCCTAAGGTCAAAAAAGTTATTAAGTTGAACCATTTTAATCAGGGGACTTTCTGTATAGATATATATCTCTATATAGATTTAAGATTATAGATATTTATCTCAAATCAATCTACACACAAAGATGCACAAATATTCAACATGCAATTGGTAATTTTCAACATGTAATTGTTAATTATATATCTTTATTATAGAAATATAGTAATGCCATATTTGGGAACTAAAATGTTAGAGTTACAGCTGGTAATTCACATAGGATTATTCCTTTAAAAAACCCAAACAACTTATGTAAGTTTTAGTCCCAGTAGCTAAGTTACAAAGAACAGAAAATTGTGTATATGTGTATTTGTGTGCACACATGGAAGACTTTTATTTTAGAATCCAGAAACACAGGGTTCTAAACACACAGGCCACTTACGGAACCATAGCTTTCTTTTAATTTGACCAGATCTTTTCTGAAGAGGATGGATAAAAGGAGTAAGACTATTTCCTAATCAATAGCTTTCATCAACAAAGTCTATGTGTGTGCACATATGCACTTGAAGAAGAATTGCGTGTTAGATAGTATTTCTATTTTAAAACTACGTTTTAGTGTTTTATTTAGTGGGGAAAGGTCTTAAAGGTATAAAGAATTTAAGAATTCAATTTTAATGGACAATGTAATTTCTGAATTCTGATTTTTCCCTTGAACATGGAATATTATTTATTCAGAACATGTTAACTGATCACTTAACAAATGACAATCTATATCTAATTCATCTAATGTAAGAAACTGTCAATTTCACTTCCTCTGCTCTGAATCCCTTGTATTTACATTGCTCAGAAAACAAAGCATTGCTTCATTTGCTGTAGACTAATTGTTAAGAAGACTTTGCAGTTATTTTACAGCATTACATGTTGTGTTTTATGGTATATAATGGGAGTTTTTAAGGGTAATTTACTATTTGCCTCTATTGCAGCAACAAATAGTCACAAAACATTTTGCAGCATGCTGGCACCTGCACAAGGCTGTGATTTATGAATATGCTAATGAGGTTGCATCCAGAACTGGCAAAAATTCAGGACTCACACACAATTACGGTTCTGGCAGCCCTCAATGCTATGATACCAAGCCTGACAAGAAATATTTAGGTTAATTAATACAAGGTGTGGCTTCTTACATTTAGAATGTAAAACATGTTTAATATTATAAGTATTTGGGAATCAGGATGTTTTATTTATTGCAATGGTTTTCTCACTGTTATTGTTGAAATATTTAACATAGGTTTTAAGAATTATTTAGTACTACTTAATTCTGTTAATTACCTGAAAGATTACTTTCTCTGCCAAGCTTGTTGTATAAATAAATACCTGCTATGATTTTATTCCTTGTTACAAAGCAATGTTAGATGCCAGAAGTGGTCCCTAATATTTTCAGAAAAAGAAGAGATTCCTACGTTTTACCTAATGTGTGGTACAGTCATTTTCTGAAGCTGCAAGAAGCTCAGCTTACAAAGCAGTACTTTCCTTCAATAATATAGCAAGTTCCTAGATTTTCCATTTCTGCTGAACAAAAGACTTCTCGTAAATCTTATAAGTGTTTATTAGTGTTGGAAGCTTCTTCCAAATGTAAAAGCACATAAATATTCAGAAGTTTACCACAACGTTACCTCTCTTTAATGACTGAATTGAGATGGTTCAACAAAAGCAAAGCTGAGACAAAATAAAACAGGCCTGCCTGGAGCCAAATCATATTAAACCCAGAGCCCTCTACTCCATCATGTGTGGAGTTCCATAGCATGCTTAGTAGTTCTTTGGTTTTATGGTTGTTTTGTCTCATTTATCATAAATTCGCATATATTTATTCTTAAGTTTAATATTTTTTTATGCATCTCTGAAAAATCACTGTATACATAGAGAAAAAAGCAAATAGTCCAACTTGATAGCTATCCCAGATGAATTTAATTCTTTCATTCTAACACACAGTCATCATTCTTGAGACTGGTCATCCTTAACTTCTCTTTTTCTACTCGAACATGACTGAGAATACCATCGACCATCATTAGAAACAGCGGCTTCTCAACTGTTACTTTCATGGGAGTCAAGATGGAGGGATTGGTTTTTTTCAGAATTTGAATTTGAAAAGGCACTTCAGACAACCCTGTCTCCTTTCTCTTATTTTTGACTTAAAGATCAACATTCAGAAAACTAAGATCATGGCATCTGGTCCCATCACTTCATGGCAAATAAATGGGGAAACAGTGGAAACAGTGACAGACTATTTTTTTGGACTTCAAAATCAATGCAGATGGATGACTGCATGGACACCTTATCTTTGACAAAGGAGGCAAGAATATAAAATGGACAAAACACAGTCTCTTTAACAAGTGGTGCTGGGAAAACTGGTCAGCCACTTGTAAAAGAATGAAACTAGAACACTTCCTAACACCACACACCAAAATAAACTCAAAATGGATTAGAGAGCTAAATGTAAGACCAGATTCTATAATACTCCTAGAGGAGAACATAGGCAAAACACTCTCCGACATAAATCACAGCAGGATCCTCCAAGACCCACCTCCCAGAGTATTGGAAATAAAAGCAAAAATAAACAAATGAGACCTAATTAAAATCAAAAGCTTCTGCACAGCAAAGGAAACTATAAGCAAGGTGAAAAGACACCCAGGGTGGATTCATGTCAATGTATGGCAAAACAAACCAATATAATATTGTAAAATAATTAGCCTCCAATAATGTTCACTCTTGCCATCTCCTGTTTGACCACTTCCAATTTGCCTTGATTCATGGACCTAACATTCCACGTTACTATGCAATATTGCTCTTTACAGAATCAGACCTTGCTTCTGTCACCAGCTACATCCACAACTGGGTGTCATTTTTGCTTTGGCTCCATCTCTTCTTTCTTTCTGGAGTTATTTCTCCAGTAGCATATTGGGCACCTACTGACCTGGGGAGTTCATGTTTCAGTGTCCTACCTTTATGCCTTTTATAGCATAAAGATTTAACAAGATTTTCCTATTTTCTGAAAAAACTCTTTAGTTCAGTTCAGTTCAGTCGCTCAGTCGTGTCCGACTCTCCGCGACCCCATGAATCACAGCACGCCAGGCTTAATAGAACATTTATTACCTGAATGAATAGATGAACATTCCAAGATCTAAGGTCTGTCTTGAACCTTGCAATCTAAGATATTTTCTGTTGCTACTAATGTTATAATGGCCTATCTCTACTGGTTATTTTCTCAGAAAAACTTCCCTTTTTAAAGTGACTCACAGATATGTCCTCAGTAATAATTCAGGAATTCCATGTGATAATACATTCCAAGAGTAAGTTGTACTGGAAATGACATTGAAACAAAGCATTTGCTTGGTAACTGTTATGAGTTGAATTGTGTTCTGCAAAAGATACATTGATGTCTATGCTCTTTATATAAATTTATTCGGAAATAGGGTCATTGCAGATATAATTTAAGATGAGGTCATACAGGAGTAGAGTGGCCTTAATCCAATATGATGGTTGTCTTTATAGAAAGAAGTGAGAGATACACACAAGAAGAACACCAATGTAATGACACATTCAGAGATTGTAGTGATGCAACTTTAAAATGAGGAATAAGGATTGGCTGTCACCACCAGAAGCTAGTGAGAGGCAAAGAAAGATTTTACCCAGTTTCAGAGGGACCAAGCCTGCTAACACCTTGATTTCATGTTTCTAGCCTCTACGTTGTGTGAAAATAATTTTTTTTAAATTTTTTATTGCAAGCTAATTTATTTATTTTTTACTTTAAACTTTTAATTTTCTATTAGAGTATAGCTGATTAACAATGTTATGATAGTTTTAGATGAATAATGAGGGGGCTCAGCCATACATATATATGTATCCATTCTCCATCCAAACTCTCCTCTCATCCAGTTGCCAGATAACATTAAGCAGACTACCATGTACTATACAGTAGGTTCTTATTGATTATCTGTTTAAAATATAGCAGTGTATAGTGTATACCTGTCCATCCCAAACTCCATAACTATCCTTTCCTACTGGCAACTATAAATTAGTTCTCTAAGTCTGTGAATCTCTTTCTGAATTTTTTTTTATACCACCAGTTTATGGCATTTTGTCATAGCAGCCCTGGAAAACTAATACAGAAATAAAGCTGAGGTCCAGCCAGTGTCCCTCAGCATGAACACAGCTGTTATCTGTAGCTGGTTTTATTCAAATTAAGTGTAGTACTCATTGACTGGTGTCCAATCTGTATTGCTTATTCATTATTTTGAAAATTCCTTCATATTGTGAGTAGGCAATCAGAATAATAAACTTGGTTGAGAAATTTATTTTGCATGAATGTAAAAGCCCAGAGTTAAGGATACTTCTTTCCAGATAGTTGAAGGGCAATTGCCAAATTTTGTCACTAATGCTTTAATTTTGAATGCTTAAAGTTTATATTTTTCCTCTGACTTATAATTTAATTATCTATTAAGGCATTTAATAGATTTCCTACTCTCATATAAGTTTTGCACCTGCCTACTTTGTAAAGATCCTAAAGTTTCATGTCATGAGGTCATTCTTATTTCTCTCACTCCCTTGTGGGCATCTCATCCTCAGCAAAAGTAACATGAAAGTTACAAGTAATCAATCACTAACTATGAACATAGAACATAGCAGTCTGGAATTTTCTTCAGACAACTGAGGAGGTTTATTAATCTCAAGTAAATCACTACTAATTTTAAAACCATTAAATTCAATCAGGTATTGCTGATATTTTACATGATGCTAGGGATTAGACATGGCACATATTTCCTGCCAAACATGCAGAAGCTCTGTACAGTCAACAAAAACAAGACTGGGAACTGACTGTATTTCAGATCTGCTGCTGCTGCTGCTAAGTCACTTCAGTCTTGTCCAACTATGTGCAACCGCATAGACGGCAGCTCACCAGGCTCCCCCGTTCCTGGGAGTCTCCAGGCAAGAATACTGGAGTGGGTTGCCATTTCCTTCTCCAGTGGCTCAGATCATGAGCTCCTTATTGCCAAATTCAGACTTAAATTGAAGAAAGTAGGAAAAAACACTAGACCATTCAGGTATGACCTAAATCAAATCCCTTACAATTATACAGTGGAAGTGACAAATAGATTCAAGGGATTAGATTTGATAGATAGAACGCCTGAAGAACTATGGACAGAGTTCTTGACATTGTATAGGAAGCGCTGATCAGTACCATCCCCAAGAAAAAGAAATGCAAAGAGGGTAAAATGGTTGTCTGAGGAGGCCTTAAAAATAGCTGAGAAGAGAAGAGAGGAGAAAAGGAAAGATATACCCATCTGAATGCAGAGTTCCAAAGAACAGCAAAGAGAGATAAGAAAGCCTTCCTAAGTGATCAGTGCAAAGAAATAGAGGAAAACAATAGAATGGGAAAGACGAGAGATCTCTTTAAGGATATTACAGATACAAAGGGAATGTTTCATGCAAAGATGGGCACAATAAAGGATAGAAATGGTATGGACCTAACAGGAGCAGAAGATATTAAGAAGAGGTGGCAAGAATACACAGAACTAGAAAAAAAAAGATCTTCATGACACAGATAACCACGATGGTGTGATCCCTCACTTAGAGCCAGATATCCTGGAGTGAGAAGTCAGGTAGGCCTTAGGAAGTGTCACTGCAAACAAAGCTAGTGGAGGTGATGGAATTCCAGTTGAGCTAATTCAAATCCTAAAAGATGGTGCTGTGAAAGTGCTGCACTCAGTATGCCAGCAAACTTGGAAAACTCAGCAGTGGCCACAGGACTGGAAATGGTCAGTTTTCATTCCAATCCCAAAGAAAGGCAGTGACAAAGAATGTTCAAACTACCCCACATTATTGCACTCATCTAAAACACTAGAAAAGTAATAGTCAACATTCTCCAAGAGAGGATTCAACAATACATGAACTAAGAACTTCCAGATGTTCAAGCTGGTTTTAGAAAAGGCAGAGGAACCAGAGATCAAATTGCCAACATCTGTTGGATCATAGAAAAAGCAAGAGAGTTCCAGAAAGTTATCTATTTCTGCTTTATGAACTATGTCAAGGCCTTTGACTGTGTGGATCACAACAAACTGTGGAAAATTTTTCAAAAGAAGGAAATACCAGATCATCTGACCTGTCTCCTGAGAAATCTGTATGCAGGTCAAGAAGCAACAGTTAGAACCAGACATGGAACAATGGACTTGTTCCAAATATGGAAAGGATTACGTCAAGGCTATATATTGTCACCTTGTTTATTTAACGTATATACAGAATACATCATGTGAAATGCTGGGCTGGATGAAGCACAAGATGGAATCAAGATTGCCAGGAGAAATATCAATAACCTCAGAAACACAGATGACACCACCCTTATGATAGAAAGCAAAGAAGAACTGAAGTGCCTCTTGATGAAAGTAAAAGAGGAGTGAAAAAACTGGCTTAAAATTCAACATTCAAAAAATGAGGAACATGGCATCCGGTCCCATCCCTTTACGGCAAATAGAGGTGGAAACAATGGAAACCATGACAGACTTTATTTTCTTGGGCTCCAAAATCACTGCAGATGGTGACTGCAACCATGAAATTAAAAGACACTTGCTCCTTGGGTCTGGGGGGGACTATGACCAATTAAACAACATATTGTAAAACAGAGACATTACTTTGCTGACACAGGTCTATATAGTCAAAGCTATGGTTTTTCCAGTAGTCATGAATGGATGTGAGAGGTAGACCCTAAAGAATATTGAGTACTGAAGAATTAGTGCTTTGAACTGTCGTTTTGGACTGCAAGCAGATCAAACCAGTCAATCCTAAATGAAATCAACCCTAAGTATTCATTGGCAGGACTGATGCTGAAGCTGAAGCTCCAATACTTTTGCCACCTGATGTGAAGAACTTACTGGAAAAGACCCTGATGCTGTGAAAGATTGCAGGCAGGAGGAGAAGGGGACCACAGAGGATGAGATGGTTGGATGGATCACTGACTCTATGGATATGAGTTTGAGCAAGCTCCGGGAGTTGGTGGTGGACAAGGAAGCCTGGCGTGCTGCAGTCCATGGGGTCGCAAAGAGTCAGGCTTGACTGAGCAACTGAATTGCCCTGAACCGATACTCCCTGTCTTTTAAGAATATTGATGTGAGATGATAGCGTGATGACAGGACTTTGGAAGTGATGTGCATAAAGTGATTATGTAACCCAGTGGGCGAGTTACCAAAATCCTCCTGGTGAATGTAATATCTGAACTAGGCCTTGGAGGATAAATGAAAGTAAGGCAATCAAAAATGTAGACAAGGTACTGTAAGATATTGTAGGATAATATATTCCCTCTGCCCCAAACTAATGTAAAGTAGTACTGTCATAATTGGATTTGGTGTCAGAGAATAGTGAGAGATGAGATTTCTAGTACTGTAGAAGACAAGATCATGGCAAGAGCATAGAGAGTTCACAGGCATTGGTGAAGATTGGCTTTATCTTTTTTGGGTCTGGAAGACATTAAATCATTTCAGCAGAGACCATCATGTTTTCACTTCTATTTTAAATACCTAACTGGTGATATGGGAAAATAGATTTTAAGACAAAAAACTTGTAGGCATTAGAAACAGTGACAAAATTGTCATGGTTACAGAAAGAAGACAATATTAAGCCTCTGAATTAAGACAGCAGTATATGAGAGAAAAAAAAATGATATTAAAAAAGTGAATTTTCCTTCTAAAAACAAAGACTTAATATGTGTAATGTTTTTATGTGTATTTTGTATACATATATTAGGTACATATAATCATATCTGAATACATATTTGCTTTCTCAATATGTAAAAGTATATAGTTATTCTAATAAGGTTGAATGTTATAAAAATGGTAAGCAGCTTAAATACCCATTCATGAGTATTTACTATGTGAATTTTTAAACCAATGAGTTGGAAATATATATACAAAACATGTCACATGAAGATTTTCATTTTAATCATATATGAAAAATGAAAATTTCCAGGCATTATAAATGTTATTTGAGTTTCATAAAATAATATTTGTATATTTATAAATGTGTGGGAAATGAAAATGAGGATATACTATAAACTTGATGTTTAGCTTTTGAGAGATAAGATTATAGATGTATTTCTCTTTTTATATTATTTATTTCTATATTGTGTGTTTTTTTATAAATGGCTTGCTTTGATATTATCTTTTAGATAACAGGTTGTGTAAAACAGACATTTAAAGGACAAAACTTTGTAGGACTTATGAATAATTGATTTAGGAAATGATAGACAAGGGAGTGTCAAGATTGATTCTCTCTCTCTTCATCTTTCAAAAAACTGAGTTATTAAGATGGTTTTTAGTGCCATCAATTGATGGGGAATTGCAAAGAAAGTTTTGTTAGTATGATTTCTAGAAGAGGGGGGAGATAGTATTTTTTACATTATGTATTTAATGTATCTCAAGCATATGCAGGGGAAAACTTCTGACCTTTCAAAGGAATTTGGAATGGAGATGTAGACGAAGGCTCAGTAACTTATAGCACAATATTAGTCAGAGTTTATAGTTTGCAAGTAAATTATAATATAGACAGTTAAGCCAGTTCAGAAGTCAATGAGTTCACTCAGTGAGAAGACGTGTTAATAAGAGAAACTAGACCTCGAGGAAAGGTTTTCTGGTATAAATAATAGAAGTTTGAGCCAAAGTGGACATAAAGACCATCTCAATCAACAACTCTCTTGTTTTCCAATATGAATTTGAAGATCCAGAGGGAATGACTCATCAAAAGTCAGTTAATCAGAGGCTGAACCAGGATAAGCCAGAAGTGCAATTCTGTAGATTCTCAGTTCTTTTACTTTTTTTTTTTTTTTCCTGTGCTTCCAGATAAGCTTAATTTCCAGTTTTAAAGCATTTTACTGTTCTCTAAATTCTTAAATATACAAGACTTATTTTGAACTTCACAACAACTGTTAAGTATGAAGGGCAGATGGTTACTCCAACTTTATAGCTAATACAATGTTCAATAACTTTGCCCAAAGTTGAGTGTTTGGCAACCAACAGAGCCAGAATTTGAACTGAGATTTTCTAAAGACACTCCTGGCACTCTTTTCACATCATCAATCACATAAAAACAAACTTCAGTTTACTCATGTATCTCTTGGGTCACATCTGCCATCCCAGGATTTGAAAGAATAGAGGATTGGAGTTTTCATTGTAGATGTGTTTTTGTTCAAGTTCATTCTATACATAGTCCCTTCCCTTTTACTTGAAATATGTGAATAAACTTAAATTTTAGTTATAAAGGTGTAGATAAAAAACATTAGTTCACAAATAAAATAATATATGAAAATTATAGTTTGTAGGAGTCTACATTGTTTATCACAATTAGAAATTATACAACTGAACACATGATAAAGTAGCATGATCTCATGAGGGCAGATTTAATTATTTAATTTACCCTTTTAATTTTTATCTTCCCCCTTTTCATAGATTGACCCTTGAGAAGCTGGGCAAGCATCTTACCTGTGCTTAAAACCCTGAAAAAAGCTTTCTGTTTGTTAAGATGGTTTTAGTCACTAATAGGTTAATAATGTTAATCTGTTATAATTTTCAAGGGATTTTTTTCTTCAAAAGTCAATTAATTGGCTCTCTACTTCTCTTCTTCATTAAACTTTCCAACTGCTGTATGGTGGCACAACAGTGTCTTTGTTAGCTGGTAAGAGGAGCTATTTGTCAGTTGTTTTGCTTCAAGGACTGCCTCCTTTGTTGATGTCCTTCCACAAATTCAAAAAGTAGTTCAACAAAGCATAAAACCAGAAAAAAAATGAAATTTTCATTCATAGAGTGTTTTTGGAGAGGAAAAATTTCCAGGCTGCATTATTTAAAAGCTTAGTTTTCTTTGTTGATAAGTAAAGGTTAATTCTTCTTGGTTTTTCATTGGCAACAGAAAAATAAAAGACACTTAAACATAGAAACATTGTTAAAATGGAGCTGAGTAGCCAGCCTAGGACTGGTGAGTAGGCAGCATTAGACATGAGACAAAATATTATATGGGATTTGCTATTACAAAAATAAGAAGGGACACAGAATTTCCATTGTGATCTCTGATGATATCAGGTGAGAAATGGGTTGCATGGAATATAATTTTTAAAATTAAAGGAATTGTTGATACCATCTAAACTGGTCTGTTCCTTTCATAGGTGAGAAAATTGCAGGCCAGAGAAATGAAGTGATTGCCAGATCCTAGAACAAGTGCCAACAGAAAACAGAGAACAAATATAGTATGCTTTGTGGCAGGCAGCTTGGCAACCCAGGGGCAGTGTCATTGTTTTCCCTATAGATTTTCATTGAGAAGGGAGCCATCTCTCTCATGTAATAATATATTAAGAAAATTGTGAGGAAAAAACTGATGAGTTTGTAGATTTTTAACCCATTTCTATTTTATGTGACTGAAATAGGTAAATTTCTTTTCCATACATGTATTTCCTTCAGTCTCTTACTGTTTTATTTATCTCTAATGAAGTATTACTTACTATAACACGCAATTTATATTATTTATTTAGACTACACATTATTGTTTCTTTTGCCCTTTTCTTCCTCTATGCCTCTGAATGAATATATAAACTAACAATATACATAAGTTAATAATAATAATGTAAACTAATAATAAACTAATAACTGTAATAACTGAATAATAATAATGATGTAATATAGATTTTAAAAAGTTATCTCCAAGAGTGTGCTTAGTCACTTCAGTCGTGTCCAACTTTTTGTGATCCTATTGACTGTAGCCTGCCAGGCTCCTTTGTTCATGGATTTCTCCAGGCAAAAGTACTGAAGTGGGTTTCCATGCCTCTCCCAGGGGATCTTTCTGATCCTGGGATCAAAACCGAGTCTCCTGTATCTCCTGCACTGCAGGCAGATTCTTTACTCCTTAGGAATAAGTAAGTGACATTTCATGGACAAAATTCAACCTGCTATCTGTCTTTTTAATAAAGCTTCATTGAAACAAAGCAATGTTTGTGGAATTGGATAATAGTGCCAGATGCATACAATTGCTCAACTACCAAAAACAAGTGAAGTTTCAAAATGAGAGAAAGAGGTTGGCTTTCAGGAGGTTCAGAGTATTTTCCATGGAATGAAAAAATATTCTTTTTGTAGCTCCATCTTTTATAATTTAATTTTATTTTTGAATTTGTTTCTTAGATGAATCAGAAGAGACAAAATGACTTACATGATCCAACATGTTGCGAGATGCTAGGGAAAACAATCCCAGAATAAGGAGGCACATTTCCTAACAAATTAAAACAGTTTATTGAAAACATAATTAACCTTGAATCACTATATTCTTTGCGAATATGACAAACAGTTTGTGCCTTATGAAAACATTCTTTTCTTTTTATATTCAGTGCTGAAAATTTTTTGCTTCCCTCAGGATACTCTGCAATAATGAATAGTAAGTAGATGATCTTTTCCCTTATGTTTCAATACTGGTGTCAGTGTTCACTGTGAGAAGGGCCCACCAGTGGGATAGTAACAAATATCATACAGGATTACAAACTCTGATGTCTATATATGAAATGTCAGTGATAATCAACAGTTATTTTGTCCCAAACAGACGTTCACAATGCATTTTCAGAGAATTAAATACATAAAAGGATTGTCATATGCATTAAATATTTGTTTGGTATTTGCCTAATCAGACTCATTTAAGAACATCATAAATATTCAAGTGGTAGAATTTTATGCTTCTTTAAAAACCATTGTTTACAGATGATGAATCAGAAAGCCAGTTTGGAAATGACATGTTGGATCCTGAAAATTAAAGGAGATAAACTGGGAGATGGAGATTGATTTAGCCTTCTTATACATGCAGAACAACAGAATATACCAATGTTAGACAATGAATGTTGAACCAGATTTTCTGGAACACCAGGATATCAGGAATTATTTTTCATTTTTTTTAAAACTTTTTATTATGTATTGAGGTATAGCCAATTAACAAGCAATGTTGTGACAGTTTTAGGTGAATGATGAAGGTACCCAGCCATGCATACACATGTATTCAGGGATATTTATATATAATCATATAGGAGCAATGGCTCATGTTCATCTCTGCCACCTTAATAAGAACATATCCTTTAAAAAGACTGTTAAATATTAGATTCTATATAATATTTCATTTGAAAAATCAAAACTTTGCCATCCAAAAATGTGTGAATGCTACTGCTATAGGTTATTGAACAAGATTGCTGAATGAAGAAAACAGTAACAATGTCAAAATTTACTGTAGATTGACCTCCTTATGTTTTAGCCTAAACAGATCTTTACAGTTATACTGAACCTTCTGAAAGTGGTTTAGCCGAAGTCTCAGTGACCCTATCTGCTAATTAGCAATGTAATGTGTGAGGAAGTATATTCATTCTCCCAAAGTTAAATGCAAAAATAAGAATGAGACTTTTATTAAAAGGACAAAAATAGACTTGAAGATCTTTGACAGATTTCCAAGAGTTATAAACCAGGTCAAATATTTCAACCTTTTCATTTTATAGATAAAGATATTAAAATTTAAGAATTTTCAAAATTGCTGGTGAAATGAGTAATAGAACATAGGCCTATAACTGCCTTCATATTTAGTAGAAAACAAATTAGGACTCAAAAAATCTAGTTTGATGTTTAATAGCTTTTGAACTTCAGCTACTTATGTTTTCTGAGTGTCAATTCAATCATCACTAGCATGGCTAATCTCCAATTATAGCACAGGGTTTTGTAAGAATGGCATATGGAATGTTTTCTGTATGATATCCCAGGTAAATATGAGCTATTATTATTAGGATAAGTTTAAATTATATGCCATTGCCAATACCTGACATTTTACCTATGAATACAGCAGTTTCATATGGTTTGACTTAATAATATTGTTTATAGTATTATACCACAAATGAATTCTATTATAAAATTTTATTTTTATCTTAACTGTAGAGGGTCCATTTGATTATATGCCTCTTTTCAGGATTCATTATTATTCTTAATCCTATCTAAGCCATTATCTTTTAAAATTAATTTTCATTAGAATAGAGTTGCTTTACAACGTTGTATTGGTTTCTACTAGACAGCAAAGTGAATCAGATATATGTATACATATGTCCCCTCTTTTTGGGATTTCCTCCCTGTTTAGGTCACCACAGAGAAGAGTTCCTTTAGGTATACAGTATCTTTTCATTTGTTATCTATTTTATACATATTATCAATAGTGTAAATATGTCAATCCCAAACTCTCTATTCCTTCCACCCCCTCATGTCATTATCTTTGCCTTAATTTGTAGTATATACATATAATCATTTCATAGCACCCCATTCCTTACTGTCATTTGCCTCTTCCATCAAAAGCAACTATATTAATATATTTCATATATTTCCTTTAATTTGCATATGAATTAAACATTTTAAAATGCCATAATTATATTGTAATTCTTTGCAAAATATTAAATTTAACTCATTAGTAAACAATATACTTTGGATTAGCTTTTATTCCCAGAGTTAAAATGAGATTTTGCTTCTCTAAAGCGTTAAATAGGTATGAAAAGAGTATAGAATTCATAGTAAGAGCCAAAAAGATCCTCCATCCATGGGATTTTCCAGGAAAGAATACTGGAGTGGGTTGCCATTTCCTTCTCCAGGGGATCATCCCGACATAGGGATTGAACCCAGGTCTCCCACATTGCAGGCAGACTCTTTACCATCTGAACCACCAGGGGATCCTAAATATGTATGACAGAGTATAGAATTCATCATAAGAGCCAAAAAGGACCTAACAATCACAGAACTGAAACATCCTTAGAAACATTGCTTCAGTTACGCTTGGCCTTCATACAGGCTGCATTTTTCAACATTTTCCTTTTTTTGTTTTCTGGTTTAAGCACTCAGACAAATATACCTGAATGTGTGAACATGCACACACATTCATGAACACACACACATAAATCACAGAGGGAGAGAAAAAAAAAAAAGAAATGAAGAAAGGCTGAGACAAGGAGAAGAAAAACTGACCTACTTTTTCTCCAGGCCTTACTGAAATAACTAGGTGACAGACTGAGATGGCTAGTAACTAGAATTTTCCAGTCCTGCAATTAATCATTGTCAGATCAATGGGTTCATTTGGAAAAATCTTGGGAAAACTTAGAGTTTACTAAAATTGAAATATATACACACATATAACCTAAATGCATATATAAAAATAATTCAAAATTTACCCATTTCAGTTTTAAGCATCAACTGAAAGCAATTTAGAATAAATATATGATTTTAAAAATGAAACATAAAGTATTATTAAATACCATTGTTATTGAGTTTCACTAGAGTCTAGTGGAAACAACTTTCTGACCTGATTTTAAATCCCAAATCAGTCATTTACTTGTTTAATAACCTTTGGATACATCACTTTCGATTTGTGTGCATGCATGCGTACGTGCTCAGTCATGTCCCACTCTTTGCAGTCCCACGGACTGCAGAACACCAGACTTCACTGTCCTTTACTATCTCTCAGAGTTTGCTCATGTTTATTGATTCGGTGATGCCATCCAGTGATCTCATCCTCTGTCTCCCCCTTCTCCTTCCCTCAATCTTTCCCAGCATCAGTGTCTTTTCCAGTGAGTCAGTTCTTCCCATCAGGTGGCTAAAGTATTGGAGCGTCAGCTTAAGCATCAGTCCTTCCAATGAATATTCAGGGTTGATTTCCTTTTGGATTGATGTGTATGTTAATGCTTCTCAAATTAACACTTCCAGTATAGTATTCTGCAGGAAATCGTTGGACAGTTTTCAACAGGGTTCCACTGGCTAATTTCTAGATATCCCCAAATCATGCATAAAATTGAGCTCTTAACTTTTTCCTCCTTCAGTTCAGTTCAGTTCAGTCACTGAGTTGTATCCGACTCTTTGCGACCCCGTGAATCACAGCACGCCAGGCCTCCCTGTCCATCACCAACTCCCGGAATTCACTCAAACTCATGTCCATCGAGTCAGTGATGCCATCCAGCCACCTCATTCTCTGTCGTCCCCTTCTCCTCCCGCCCCCAATCCCTCCCAGCATCAGAGTCTTTTCCAGTGAATCAACTCATTGCATGAGGTGGCCAAAGTATTGGAGTTTCAGCTTTAGCATCAGTCCTTCCAATGAACACCCAGGATTGATCTCCTTTAGAATGGACTGGTTGGATCTCCTTGCAGTCCAAGGGACTCTCAAGAGTCTTCTCCAGCACCACAGTTCAAAAGCATCAATTTTTGGGGATCAGCTTTCTTCACAGTCCAACTCTCACATACATACATACCACTGGAAAAACCATAGCCTTGACTAGATGGACCTTTGTTGGCAAATAGTGTCTCTGCTTTTTAATATACTATCTAGGTTGGTCATAACTTTCCTTCCAAGGAGTAGGCATCTTTCAATTTCATGGCTGCAATCAGCATCCACAGTGATTTTGGAGCCCCCAAAAATAAAATCTGACATGGTTTCCACTGTTTCCCCATCTATTTCCCATGAGGTGATGGGACCAGATGCCATAATCGTTGTTTTCTGAATGTTGAGCTTCAAGCCAACATTTTCACTCTCCTCTTTCACTTTCATCAAGAGGCTTTTGAGTTCCTCTTCATTTTCTGCCATAAGGGTGGTGTCATCTGCATATCTGAGTTTATTGATATTTCTCCCAGCAATCTTGATTCCAGCTTGTGCTTCTTCCAGCCCAGCGTTCCTCATGATGTACTCTGCATAGAAGTTAAATAAGCAGGGTGACAATATACAACCTTGACGTACTCCTTTTCATATTTGGAAACAGTCTGTTGTTCCATGTCCACTTCTAACTGTTGCTTCCTGACCTGCATACAAGTTTCTCAAGATGCAGGTCAGGTGGTCTGGTATTCCCATCTCTTTAAGAATTTTCCACAGTTTATTGTGATCCACACAGTCAAAGGCTTTGGCATAGTCAATGAAGCAGATATAGATGTTTTTCTGGAACTCTCTTGCTTTCTCCATGGTCCAGCGGATGTTGGCAATTTGATCTCTGGTGCCTCTGCCCTTTCTAAAACCTACTTCAACATCTGGAAGTTCATGGTTCACATATTGCTGAAGCCTGGCTTGGAGAATTTTGAGCATGACTTTACTAGCGTGTGAGATGAGTGCAATTGTGAGGTAGTTTGAGCATTCTTTGGCATTGCCTTTCTTTGGAATTGGGATGAAGACTGACCTTTTCCAGTCCTGTGGCCACTGCTGAGTTTTCCAAATTTGCTGACATATTGAGTGCAGCACTTTCACAGCATCATCTTTCAGGATTTGAAATAGCTCAACTGGAATGTAGACATTCTAGGAATCAGTGAACTAAAATGGACTGGAATGGGTGAATTTAACTCAGATTTAACTCAGATTCTCCTCCTTACTAACACTATTTTCAAGTTTTTCATACCAGTTAGTAGATATTCCTTCTTTTACAGTTGCACAGGTTAAAAACCTTGGGATTATTCTTTACTATGCTCTTTTTCTTACATCTCACATTTAGTCTCTCAGACAATATTGGTTACTCTACTTTCCTAGTGTATCTAAAACAATCAGTTTTCTCTTCCACGAAGGATATCATAATTTCACACTTGTTGCTTTTACTATTTCTTTCAATGAGGTCTACCCTGACTACCTTATTAAAAATTACCTCAGATAAATTCTTACCAAGCTCCTCTTCCTACTGTACTTTTCAGATATATCTATATATCTATTTTTATAGATATATTCAGACTATAAAATAGTATATATGTGATTCTTTGATTTCTTAATGCCATTTAGTGATGCTATTTCTTAATTGTATTTTAGTGTCATTATTTTACTACCAGATTATAAACTGCATAAAGACATGGATTTGTTTGCTTGTTTTATTTATTCCCAGAATTCTGATACATAGTTGTAGAGGTTTATTAATATTTGCTGAATAAGTAAACAAAATATCCATAAACAAAATATCTGAAATATTTCTTAAAATAACTTTAAAATTCGTGATAATAACTTTAAAACTATGTCCCACCCACACCCTAAATAAGCCCCATGATTTAAGTATTCTCTTTGGGCTTCCCTGGTGGCTCAGACAATAAGGAATCTGCCTGCAGTATGGAAGAGCCGAGTTTTATCCCTGTGTTGGGAAGATCCCCTAGAGAAGGGAGTGGTAACCCACTCAAGCATTCTTGCCTGGAAAATACCATGGACAGTAGCATGAGCCTGGCAGGTCCATGGTGTCCCAAAGAATTGGACATTACTGAGGGACTAATAATTTCACTTTCATTTAGTGTTTCCAAGAAAATAAAACTGGCCTTTGTTTTTCTTTTGTGTTTTTATGGTCAAGTGTTATTTAAATTTTGTTTAATTGTCAAATGTGTCATTTTTTAATTTCCAAACGATGGTAAAATATAAAATCCCAAGGTGAAGCTAAACTGAAATGTAATAAATATCTTTAGTTTTAAAATAATTGAATCTTAAATATTGAAGATATAATGTATATCTGAGTTAATGATATATGCTTGAAGTTAGTGAAGTCAGCAATCTATTTGCCCCAGATTCTTTTGGGGGAAATAGGTTTTAATCATATTAGAAACTTAGGAGACATTCAGATAGAAAGAAGTTAGATTAACATTTTTCAAATTATCATTTTTTTGTTTCTATTTTGGTTTTTAAGCTAAACCACCCTATAATTCAACTTTCAAAAGGCTGTGAAATTATAAAGTAAGAACTCCTTCCCTTCCTAACAGACACCCAATTCATTTCCCAGGGGGCAAGGATGTAACAGGTTCCAGTTTATCCCTTGCATACTTAACTAGATGTTTAAGCGAATATGTATACATATTCTTCTCCCTGACCCATTTCTAAACACAGATGGCTGCACACAATATACATTGTTCTACATCTTGCTTTTTCACTTTGCCATGTATTATGGAGAGTTTTCCACAATAATATATAAAAAAGGATTCTCATGAAATCATATTATACTTTGTACATAAGTGTGTCTATAAATGTAGACACAGGTACATACACTGTAATTTATTTGATGTATCATTTAGGGAAATTCACATTATTTCCAAATTTCCAGTCATAAGAAAATACTACAGTAAATAATCATATATTTCTTACCTGAGGGGGTATATTTATATAGTAAAAGTTCTGTAAGTAAAATGGCTGGGTTCAAGAGAATGACATTTATCATTTTAATAACAATTTCCAAAAGCTGCCCATAGAATACTTTTCATATTCATATTGCAACAACATTGTATGAGATTGCTGGTTTAACCATACTCTTGTTAGGAAGGCTTTAATAATGGTGATGATGATGGGTACATTAAAAGAAAATTGTCTATATGAGTAGAATTGTTTACCTGACAAATCTAGAAATATAAATTGAAGAGGGGTCAAGGAAATTATTTTTTCTCAGATAAAGTTAAATTCTTAAAGTCAGACAGTATGTATCATTACCCTTGACATCCGTGTAATGCCAAAAACATGATAGAAGCCTGGTGATTGTAATTATCATGAGCTGAAACAAATATAAACCTGAAGAAAAAACTTCAGGAGACATAGCAGTACACTCTTAATTTCATATGAAAACAATGAATTTGAAACCTGATTATGACATCACATAGATGTTGAGAAGGTAGCAAAATGGCAGAGTTACTGATACCCATTGACAGCTTAATTACAGCCACCAGTGTAATTTGAGAGAGGCTCTTGACAGCACACACTAAGAAAACAGAATCACTGGTGACTCAGGTCCCTGCAGGATCTGAAAAATTGTCAGAGCAGGCCATAAGTAATTACCAGAAGACTATCCTCCAAACCAAGTGGATTATACAAATGTAATTGGGAACAAAAAAGTATCAATGGTCTGTGGGTTAGCAGATTTTGAAAGTTTATCAGCTCCTTAAATCAGACAGCCTTTGAGATGGTATATACCTTGGTAATGGGCTTTCTTGGTGTCTCAAATGGTAAAGAGTCTGCATGCAATGCAGGATACCTGGGTTTGATCCCTGGGTCAGGAAGATCCCCTGGAGAAGGAAATGGCAACCCACTCCAGTATTCTCGCCTGGAAAATCCCATGGACAAAAGAGCCTGTTGGACTATAGTCTATGGGGTCCCAAAGAGTTGGACATGACTGGATGACTAACACTCACTTTTTTCATACCTTGGTAATGGACAAGTTACATTTATATCACCTTCTGCTGTTCTCTGATTGGGTTTGGAAGTTTGACTGTTAGTTATGGTTTCTTGGTTTAATATTAGCTTCATAATTAATGCTGTTGTTCAGTCACTCAGTCATGTCTGACTCTGTGACCTCATGGACTGCAGCACACCAGGCTTCCCTGTCCTTCACTGTCTCTCAGAGTTTGCACATACTCATATCCATTGAGTTGATGATGCTATCCAACCATCCAACCATCTCATCTTTGGTCACCCCCTTCTCCCACCCTCAATCTTGCCCAGAATCAGGATCTTTTCCAATGGGTAGGCTCTTCTCAGCAGGTGGCCAAAGTATTGGAGCTTCAGCATCAGTCCTTCCAATGAATATTTAGGGTTGATTTGCTTTAGGATTGACTAGATCTCCTTGTTGTCCAAGTGACTCTCAAAAGTCTTCTCCAGGCTTCTCTATTCTTCATAGGCATATTCTATGCATTTAAGTTCCCCAGACATTTTCAAAAGAAATAGGATAAACATTGGAGTACATGTGTCTCTTTCAATTCTGGTTTCCTCTGTGTGTATGCCCAGGAGTGCGATTGCTGGATCATATGACAGTTCTATTTCCAGTTTTTTGAGGAATCTCCACACTGTTCTCCATAGTGGCTGTACTAGTTTGCATTCCCACCAACAGTGTAAGAGGGTTCCCTTCTCTCCACAACCTCTCCAGCATTTATTGCATGTAGACTTTTGGATAGCAGCCATTCTGACTGGTGTGAAATGGTATCTCATTGTGGTTTTGATTTGCATTTCTCTGATTATGAGGGATGTTGAGCATTTTTTCATGTGTTTGTTAGCCATCTTTATATCTTCTTTGGAGAAATGTCTTTTTAGTTCTTTGGCCCATTTTTTGATTGGGTCATTTATTTTTCTGGAATTGAGCTGCAGGAGCTGCTTGTATATTTTGGAGATTAATCCTTTATCAGTTGCTTCATTTGCTATTATTTTCTCCCATTCTAAAGGCTGTCTTTTCACCTTGCTTATAGTTTCCTTTGCTGTGCAGAAGCTTTTGATTTTAATTAGGTCCCATTTGTTTATTTTTGCTTTTATTTCCAGTATTCTGGGAGGTGGGTCTTGGAGGATCCTGCTGTGATTTATGTCAGAGAGTGTTTTGCCTACGTTCTCCTCTAGGAGTTTTATAGTTTCTGGTCTTATATTTAGCTCTCTAATCCAAGAGACACATGTACTCCAATGTTCATTGAAGCACTGTTTATAATAGCCAGGACATGGAAGCAACCTAGATGTCCATCTGCAGACGAATGGATAAGAAAGCTTTAGTACATATACACAATGGAGTATTACTCAGCCATTAAAAAGAATGCATTTGAACCAGTTCTAATGAGGTGGCTGAAACTAGAGCCTATTATACAGAGTGAAGTAAGCCAGAAAGAAAAACACCAATACAATATACTAACGCATATATATGGAATTTAGAAAGATGCAAATGATAACCCTGTATACGAGACAGCAAAAGAGACACAGATGTATAAAACAGTCTTTGGGTCTCTGTGGGAGAGGGTGAGGGTGGGATGGTTTGGGAGAATGGCATTGAAACATGTATATTATCATATGTGAAACGAATCGCCAGTTCAGGGTCCATGCATGTTACAGGATGCTTGGGGCTGGTATGCGGGGATGACCCAGAGGGAGGATAAGGGGAGGAGGGAGGTGGGAGGGGGGTTTGGGAGGGGGAACTCATGTACACCCGGGGCGGATTCATGTCAATGTATGGCAAAACCAACCAATATAATATTGCAAAATAATTAGCCTCCAATAAAAATGAAAAAAAAAAAAAATGCAACACTTAGGGAGGCTCAACAGGGAAGTGGTACATATATAATTATGGCTGATCTGTGTTGCTGTATGGCAGAAACCAACAAAACATTATAATGTTTTCCCAATTAAAAATAAAATTTTAGAAATTAAAAAAAAGAAATAGGATAATTTTAATTGCTATATTTAACTAAATATGAGGCCACTGTTCTTTTGCTTAAATGTGGGTTTAACTAAGGGGAAAACTCCATTGCAATGAGAGATAATATGACCTCTGTGTAGACACATGAGAAACTGTAAAACATCTGACACAAGAAAGACAATATAATTGCAAAATATTATTACTACACCGGTATTTCAATTTAGTAAGTGTATGAATAATATCCACTTTTATAGAACATTAATATTTTGGTGATTTCAATTTCCTTGATATGATTAAGACAGATTTTAATTCAGGGTCTAAGCAATAAGAAACATAAAATTAAATACAAAAAGTAGTTTAAAATGTATAAATACATATGTTGATGCAATTTACTTTAAAATTTTATTCTTCAATGTAGTAAACTTAATATTATTTTTATCATTAGTTATAGTATTAGTGTATGCAAAGTTGAAAAATTATTTTTATTTTAAATTTAACACCATCATTAAGTTAATTGCAGTCGTCTAAAGAATCCCCTGTATATGGAATAGTAGATTCCTCTTCCTGTGCTGTCCTAGTCCTCAGTTTGCATAAGGATCTCATTGTTCTTAGATCCTTCGGAAATAATGGTAGAGCCATTATGAGATTTCAGTGAAGATGACTGAATGAGTATTACTAGTTCTATTTGCTGAAAGTAAAAGAAAATGAACTTGAAAGGGGTTATAGCCATGTCTAAGAAATGATGGAGAGTAAGATTTAGCAGGGAGCACTCATGGAACCTTTAATAACTGCTAGACATTGGCATTATTGAGACATCCAATCCCTGTAAGCATATTATAGGGTAGGTACTACTATTATTATCAGTGTTTTACTGACGAGAAAGCTAAGGCACAGAAATATCTTCTTATTAGAAAGAAATATTTTCAACTAGAGTATGAACAGTCAATATCTTTGTAAAATTTTCTCTTCAATTCCATGTTTTTACCTAATGTATGCATATTACTATGCCCCAGGAGAGAGAACTCCATGACGTAATCTACAGGACTTTAAGCTTCTGTTTAGCCTGGGAACCAGTGAAGAATAGGGATAAATACACAAAATAATAACTGAACAGCAGGGAGATAGTGCAGTCAATGAGATTAAACCAGATTTAGTTAATCTGTAAAGTCAATTGTTTAACATAGAGAATCATCCATTACTTTTTAAAACTTGAGGTGCAGAGGGGATTACATATATCACAAACTCTGAAAGTTAGGTGAATGTAATTGTATTTTATACTAGTGATTTATACTAGTCACGTAGGAAATTCAAATTAGTAACATAGGAAATTGTAGTTCTCACAGGTTTAGGTGGCTTTTGAAAGGAAAAGGTAACTAAATTTGATTTTAGTTGAAAAGGTTCACCTGTATCTCATGAAGAAGATTCTAGAAATTGAGAAAGTGATGGGAAGTATTTAGATATCAAAACTGAGAAAATATGCAATAATAAGTAAAGTAAAAATCTAATGAAAAATGAATTTTTAATCAGTCTTTTCACATGGCCCACTTAACAAATGTATGCAATATAACAAGTCTTCACTATACATTAAATAAATACCTACTGGTTTGTTTACCATGGCTTCTCAAACTCTAAAATGAGTAGACTTCTAGATAGCAGCTGTATTTGAATTATGATTGTACTCTTTGGAAAAATTAAATAAGTAAAATTTCTATTTATCTCAAACATTTTTTAGTGGTATAACTAGACTTGTTTTTAGCAGAAAACCATCTTCTATTAAAATCTTAAGACAGTGATGTATCAATTGAGATTATTTAGCCTGGGTAGAAAAGAGCAAGATATATTTAAGTATTCAAGCAACTGTGAAAAATGTGTTATGTCCATTCTTCTTACTGATAATTAAAATTTTAACTGGGCACTAGGAAAATGATATTTGGCTTGAAACATACATAAAAATTTTTATACTTGGCAGATAAAGAAAAACATTTATTCATCACCACATACTTAACTGTATAAATCACTGTAAAGATAAATTCAACAGAATTTACCAAGGCATATGTATAATTCCATCAGGGAAGATGTATATTCTTCTGAAATATAATCCCCTAGTATTCCTGGCTTATACTTCTGTTCTTTTCTGGAAAAATAATTCCTAATGTGATCTCTTCATTGTTTCTATGAATATATGTGTGTATATGTCTATCTATATAGATACATACACATAGGTGTATGTTATATATATACATACATAAAATTTTAGATATTACTAATACTTTATATTGGATGCTTTTAAGCATAGCTAATATTCAGTAGTTATAAGAAAGAAAGAAAATATCAGTGCTCATTTAGCTCTTGATTTCCAGATTTCCATAAATATTTTCTTATCAGTTTTAAATAATAATGTGCTAGAAAATAATTTTTGCATAATTAGTTTAATTCTAGTTATATTTATGTGTAATAACAGAAGAATATGTGTATGACTTTTATCTTTTGGAAAATGGCTTATTTTTCTAATAGTAATACATGTCAAGATGTTGAAATGACAAATTCTTTATCTTCGTGAACCTCAAATATGATGTAGCTCGTTACATTAGCACCGAGAAAGCAGGCCGTAAATTACCACAGTGTGTTCAAGCATGTCTGCAGGTTTGACATTGCCTTCCTCTGAGAACATCTATCATTGCAGAAATGTCCTGAGAACTGAAAACACAGACTATAAAGAAATTAAATCCCAAAATAGAGGAAGGCAATTTTTGCTCTTAATATCAGATACAAAGTAGTAACGTATCTGTTGAGTTTCTACCTCATCTATGAACCTAGTAATCATCAGACTTTCATGCTTTAAACAATAAAGAGTTTACGTATGTTTACTTAGTAGTGGTTAAAAATAGAGTAAGAATGGAACAGAGTAAAATTAATAGAAAAAAACAAACATGAACAAAAGATATTACTTCACACATTTTAGAAAATATAAACTTTAATAAAAAAACCTCAAAGAGCTTATTAAAAATCATCTTCAAGACTAAAAAAATATATTATTTTTAAAGAATATGCTTGGAATAAGGAACAGTCAAGACATTTTTCATTTCAGGACTTATACTGTATAACATAGAACTGCAAATACTGTTTAAGTTGCAGAGGCAAAGGAACAAATTGAAAGGCACAAATTATAAGGTCTTTTTCTGCTCTAAGAATTTTAGGCACCCTAAGAAGATAAATGACCAGTGCGTTCTCTTTTGCAAAACTCTATTAGCCTTTGCCCTGCTTCATTCTGTACTCCAAGGCCAAATTTGCCTGTTACTCCAGGTGTTTCTTGACTTCCTACTTTTGCATTCCAGTCCCCTATAATGAAAAGGACATCTTTTTTGGGTGTTAGTTCTAAAAGGTCTTGTAGGTCTTCATAGAATCATTCAACTTCAGCTTCTTCAGCATCACTGGTTGGGGCATAGGCTTGGATCACTGTGATATTGAATGGTTTGCCTTGGAAACAAACAGAGATCATTCTGTTGTTTTTGAGATTGCATCCAAGTACTGCATTTCGGACTTTTTTGTTGACCATGATGGCTACTCCATTTCTTCTAAGGGATTCCTGCCCACAGTAGTAGATATAATGGTCATCTGAGTTAAATTCACCCATTCCAGTCCATTTTATTTTGCTGATTCCTAGAATGTCGATGTTCACTCTTGCCATCTCCTGTTTGACCACTTCCAATTTGCCTTGATTCATGGACCTAACATTCCAGGTTCCTATGCAATATTGCTCTTTAAAGCATCGGACCTTGGCTTCTATCACCAGTCACATCCACAACTGGGTATTGTTTTTGCTTTGGCTCCATCCCTTTATTCTTTCTGGAGTTATTTCTCCACTGATCTCCAGTAGCATATTGGGCCCCTATCGACCTGGGGAGTTCCTCTTTCAGTATCCTATCATTTTGCCTTTTCATACTGGACTGCAAGGAGATCCAACTAGTCCATCCTAAGGGAGACCAGTCCTGGGTGTCCATTGGAAGGACTGATGCTGAGACTGAAACTCCAATACTTTGGCCACCTCATGTGAAGAGTTGACTCACTGGAAAAGACCCTGATTATGGGAGGGATTGGGAGCAGGAGGAGAAGGGGACGACAGAGGATGAAATGGCTGGATGGCATCACCAACTTGATGCACATGAGTTTGGGTGAACTCTGGGAGTTGGTGATGGACAGGTGCTGTGTGCTGTGATTCATGAGGTCGCGGAGAGTCGGACATAACTGAGCGACTGAACTGAACTGAAGAAGATAAATGGGAAATAGGGACTCAACTATTTAAATGTGATGCCCATTCAGAAATACTTATTATGTATGGAAAGAATATTCCGTCACATACTCACAGATTTCAGTCAGCATCAATACAAGGTTTACTGTTGAGGATGTAAAAAGTCCACCCGCGAATGGTGGGACGAGATCTGAGGCTTCCAAACTGACAAGTGTTAAAGAATACACCTGCCAATGAAGGAGACCCAAGAGATGCAAGTTCAACCCCTAGGTTGGGAAGATCCTCTGGAGTAGGAAATGGCAACCCACTCCAGTATTCTTGGCTGGAAAATTCCATGGACATAGGAGTCTGGTGAGCTACAGCCCATGGAGTCTCAAAGAGTTGGACTCTACTGAGCAACTGAGCAGTAAAAAGGACAAGACATCAAGAAAATTGGTGACATTGTAGAGCCACCATGGATAACAGTATGGAGGTTCTTAAAAAGTAAAAATAGAGCTACCATGTTATCTAGCAACTCCATTCCAGGGCATATATCGAGAGAAAAGCATAATTCAAAAAGATACATGCACCCCAGTCTTCATTGCAGCACTATTTACAACAGCCAGAAAATGGAAGCAACTTAAATGTCTATCAACAGAGGAATGGATAAAGAAGATGTGGTATATATATATATATATATATATATATACAGTGGAATATTATTCAGCCACATAAAAAGTGAAATAATGCCATTTGCAGTGGCATGGATGAACCTAGAGACTGTTGTACTAAATGAAGTCAGAGAAAGACAAATATCATATGATTTCGCTTATATGTGGATATTTAAACAAAAAAAAAAAGGTACAAATGAACTTATCTACAAAATAGAAATACAGTTATAGATGTAGAAAACAAAGTTACAGTTACCAGGGCTATGGCGGTGAGGGATAAAATGAGAAATTGGGATTGATATATACACCCTACTATAAATAAAATAGATAACTGAAAAGAACTACAGTATACCACACAGAACTCTATTCATTGCTTTGTAATGACCTATATAGGACAAGAATCTAAAATAAGAGTGGATATACGTATAACTAAGTCATTTTGCTGTAGCCCTGAAACAAGCACAACATTTTAAATCAACTATGTTCCAATAAGATTTTTAAGAAATAAAGATAATTTTAAAAATAAATAAAATTTTAGCAACTTTATATAAAATACAAAAGAGGAAAATTTCAGATCCTAGAATTTTTTTCCCCTGGGGATTGGAAAAATTGAATGGAAACTGTGTCATATTTTAATATTCAATATTCAGTTTATTACTGTTCTTACAATAACATCTAAAATGCTATTGTTTGGGTGGATCACAGGTAGTTACTTCTTTAGCTGGTTCAAGTTGTTTTACAATTAAAACTTAGTCCATGTTACTTAGTCTATAGTTAAGACAGAAACAACACCAAAATATTTCTTCAGTTTAGGATAGCTATATTAAGTAATAGTAAACAATGTATTTTGTGTTTTTCTGGTGGCTCAGACAGTAAAGAATCCACCTGCCAATGCAGGAGAATCAGATTTGATCCCTGTGTCAGGGAAGTCCCCTGAAGAAAGAAACGACAACCCACTCCAATATTCTTGCCTGGGAAATCCCATGAATAGAGGAGCCGGGCAGGCTACAGTTCATGGC
The DNA here is from genome assembly GCF_049115385.1 of Moschus berezovskii. Classification (NCBI taxonomy): domain Eukaryota; kingdom Metazoa; phylum Chordata; class Mammalia; order Artiodactyla; family Moschidae; genus Moschus; species Moschus berezovskii. The sequence goes on from NC_142472.1 coordinate 28,011,385, forward strand.
ATCACAAAAGGATGGGACACCATGCCTTAGCGACTAAACCACAGCAAGCATGTATTTATGTTCATATTTTGGAACATGTGACAAACAAATGCTAAGGTGAATGAGAAGGTAAATCAGTTCCTGTGAATCTTTGGCTGTGGTAGAATAATGCCCCTCCAACCGCTGTGCAATGACCACATCCCCAAAACCTCTGAATATTACCTTGCATAAAAAGAGCTTGACTGATATAACGCATGACCCTTAAGTGAGTGCAGGTAGTCTGACACACCCAGCTGGGGCCAATCTAATCACATGAGTGCTTAAAAGCAGGGAAGCATCTCCAGCTGGAGGAAGCAGCAGAGGACAGCAGTAAGAAACAGCAGAAGCTAAAGGGAGAGTCCGAGAAGGAGTCTACCTATCATTTCGTGGAAGGAACAGTGGTCCAAAAGCTATTGGAGGCGCCTGGAAATTGTGAGAATAAACACGGGCAACTTCTCAGGACTAAAGACTGCTCACCAACTGAAAACCTGCAAGGACTTCAGTCTCGGGAACTGAAAGCCTTCACAAGCAGGAGTTTTAGAAACACATTCAATCCTTCCCAGGGCCTCCTGAAAGGGACCGAACTTAAGTGTCACCAATTCTGGCCTGAGAGCCTAAGCAGAAGAGCAGCTGAGCCCACCTGGATTTCTGACTTGCCTGACCTACAAATGTTAGTCTGTAAATGTGTGTTGTTTTAAGCTAATATTTTGTGGCAATTTGCTAAAGCAATAGAACAGTAAACAGCAGTGTAGAGAAGTGTTTTGATTTAGGAATCGGTGCTAAATGGCTAAAAAGTATGAAATATCCTTAAGGACCTTATTAAGAGTGTGCTGCTAAGCTGCTGCTAAGTCACTTCAGTCGTGTCCGACTCTGTGTGACCCCATAGACAGAAGCCCACCAGGCTCCCCCGTCCCTGGGATTCTCCAGGCAAGAACACTGGAATGGGTTGCCATTTCCTTCTCCAATGTGTGAAAGTGGAAAGTGAAAAGTGAAAGTGAAGTCGCTCAGTCATGTCCGACCCTTAGCGACCCCACGGACCGCAGCCTACCAGGCTCCTCCATCCATGGGATTTTCTAGGCAATAGTACTGGAGTGGCTTGCCATTGCCTTCTCCGTATTAAGAGTGTACATAAGTTCTATTATAATCGATATGAAGGATGAAATAAATTTGTGTCCCCACACATGCTATTAAAACTATTTTAATATAAGCATGGATACAGTATATTTCAATTTTCTTCCAAATGTGAAGTTAGGAAAGACAAGCATATGTAGGCCCAATTCATCGTGTTAACCCATTGAAACATGCTGATGTAGAAAACCTGGAAAGCAAGGTCAGATCTTCTCAGAAAACCTCCACTCCAAGACTCATACCTAAACCTCTTCTCAGTCAGTGCTGTTAGCAGTTAAGCTGCTCAATTGACCTGACTTCTGCAAACATTTTCTCAACTCATTTCAGCCAAAGATTTAAGCAACCACAAGAAGTAAAACTTAAAGTGCAGCTTTTGTAATGGATATTTGACTCCAGCTATGATTACAGGCCGTGCAGTTTTGCAGGTCCACTGTGGACAGTTCAGATTCTTTGGGGTCAATGGCAGTGACAACAGAAAATACAAATAATCATTGAAATTGCTGGTCTTCTTTCACGCAAATCACCTGGCCATTCACCCTTCATTGTTTGCCTAGGCATATTGTGTCTGCCCAAAAGGTGGATAAGTCCTATTTCAAAACTCTGATGGCATTTCCATGTAGATTTTTAATGAGTGTGTTGGTAGGAATGTAACAGATACTGATGACAGATTTTTATAATATCATTTTGTAAGATATGGTACACAAGATAAAATGGGCAGATTGGGAAGCGGCCAAATGCCAAGGGCAAATAACCAAAGTAAAACATGTTTCAATTTAGATTTAAATCTGTTATTATTGTGGGCAAAAATGGAGACTTTTTTACTACTCATCAATCATCCAAACAGTCAGTCAATTATTAGATAAGTCTTTATGGAGTGCCTGCAGTATAGTAGAAAGTAATTTATAGTACCCTGCCATCTGTATGTATGATTTAAAAGAAATAACTTTGTTAGATTACATCTGAGTTTATTTTTTTAATATATTAAAGAAGCAATTTTTCAAATAGGAAAAAATACATTATTTCAAAGTTCTCTTTTAAATTTACTCATTTAAATTCCCAAGTGAGACTCAATAAACTGTTGCCATTTCTGGATATATAACAGCAGAAATCTTTCTGCATCTGCCTCATTGCTTATCACAACTGTCTTACTTTTCTGTGTTTCAGAATATTGCTAAGAGCACACAACCTTGCCATTGCAATTTCAAACTGATTTTCTTTTCATGTTCCCTATCTAGTTGCCTAGATTCCAAGGTCATCTCTTGGTTTTCCCCGTAGGCACTGATGAAAAAGTAAATTGAAAAAAAAATACATAGAAGAATCTAAATTTCTTCTGTGACAATGCCAACAAATAACTTACATAATATTTTGAACTGGTGATTTAAAATATGAAGACATCCTGACCTGAAAATAATGGAAGACACAGTTCACCAAAGAAAATAATAAAAGGTTTAAAATGTAAAATATTTTTTAAAACTTAGAATTACAGATAATTCTTAGTAGATAAAATGATGAAACAAGATTGAAAATTTTAGAGAATGCTAATTTTTCCTAATGATCATAATTATGTAGCTATATTAACACTCATATTATAGCTATAGCATGTCCATTATCTGAAAAACTGTAATAAATCTCCTATTTGATCATCCAGAGTAATACTTTGGTCTTGAATAATATCTTACTCTTTGGATTTGTAATTGAAATAATAATAACAATAATAATGACAAGGTTTTTTTCCTAACTCAGAAGGTCATTTTTGAAAAAATAAATAGTTTTTAGTTTTAGTTCCAGTATTGAGGACAAAGGCAAACACAGGCCAGGAAAAACAAAATATGTCAGTCTGATATGATTTGTTATGATATGAAATTGGAATATTTGCTAATGTTATATGTATTTATCTAAAGATATCAAGGTTCTAAATCTTCAATTTTAAAAAATCTATTAAATATAGTATACAATGAAAGAAAAATAATTAGGAAATATTTGCAGGAAATAAGTTTATCACTAGATATTAAATCATTTAAACATAAGTGGTTATGTGCTTTATATTTACTAAAATCATTACATTTTAAATAGTCATTACAAAGACAAAAGTATAGATATACTGAGTGGTTAAATTTAATTAAAAAGGCTTCATGATAAGAATGCTTAAGTAACATGTAAAATATTAAATATCAATGGTGTTTTAAGCTTATCTCATATTTTTCAGTAGGATTCTGCTTATGTAGAAGTGAAACCTTGGAAAAAAATCTAAATACCATAAAAATAGTTTCTACTAAAAGTAATAAGCAACAGAACATAAAAAGTTTGTCTATTAGTATGACAGATGCTGCTATGGTTCATACACACATAACCTCTGTGATATTTATTTTTATCTGTGAAGTTTTCTAGGCGATAATGCCCAGTTTTTTAATCAAACACTAATCTTGCTGCTGTTGTGATGTTAGATATTGTTTACAGCTGTGCAATCTGTTAACATTAGGAATTAGGGGTAACTTTGAACAATATGGGTTGACCTCATTCAGTTATTTGAAACACCTTAATAGTGAAACCTGAGGCGTCACCAAGAGGAAAAAGAAATTCTGCCTCAAGTCTGCAGCCTGGTGGACTCCTCTATAAAATTTAGGCCTGCTGGCCCCCAGAATCAAGTGAGTCAATTCCTTATAATAAATGTCTTTACATATAGATAAATGATCGCTTCAGTTCAGTTCAGTCAGTCAGTCATGTCTGACTTTTTGCTGCCCCATGGATTGCAGCATATCAGGCTTCCCTGTCCATCACCAGCTCCCAGAGATTGCTCAAAATCATGTATTTCGAGTCAGTGATGCCATCCAACCATCTTGTTCTCTGTCATCCCCTTTTCCTCCTGCCATCAGCCTTTCCCAGCATCATGGTCTTTTCCAATGAGTCAGTTCTTCACATCAGGTAGCCAAAGGATTGGAGCTTCAGTTTCACTATCAGTCTTTCCAATAAATATTCAGGACTGATTTCCTTTAGGATTGAAAGGTTTTGATCTCCTTGCAGTCCAAGTGACTCTCAAGAGTCTTCTCCAACACCACAGTTCAAAAGCAGCAATTCTTTGCTACTCAGCTTTCTTTATGGTCCAACTCTCACATCCATACATGATTGCTGGAAAAACCATAAAAAAAAACTATATGGAAAAACCATAGCTTTCACTAGACAGACCTTTGTTGGCTAAGTAATGTCTCTGCTTTTAAATATGCTGTCTAGATTTGTCATGATTTTTCTTCCAAGGAGAAAGTGTCTTTTAATTTCATGGCTGCATTCACTGTCTGCAGTGATTTTGGAGTCCAAGAAAATAGAGTCTCTCAGTTTCCATTGTTTCCTCATCTATTTGTCATGAAGTGATGGGCTCAGATGCCATGATCTTAGTTTTTTGAATATGAGTTTTAAGATGATAGCTTGATGATTGATAAATGATAGAGTCTACTGGTTCTGTTTTTCTGGAAAAATCTGATCTAGAACCACATGAAAATGTAAAAAATCAAAGACATTTAATAATTACTGCAATAATTTTGTTTTTGTCACGTAGAAATACAATTTACAAAAACTCTAAGATCAGATTTATATATGTATCTCATAGCTTAAATACCACCAAACTCTGATAAAACACATCTAATCCTAATTTAGGGCATTCTCATTAAACACTAGTATTCATGAAAAGAAATTAAGCAGGAAGAGCATTAAATATAGACTGATGTTTCAAGATCCTTTTTTTTTTTACTAGTACCAATGTTTCCCTGGGTTTTTCTGACTACTTTTGTTAGTTAGCTTTTTTGTTTCATGTATTTCTGAGTGGGTCTTGTTTGTGATGAATACCTAGCCTATAAACGTATCTGGGCCTATGTTTAATCTGTGGTTATTTTGGTAAAATGTATTCATTGTAAGTAATGATAGTGAAATGTCCCATACTAACAGAGAAGATGTGAGAGTTGGACTGTGAAGAAGGCTGATCGCCGAAGAATTGATGCTTTTGAACTGTGGTGTTGGAGAAGACTCTTGAGAGTCCCTTGGACTGCAAGGAGATCAATCCTGGGTGTTCATTGGAAGGACTGATGCTGAAGCTGAAACTGCAATAGTTTGGCCACCTTATGCCACGAGTTGACTCACTGGAAAAGACTCTGATGCTGGGAAAGGTTGGGGGCGGGAGGAGAAGGGGACGACTGAGAATGAGATGGCTGGATGGCATCACCGACTCTGTGGACATGAGTTTGAGTGAACTCCAGGAGTTGGTGATGGACAAGGAGGCCTGGCATGCTGTGATTCATGGGGTCGCGGAGAGTCAGACACGACTGAGCGACTGAACTGAACTGAACTGAACTGAAGAGAGAAGAAAGAATTAGAGAAATAGTTTGGTGATTTGAAAACACAGTATTGAAAGAGTAAAAACAAAAGAATTCTTCAGGAAAGAATACTGGATTGGGTTGCCATGCCCTTCTCCAGGGAATCTTCCCAACCGAGGGATTGAACCTGAGGTCTCTCTCATTGCAGGTGTAATCTTTACTGTCTGAGCCATTAGGGAAGCCCAAGAATACTGGAATGGGTAACCTATCCCTTCTCCAGGATATCTTTCTGACTCAGGAATTGAACCGGGGTCCCCTACTTTGCAGGAGGATTTGTTACCAGTTGACCTACCAGGAAAGCCCATATGTAGCACTGCAAGTTAACATTATAATTTATGTAGTACACTTTGCTCTTTTCTATAAAGGCCTAAAGCTATTTTCAAGTCTCAGTATAGAATTAAACTCCAGAAAATAATTTGGCAAAGGATAATTTAGTTAGTTGAGAAATCCAAGTGAGTAGTCAATATGTCAGGCATGAGGCCATAAAATCAGTTGTCAGTAGCTGACATACATTTCAATATTTGATCTACATAGCAGATTATAGAAGTAATCTGTAACAGATTGCCAAAGGAGAATGCAGTAATATTTTAAATAATAAAAGCATAAGTAATCCACCCATTGATTTGAATATTTTTTTCTTCCTAGAAGTAAAAATTACAGATAACGCCTATGTATATTTAAACATTTAAATGTATATTTAAAAATTTTTAGGCACAACTTCTATATACTGGCAGACATCTTGTACATATTTACTATCAATTGTTCTGTGCAGTAAGAAACAACTTTCATCAGTACCTAATATTAACAAATACAACTTAAATTATATCATTTATATATAAATAAGAAATCAATAGATTTTAGATAGTTTAAAATATAAAGATTAGAATGTATCATTTTCCAATAAACCTTGCATTAAAAAGAAAAATAAATTTGCTATTCCTCTAACATTGTTTGACATTAATATTTATTCATTATGATCTTAATATGCATGTAGAAATAAAATAGTGAATAATGAATATTGAGTGACGATTCAGTACTGAGTAAAAATGTAAGGCATTTTATTTTTTGAAAGATATTTTTGTAATTTTATTCTCCTATCCACCAAGCCACTCAAATATATACACTTAAGTGTTTAAAAATAATTCAGATTAATGAAGTACAAAGTGAACCCATCCTCAATGACAGTGTTTCTGAAACATGGGGAAAATATGGACATTACATAAAATATACGTTTTATAACTAAAAATTTAGATCCGACCTGAAGTGCTTAGATTTAACATTTATGGAAAAGCTATAATGTGTTTTACGTACCATTTGTTTGAGAGCAAATATTCATAATGGTGATTAAAATAATTTCATATTTCTAATCTCAAAATTGTTCAATTTTACATTCGCTTATTCCTCATTTATATTAGTGCCCTAAACATTTAGATGAGGACCTATAATTATGAATACCTCCATTAGTTTGTGGTCAGATTAATTTGTTTTCAATTTGTGTTCAAAGAGTAACTGACTGTTTAATATACTAGAGACATTGTTTTAGTAACTGGGTACTAGAAGTGAGAGAGAAGGGAAGCTGGAGCATGGGTCAGAGAAGCCATGGGTGGGTTCATGCATCCTGGAACCTAACTATAACCCTCCCTTTCTCTTGCACTCACAATGCAGAAGTGAGCATATGGAGGTTGTTAGGATAGTTTGGGATCTCAAGCAGTTTATAAACCATGGTTAAATGTCATCAACCTCCTGACTGGGACACAGCACAATTTGATAATATGGCCAAGATGGGCTGTGTCTAAGACCACCACGCTCCCTCCACATATTTCCCTCACTAGTTGGCACCCAGGTCCACAGAAAATCCTAGTCAGGTTCCTACAAGACAGTAGGTTTGTAGGTTGGGTAAGAGAAAAATTGAATGAACTCTCCTCTAATGGCATTTTCATGTTCCCGGGATGAAAGGTGGCAAAAGTTGAAGGAAAACAATGCCCAAATAAATGGTCAAGAAATGGGAGAAATTATTACAGGGCAGGACTGGGATCCTGAATGTGAGTAGAAACACAGAGACAATAACTCACCAGTCCTCATTACTGGTGAACTTCACTTACTCCAGCCTGTACCAATATCACTAATAACGATTATGTCAGTGCAGAGTGGTAGTTTTGCTGGATAAATGAAAAGTAAAAGGCCAAACAAATTGGCAGTACTGGTTAACAGATAATGTAAGTGTTATTCCATGCATTGAAAAGAAGGGCAAAACAGAAGAGAAATATAGAAAATGAGGTAGAAGAGGGATGAAAAGAACAAAGTCAAAATGAGATAAAATAAGAAACATGTTAAAGATACATAGAGTTCTGGTGTTAGAAGTTTGCGATCAAATAGTATAAAAGTCCAGTTGATTATTTTAGAGATAAAAAGAGTTCCAAAGAAAGTTGAGCTCCACTGATGTCCATCCAAGTACTTGAGATCAACCTGAGGGTGAATTTCCTGTGGCTTAAACCTGAGGATTATTTTCATTTGTGTCTCCCCCGATGCTGTCCAGCTGTCATCCACTCTGCACACCTCCCACAGTCTCATCTGTGCATAAAACAGCACAGAGAGCAAAGCAATTCATGACCCTGGTACTGCTGGAGTCTGCTAAGAGCTTACCTAGATCATATATAAAGCACATTCGGTATAAAGATAACTCCAGTGCCTTCCTATGTTAACCCTCCCAAATATTATTTGCCAAATAGGAGAAGTCTAATATACTTATCTTCTTGAAACTATAAATGGTGGAAGTACAGTGAGTTGAAATTCACAGAAGAGGGAAATTTTGGTTTCCTTCCTCTGTGTTGTTCACGGCTATGCTTTTTTGATATTGCCCATCCAGCTAGTAAAGCCTCTAAGGATTTCTAGTTTCAGAATAATACAGTTCAGGGTTGGCAAGTAAGCAGCACGCTTGCTGCCTAACTGATAATTGCATTTTCCCACTTGTGTAGAGAATTAACTGGAGAATTCTTCTTGACACACTGTCTAAAGCAGTCACTATCAATTCTTCAGCATTTGTACTGCGGAAGCAAGCTAAATGACATTTCTAGCCTTTCCTTAGAAAACCCAGATTCCACACAATTGTCTTTGGTTCTGCTACCATAGGCATATGTTCAAGGACAAGTTACTTCTTGAGGGACAGAGGAGATTTGGTTTGATGACATTCACAAGCACACTGGGCTTCCTGAAATCCAATCCATCCAAGACAGGTTCCCAAGGAGACTTCTAACCCCAGAGGTGAACCCAGACATTCTTCTTTGCCACAAAGGCTTTGCTGTCCTGTGTGATTCTGGATTTCATGTTGTTAAAAGTGCACTGATTCTGTTATCATGGCTGTCTCTACCTACCTCAGCTGCCCATATTTGATGTGAGACAAATATTTTTCTCATACCTCAGTAGACTATTTGTCTTAAGAAATATAAAAAGGTAAAAATTGTTAGTCACTCAGTCATGTCTGATTCTTTGTGACCCCATGGACTGTAGCCTGCCAGGCTCTGTGTCTCTGGAGTTCTCCACTCAAGAATACTGAAGTAGGTAGCCATTCCCTTCTCCAGGGTCTCCTGCATTGCAGGCAGATTCTTTACCATCTCATCCACAGGGAAACATTTTACAAATAGATATAAAAATTCTATACCACATACATTTTTCTTATATTCTCAAAAGAAGTACAACTAATCAGTGTTATCCTTGTGTATTCATTCTAACATGTAAAATTGAGAAATTTATAATACACAAAGAAAATCAGCTCTGTATTTTACTCAAATCCCCAAGTTTCTCAAGGTTATTTAAAATTGAATACAATTATATTAATATTAGCAATATTGGAAGTAGATTTCCCGATAAGCAGGGTCTTGTTCTATGACAGTAAGTGTATTTCATATTTCATAATCTTCCCATATAAATATGAGGATATATATTATATATGGGTCTGTCTGGGCTCTCTTAGTGCATCAAAATATTTGGCTGTACTTAACACTTAATTATTCTAATTATTTATCTTAAGAATTACAGTTCTATTAAGAATCTAATACTTTAAAAATCATTTGGTTTTCAGAGAGAATATGTCTGTTTTGTGTCTGAAACATATCTCTCATTCTTTCAGGTTCAATATTCCTGCATTTTAGGATTTATTTTTGAGAGACAATATTATTTAAGCATTTTCTAGTGATTTAATGCTCTTTTACTTAATATCTTGCCTGTTATGTTGGTTATATGCCCTTTTTGGTTTATTTGCATTCACAATTAAAACAAGAAAACCCCCCAAATTATCTCTGCTCCCATAACCTCAAGCTACATCACAGAATGTGAACTTTTGGTTTGACAAGTAAAACAGATAACAACATTTATGTGTCATATTACCATTCCAGTCTGAGTGTTGTGACTGCGTCATGTTGTTTGGTTAATGTGCTGTCTACAAAAATCTCTTAAAACAAAACCTCATAGCAGGTGTCACGCTCATTTTAGGGAACTTACGTGTTCTACTCGTGATTCTCATGTTCAATTTAGATGTCACACTGATTCAGCAAGAGTGACAGCTCATGAAACCCCAAATACATAACAGTTATCTAACATATTGAAGCAGTACTATTTTATTCAACAAATTTTACATATGATGATAAGTTATGTAAAAGCTGTGTTAATTTTTATTTTACAAAGAGGACGCCCACGTTTTCTTTAACAAGCATTTAAAAAATTAGAATCTACAAAGTGATTTTGCAGTAACATTGTTTCTATTAAAATACATGTGTGTTATTACTTGTTTGACCACTAGTTTGATGTCGCAGTATTTGATTCTGTAATTTGTGAGATTTTGGGATTATTTAACTTGGTCAAGCTTCACTCTCCTAAATAAAAAAAAAAAAAAACAGATTAACATTTTTAGGAAAATAATGTTTTATTTGTGATTTGGATTGTGGGAAACTGGGGAAACTACATTGTAAACTGTTATTATGCACTGTGAAAATTTATTATGACATATTTACGCCACATTCAACTCCCAATTTCCTACAAGACTGTCAAATTTTTTATTTTATTCTTTCATACGTTTTCATTGCCATGTCATGTAAGCAATTGCATGGGTGCCAGAAGTCAATAACAAATTTCAAGTTTATTTCCAGTGAGATTTCTAATGAGTTTTTTTTTTCCCCCTGAGACCTATTTAAAAGGCAAAGTAACAAGCACTTGAATCTGTTACTTTTAATCAAATGTGTTATAAAAACTGAAAAATTTAATGTAACATTTTATCTTTTCAGCTTTTTATCAGGTAGTGAATTAGACACTGGGAAGCATGTTCCTCTTTATATATGAAAAGAGTATAAAAGAAGAAATTGGGAATTTAAAAACACATAGACATTTTGTAAATTTATTTAATAATATTTTATCTTTCTTAGTAACTTTTGATCAAAATTAAACAAAAATACTATTCCATTTTCATTCCCCCACCCACTGCCATTAAGTTTCTAAGAAATAAAATAAACGTGAATGTTTTCACTTCTACCTCTGCATATTTGCCAACTGTAGAATTCTCTCTCCACTTCCCCTTTATGACAACCCTTAACCCTCAACCTTCCACCCCACAAAGGGCACATGCTGGCAGGTGTACTGAGAGTTTTGCCCAAATACAAAGAGTAGGTTAGATTCAGGGCAACAAAAACTTGGGTAAATTTCCAGTCAGCCTTCCCTCTGGCCAACATGCAAAGCAATACCTGTATCTGATCAAGCTGGGAGCCTCATTATAATGTTCTTATAGGATTTCATTTCTTCTAAAACATTGCCTTATCATGGCTTGGAAACAGATCATTTATTCTATTTCTTATGACCTTTCATATGACAAAAATTATAATAAATATACTTACCAAAGGATGCACTATTTATTTTTATCTATATGGAAACTTTTCCCAATAAGAATGTCCTATCATCATTTTCTCAAAATATTAAATTCCATTTTTATTGTATCCATTGAAATGCATGCTACTAAAAGCATATAATATTATAATGCTAATTTAAAAATTTCAGTCATTTGCCTATCTCTTTCCATGGTGGAATTGACCATTGCAGGCCTATTACTTGTTTTGTATTTGATTCATTTACACTTTTATCACCCAGAATGTACTCTGTTATTTCCTGATTCTTTAATTGTAGACATAATCTATTGATTCTTATTTTGAAAAATTATTTAGTCAATACATAATCCCTCTCAACTCCATTTCCAAACACCTTCTTATTCCATCCTCTGTATACAGTATATAACTTGTTTCATAAATAATGCTTAAGTTTTATATCTTTGAAGTTTTGTTAGTGTGATATGATTAGATTATCTCTCTTACAAAACATGTGATTGAGACTTTGGAATTTAAATTTTGACTACCTTTTTTATTTGAATGAATCCATATAAGCACAAAAGAATTAAAAATTATATTTCAGCATAGAAAATGGAATCAGGTAATGTCAGATTCATTTCAGTCTGAATATGGAAGTGTTTCTCCTGAAATCCTTCCTTTTGGTGCATTCTGAATTCATTCTTCTCTTATCACTTGGTTTTATCCTTGAGACTTCCCTTTCTCATTATCTTGGAAATATTCCTTACCTTCCTTGCTGGATTGTTCCAGCTCTGGTATTATACCTTTTTTTTTTTTTGCTTCCTGCCTTGTTTTTATCAAATCACATCCACGAGTAGTTTCTGAAAATGATCTGGGGAAGGATGTTTTTGAGAACTTTCATGACTGAGAAAGAGTAAAACTGCATGCTTCCTGACCTCAAACTATACTACAAAGCTATAGTAATCAAAGAAGTACAGTACTGGAATAAAATCAGATACATAGATAAATGGAACAGAATAGACAGGCAGAAATAAACTCACTCCCATACAGTCAATTAATCCACAATAGAAGAGGCAAAAATATACAGTGGGGAAAAGACAGTCTCTTCCATGAATGGCATTGTAAAAACTGGACAGTAACTTGTAAAAGAATTAAGGTGGACTATTTTCTAATGCCATATGCAAAAATATCCTCAAATAGATTTAAAGCTTACTTAAATGTTAGATCTGAAACTGTAAAACTTCTAGAAGAAAACATAGGCAGCAAATTCTTTGAAATCAGCTTTAACAATATGTTTTTAGGTCTGTCTCCTCAGGCAAGGGCAATGAAAACAAAAACTGAACAAATGGGACCACGTGGTTAACAAAAATTATTCAAACAATTCAAATAAACCTTTAAGTTTTAATTTAACCAATGTGATAAATTTGTCAATTTTTCATTTTTTTTTTAAATACAGAGAACACTATTCTAATCAGTCTTTGAAACTGAGCACTTTTCTCCTCAATTTTGCATATTTCCTTCCAAACCTGTGTTTGAAGGGCTGGTATAGTAAAATGAAAGTTTCACAATTTGCTTTTACATTTATTTATTCTCATCACTGCATCAAGACTAAATGAGAGGTTTCTGGACTAGAGTTGAAGCCCGGTTTTTTTGTAAGATTTTAAGCAGAATTAAAGTGGAGCCTATGAATACCTTCTTCTGTTTTCATCTCCAGAAGTCAGCATGTGCTGTACTGCTTTTAGTTGCTCAGTCCTGTCTGACTCTGTGACCCCATGGACTGTAGCCCATCAGGTTCCCCTTGCCTGGGTTTCTCCAGCCAAGAATACTGAGGTGGGTTTCCATGCCCTCCCCCAGGGGATCTTCCCAACCCAGGGATCAAATCCAGGTCTCCTGTATCACAGACGGATACTTTACCCTTTGAACCACCAGGAAAACTAAAGAACACTGGAGCTTGTGGCCTATCCCTTCTTCAGGGGATTGTCCCAATCCAGGAATTGAACCGGGGTCTCCTGCATTGCAGGAGGATTCTTCACCAACTGAGCAACCAGGGAAGCCCCAGAAGTTAGCATAGTACCTGGCATAAAGGAAATACTTTGAAAGTGTTAAGTGAACTACATGTATGAATTATGAATTATCTATGAGTTGTAAAATAAAATTTAATTGAATAATATAAGTGAATTATGTATATGCACATATATGCAAATCTAAGTAACCTAATTCACCAGAAATAACAGCATAATTTTTACGGAAGGCACCAGTGCTGGAGGATAATTTTAATACTGGAATACTCTTTATGATCACATTAGTAATTTGAAGGATGAAGATTCAGTTTTTTATTATTTTTCTTCCATTAAGATCCTTGTAATCACACTGTGTGAATCTGCTCAAGCTTCTAAGCTGATTCTACATCTGTCTCTCTTCTGCCAAACTAAGATTTTTGGTGAACATGAAGCCTGCTACAGGGTGGTTTGGGGATATTGAGAATTTGTGTGATAAATAAAAATTTAGGTCTTTCTGCAAACTAAAGTAATAAATAATTAGTTAAATATTTTTGGAGGCCTATTTTGGTACAATAAGTTTAAATAATAATTATCAGACCTTAGTAGATACATTAATTACCCTGACTTATGTCTTTAGATTTCAGAGATTAATTTGTAAAAAGTTGGAGGATAGGACCTTATGGATTTTGAATTTATACCTTAAAATTCTAACAAAGTATAATTTCTCAATTTAATGGAAATATAACTATCCAATTATCATTACTGAGAGACACTGAAGATGGAAGAATACTGAATAAACAGCTTGATGATCAGAAGTCATTAAACGTGTTAAAAGGTAACTGAGGTACATTATAAATCTTTAAGAGTTCAATCAATCAATTTGATTGATTGGAATTGTGCAGCCCCAAACCAAAATGGTTAGGAGTGCTCCACGGTCAGGAGTTAGAAAAAAGGTTTTTATAAAGAAGTTACCCACTCCTGTGTTCTTGCCTGGAGAATCCCAGGGATGGGGGAGCCTGGTGGGCTTCCGTCTATGGGGTCACACAGAGTCGGACACGACTGAAGTGACTTAGCAGCAGCATAAAGAAGTTATGGAAGCAAAGCGAAGATATTATCTGATGTCTATTAGTTAAGCAATTATCTTATTTGGGAAAGTCTAGACTTTGGGAAAGCCTAGGTGGCTGTTTGTGATTGGTTGTATTTAAGTTTCATTTCCTTGTATTCAAATGAATTGACTCTGGCTTAGGTTTTGGTTTACTTATATTAGCTAGCAAGGCATAAGTCCCACCTCTATCTAGCCCCCTTATGTAAATACTTTAACAGGTGATTTTCTTTGCTGCACCAAAGGGAGAAGGTAAAAACAGGTTAAACTGATACTACTTTTAACTAAGATAATAATTCACCTTTAGAGAATAGTACAGTAGTGCCATTGTTGACCAGATCTTTTAAAATATTTGCAACAGTGACCATTTAGAATATTAAGAAAAATAATAATAAATGAAGAGAAAAAAAGTCATCTAATATTATGCATGATACAAGCATTCTGTACTTTGATATCTCTAGAATTACTGTTATGAAAATAATAATTAACTGAGAGGATAATTTAGAAATATTTTTAATATGACTGATTTTAATATTACTATTATTTAATTTAGCATTGATATATTGATATCAGTATATCAATGTTATTGTCATTTATTATTATCAGAAGAAAGCTCATTCAGTAGTTTATGTCAGACAAACATAATGAAAATTCAAAAAACTAAACATTTGATTAAATGTGTGAATATCAACATCATCAGATAATGTTCCAGCTAAAAGTTACAGCATTGAAGGATAATTCACTCAGTCATTAAAAAAAGTATTTTTGCTCAAATCATATAAAATCATTATTACTGCATTACCTTTAATTACCCTTAATTACAAATGAAAATTTTGTCATGCAATGAATTCCTGATGTTTAATGAAAGAAGTGATATTAAACTAGAGTAACATGTGTGAAATTATTCATAAATATTAATGATAGTATATATTATGTCACACTAATAGTGAATCAAAAGCTTAAAAGCAACATTAGGTTTATAGTCAATGAATTTGCAAGGTTGTTCTGTGCTTACTTGTCATCAATTCCTTCATGCACTTTGCATGGAAATCTGTCCTTTTGTAGGTAAAGTATTTTTTTTACATTTATGTATGGCAAAACCAACCAATATAATATTGTAAAATAATTAGCCTCCAATAATAAATAAATAAGAAAAAAAGAAAAAAATTTATTTATTTAATTTTTGAATTTTTATTCAAATTAAAAGGTAAAGTAGGTAAAGTATTTATTTAACATAAAAACAGACAAAACAGCTTCATTAAAATAGAAGAAAAATTGCTTAACTTTTTTTTGTTTAAAACAATGAACCTGTTTGTTTTATTTAAGGTCATCACTCAGTGATACAGTTGATAGTTTTGAAAAGGATGTCTTTGAGTTAGTCTCACTACAGTCTTCATTTCAATTCAATTTCATGCCCCAATTGTGGTAAAGTCAAAATTAGTATTGATTACCTGACTCTGGCATTACTAGCCTTCTTTCAAAATCTGATAACACTCCAGGTAGTTTTAAAACATTGCTAACCTGTTCTACATATCTGGACCAAGTTAGTGCCTGGATATGAATCAAATATTATGTTAATCTAGGTACATATTTTTTTTTGTTAGAAAGTCCAGTCTATGTACCTTGGGAGAAAATTTCAAGAGCTGGATGAATGTTTAAAGGGTAGTATAAGAGAATGCGTATGTAAAGAAGTAGGTGGAATTTTGAACTAAAAGCTAGAAGATGTGTGCATTTGGCTTTAATATATGTATTACATGGATTAAGGAAGGAGGCACGTTTAAAACATTGCCTCATCTGATAATCCAGGTTCTGCCAAAGCAGGATGACAGGTAGATTATTGCTCAAAGCAAAGAGAGTACAGGTTAATTCAGGAAGGAAAAGGAAAATCATAAGGACAGTTAGAGACATAACAGTGTACAACCAAAGATTAAAATATAAAAAATGCTTTTGAAGTTGATCTATTTAGGGACTAGGGACACATCAGGTGGCCAAAGTATTGGAGCCTCAGCTTCAGCAACAGTACTTACAATGAATATTCAGGATTGACCTCCTTTAGAACTGACTTGTTTGATCACCTTGTAGCCCAAGGGACTCTCAAGAGTCTGCTGCTGCTGCTGCTACTGCTAAGTCACTTCAGTCGTGTCCGACTCAGTGTGACCCCATAGATGGAAGCCTACCAGGCTCCCCTGTCCCTGGGATTCTCCAGGCAAGAACACTGGAGTGGGTTGCCATTTCCTTCTCCAATGTGTGAAAGTGAAGTCGCTCAGTCGTGTCCGACCCTTAGCGACCCCACGGACTGCAGCCTACCAGGCTCCTCCATCCATGGGATTTTCTAGGCAACAGTACTGGAGTGGCTTGCCATTGCCTTCTCCGCAAGAGTCTGCTACAATATCACAATTCAAGTCATCAAATTTTTGGCGTTCAGCCTTCTTTGTGGTCAATCTCTCACATACATGATTACTGGAAAAGACATAGCTTTGATTACACAGATCTTTGTCAGCAAATTGGTGCCTCTGCTTTTTAATGCTCTGTCTATGTTTGTCATAGGCTTCTTTTCAAGGAGCAAGCAGTTTTTCTAATTTCATGGCTGCAGTCAGAGTCCACAGTGATTTTGGAGCCCAAGAAAATAAAATCTCTCACTGTTACCACTTTTTCCCCTTGTACTTGCCATGAAGTATGGGACTGGATGCCATGATATTTGTTTTTTTGAATGTTGAGTTTTAAGCCAGTTTTTTCTCTCTCCTCTTTCACCTTCATCAAGAGGCTCTTTAGTTCCTCTTCATTTTCTGCCATTAGAGTGGTATTATCTGCATATCTGAGGTTGTTGATATTTCTCCTGGCAATCTTGATTCCAGCTTATGATTTGTCCAGCTCAGTGTTTTGCATGATGTAAATGGGCTTCCCTGGTGGCTCAGAGGTTAAAGCGTCTGCCTCCAATGTGGGAGACCAGGGTTCGATCCCTGGGTCGGGAAGATCCCCTGGCAAAGGAAACGGTAACCCACTCCAGTATTCTTGCCTGGAGAATCCCATGGACGGAGAAGCCTGGTAGGCTACGGTCCACGGGGTCGCATAGAGTTGGACACGACTGAGCGACTGAACGGAACGGAATCTACATATAAGTTAAATAAGCAGGGTAATAATATACAGCCTTGATGTACTCCTTTCCTAATTTTGAACCTAATCTCTCAGGAGATAGGAGAGTGGTCTGGTACTCTCATCTCATGAAGTGTTTTCCTTATTTTGTTGTGATCCCCACAGTCAAAGACTTTAGCATAGTCCGTGAAGCAGAAGTAGATGTTTCTTTGGAACACCCTTGCTTTCTCCATGATCCAACAAGTGTTTGAAATTTGATTTCTGGTTCTTCTGCTTCTTTGAATCCCACATTTTTCAATGGGAAGTTCTTAGTTCATGTACTGTTGAAGACTAGACTGAAGAATTTTTTTAAAAATTTATTTAATTTGAGGCTAATTACTTTGCAATATTGTAGTTTTTGCCATACATTGACATGAATCAGCCATGGTTGTACACATGGCCACCATCCTGAACCCCCCCTCTCCCACCTCCCTCCCCATCACATCCCTCAGGGTCATCCCAATGCACAAGCCCTGAGCACCCTGTATCGTGCATCGAACCTGAACAAGCTAGCGATCTATTCCACATATGATAGTATACATGTTTCAATGCTATTCTCTCAAATCATCCCACCCTCACCTTCTCCCACAGAGTCCAAAAGTCTGTTCTTTACATCTGTGTCTCTTTTGCTGTCTCACATATAGGGTCATCACTACCGTCTTTCTAAATCCCCTATATATGCGTTAATATACTGTATTGGTGTTTTGCTTTCTGACTTACTTCACTCTGTATAATAGGCTCCAGTTTCATCCACCTCATTAGAACTGATTCAAATGTGCTATTTTTAATAGCTGAGTAATATACCATTATCTATATGTACCACAACTTTCTTATCCATTCGTCTGCCGATGGACATCTAGGTTGCTTCTGTATCCTAGCTATTGTAAACAGTGCTGTGATGAACATTGGGGTACACTGTCTCTTTCAATTCTGGTTTTCTTGCTGTATATGCCTAGCAGTGAGATTGCTGGGCTGGATGGCAGTTCTATTTCCAGTTTTTTAAGGAATCGTCACACTGTTTTCCATCAGAGAAGGCAATGGCACCCCACTCCAGTACTCTTGCCTGGAAAATCCCATGGATTGAGGAGCTTTGTAGGTTGCAGTCCATGGGGTCACTAAGAATCGGACATGACTGAGCGACTTCACTTTCACTTTTTACTTTCATGCATTGGAGAAGGAAATGGCAACCCACTTCAGTGTTCTTGCCTGGAGAATCCCAGGGACGGGGTAGCCTGGTAGACTGCCCTCTGTGGAGTGGCATAGGGTCGGACACGACTGAAGCAAGGTAGCAGCAGCAGCAGCAGCCACACTGTTCTCCATAGTGGCTGTACTAGTTTGCATTCCCACCAGCAGTGTAAGAGGGTTGGTTCCTTTTTCTGCACACCCTCTCCAGCATTTATTGTTTGTAGACTTTTTGATAGCAGCCATTCTGACTGGTGTGAAATGGTACCTCATTGTGGTTTTGACTTGCATTTCTCTGATAATGAGTGATACTGAGCATCTTCTCATGTGTTTGTTAGCCATCTGTATGTCTTCTTTGGAGAAATGTCTGTTTAGTTCTTTGGCCCATTTTTTGATTGGGTCGTTTATTTTCCTGGAATTGAGCTGCATGAGCTGCTTGTATATTTTTCAGATTAATTCTTTGTCAGTTACTTTGTTTGTTATTATTTTCTCCCATTCTGAAGGCTGTCTTTTCACCTTGCTTATAATTTCCTTCCTTGTACAAAAGCTTTTAAGTTTAATTAGGTCCCATTTGTTTCTTTTTGCTTTTATTTCCATTACTCTGAGAGGTGGGTCATAGAGGATCCTGCTGTGATTTATGTCAGAGAGTGTTTTGCCTATGTTTTCCTCTAGGGGTTTTATAGTTTCTGGTCTTACATTTAGATTCCCTTTCTGGGTGCCTGGTGTCCTCCCTAGACTGAAGGATTTTGAGCATCACTTTGCTAGCATATGAAATGAGTGCAACTAAACAGTTGTTTTAACATTCTTTGGCATTGCCCTTCTTTGGGATTGGAATGAAAACTGACCTTTTCCAGTCCTGTGGCCACTGCTGAGTTTTCCAAATTTACCACATATTGAGTGCCACAGTTTAACAGCATTATCTTTTAGGATTTTAAATAACTCATATGGAATTCCTTCACCTCCACAAACTTTGCTTGTAGTAATGCTTCCTAAGGCCCACTTGACTTCTCATTCCAGGATGTCTGCTTCTAGGTGAGTAATCACACCACCATGGTTATCTGGGTCATTAAGGCCTTTTTTGGTATAGTTATTCTGTGTATTCTTGTCACCTCTTCTTAATCTCTTCTTCTCTTAGGTCCTTACCGTTTCTGTCCTTTATTGTGCCCATCCTCTCGCATGAAATGCTCCCTTGACATCTCCTATTTTCTTTAAGAGGTCTCTAGTCTTTTGCATTCTATTTTCCCCCTCTATTTCTTGGCATTGTTCATTGAAGAAGGCTTTCTTATAACTCGTTGATATTCTCTGGAACTCTTGTCAGAATTCTTCACTATGATACATCCATCTTGGGTGACCCTGTCCTGAATGGCATGGCTCATCGCTTCACTGAGTTATGCAAACCCCTTCATCACAACACGGCTGTGATCCATGAAGGGGAACTAATAGACTAATGTTCTGTTTTTCAAATAAATATGTTTAATTTGTTACTTAATAAATTAGCTAAACTGGGTATAGAGTCCCTGCAAAGATACTATTTAATTCAGTCTTTAACTTTTTCAAATATATGACTTGTGATAAAAAGAATTTTAGATTTCATTTTCAACTATAAACATTTCTCTCATATCAGTATTGCATAGCTGATGGTGGTTTAAATAATTTGATAATTCCTAATAGTTATGTGCATCAATATTAGGAATATTGTATTATATACTTCAAAATTAGTATCAAATTTTTAATTAATTTAATTAATTCCACATTTGAAATTTGAAGATGTATTTCATTTATTGTTTACTTTGATTTATCTAACATTATTTTGAATACTTGCAATATTTTGATCTTTTTTTGATCAAGTTTAGCACAACTAAAACTAAGCTGGCAAGAGGGAAGATCTTGGGGGTGTAAGTTGTTGGGGTGATGGGTATAAGGTGCGGTGGGTGGTATGTGAATGTCATGTGGGCATACTGCATAATTGAGTCTAAAATATACTATAGTGGCAGACATGTTAGTCATTTTTACTTTTTAAAGTGAGAAGTAGGTTTAAATGCCACCAGAAGAATTTCAAGTTTTAGGTAGCTGAAAAGACTCCTAGTTCCTTCTTTGAACATATGATTATATGTATATATTCCTAATGGGTTTTCTAACTTTGGATATTATCCTCAGATTAAGTACTATATCTAGCCTAATTTGGAGGATTTTCTAGCACTGTATAATATAGTTCTTTGTTTGCAATAGGAAACTGACTACAATGTAAAACCATACCAAATTCTGCAAAGCTACTGCTGTTTGTTAGCATAAAGTAGACAGATATAGCTAAATAGCATTTTTGTGAACCATTTGTAATGCGCTGCTTAAGAGTCAAAGAAGGAGCCTTTGATTTCCAGCATATTTAGAGGTGATATTCAACAGTAGTAATATGTGAATGGAATTTTAAAAGAGCATACATACAGTTAAATCCCACATTGTAACCCACTGATCTAAAGAATATCATTTCTATATATTTCTGAAGATTCTCAGCAGCCTTCAGTTCAGTTCAGTTCAGTCGCTCAGTCGTGACCGACTCTTTGCGACCCCATGAATCACAGCACGCCAGGCCTCTCTGTCCTTAAACTCACCTCCATCGAGTCGGTGATGCCATCCAGCCATCTCATTCTCTGTCGTCCCTTTCTCCTCCCGCCCCCAATCCTTCCCAGCATCAGAGTGTTTTCCAGTGAGTCAACTCTTCGCATGAGGTGGCCAAAGTATTGGAGTTTCAGCTGCAAATTCTTATTAGGGATTAAAAGTAGGAAATGCTATCAGAAGTCTGAGTTATTCCCTCCCCAGAATCGACAGGAATGGATTTAAGCTTTACTAGATTTCTATCACCTACTAATTATCCCATTATTATTATACTCACAGAATATTTTAATATTGGTTACCTCAATATGATCTTCTACCAAATTAATATCTTGTGAGGCCACTAGTCCTAAATAAAGAAAACAAGGTTTCTTTCCTACATCAAAAAACCAAGTGAACACAACTCCCCCATGTCACATATGTGATGGCATTATTACCTGAATCCCAGTAGGCTGAACTGAGTTTTAAAATGAGGCGATAAGGAGAATATTAATACCACAGTTTATGAGATTATTTAAAATCCTAAAAAGATATTGACTCAATCATATTAAAGAAATCTTATACTATAAAAACCTACTGATCCCACATCATATCCTAAAATTAAAAGCTTTTATTACAACATATATCACTATTTCTCAAAGTTGTGTAGTAGCATAGGGAGGTAGAGTGTCACAGAAGAAAGACCAGAAGCCCTGGATTGAGACAGACTTTCACAAACCAAACAGATAATAGAGTACAGCCACACTGTGTGTGTATAGTATACATTTATTATACATACATATATATAAATATGTTATTATTATACATACATGCATTTTGTTTAAATACATTGTATTTAATAAACAATACAATATACTTGTGTATTACAATAATATTGTGTATTACAATAATCCAATTGTAAATATATTGCATTATTTGTGACCCAGTGGACTGTACCCTGCCAGGCTCCTATGTCCCTGAGATTTCCCAGGCAAGAATACTGGAGTGGGTTGCCATTTCCTTTTCCAGGGGATCTTCCTGACCCAGGGATCAAACCCAGATTTCCTGCACTGCAGGCAGATTCTTTACCATCTGAACCATGAGGGAAGCATGTGTAATTATACATACATATATAATATACAAATACATTATATGTTATATAACATAGGTATTGTTATATGTCTATATAAATAAAGTACAGCCACAATCTATGTGTAATATGTATATAGCATAGGTATTATTATATGTCTATATAAAGTACAGCCACAATCTATGTATAATATGTACATATATGCATATATGTATCTATGTGTTGTGTATAGTGTATCATAATTTATATATTATGTATAAAGTATATGTAACATATGTATGTAGATCATCATAATGCTATTACATTGCCATAGCAACTGTTGTATAGTTCATACTTTATATATATTAACAATCTATTAATATAGTAGTAAAATTTAATAATGATTCTGAAGATTTATTATGATGATTTTAAACAAGATTGGTGCAATATTAAGAACATGTTTTAGGGACAAACAGTAACTTGAAACTTACTGAATTTGTATGCTTCTACTATAAATTAGTCAGTAATTATAGTTAATTTTATGTGCTCAGTCATTCAGTTGTGTAGAACTCTTTGCAGCCCCATGAACTGTAGCCTGCCAGGCTCCTCTGTCAATGGAATTTTCCAGGCAAGAATACTGGAGTTGGTTGCCATTTCCTACTCCCAGGGACCTTCCCAACCCAAGGATCAAAACCGCATCTCTTACACCTCCTGCATTGCAGAAAGATTCTTTACCACTGCACCACCTAGGAAGCCCATTATATTTAATAATAGTTATAAATATAGAGCATAAATGTAAAACAAATGTCAAAACACTATCAGTTTAAAGGGATCAGCATAAATGATGCATTTAAAGCCATCAACGTGAAAGATATACTGCAGGGGCTGGAGAGTACTGAAAGCATAAAGTTGAGATCACTAATACTTGTGGAATCAATAAAGGATTAGAAGTGTGTAAAGGAGAATGAGAAATACTGTTCTGAACAAAAGGAGAACCTCAGAAAGTGCTATTTAGCAAATAAAAGGGAAAGAAACATTCAAGATGCAGCCTTCCAGATGCTGCTGAATTCTCAAATGAAATAAATTGTAGTGGATGCAGGTTTAGTGAAGAAATGGGAGTGAAACAACATTTCTGTGATTCTAAGATGTAAATGAAAGTTGAATAATGGACACAGCTAGTTGAATATGTCTTGAAAGACATATCTATAAAGGAGATATATTAGATGTTTGATAAAGGGAGTTTCAAGGTGGAGAGAGACTTTCTGAAATGAGATGAAAAAATACAGCCTAAAGTGAAAGTACCAATGAAGGAAGATAATTGTAAGATAAAAAAGAAAGTGGGTATGATCTAGGGTGTTAGAATTCCTGGAAAGTAGGAGGAGATGGTACCCACTGCAGAGAGGGAGAGAGAAGAATTGGCTTTGGATTGGATGGAGACATCTTTTCTGCAACATTAAAATATAAGAAATGATTATTTTATATCTATACTCACACATTAGAGATTAAGAAGCCAAGATAAATATGCCCTAATTCCTTATTTTTTATTTGAAAGTCAGAAGTGGGTTTTGTTTGCTGCTCGGGAAGAGAATTAGACGTGTATAAGGTGGCTTATTTCTAATGGTAAATATTTGGCATATTAAATAGAGCAGACAATGTTATGGCTGCCTGGATAGGAGGGGCGTTTGGGGTAGAATGGATAGATGTATATGTATGACTGAGTCCCCTCACTGTTCACCTGAAACTATCACAACACTGTTTGCTAATTGGCTGTACCCCAATAAAAAATAGTCAATAAAGTAGAAAAAAAAGAAATGTCTGTAAAAAAATAAATAAATAGAGCAGAGGGAGGAAAGAGAAGAGGACAAAGAACATAATCTGAAAGTATGATGCAATTGAAAATATAGTGGAGGTGAGAAAAAAAAAGTGACCACAGAGGAAGAAAGGAATCAAAGCAATAGAGTTTTCATGAAGATAAATGATGAGTAGAATTAAATGTCTTCCAATTATTTATATAAGAATATTTAATATCTGTTTTAGCAAAACTAACAGCAGTTTCAGAACTATTAGAAAGATTTTTGTTTTATTTCTTGGGGTACTTTATACATTTATAAAGTATATGTTTATATGTTTTGTTTTATTTCTTGAGGTACTTTATTACTTTATAACGTTGTGTCAGTTTTGGGTTTGCTGGGGGAGGAGAGAGGGATATGATTAAAGGACAGTACACAGACAGCCTCTAGATTAATGACAAGTCAGTGGTTAAGATAATGGAAAATGAGGCCTAGACTGATTGGAAGAAGGGGGCCAATGGTAGGGAAAATACCAAGATCAAAGGAATGGAATTCTGATGGGTTCAAAGAATTGGTGAAGTAGAAGCTCCCAGTAGATGCTGTAGCTTATATGATTAATGACAAAAACAGAAAGAGTGTGCAATGATGTTTTTTTTCTCAATAAGAGTGAATTATCACAGCATAGATAAACCTCAAAGAACTGAGTTTTGTATAAAAGAGCATTAAGGAAATAGTGTGAAACCTGGGGTGTGGGTGTAAGAGTTTCCTTTACTTCACAGGGCTACACAAGAAACAGGGCCTTTAGGGGAATAATCCTTTTTATTAATCTATCTCAATAATACATGGGAAATCCCATGGACAGAAGAGCCTGGCAAGCTACAGTCCATGGGGTTGCAAAGAGTCAGATGCAACTGAGCAACTAAGCATGGCATGTCAGGGAATGTGAAAAGATTCTGGTGAAGTGGTGCAGTGGAATTTGTGTTATGGAAGGGGAATTAAGAAGTATGTGATAGGGAAATTACAAGAGACAATATATAACCAGTGAAATTTGCAGCTTGAGTATGCATGGTATGTGAATAGTTTTAGTGGCATGACTGGTAAAGTTTTAGCCATGCGAATCAAAAAATTGATTTATTTTCTTCAGCTAAACTTAAAGCATGAGTGCCTATTACTTCTTTTCTTTCAAAACCACTTTATTAAGTTATAATTTGAACACTGTAAAATTCTCCAAGTGTAAGTGTCCTAGTCAGTGATGTTTGGTAAATATACAGAGTTGTGCAACCATCAATACAATCCACTTTTGATAATTTTCATTGGCCTAAAGCTTCCCTTGTACATTTGCATGTTTGCTCAGTTGTGTCCGACTCTCTGTGACCTCATGGACTGTAGCCCACCAGGCTTCTCTTTCCATGGGATTTCCTAGGCAAGAATACTGGAGTGGGTTGCATTTCCAGGGAATCTTCCTGACCTGGGATCAAACCCTTATCTCTTGCATCTCCTACATTGATAGGTAGGAGCCTATCTTTTAACACAGAGCCACCTGGGAAGCCCCCTCCCTTGTACACATTTGTTGTCAATCCCTGTTCTTATACCTAGTATCAGAAACCTCCTGATTTACTTTCTGTCTTAACAATTTGCCTTTCTGTAA
The DNA here is from genome assembly GCF_049115385.1 of Moschus berezovskii. Classification (NCBI taxonomy): domain Eukaryota; kingdom Metazoa; phylum Chordata; class Mammalia; order Artiodactyla; family Moschidae; genus Moschus; species Moschus berezovskii. The sequence goes on from NC_142472.1 coordinate 28,037,247, forward strand.
TTTCCTCATAAATGACATCTGGCCCATTTTGTGTCTTGCCTTTTTAATCCGATAAGTGATTTGCAAATATTTTCTCCCAATGTTTAAGTTGTAATTTTTTTTGTTATTGTTGATAATTTTAATTCATGATGCCTGTTGAAGAGCAAAGGTTTTTAGTTTTGATGAAGTTCAACTTATCATTTTTTAATGGATTATGATTTTGTTTTCATACCTAACAACTCTCTTTGACCAATCCAAGGTCAAACTGATTTTCTCCTGTTTATTTTTTTCTAAAATTTTTATATATTTAGAACTTACATTTAAGCAGCTGACTCATTTTGAGTTTTTATTGTTATTGTTATGATGTGATATGTCTAAATATATTTCTCTGAAATGGGTACCCCCAGTTTTCCCAGCACAATTAGTTGAAAAGGCTATCATCTGCCCAGTATATTGTCTTGGCATCTTTGTTGAAATACAACTATAAATATAATGGTTCCTTTTTAAACAGGCAATTCATTTTGATTGATCTCTGCATCTATTCTTATGCCAATGCCACCATTTTCTTATTTAATTAGATTTATAGTAAAGCTGCTCTTGTAGTTCAAATATATTTTATTAATATACTAGGTTATTTGCATTTCCATGTAAATTTTAGGATTTGCTTGTCAGTTTTACAAAAGAAAAAATGCTTCATTATAAGGATTGCATCAAATCCGATTAATTTGGAGAGAAAACCAATTCAGTATTGCAAAGCAGCATAAAGAACTATCTCTCCATTTCTTTTAAGCTTCCTTTCAGCAATGTTTTTGGTTTTTAGTAGACAAATTTTGATTTCTTTCTTAAATTTGTCCCACAGTACTTTATTCTTGATCCTAGTATAAACAGTTATTTTCTTAATTTTTGAATTGTTGGTTCTCAGTAGGCATATAAATTAATTTATTGATCTTGTATCCTGCTACTTTGTTATAGTTCTTAATTCTAGTAGCCTTTTTGGTAGGCTTCTTAGAAATTTCAGCATACAGGATTATGTTATCTGCATGCAAAGGCAGTATTACTTCTTTTCAGATCTGAATGCCTTTTATTCATTTTTATTGTTTTAATTCTCCGGCTAGAACCATCAGTACAACTAGATCAACTATTGTTGCCTTGTTCCTGTGCTTAGGAGAAAACTATTTTCACCATTAAGATGTTAGCCATAAGTTTCTCATAGATGCTATCATTAGACGAGTACATTCTTCTTTTCTTGTTCAGTTCAGTCACTCAGTCGTGTCCAACTCTTTGCAACCCCATGAATCACAGCATGCCAGGCCTCCCTGTCCATCACCATTGTTAATATGTGTTGGGGCTTACCAAATGCCTTTCCCCCAACTGGTGATATGATGTGTTTCTTCTATTCTTTTATTCTATTAATATGGTGTATTATCAATACTTTGATTTTCAGATGCGGTAGTGGTGGTCGTTTTGTCACTAAGTCGTGTCTGTCTCTTGCCACCCCATGGACTGAAGCCTGCCAGGTTCCTCTGTCCATGTTGAACAAACCTTAAATTCCTGGAAGAATTCCAATTCATCCTAATATACATTCTTTGAAATATGTTGTGGGATTAATTTGTTGATATTTTATCAGTAATCTATATTTATGTACATGTTCTTTCTATTATTTGGGGCTTCCCTGGTGTCTCAGACAGTAAAGAATCTGCCTGCAAGGTAGGATACCTGGGTTCGATTCGTGGATTGCAAAGATCCCCTGGAGAAGGGAACAGCAACCCACTCCAGTATTCTTGCCTGGAGAATTCAGAGGAGCCTGACAGGCCACAGTCCATGTACTTGCAAAAGAGTTGGACACGACTGGGTAACTAATACACACAAACACACAGTTTCTATAATTTTACTTTCTTGTGCTACTTACACCTTCTTTTAATATCTGGGTAAGATAGTCTTAGAAAGAGTTGGAAAATGCTTCCACTTTTTTTGTTTCTTAAGAGTTTAAGATCATCATTATGTATATTTTAACTATCTGATAAAAGTCCCTAGTGAATTCGTAAGAGCATTAAACTTTCTTAAAGAGATATTTTCGTTAAATTCTTAATTCAATTTCTTCACCAGTAACAGGTCAATTCAGATTTTCTGTTTTCTTCCTGAGTCAGTTTTTATAATTGCTGTCTTTTGTATTAATTTGTCAATTTAATTACATTTTCTAATTTATTGGCATGAAATTGTTCATAATATTCTCTTTCAGTACTTTTAATTTCTGTTGACTTCTTACTAATGGATTTTTAAATTTTCTGATTTTGTCTTCTCTTTTATTTTGGTTAGTCAAAAAATTGTCAATTTTTATGTTTTTTTTTTCAAAACCATCTTTTATTTTTATCAATTTTATTTATTGATTTTCTGAATTCTCAGATATTAATTATTTCATTTCTTCTGCTTTTTTCTTTTTTGGCTATTTTCAGAATGTTGAATTTATTTTTTTGAATAAAGATTGTTTTTTCTTTTTTTTTTTAAATAATTGGGGCTAATTTTCTATGTTTTGATTTTGTTTCTATTCAGCTCAAAATATTTTCTAATTTTTCTCTTGTTATTCTTTCAGCTGTAGGTTTTAAACTGTGCTGCTTCATTTCCAAATATTTAAAGATTTCCCAACCGTGTTTTTTTTGTTTGTTTGTTTCTAATTTAAACAGTATATTTGAAGAATATACTTTCAATTATTTCATTCCTTTTGCGTTTGAGTCTTGTTTCATGACATAGTAGTTGCCACATCCTAAAAAATATTTCATGTGCACTGGGGAAAGATAGAAATATTTTTGTAAAACATTTTTGGAAAGATAGGAATATAAAAATATTTTCTATTTTTTCTGTGTGCTGTATTCTACAGATGAGAGTTAAGCTGGTTAATAGTTCAAGTCTTCTGTATTCATGCTGACTTTTTTTATACAGTTGTTTTAGTAATTACTGAGAATTTGGCATTGATATCTTTGACCTCAGTGTACTTCTTATAGACAACATGCATTGAACCTTGCATTTTCATCTTGCATTTTGATTGGATGATTAGCCAAAACTCATTTAATACAGTGATCAATATGCTTGAATTCTGTCAGCCCATTTATTTTTAAATGTTTTCTTATGTATTTCTTTCTGTGTTGCTTCTTCCTCCCAAATTTTGTGTAAACTATTGTCTAAGTGTCCATTTTAATTCCCCAGTGATTTTTTAACCATATATTTCAATTTTTTTCTTGGTTGCTCTAAGAATTGCAACATATATTTTAATTTATCACAGTCTATTGAATACTTCCAATAAATTTCAAGAACTATAGAAACTTTGAGATGTTACCCTAATTTCAACAACAGATTGCCTGCAACATTCTCATGAACACTGACAGAAAGCAGATACTGATGCTGACTCATGGGGAGCAAGCAAAGGACTTTATTATCCACACAGTATTGGAAGCCAAAGGACTATCGTGTTTATGCCCTGGGTCTAATTCCTACAAGGGCAAACTGCAAAATATCAGGTGGTACGTGCCCACAAAATGAGTTTCATGACAGAAGGTGACCCTGAAGTTAGTTTACCTGAATCTCATACAAGGACAGCAAGCTTGCCTATGTTTTGCTCCAGTGAGAAGACAGTAACTCTGTTCTGTATGGCTGCTCACTGTACAAATATTCTTGTATGGACAGTCTAGCAAAAGGCAAAAATGTCTCTGCTGACAAGGTGTATGGAAATGAGAGAGACCCATGAGGAATTATATCCCAACAATTAGTGCATGTTTAATTCCAGTTAAATACAGTTGCAGTCCATGGTGTCGCAAAGAGTTGGACATGATTAGGCAACTAAGCGCCAACCACAGCAACTTTTCTGTAATATAGTTCCATCCTTCTCTCTCTTTTTTGCTATAATTTCATATATATTATGTTCTCATATTATATATGATGATATGAAAAGCACAGTAGTATAATTATTGCTATATAGAAGCATGCATCCTTTAAAGAAATTGAGAAGGGAAAAGGGGTACATTTTTAAAACAATTTGCATTTACCCACATAATTATCAATTCCAGTGATGTTGCTTTCTTCATATTTGTGTTAACATCTGGTATCATTTTCTTTCAGCTTGACAATTTCCTTTACCATATCTTGAATGACAGGTATACTAGCAATGATTTATCACAGTTTTTGTTTATCCAGGAATGCTTACATTTCTCTCTTTTTACCTATATATCACTAAATATATTCACATATATTTCAGCATTTTGAACATACCATCCTATAAACTTATAGCTTCTGGTGGTTTTCATGAGAACTAAGATATTAATCTTTTTGTCTTATTTGTGGTGAATTGTTTTTCTGTTGCTCCTTTTAAGAATTTTCTTTTGTTTTGGCTTTCAACAGTTTGTCTATTTTATATCTGTGTGTGGATCTCTTTGCTTTTAAACTTCTTTGGTGTCATTTTTTAAAATCAAATTTGGGGAGTTGTGTGCCATTATCTTTCATTTCTTTTCCTGGCCTTTCTCTCTTTGCTCAGCTCCAGGGCTTCCTAATACATCTATGTCAGTGCGCCTGATGTTGTCCTAAAAGTCTCTGAGGTTCTGTTTATCCTTTTTTTTCCCTTTGTTTTCTTCAGATTATGTATTTCAGTTGATGTGCATTCATGTTCACTGATGTGGTTTTCTTCTGCTATCTCAATCCTTCTATTCAGGCCATCTAGAAAATGTCTTATTTTAGATTTAAAATTTTCACACTAGAATTTCCATTTGGTATATTTGTAGAATTTCTATTTCTTACTGATATTACCTTTTTAGTGAAACATTTTCATATCTTATATAATTATTTAAGCATTGCTTCCTTTGATCCTTTGAACATGGATACAGTGGTCATTTTGAAATCATTGCCTGCAAAATCTAATACAGGGGTCCATTGGAGACAGTTTCTATCATCTAATAGTTTTCCTGAGCAAGATTCACTCATTTCTCTACATGATTCAATTTTTATTTTTTTATTTATTTTTGGTTTTGTAGATTGTGCCTTTCTCACAACACAGGGTGTAGCACTTCTGGGTTCTGATTTTCTTAACTGAACAACACTGTTATCATTGCTTTTCTTTGATGTTTTGCTGTGATTTGCTTTACGCTATAACTTTCCTGGACTTAATCTGTGGCCTCCTCACCTCTGCTGCGTGCAATCATTCACTTTTATTCTGTCTGCTTTTTGTTTGTTGGTTTTGCCCTCAATTCCTAAAGATGCTACCTGTGTCTGCATAGCTTGCCAGATAGCCAGTGATTAGTGAAAACTTGTTCAAACGTAAAGGCAGTAAAGATTCCACACTCGGCAGCGATGATGGTACCAGATTGTAGGGTATTTCCAAAGTCCAGGTAGTTTGCACGTGTTTCTACCAGAGTCCCTTCAGACACCATGTGTGTGCTCAGAGCATTCCATTCAGCCATAGCTGCTTGGATGTCTTGGGGCCTTTTGGGTCTCCTCTCCAAGTACACATAGCTCCCCAGCAGAATTATGGGAGAGCCCTTGGCTCTTATTTCGAGATCACTTTGTTAAAAGTTTTGGTTGCCCAGTGGACTGACCGCAATTTCAATTGTTACCTTAAGCCAATAGAGCTGCAAGCTTTCTGTATTTGTTTCCAGTTGTGTTTGCTCGTGTTTTTACTATTATCATTGAGGTTGGGCTATCCACACTGAAACAAAGTCAGTTTCTTCTTCCATGGAAGCTTCTTGCTTTCACAGTCAACGCTGCCCTGGAAGAACCACCATGCTGACTGAGATGGCAGGAGGGGATATGGGAGTAGCCCAAGCAAAAATGCTCTATAGTTGAGGAAGCTGAGCCTTAGTAATATTGTGTATGTGTTAGTCCCTCAGTCATATCCAACTCTACAACCCTACAGACAGTAGCCCACCAGGCTCCTCTGTCCATAGGATACTCCAGGCAAGAATACTGGAGTGGGTTGCCATGCCCTCCTCCAGGGGATCTTCCTGACCCAGGGATTGAATGCTCATGCATTAGCAGAAAGGCTCTTTATCACTAGCACCACCTCAGAAGTCCCTACTTCCCTGAGTAGTCTCCACCTTTCTGCTTATTGCTAGTTCATAATTATCAGTATATTCTTTATTAAGGGCATGGTCTCCAGGCTAAATGCCCCTAAGTTCTGAGAATATATTTGATGTTGTAGAATATCAAAGCATAAAACCTAATCTCGAATGTAGCAACCTGCTTGAATTGTACCTATCAAAGTTCTTCACAGTGTAACCATTTTTTCTTATATAATACATCCAGCATTACTATCTCTGAATTCCTGAAGCACAAGCTCTCTGAGGCTAGGGTAGTATATTATTTTTTCTAGGCATGCTTGGAAATACCATGGATTCTGTGGCTCACACGATAGAAATTATGTTCTCGGCGTTCTGGAAGCTGGAAGTCCAAGATCAAGGTATTGGCAGGGTTGGTTTCTCCCTTCGCCTCTTTCTAGGCCTTGCAGAATGCCACCTTCTTGAGGTGTCTTCATCTGCTTTTCTCTTTCTGTCGATGCATCCTTGAGTCTGTGTGTCCTAGTCTCCCCTTTCTTCAAGAACCCCGGTCAGACTGGATTAAGACCAACCTGAAAGTCCTCTTTGTAGCTTAATCACCTCTTTAAAAGTCTTATCTCTAAATCTGGTTGCATTCTGAGGTACTGGGGTTTGGAACTTCAACATTTGAATTTTAGGGGGAGAAATTCAGCCCATGACAGCTGATGCTCTGAAAGAGCACAGAAAATAAAGCTGAAATGAGGGCTGTTTTAATCTATCTTGACAGCTACTTAAATTTTATTTGCTCTTTACCTACAAAATAAAAAACCTACCATCATAGGAATTAAAATTAGAAAACATGCATAAAAATTATGCTACACAATCTTAGAATATAATTCTCCATGGATTCCTTATGTTTCTGTGTGGTCTCTTCATTTCTGAGCAAAGGGCATGTATGAATAGCAACTGGAATTGGAAGTTGCAAAGATATATCCCTCTGAAGATATTTAGAATCATCCTAGATATTGAAGATGAAGTCTTCTACTTCCTCTTACTTGAAACATTTGCTTACATTATGGGGTAATAACCTTAAAGATAGCATCCTACTCTCCCCTGGAGGAAATTCGCTTCATCTCTGGGAAATGAGTAATCTCAGTCTTTCTAGAAGGGAGGATGGGAAGGTCAATGTCACAAACAGCTCTGATAAAGGTCAGAATCTTCTCCTGTGGTGACAGGTCCTCACAGTGTCTCCCTGCAGGAAATGGGACAGGGTGAACCAGTGCATGGCATTGCTATGGCTACTCCTTTTGCTGTGAATAATAAACTGTCTCTGACACAGAGGTCTGTGTTCTTCTGTCAGTATATGGCTAAAAAGCTCTACCAGACTAACTGGCTGCTTGCAAGTAGGGTAAAATTTCAGACTCTTCACAATATCTTACTAAACATAGTTAACCACCACCTAACTATCACTTTTCACTTTCACACATTGGAGAAGGAAATGGCAACCCACTCCTGTGTTCTTGCCTGGAGAATCCCAGGGACGGGGGAGCCTGGTGGGCTTCTGTCTATGGGGTCACACAGAGTCGGACACGACTGAAGTGACTTAGCAGCAGCAGCAGCAGCAACTATCCGTTCTTACAATTACTTTGTCAGGCATTTTTGTGACCTTAAGCTAGGTAGCATATCTAGGGAAACAGACTTTCTTGGGATCTCTCAGATTTTCTCCAGGGTACAATTTAATTCCTACATGTTTATCATATGAATTAATTTGTTCCATTTATGATTTAAGGCAGAAAATATTCTGACTACAATAAATAAGGAGCAATTACTATTGTCTTTCAGTCGCTAAGTCATATTCAACTCTTTCTGACCCCATCGTCTATAGCCTGCCATGCTCCTTGTCCTCCGCTATCTCCTGAAGATTGCTCAAATTTATGTTCATCGAGTCAGTTTTGCTATCTAACTATCTCATCTTCTACCACCTCCCTTCTTCTTTTGCCTTCAGTCTTTCCCAGCATCAGGGTCTTTTCCAATGAATCAGCTCTTCACATCAGGTGGCCAAAATATTGGAGCTTCAGCATCAGTCCTTCCTGATTGAATATTCAGGATTGATTTCCGTTAGGATTGACTGTTTGGTCTCCTTGCAGTCCAAGGGATTTTTCAAGGGTCTTCTCCAGAACCACAATTTGAAAGCATCAATTCTTTGGTGACCAGTCTTCTTTATGGTTCAACTCTCACATCCATAAGTGACTGCTGGAAAAACCAAAGGTTTGACAATATGGATCTTTATTGGCAAAATGATGTCCCTAGCTTTCTAATAGAGTATCTAGATTTGTCATAGCTTTTCTTCCAGGGACCAAGCATCTTAATTTCATGGCTGAAATATCTAGACTATGTTAATACTTAGAATCTTGTTCTAACTCTGAAAACTCAAAGTAGCCAACAGTGGTAATAAACCTTTTACATATTTGGTAAAAGTGCCTTTTGTTAAAGCTCTTTAATAGAATGTCATAGGTTAGCTCCAGTTAATGGATTTATTTTCTTAAAAGATGGTTTTTGGGACATAAAAAAATTTTCCCTTGTTTTTCTCTCTCCCATAACTAAAATATGCCTTGATTCATTGTCTGAAAAATATAGCCTCAGTAGAGTCTGTAACAAAAAACCAGATGAAGGATCTATAGCAGATACAGGCTATGTAATAACTATAGCTAAAATACTTATCTGTTAACTATTGAGCACAACAGAACAGGCAATGAAAGAAGAGAGCACAGGTCAAAATATCTCTAAACAAATGTTCATGATAATAACTATATGAGACAGTACACTTCAGTCTTTGAGTTTTAATGGATCTTCAGCAAATGCTAAAATTCATCCCTGATCCCATTTTATCTTTTTTATTCTATTCTCTCAGTATAATACACTAACCAGCATCAACCCCTCTCCCACACTTTTCAACGTGTAATTTAAAAAAGAATCCAAAATAACTTTGGATTTAATCCACTTTTTTTGTTTCACCCTAGCCACGAAGATATCTGCAGTTTAACAAACCCCCCCCAGGTGATTCTTAGGCACTCTCGTTTTGAATCCTACTTGGTAACCTTGCTCATTATGTATCTGGAAATTCCTCATTAATTTAAAATTCGGACCTATATTTCAAATGTGGTCTTAATTGATTTCCTTTAGGTCCTTCTGGACTGTCCTGATAGTGCAACACTGCAGTTTGCAACAGCTCTTCATGTATATTGTACAGCTAATCATCACACTAGTCCTTCAGTTCAGTTCAGTTCAGTCGCTCAGTCATGTCCGACTCTTCGCAACCTCATGAATCACAGAACGCCAGGCCTCCCTGTCCATCACCAACTCCCAGAGTTCACTCAAACTCATGTCCATCGAGTTGGTGATGCCATCCAGCCATCTCATTCTCTGTCGTCCCCGTCTCCTCCTGCCTCCAATCCCTCCCAGCATCAGAGTCTTTTCCAGTGAGTCAACTCATCGCATGAGGTGGCCAAAGTATTGGAGTTTCAGTTTTAGCATCAGTCCTTCCAATGAACACCCTGGATTCATCTCCTCTAGAATGGACTGGTTGGATCTCCTTGCAGTCCAAGGGACTCTCAAGAGTCTTCTCCAGCACCACAGTTCAAAAGCATCAATTCTTCGATGATCAGCTTTCTTCACAGTCCAACTCTCACATCCATACATGACCACGGGAAAAACCATAGCCTTGACTAGATGGACCTTGGTTGGCAAAGTAATGTCTCTGCTTTTTAATATGTTATCTAGGTTGGTCATAACTTTCCTTCCAAGGAGTAAGCTTCTTTTAATTTCATGGCTGCAATCAGCATCCGTCCTATAGAAAGGTTAATTTTTATTTTACTTATTAAAAAATTAAATAGTTAATAACTTAACTCATACCTTGTTTGTAACTAATAAAACTGGGACTTGAGAATACTAGAAGTAGACCAGTAACCCAAAGTGAAAGTGTTAGATGCTCAGTTGTGTCCTACTCTCTGTGACCCCATGTACTGTAGCATGCAGGGCTCCATTGTCTATGGAATTCTCCAGGCAAGAATACTGGAGTGGGTTTCCATGCCCTTCTCCAGGGGATCTTCCCAACTCAGGGATCGAACCTGGGTCTTTTGCATTGCAACCAGATTCTTTACCATCTAAGCCATCAGGGAAGACCTAATATACCAAACTGTCGTTGTTTAGTCACTGATCGTGTCCAACTCTTCGTGGCCCCATACACTGCAGCATGCCAGGTTTCCCTATCCTTCAGCATCTCCTGGAGTTTGCTCAAACTCATGTCCACTGAGTCAGTGATGCCATCCAAATATCTTGTTCTCTGTCATCCCCTTCTCCTCCTGACTTCAATCTTTCCTATCATCAGGGTCTTTTCCAATGACTTGGATCTAAGTATCAGGTGCCCAAAATATTGGAGCTCCAGTTTCAGCATCAGTCCTTCCAGTGAATAGTCGGGGTTGATTTCCTTTAGGATTGATTGGTTTGACCTCCTTGCAGTCCAAGGGACTCCCAAGTGTCTTCTTCAACACCACAATTTGAAAGCACTCAGCCTTCTTTATGGTCCAACTCTCATATTCGTATGTGACTACTGGAAAAACCAGAGCTTTGACTACAAACAAAATAGCCACATTTTAATTCTACCTAGAGCTAGGCATTTCTGTCCATAAATTTGACTACACCGATCACCGCCAGGCTGCCTCCATAATGTCTGTTTTGAATATTTTGCCTCTTTCTTTCCCACAGATTGTTTTGCTGAGAAAATTTACTCATTATTGCCATTATGCAAACAAACCACTCCCACCATTGAATTTTCCTTTTGATTCCACCTGAATTTTAGCATCCTCTTCATAACACTAATTTTAAAACATTATCATATATCTTACATCCCTCCTACCAAAAGTTTCTGATAAATTAGTTTTGTGAGTTTGGTCTTAATGTGGCTATGAGGTTGAATTCTTGTCATGTAACAGAATACTCAGTTGCACTTTCATTGTCACCTCATATTGGTACTGGAATCCACAACTGGGGACTGATAAGCAAAATGTAACAGGTGTGGATATGAGAATTGGACCATAAAGAAGGCTGAGCGCCAAAGAATTGATGCTTTCAAATTGTGGTGCTGGAGAAGACTCTTGACAGTCCCTTGGACTACAAGGAGATCAAATCAGTCAATATTAAAGGAAATCAACCCTGAATATTCATTGGAAGGAATGATGTCGAAGCTGATATTTTGGTCACTGGATGCAAAGAGCTGACTCATTGGAAAAGACTGTGATGCTGGGAAAGATAGAGGCAGGAGGAGAAGGGGATGACAGAGTATGATATGATTGGCTGGCATCATTGACACAATGAACATGCGGTTCAAAAAGCTCTGGGAGATGGTGAAGGACAGGAAGCCTGGTGTGATGCTGTCCATCAGGTCACAAAGAGTCAGACACGACTGAGCAACTGAACAACAACAACATAAACAAGCAGTTGGAGGCCTGACACCGCCCTCAGCACTTAAAAGAGGGTTCGAACTGGTTCTGATGCTCCTATTCTACTCCAATTTCTGAACCCTCCATTTTTAAAAAACTTTATTATTTTTATTGGAGTGTAGCCAATTAACAATGTTGTGACAGTTTCAGGTGGACAGTGAAGGGATATATACGTGAATCCATTTTCCCCCAAACTCCTTTCCCATTCAGACTTCCACATAATATTGAGCAAAGTTCCCTTTACCTTCATTGGTTATTCATTTTAAATGAAGCAATGTGTACATGTCTATCCCAAGCTCCCTGACCGTCCCTTCCTCTCATTCTTCCTAACATAAGTCTGTTAATCTGTTTTTGTTTTGTAAATAAGTTCATTTGTATCATTTCTTTTTAGATTCTGCATGTAAAAGATGCCATAGGATATTTCCCCTTTCCGATTTACTTCACTCAGCATGACAATCTCTAGGTGCATCCATGTTGCTGTAAATGGCATTATTTCATTTTTTTTAATGGCAAGGTAATTCAGTTCAGTTCAGTCGCTCAGTAGTGTCTGACTCTTTGTGACCCCATGGACTGCAGCACACAAGGCTTTCCTGTCTGTCACCAACTCCCCGAGCTTGCTCAAACTCATGTCCATCAAGGTGGTGATGCCATCCAACCGTCTCATCCTTATCCCCTTCTCCTCCCACCTTCAATCTTTCCCATCATCAGGGTCTTTTCAGATGAGTCAGTTCTTCGCATAAGGTAGCCAAATTATTGGAGTTTCAGCTTCAGCATCAGTCCTTCCAATGAATATTCAGGACTGATTTCCTTCAGGATGGACTGGTTTGATCTCCTTGCAGTCCAAGAGACTTTCAAGAGTCTTCTCCAATACCACAGTGCAAAACTATCAAATTTCCAGCATTCAGCTTTCTTTATAGTCCAACTCTCACATCTATACATGACTACTGGGGAAACCACAGGTTTGACTAGATGGACTTTCATTGGCAAAGTAATGTCTCTGCTTTTTAACGTGCTGTCTGGGTTGGTGATAGCTTTTCTTCCAAGGAACAAACATCTTTTACTTTCATGGCTGCAGTCATCATCTGCAGTGATTTTGGAACCTCAAAAAATAAAGTCTCTCACTGTTTCCATTGTTTCCCCATCTATTTTCCATGAAGTGATGAGACTGGATGCCATGATCTTAGTTTTCTGAATGTTGAGTTTTAAGCCAAATTTTTCACTCTCCTCTTTCACTTTCATCCAGAGGCCAGGCTTTCATCAAGACTTTCATCAAGTTGGCAGGCAATATTATATTGTATATGTGTACCACATCTTCTTTATCATTCTTCTGTCAATAGACACTTAGATTACTTCTTGGTTATTATAAACAGTGCTGCCGTGGACATTGGGATGCATGTATTCTTTCAGATAATGTTTTTCTCTGGATATATGCCCAGGAGTGGTATTGCTGGACCATATGGTAGTTCTATTTTTACCTTTTTAAGGAACCTCCATACTGTTCTCCAGAGTGCCTGTACCATTTTACATTCCCACCAACAGTGAAGGAGGGGAACCCTCCATTTTTAACCAAATAAGGATATTTCCAACAAAATTACTCAGATTTAAGGGTTGCCCTCGTTCCTCTACTGAAAGTCTGCTTCTCCATCCAACTATTATAGCTACATGTGCTCATTTAAGCAGGGGTGGGAAGAGAACTGAAGTGATAGTCCTAGACAAGAAGAAGAGGCAAGATTGAAAAGCAAGCAGAACCTGAGAGTGCGTGCGGACACTGTTCCATTTTAGCACATAAGAATCAGATGCGAAGCACGTGGCAGGAGCCTAGTTGGGAAGGCTGACTGGCTGCCAAGTGAACAAAAGCCTAAGATGATAGCAGAAGAAGGTTGGAATAGAGCAAGTCAGAGGAATCATCATCTTTGGGAATCTCCTGTCAGTAGGTTTGCCCATGTTGCAATGAGATAGTAGTTAGTCTTCAGAATTTTGTGACATCCATGCTCACCTAGATAAGGGAGAATTAAAAGTGAAGCCAATGAGATACATATCCCTAACCTAATCCAGTGAAGGATAGCAGAACCCAAAAGACAGAACAAGAGCAGTGAGAAGAGAGAACATACCATTTCTGCCTCTAGCATGTGGCAGCATTTCTAGGCAGAAAATTATAGAAGACATGCCTTGAATTACACAGGAGATGAGAGATTAAACTTGATGACACCTGTCTGACTTTTTCAAATCTGACAAGGACCAGAAAGTTACAGAATCTGCCTATGATTGGATCAAAGAATAAATGCATCTCTAAATGTTTGTATCTCATTTGCTTCACACTCTATTTAGCAAACAAGTAAAAATTGAAATGTGATCATTTTCTTAAAAATAATGGCAATTTGGCCTTACAATTTTACCCATTATGTAAGTTAGCATCTCCTTACTTATTTATTAGTCCAACGGTTCACACCAGCAGCATTGGCATCACTTATAAGAGCTTGTTAGAAATTCTCAAATTTGACTCCACAGTCACTGAAGCATAGACTTAGAGGTAGAGCCCAAAGGTATGTGTTTTAATAAGCCTTCCAGATAAGTATATTGCCTAGTGAAGTTTAAGAATCACTACGTAGTTTTTTTTCTTCTATTTTGCATGTCATTATTAAAGATTTAATTTTAATAGTTTAATGACCTTTTGTAGTTTTGTATATCAGTTCATCATTTCTCTAGTATTTGTTTAAACTTAAAAAATATATGGATCTTTATTTACACTATTATACCAATATACATTACAACACAATGTTATTCAGTAATTTAAATAGTTTATAACTTTTGCATATTTTTCAATGAAAGTATTTCACATATTGATATTTATGTTGTTACTAATTGATATGTTATTAATGATCTATTAAAATTTCTTTAGAGTGTTATGTCTATGCCCTTTAAAATATGAGCATTTCTGTAATCTTAGTATTGTGCTTAATTCAAAGTGATAAAATGAAATAATTAATACATTCCCCAATTTTATCTGGCTCAGTAACTTAACAGTTCATAATTGACCCAGATTTAGCTGATAAAGATTTTCTATTGCTTTCAAAATTTTATCATAACAAGCTTAAATTAGGCTTCTTAAAAATGTTTTATGTCTAGTTTAATATCTTTCTTGGTCTTGATTTGTACTGAATTTTTTTAACTTTTTTTTTAACTATCTAGGAATATTACCATTTTAAGTGAAAAGTTGCTAAACTCGTATTCACTTCAAAATCAGCTTACTTACATAATGGGAAACAATGAACAAATTTTTTTCTTCCTTTAAACCACAACCATCACATTTGTTCTAAAAGTACAGATACACACACACACACTCTCTCTCTCTCTTCTAATTTAACCATTGCCTCTCTTGCTCTGGAGCTAAATTCAGATTGTGTAAGAGTTTTCTTGATATCTGTTTCTGAGTAAAACAGAAAACTTTAATTTTGCTGATTCTGATTTTAAAAAATACTTTTCAAATTTTACCACTCATGAAATGTAAAGCATTGGCACATTATAGTTTGAAAGATATTACAGAGAAAAGAGGCTAGTGATTAGCAAGCATTGTATTAACACAAACATTTCATTTCTACCCAAAAAATGGCCAATGCCAAAGATATTTTTGATTTCATGCTAGTGTTTATACTATCTTCACATGCCCTTAAGTGTAATGGAATTTGACTTAATGCTGCTAGAGTGGATTAGTAACAAAAATAACAACATCACTGTGTTTTTAGATGCTTGAAGGACATAAGGAATCTTCATAATTGCTAAAAATACAGTATAGTATCCCAGACAAAGGGATTCTAAGAACATGTGAGGTCTAAACGTTGTGGATTTGTGCCAGCTGAGCAGAGCAACAAGTAATTCATTTGAGCAGCCTGCACAAACACTCCTTTCATAGAGGAACACTCTGTTACTATCCCATCCCCTCCCCTCTCCCTGAAAAATCCCATACATGACATTTGCATTGACTTCATCAGCTTCAAATTGCACCATCATGAATACTAGCATGCATTTTGTATTCTTTCCATCAATAGCCTGGACAGGAGGCTAATTAGCGTACCTCCAATGCTTTAAACACAGGATTGCCATAAAGGGCAGTTCTCTCTCACAAAACCTCAACTTCAAAACTGTCAGTTTAGAGAAGGGATGATTTTTTTCCTAACACAAACTGAACCTAAATGGCTACCTATGTGTAAAAGGTTTATTTCTATGGTAAAATGTGAAATAATATTTTGAAAACCTTTCCAGCTCCAACTAATGAGTGCTGTATAGATTTTAGATTGTTATAAATGAAGTCATTTATTGAATGATACTATAAAGTAATATGGCACAGTTAGAATAATAGTGGTGGGAATGAAATTCAAACCTTATTTCCAGTATCTGATCTCATAGGTGGTCATGCTCTAGGCAACTTTCACTGGATTCAGATCTGCCATAGGTGTTAGAAACTGGTAGACCTGTGATAAGTACTAATTATTTCTTAAGCACGAGAGTGAATAGCCATGTATAATATTCCAACAGAGTAAGAAATTGAAAGTTTTTATATAAATTTTCAATATTGATAGTTTAAAAAGATACAAGATTGAAATAACTGACCTAACCATAGACACATTGCATTTGTATGTATACAAGTGCATATGTGTATATATATTTTACATACTTATAGATACAAACATAAGCACAAGAATTTTCCTTTTTTTTCCTTTTCAATTGCAGATTTAAAAAAAATATTACTTCTTGAATTTTTTCCCATAAAATAATGAACTAGAATATCACAGGAGTTATATACATCCTTCATTTGATAAAACAGACACATACAACATTTTGTAGAAATTGGTTAAGGGGAATGAAGACAAACATCCCATATGTCATCCAATTGTGTTTTAAGATTCTCCATTCATACTCACATAATAGTTATGACCGAGAGAAATCTCTTGTTTCCCTTCTAGGGGACTGATAATCAAGTGATTACTGCCATCTGTATGTGAGCCAGACTGTGCTATAACAAGGTCAAAATTTCTGTGTGGTAAAGCTTTCAAAGCACATTTATAATTGAGATCCACTCTTTACAATAGTTTTTGAGGAGTTACTTTGTGCCAATGATAATGAGGTTTGACCTGTAATGCCTTTTCTGTGTTTGTATATATTATGAAATGATCATCACAATAAGTCTAATTAACGTCTATCAGCACACTTAGTTACCATTCTTTTTTCTTGCGATGAGATTTTTTAAGGTCTACACTCATAGCATCTTTTAAAAATACAGTTCAGCATTATTAACTATAGTCAGCATGCTGTAGATTATATCTTCAGGACTTATTTACATTATAACTGGAAGTCTGTGTCTTTTGATCCTGGTCATCCATTTTGCCCACCCCTAACCCCTGCAACCACCAATATGTTCTCTGTATATATGAATTTGGTTCTTGTTTTGTTTGCTAGATTCCACATACAAATGAAGTCATATGGTATTCATCATTTTCTGTTTGACTTATTTCACTTAGCATAATGCTTTTAAGGTCCATCTATGTTGTGACAATATGGCAAGGCTTCCTTCCTTTCTTTGGATGAATAATATTTCATGGTATGTGATTATATGAGTATATATATATATACACACACACTCAGTTGAATCTTCAACGTTGGTTTGAATTGTGGAAGTCCATATATACGTGGATTTTTCTCAGTAGTAAATACTACATAATTCTCAATCAATTGGATTCACAGATGTGGAACCACCACCCATTTATATGGAGGAAGCTCAAATATCAAGGGCCTGCTGTAAATTATCGGAGAAGGCAATGGCAACCCACTCCAGTACTCTTGCCTGGAAAATCCCATGGGCGGAGGAGCCTGGTAGGCTGCTATCTATGGGGTCTCACAGAGTTGGACACGACTGAAGCGACCTAACAGCAGCAGCAGCTGTAAATTATACTCGAGTTTTCCACTGATGGACGGGTTGGTGCTTCTAACTTCCACAATGTTCAAGGGTCAGCTGTATATGTTTTCCATGTTTTCTTTATCCATTCATCCTTCAGTGGAATTAGGTTGTTTCCATGTCCTATATACTTTTAATAATCCTACGGTGAACATGGGGGTATGTTTGGTATATCTGTTTGAGTGAGTGTTTTCATTTCCTTCAGATAAATGCCTGGATGTGGGATTACTGGATCATATGGGAGTTCTATTTTTAATTTTTCCAACAACCTCCCACTGTTTCCCATAGTAGCCATATGAATTTTACCTTCCCAGGAACAGTGTAAAAGTGTAATGCCTTTTATACTCTAAAGGAACTACAATTATACATTTTATATATTATATATATATATATATAAAATCTCCATGCTTTAGAATGGATCCTCATGATTTAAAAAAAAAATCATATGTTTTCCTTTTCAGAAACCACTAAGAATGTAGCTTTTAAAAGTTTATCTACTCTGGTCATTTTATGTTTAAACAATATATCATGCTTGTATCAACACCAGAGTAACAAGGAGCTTATTGTCAATAATTTTCTTATTATGACTCCCAAAAACTGACTTAAAATTGCAAAACATTAGGGGACTTCATTCAAATGAATATTTTCTGAAGTGATATCATCAAACTATCATGAGTAAATTAATGAGTATATTAATTTAGAAATCATTAGCTCATATCTCATTTTAGCTAATATTGCTAAACAAATCAGAGTATCTGCAAGAACTTTAATTATTTAGTTAAATATGATCTGAAACTAAACTCCTCTTCTGCGTTCATTGGAAATAGACTGCAGATGATTATATTTCCATAGACTTCACATGAGCTGCTTCCAGCTTGAAATAAGAATTTTAAGGTTGCCAAGTATAAAGTTTGTAACTGCTGTTATTTTGGATTATATAGAGTTATGAAAATCCAAATGTTTTACGAAGTTAAAAAGTATTCTTTTTTTGCTCACTTATAACTCAAAAATCACTAAAGTCATTCTGCTGAAACATGCCAAGAAACCCAGCTTCTTGCCATATGCCTGCATAATCTTATCAAATCTCTGCTATTCACGTGCACATTCTACACACACACACATACAAACAAGGGATGCCAAAGACTAAAAATATATGTTTCACAGACGCTTGAATTGAGACCATGACCTGATTTGAACGCAGAATGTAGCCTATTTCTAGGGCTATTTTTAAGCCAGCATTAACAAAATTACATGTGTGTTTTACTTAGAACTTCCTGGTACCCGCTGTCATTTCACCCCAGTGATTGAAATAATTTCATAAATGCATAACTTATTTCTAAATTTTATTTGCTGTGTACAACATGCTTAATCAGTTAATAATGTTATACTCATAAAATAAAAGCATGCAGGAAACACCAGATAAGCATTAGCTATAGTATAATAATAATATATTAAATATTTAATAGTAATAACTATAATTAAAACACATGTATAAATAGATTCTTAGACATGGGCTTTAAAATAGTCTCTAAAGCTCTTAACTCTATTAATAAATTGCTCATTAAATCTTTTTCCTTTATGAAATTTAGCAGTTCAAACAATCTGTTCTGAGGCTCTGATTGTCCAAAGTGCAAAATTTCCTATTTGGAATTACCTATTGCGTACCCACATGTAATCTTCAGCCTCCACTTCTAGGTCTTTTCAGATGATGATGACAAGGATTGTATTCTCCCTTGAGACATGGACTGAGAAGGGAATTTCAAATTTGGATATTCTGAAATGTTTAAAGAACACATAGTTCATGCCAAAGAGTAATTAAAGACTGCTCCTATATGTCTATGTGTTGGGAATAAAAAGGAGTGAGTGGAAAAGTGCCTCAAATATCTCTACACTTTGTTCCAGAGTAACAATTTTTAGGATATAGGAGGTTCTTTCCAAGCTGATCTCAGTCACCCCTCTATTCTAGGATTTTTCCAATATTCTGATCCAAAGCACCATTTCAAGATGTGTGTGCTTTCATATTATAATTTGTACCTTTCTATCTTTCCAACTTCATCTCCTTGCTATGTATATTCATACTGTTTTGCAGTTAATTGCTTATGTCTTTATCTCATCCTCTTATTTACTCTCCTCTTATTCTTAGCCTGGGCAGAAAGGCTGTTTATTTAGCATATGAATAAAGGAGAAAATATTTTCTGAGGAACTGTATATAAACTATCCAGTGGGGTTGACAGTGTCATTAACTCCTACTATAATTAATTTAGACCACATAAATGGCTCACAGATGTGGATACCTGTGTAATTATAAAGAAGTTTTGAAAGAAATACTTATGGAAAGACCCACTAAACACATATCAAAATATCTAGATATAGAGGGAACAGAATATAGAGAGGACTGAGCATTAATAAGTTTTTTAAATTCCCTAGGTTGTTCTAATGGGTTGAGAACCACAGCCATAAATGACCTTCTATCTACCTAAAAGTTTGATATCACATGGACTTACAAATTAGACCATGGCTCAGAGGGTAAAGCATCTATCTGTGATTTGGAAGACCCAGGTTCGATCCCTGGGTCGGGAAGATTCCCTGGAGAAGGAAATGGCAACCCACTCCAGAATTCTTGCCTGGAGAATCCCATGGACAGAGGAGCCTGGTGGGCTATAGTCCACGGGGTCTCAAAGAGTTGGACACGACTGAGAGACTTCACTTACCTTACTTACCTTACCAATGAGCCTGGGTGCTGAAGTTAGTTACTATGGATCTATTCCTGGGCACTTTTACTTTTCACAATATTGTTATAAAATTTTCATGAGTTCAGACCCATATTATATAACCTATTTTTCACAACCAGATTTAGATATGGATTTGTGACTTAACTGTTTCATTTTAATTCCTTCTACAAATTTTTTTGCAGATATTTATCTAAACTTCATTTTAACAAGTCACTTTGTGTTTCTCCTCTGATACAGTCGATAACTTTTAATGAATTGATCTGATTCTAGTCAATTTCTTTACTTGAGTCAAAATCAACTTCCCTATGATTTCCCTGGGTCTTTCAAATATTAAATAAATCTTCATTTTTCCATCAGTAAATCAATCAAGTAGTTGAAAATAGTTGTTCTATTTACTTTTCCAAACCATGTTTCCACATTCCTCTTATAATATACTGTGTGGCATCTGTATTACTCTGTAACAATTTTAATTAAAATGTATCGCTATACAGCTATTTACTATGGTAAATGCATAATGAACTAGCAAACTGAAATAATACACATTTGACATTAACAATTTACCTTGGTGAACCAAAGTTACCCTGGCCTCCCTGTCTATTTATGTGATTATTGTTGGGTTTTAAATTTCAACGTGGATGTTCCATTTATCATGGCTAAATTTTTGGTGTTTATTTTTGAAATCGAGTTGTGGTAATGTAGGAAAAAGGGGGGATTTCTTGTGAAAGCTGGGAGCAGAGATATTTTTCAGACATTTGGGCACTGATTTTGATTCCTCTTTCCAGAAGAATGTATGACCTTGTTGATTCAGAGGTTGATTCACAACCTGTATACACTTCCTTAAAAACAGCATATTGGATTGATAATTTAAGATTTTCCAAAATGTCATTTTAAAGTCCCATGCATAAAAATTCAGAATCATGACACTAATTGATATTCTGGATTCTAATCAGAATCTATTTTGTTCAGATAGAGTGCTACAGGCAGCTGCCTTCCCTAGTGAAGGACTCTGGCTACATCTATTGATATTTTGGCACCATGGAAAACTCATATCCATTATGATTTTATAGCCCTGGGTAATTAAATTGGGAATGCAATCTGTGTAGAGTGTGAGGGTTTATTGGTGCACACGTATAAGCTCATGTATAATTGTATGTTTGTAGTTTTTAAAATTTTGTTTGGGTCAGTATTTCTTTCCTTCTTAATCAGCTTATCTGGAAGTGAATACTCATCAAGTGTTAATTATTCCTCCTTGCTTTGGATCTGCGTCATTAGCAACGAAAATAACATTATCAAAGACATTAGTACAAATTCTGAAGGTAATAGGGCCAAAGGTAGGACTTTGCAACAAACCAATGAAGACAGCTCCCAGTACGTCCTACCCCCAATTTGAAGCAATCTATTACTCAACATTCTTGTGACATAATTTTTCAGTTATTCAGTTCAGTCTCTCAATCATGTTCGACTCTTTGCCACCCCATGGACTACAGCACGCCAGGCTTCCCTGTCCATCACCAACTCCCCAAACTTGCACAAACTCATGTCCATCAAGTCAGTAATGCCATCCAACCATCTCATTCTGTTATCCTCTTCTCCTCCTGCCTTCAATCTTTCCCAGCATCAGGGTCTTTTCCAATAAGTCAGCTCTTTGCATCAGGTAGCCAAAGTATTGGAGCTTCAGCTTCAGCAACAGTCCTTCCAATGAATATTCAGGACTGATTTTCTTTAGGATTGACTGGTTTGATCTTGCAGTCCAAGGGACTCTCAAGAATCTACTCCAACACCATAGTTCAAAAACATCAATTCTTTGGTGCTCAGCTTTCTTTATGGTCCAACTCTCATATCCACACATGACTACTTGAAAAACCATAGCTTTGACTAGACAGACCTTTGTCGGCAAAATATTGTCTCTGCTTTTTAATATATCATCTGGGTTTGTCACAGCTTTTCTTCCAAGGAGCAAACAGTTATAACAGTTATAAAACAAAGTAATCATGTAAAACAAAACTTCTTCTGTATATTAAATAATATCTTGAAATACTTTGAGCTATTTTAGAGCCATTATACTATAAGCCTTAATCTTCTTGAATCTAATCAGCACCATATTTTTTGAATTATATAGCTGAATTTAATGCCAAATGTTTAATAAAATAAGCCCTATGTATTAAAATATTTTTCAGCTTCTCCTAAATATTTTATTCTGCATGCTCTTTCTGACCAACTTGTCAAAATAATAATCAAAATTTATGTAAGCTTGAGCTCACTCAAATACAAATGTGTAGGAAATCTTAAAAATTCTCTTATGATGGCACAAGCCATGTGGTAGAATTGATACAAAGAATGTTTTGGAGCAGATTTTTTAAGTAGTTTTAGATTTATAGAAGAATTGAGCAGAAAGTAGAGATTTACCATATACCATCTTACCTTCCCTTCATTTTCCACTATTATTAACATCTTACATTAGTGTGGTACATCTGTTAAGATTAATGAGCCAATATTGCTACATTATTACCAGCTAAGATCTATATGTTTAAATCAAGATTTACTGTTTACATTATATATTCTATTAGCTTTGACAATGTATAATCACACTTATCCACGGAGTGGTTTTATTGCTCCAAACTCCACTGGGCTCAACTACCTATCTTTCCCTTTCCTTCCCAACTCTTAGTGACCTCTCATCTCTTTACTGATTTCATAGTTTTGCCTTTTCCAGAATGTCATACAGTTGGAATCCTACAGTACACAGACTTCATATTGGAAGCTTTCTCTTAGAAATAGGCTTTTAATAAGACTCTTCAATATCTTTCTGTGGCCTGATATTTTTTTCAAATGCTCAGTAACACTCCATTGTATGGATGTACCACAGTTTATTCACCCATTGCAAGACATCTTAGTTGCTTTCAGGTTTTGACAATGTGAATAAAGCTGTTATAAACATCCATATGCAGGTTTTTATGTGGACATATTTCAACTCATTTGGATAAATGCCAAGGAATACAATTGTGGGATCATATGGAAAGACTATGTTTAGACTTGGAAGAATCTGTCAAAATTGTTTTTCCAAGTAGCTGTACCATTTTATACTCACCAGCAATGAATAAGAGTTTCTGTTGTCTCATGTCCTTTCCAGTGTTTGGTATTGTTGGTGTGTGAATTTTAGACTTTCCAAAAGATATATAGTGACATCTCATTGTTGTGTTAATTTGCTACTCGTAATGACATATGATGTTGAACATATTTTCATGTGCTTATTTGTCATCTACATACCTTCTTTGAGGAGTTTTCTGTTCAGATCTTTTGCCCATTTATCCTGGCTCATTTATCCTGGCTCATTTATTTTCTTATTATTTAGTTTTAAGGTTTCTTTGTATATTCTAGACATTCATCTTTTATCCAACAGGTGTTTTAAAAATATTCTCCCAATACGTGGCTTATCAACGCATCCTCTTGTTAAAGTATTTTACAAATTAAAACTTAGTTTTAATGAAGACCAATTTATCATTTTTTTCATGGATTATTCCTTTGTTCTCACTGTGTCCAAGAAGTCATCGCCAAACTCAAGATCATCTTAACTTTCTCCTATATTATCCTCTAGCAGTTTTACAGTATTTTATGTTTAGGCATATGATCATTAAGAGTTAATTTTTGTGAAAAGTAAAATGTCTGTTTTTAGAGTAATCTTTTTTTGGCCATGTGGATATCTAATTACTCTACTACCATTTATTGAAAGTACTATCCTTTTGCTATTGAATTGCCTTTGCTCCTTTGTCATAAGGGCTTCCATTGTAGCTCAGCTTGTAAAGAATCTGCCTGCAATGTTGGAGACCTAGGTTTTATCTCTGAGTTAGGAAGGTCCCTTGGAAAAGGGAATGACTACCCACTCCAGTATTCTGGCCTGGAGAATTACTTGGACTGTATATCCATGGGGTCCCAAAGAGTCAGACATGACCGAACAACTTTCACTTTTACTTTTGCTCCTTTGTCAAAGATCACTTGACTATATTTATGCAAAAAGATATATTTTGAGTATTGAAATGTTTGAAATTGAGATAATTTGTCAGCTTATATACAAAAATTATGTTCTAGGAGCCAATATAATCAAAACACTGGCTTCTTCTGACAGAAATTATTTGCATCACTACTAGATAAAAATATCCATAATTTAACGTGTGACTACAGAGTCTGGGTCAGAATCAACCACAGACAGTATGTCAAAGCACATCCTATACAGATCTGAGCTCAAATGTTACATCTTCAGGGAGCTCTTTCCCAACTATGCTGCCTACCTTTAGTTTTCTCCAAAAGGACATTTTATCAGATGTCCTTCTTTATATTCCTGGTCCTTATAACTTCTATGGACAGATAATAAGTGTAAAAGAAACAAGATCTCCCATTTGTCCAGCCCCCTTACATTTATGTTGGCCTATGATTTGCTATAAGAATCGAGGCATCAGTTCCAGGTATGAGCATAGGAAACCTGTTGTGAGCCTTTCCACTTGCATTATATAGCTTGATGCAAAATGTAAGAAGACCTTGTTTGGAGATAGAGGAAAGATGTTGAGATATGAGCAACCTAGATGACTGATTTCACACATGAAGTGAATCAGTCCAACAATACTGTCTAGACAGATGCCTAAAACTATAGCAGTCACAGGGATAACAAGAAATAAAATTTTGTGTGTAAGAAATTTTGGAGTCATTTGTTAGCACAATAAAACATAGGCTATCCTGACCAGATCAATATACCGTGCACAGATTAATACTATATGTACATATTTTAGATGAATAAGCAAAGCAAAATGAAGAAAATATATATTTAGTCCAATGAGAATATTCCTAAATGCAGCAAAATAATTTCATTACAAAACACAAGTGCATTTTTTAGTCATATCAACCTTCCAGAGAATTACAGGAGATTTCAGTCTAATTGTGTACATGTGCTTCATATGGCTATGTGACCCATGTCCTTCAGTTCAGTTCAGTTCAGTTCAGTCGCTCAGTCGTGTCCGACTCTCCGCGACCCCATGAATCAAAGCACGCCAGGCCTCCCTGTCCATCACCAACTCCCGGAGTACACTCAAACTCATGTTCACAGAGTCGGTGATGCCATCCAGCCATCTCATTCTCCGTCGTCCCCTTCTCCTCCCGCCCCCAACCTTTCCCAGCATCAGAGTCTTTTCCAGTGAGTCAACTCGTCTCATGAGGTGGCCAAAGTATTGGAGTTTCAGCTTTAGCATCAGTCCCTCCAATGAACATCCAGGATTGATCTCCTTTAGAATGGACTGGTTGGATCTCCTTGCAGTATAAGGGACTCTCAAGAGTCTTCTCCAACACCACAGTTCAAAAGCATCGATTCTTCGGCGATCAGCTTTCTTCACAGTCCAACTCTCACATCCATACATGACCACGGGAAAAACCATTGCCTTGACTAGACGGACCTTGGTCGGCAAAGTAATGTCTCTGCTTTTTAATATACTATCAAGGTTGGTCATAACTTTCCTTCCAAGGAGCAAGCGTCTTTTAATTTCATGGCTGCAATCAGCATCTGCAGTGATTTTGGAGCCCAAAAAAACAAAGTCTGACACTGTTTCCATTGTTTTTCCATCTATTTCCCATGAAGTGATGGGACCAGATGTCATGATCTTTGTTTTCTGAATGTTGAGCTTCAAGCCAACCTTTTCACTCTCCTCTTTCACTTTCATCAAGAGGCTTTTGAGTTCCTCTTCACTTTCTGCCATAAGGGTAGTGTCATCTGCATATCTGAGGTTATTGATATTTCTCCCAGCAATCTTGATTCCAGCTTGTGCTTCTTCCAGCCCAGCGTTCCTCATGATGTACTCTGCATATAAGTTAAATAAGCAAGGTGACAATATACAACCTTGACGTACACCTTTTCCTATTTGGAACCAGTCTGTTGTTCCATGACCGGTTCTAACTGTTGCTTCCTGACCTGCATACAGGTTTCTCAAGAGGCAGGTCAGGTGGTCTGGGATTCCCATCTCTTTCAGAATGTTCCACAGTTTATTGTGATCCACACAGTCAAAGGCTTTGGCATAGTCAATGAAGCAGAAATAGATGTTTTTCTGAAACTCTCTTGCTTTCTCCATGATCCAGCGGATGTTGGCAATTTGATCTCTGGTGCCTCTGCCTTTTCTAAAACCTGCTTGAACATCTGGGAGTTCACGGTTTACATACTGCTGAAGCCCCTTAGTAGCTACTAATTAACTGATTAAATTAAAATCCAAATTGAACCTAGTAATAAGAGGTTCTGGCTGAGGTACTTTAAAATTTCCAGGCATAAGAACCTAGAAAGCAGTTATGAGGATGAGGATATAGGCATATCCAAGAACCAATAAGATCAACGGTCACTTTCTATTTACATGGTTAATCTTCTCAAGCTCAAATTTTGGTCTGTATTCTTATCTTTTGACTATTTAATCTTGGCCTCCACGTGTGTCCTTCTCTGATTTGCCACGTACTTTAGAACACTGGGAATTTATAAACTATCTTTTTTCTATCTCTCATCAGTGGGCTTTCTAATAGGTTCTGCCAATAGGAAGCAGTGTTGGTAGATCAGAAAGTGGAAGGAAAAGAGAAGCTTTCTGATTGTGGTAGAGCTAGAGTTACAGGAATAGAATTACTAATTAGAATTCCAATTAGAATTACTTGGAGTAAGGGTAGCAGTGAGGTGCTATCGGACTTGAGCTTTTTTTAGACGTTTCAATATTGATCACCCATTGGTGTGCCCAGGACTACCAGGCTCTTCTAGTGTGTGGTACCTGATGCAGCCTGGTAGGCTCCTGCTCAGTGGTATCAGCAACTTAGATTTCTTATCTGATATATTATCTGTGATTTATTTTCTCCTCTTCGCTTTCATTCCTTCAGTTCCTGTCACCTTTACTTTGATCACTCAGTCCTCTGTCACCTGAGTAACCACTCAGCCTGTTTGAACAACATAGATTGATTTCTATTTCCCTGATGTCTTTGACATATTACAAGAAGACAACAATGAGGGAATTATTAATTTGTCTAAAACTCATTTTGCCATACAAATGAGTGAATGTGATATAATGCACAGCAAACAGACATCGTGTACTTTCTGGGCACAGATTCCTTTAGTAGTTTGAGCTCTCTTGAACCAAAACAAAAATTGAAGTAAATAATCACACAACCATTTAGGTAACCTGAAATAGCTGCCTAAAATTTCATGCCCTAAAATTCATGCACTTTACTCTGTTGGATACATCTTGGCATTTTATTTTAAACATGATTCTAACAAGCCCTTTTTATCTCTTTGTTCAGTAAACTGTAAACTACCTTGGAATAACAATTTTATATGGGAGTGTTAGAATTACTCTTAAAAGCAGTGACCAAAATGAAGGTAAATAATTGACAGATTAACAATAGAGGAAAAAGAAATACTCAAAAAGAGAAACATGAGAACTCTTAAAGTATAATCATACAGAATAAAAGGTACAGAGACATATTTTTTTACAGCTTTAAAAATGTCTCCAAATGTGTAAAATTATCCATTTTTCTGACATTTTCATTAACACATTAAACTTTATTTCAGCTTTTATATTTTAAAACATCAATATACAGCTGTGTAGGAAAAATTATATGACAGATATTACCTGTTTTAATTAAGTTGGAAAAGTACAGAAGCATCTCTGATATCTAAATGAAAATACTTTAAGTGGAAACCTCATTTAGGTATGAGAGGTTTCTGTACTTTTCCTACTTAATTAAAATAAGTAATATCTGTTATATATGTGTGTATGTGTGTGTGTGTATATATATATGTATAGGTTATATCCATAGACAGTTCTTACATTGATTACCCAGTATACTTTTTAATGGTGCCACTTTTACACTTAAAATGATTTTGGTGTATGTCAGAAATTTCATGGTTATCCTATCCATTGGTAATATTTTTGTTATGATGTTATTGTGAAGTATGTATTTTGTTAATATCTAGTGCTGTGCTTCGTTGCTCAGTCATGTCTGACTCTTTGTGATCCCATGAACTGTAGCCTGCCAGGATTCTCTATCCATGGGGACTCTTCAGGCAAGAATACTGGAGTGGGTTGCCATGCCTTCCTCCAGGGGATCTTCCTAACTCAGGGATCAAACCCAGGTTTCCCACATTGCAGGTGGATTCTTTACTGTCTGAGCCACCAGGGAAGCCTGTTAATATCCAGTGGTTAACGTAATCTCTGACACACGGTGGTAGTGGTGGAAATTGTTGGTTGTCCTCAATATATGTATTCCTATTTTTCAAGAATTATACATGTCAATTCAGAAGTCAGGTGTGGATGTGTGGATAAGTTCAGGTCAAGTGGAATATAAACACGAATGTCATCTGGAGAGCTGGCAAATACATTTTACCTTTATTTCCAACCCCTCCTCCTTGTCACTCCTTGGGATGTGAATGCTTCATTTTGGAATGTGAGGTTTGGGGTTAAAGACAAACCTTTTCAAAACATGGCTGAGATTTGAACAGGAAAGACCTTGGTTCCCTGGAGAGTTCATAGAGCAGAGTCAGTAACCACTTACCTCTGGAGTGTTTATAGAATAGAGAAATAAACATGTATCCTGTTTAAGACACTTTTATTTGCAGCCAAATATAGCCTTTCCTGAGACAGTAGATATTTAATAAATGTCCAAAGGGTGCATCAATTGTTGACTGAAGATCAAGCTAACATTTGATCAAACCTAGAGACCATGTTTTATTTAAAACATTTTCAGCAGTGAAGTGCAAAAAATACAACACAAATTGCTCTGAACAATATTAATATATATTTAGTCAGATAACAGAAAAGCTACAGCTAGCACAGGATTCAGGTGATGATTTAATGCCACAATAGTATCACGATTTACACATATTCTTTCTGTGGTCTTCTTCAGTCATCCATTGGCAGTCATGGTGGATGTAGAATGATTGCTTGAAGCAACAGCAATTTTTATTCAGCAGGAAAGGGATGACTGTTGCCTAGATTTTAAAAGTGAAGAGGTTTTCTGAGAAGTCAGTGGTAAACTATCATTAGCTTGAATTGTACTTTCTCACCATTTGAATCCTATGTGCTGATTGACTCGGCCCAGGGTTTTTAAAACAGTAAATGAGGATGAGATACTCATTAGAGTTTTAGAAATTTACTAGTTGTTTCTAAAAAAGACAGTGTTCAGAAAATTAAAGCAGATTTTTATCTAAAAGTTTAAAAAGTGATACATTTAGCTTTAAGGCTGTGTTTGCACTCATTCTCAGCTGCACCTCAGTCATGTCTGATTATTTGTAATCCTATGGACTGTGGCCCGCCAGGCTCCTTTGTCCATGGAATTCTCCAGGCAAGAATACTGGAGTGGGCTGCCATTTCCTCCTTGATGTTGTTCAGTCGCTAAGTTATGTCTGACTCTTTGTAACCCCATGGACTTAGCAAACCAGGCTCCCCTGTCTTTTACTATCTCCCAGAGTTAACTCAGATTCATGTTGATTGAGTCGGTGATGCCATCCAACCATCTCATCCACTGCCGCCCCCTTCTTCTCCTGCCCTCAATCTTTCCCAGCATCAGAGTCTATTCCAATGAGTCGGTGGCTCTTCCCATCAGATGGCCAAAGTATTAGAGCTTTAGCTTCAGCATCCAATGAATATTTAGGGTTGATTTCCTCTAGAATTAACTGGTTTGATTTCCTAAATATTACTAGGGTTACAATGATCACAAATACAGAGGTTTCATTTTATTTGATCTGCAAAGTTAAACCTGGCAGGTCTGTCTTATTTTTGCCCTTTTATTTCTTACTTTTGAGTATTTGGCAGGACTAATCATGTTGATTGATATGTGGTAAAAAGAGACTGCTGTGAAACTGCTCCTGAGAAATAAGTTGCCGATGAAATGGTGCAATTTAAGATTTTTAAATAAAGATGGAATAACTTTAGTATTAGGAGATGCATATATTTCAGGGGAACTGGAATAAAGCATATTTTTGGACTCATATTTGCTACTAATTAAGCTAAATTGTAATGCCAGGAGCATTTGCTGTCAAAAGAGACAATAAGGCTGAAAAATGTTTAGAAAAGTTTTCTTTATAATTTGTTACATTGGAAATCAATCTGAGAAAATTATGTAAAGTGGTTATCAGTGGCTACAAGGTGAACTGTACATTTTTCTTTGTACATATACTTTCAGTCTTCTGCTCAATTTTCCAGGTTAAATATAATATGGAAAGAATAGATAATAAGGCATATTCCTCAATCTCAGACTTTCTATTACTTTAAAAATTATTTTTATTTGTTATAGAAAAAATACAGTGAAAAGTGTCACTAAAATGCAAGAGGTTTAGAGCAAGGCGATGAAGGTTCTGCTAGAATTAGAGAGAGAGTTCACTGTCCTGGCAGAGAACACCCTCTGAACTTCACAGGGAACACTCACCAAATTCCATGAGGAGAGGAGTTTATCTCTGGATCACTAGTAGCTAGCAGTGTGCCTAGAGCAAAATAGACTTAATATACTTTGGCCACCTCATGCGAAGAGTTGACTCACTGGAAAAGACTCTGATGCTGGGAGGGATTGGGGGCAGGAGGAGAAGGGGAGACAGAGAATGAGATGGCTGGATGGCATCACCAACTCGATGGACATGAGTTTGAGTGAACTCCGGGAGTCGGTGATGGACAGGGAGGCCTGGCGTGCTGTGGTTCATGGGGTCGCAAAGAGTCGGATACCACTGAGTGACTGAACTGAACTGAACACATATCAATTACATGAATGGATAAAATGTTACAAAATCTTGTCTTCTCTAAAGGAGGGAATCAGTAAGCAATGTCAAGTGTGTTCAGGAAGACTAGTTTGATCCAAGTTATCCTTAAGAGTAAGACTATACTAAGTGGTACCATGAATGAGGAAAAGAAACATGAGGCACAGAAATTGATTTTTTTGTTTTCTCTACTAAAAAGAGAAAAAAAAACACATGTATTTTCTGAGCATATTGAATCTATATTATATAATTATATCTCCATATGAATGAATAAGTAAGGAAGTGTGTGCCTTCTCTACTAAAATGTCTAACAACAGAGACCCTTCAAATAAGACAAATTCCCTCAGCTACAAAACCAGCATACAACTGTCAAATGTAACATTGGAGGAAGAGCACGCATTGGCCTTTCCTGATTAAAAGTTTCTAATTCTTTCATGATGTTTTCTGTCCCATTTAAATATGTAATCAGCTATGGCTCTTACACACATCAAATAAACAGCATCGGGCTTAAAATAATAGTGGAAATAAACTAAAACAGGCCAAAAAAACCCAAAAACTAGTTTTGCAGAAAATTTGAAAAATTATAGCATGGCTAAGTGTTGCTTAAACTAGGAAAGCAAAAAGGAAAAAAGTCACATTTGGAAGAAATTTACTTCCTTCAGTAACTTTTCTAGGATTTCAGAGTTCTCCCAAAAAATTATTTTTGCTTTCGTAATTCTAAATTATGAGAATCCCCTTCAATTCTGTAAAACTTCAGTGAGGAAACAAATATTCATCACATCTTCAGACACAAAACCCAAAAATAGAGTGAATACAAAAGGAAGATCATTCAAAGGGACAAACAAGCCTGATTTAAAGAAAACCTCTGATGCCTTGACCTTGAACTACCCAAACACCTGCACAAGTTCTTCCGTTCCGTTCTGTTCCGTTCAGTCGCTCAGTCGTGTCCGACTCTTTGCGATCCCGTGGACTGTAGCCTACCAGGCTTCTCCATCCATGGGATTCTCCAGGCAAGAATACTGGAGTGGGTTACCGTTTCCTTCTCCAGGGGATCTTCCCAACCCAGGGATTGAACCCGGGTCTCCCGCATTGGAGGCAGACGCTTTAACCTCTGAGCCACCAGGGAAGCCCTTCTTGCTGACATTTAAAGGCAGGCAAATAATGTTTGCTCCTCTCACATCACTCACATTCTGGTTATTTAGAAACTACTTTTTTTTTTTTGTAACAAATGAATTGATTTGCAGAGGCTGATAATCAGTAGCAAATATATTTAATCTTCATTCAGTTCAGTTCAGTTCAGTCGCTCAGTCGTGTCCGACTCTCCGCGACCCCATGAATCACAGCACGCCAGGCCTCCCTATCCATCACCAACTCCCTGAGTTCACTCAAACTCATGTCCACAGAGTCGGTGATACCATGTGTGTAAAGACTGCAAGCAGAGATGAGTAGCAGTGAGTAGTGCTCCAGAGGAATGATAGCTATGAAGGAAATCAAAATACTTTACTACATGACACAACCCAAAATTCCTATTCAAACTTTGCCAGTAAAACCATGGAATTCAGAATGTAAACCACACTAACAGGAAGAGGCCAATAGATCTGGCTGTTCAGGATGTTATTTGAACTTGTAGAGGAATGTTGAGTCACCATAACTTAAAATTTTACCCAGAAAGCAAAAAATAGTAGACTTTTATTAGAGATAAATGTCAATAGATCATAAAGGCACACTAGAAGTGCCTCTTGGAATAACACAATATTCCCAGGATCTGTATTATATGAAAGAGAATAGAAAATAGGAACAGCAAAGTAGATAAAAGTGATAATTAAAAATACTCATTTTGGAGTTATTTGGTTGTTCTTCATATGTGATTACTATAGGTCTATGTTTATTTGAGGGATATTAAGAAAACAACTATGAAATATGTACATGTTATATACTGTGCCTATATGAAAATGTTAGTTATTCAGTTGTGTCCAACTCTTTGTGACCCCAGGGACTGTAGCCCACCAGGTTCCTCTGTCCATGGGATTCTCCATACAAGAACACTGGAGTGTTAGTCATTTCCTTCTCCAGGAGATATTCCCAACACAGGGATTAAACCCAGGTCTCCTGAATTGTAGGCATGCATATATATACACAATATAAATATACAAGTATGTATAAGGATGTATTGCACTCATCTCACATGCTAGTAAAGTAATGCTCAAAATTCTCCAAGTCCGGCTTCAACAGTACATGAACCGTGAACTTCTGGATGTTCAAGCTGGATTTAGGAAATGCAGAGAGGAACCAGAGATCAAATTGCCAACATCTGTTGGATCATCGAAAAAGCAAGAGAGTTCCAGAAAAACATCTGTTTCTGCTTTATTGACTATGCCAAAGCCTTTGACTATGTGGACCGCAACAAACTCTGGAAAATTCTTAAAGAGATGGGAATACAATACCACCTGACCTGCCTCTTGAGAAATCTGTATGCAGATCAGGAAGCAACAGTTAGAACTGGACATAGAACAACAGACTGGTTTCAAATAGGGAAAGGAGTACGTCAAGGCAGTATATTGTCATCCTGCTTATTTAACTTATATGCAGAGTACATCATGAGAAAACCTGGGCTGGATGAAGCACAAGCTGGAATCAAGATTGCCAGTAGAAATATCAATAACCCCAGATATGCAGATGACACCACCCTTATGGCAGAAAGTGAAGAAGAACTAAAGAGTTTCCTGGTGTAAGTGAAAGAGGAGAGTGAAAAAGTTGGCTTAAAGCTCAACATTCAGAAAACTAAGATCATGGCATCCAGTCTCATCACATCATGGCAAATAGATGGGGAAACAATGGAAACAGTGACAGATTTTATTTTGGGGGGCCTCCAAAATTACTGCAGATGGTAACTTCAGCCATGAAATTAAAAGATGCTTGTTCCTTGGAAGAAAAGTTATGACCCATATAAACAGCATATTAAAAAGCAGAGACATTACTTTTCCAACAAAGGTCCGTCTAGTGAAAGCTATAGTTTTTCCAGTAGTTATGTGTGGATGTGAGAGTTGGACTATAAAGAAAGCTGAGCACTGAAGAATTGATGCTTTTGAACTGTGGTGTTGGAGAACACTGTTGAGAGTTCCTTGGACTGCAAGGAGAGCCAACCAGTCCATCCTAAAGGAAATCAGTCCTGAATATTCATTGAAAGGACTGATGCTGAAACTGAAACTCCAATACTCTTGCCACCTGATTTGAAGAACTGACTCATTGGAATGGGTCCTGATGCTGGGAAAGATTGAAGGCGGGAGGAGAAGGGGACAACAGAGGATGAGATGATTGGATGGCATCACCTACTCAATGGACATGAGTTTGAGTAAACTCTGGGAGTTGGTGATGGACATGGAAGCCTGGCGTGCTGCAGTCCATGGGGTTTCAGAGAGTCAGGCATGACTGAGCGACTGAACTGACCTGATAAGCATGTGTGTATACATAAGGAATGAAGAATGATAAATGTCATTAACATAACCTGTTAATAAGTTAATAACCTGTTAATAAGTCCCATGAACTTCGTAAAATACTCAGAACTATTTGAAGATGCTAATCTTAGGCTGATTTTGTCATTCATTAAGTTCAAATATGATTTAATTTTTAATTTATATTATGGTATAGTTCATCTACAATGTTGTGTTAGTTTCAGATGTACAGAAATGTGAATCAATTATATATATACATATATCAACACTTTTTAGATTCTTTTCCCACTTAGGTCACTATAGAGTATTGAAGAGTCCCCTGTGGTAGAATAGGTTCTTATCAGTTCTATTTTATATATAGTAAGGTGAATGTATCAATCCCAATCTTGCAATTTATCCCTCTCCACCCCTTCACCTTCTCCCCAAACCATAAGTTTATCTTCTACAGTTGTAACCCATTTCTGTTTAGTAGATAAGTTCATTTGACTTTTTAAATTGTTTTGCTGTGGTAAAAGTTCACATATTTCATATTTAATTTTCTAAATATTTATATTATAAAATCATTTAACTTTTATATGCTGATTTATTTTCATTTGTAAACTGTATATCTTGAGAGATTTCAACAATTAAGCAATAATATAGGAGCTAGAATCTTCAAATTAATAACAAATAATTTATGGGAAATATGGACAAAGAACTAAAGTTTTAGAAAAACTAAATTATCCCTATGCACATACATATTTTATTTGCCTTAAATGTATAAATATGATTGCATCATCTTTATAAAAGTATACATACAAATATATACATCAAATTGTGCTCTATGTATTTTATAATTTGCAATGACTCTAATACCATAATTTTCTTTCTGTCAACTAAATTTCAGTCTGAAAATATCATGTAGGGCAGGGGTCGCCAATCCCCAGGCCATTGACCAGTACTGGTCCGTGGCCTCTTAGGAACTGGGCCATACCACAGGAGGTAAACAGTGGGGGAGTAAGCAAGTCTTCTTCAGCTACCCCCCATCACTCTCCATCACTCACATTACCTCCTGAACCATCCCTTCCACCCCTGCCACAACCATCAGTGAAGAAGACTCTTCCATGAAACTGGTCACTGGTGCCAAAAGGATTGGGGACCACTAGTCTAGAGTTGGACACGACTGAGCGACTTCACTTTCACTTTTCACTTTCCACTTTCACACATTGGAGAAGGAAATGGCAACCCACTCCAGTGTTCTTGCCTGGAGAATCCCAGGGAAGGGGGAGCCTGGTGGGCTTCCATCTATGGGGTCACACAGAGTCGGACACGACTGAAGTGACTTAGCAGCAGCAGCAGCAGTCTAGAGTTGTCTTTTCACCTCTGTTTAAAACAACTGTTACCTCTTAAAAGTAAGTTTTGTTTTCAGTGTAACTGTGAGTGAATAAATTAATCATGTGCTCTAACATAAAAAGACAGAGGACAATAGCCCCCAAAGGAGAAATGAATGCAAATGAACTGATGGATTTAATACTGCAGTGCAATATTATGATTTTCACTTGAGCAGATGAGAAATAGTGGGGATGTATAATCTCAAAATCATCAGTTTAGTTGACTTTTCCTTGTTCCCAGACTAAAAAACCCATCACCAATCTGAATATCAGGATACAATTCCACAGCCCCAAAGACTTTAATGTTGCAAACTCATCTGTGCTACTGCTCTATGTACTGCATACCAAATGAAACCTTTTAATTATTTAATGCCTATATAAATTTGTGTGTATGTGAACTTATATCTTGCAAACACCTGCTTCTACCATGCATTATGTAGACACAGTCCCAAATGAGAAGGAAAGTGTGTAAGATTCTTTATAGATTTTCCAATGTGAACTTCATCCCCCTATTCTGATGTTGCAACTGTGTCTAAAAATTAGAATATAAAATGCTGCTGCTACTAAGTCGCTTCAGTTGTGTCTGACTCTGTGTGACCTCATAGATGGCAGCCCACCAGGCTCCTCTGTCCCTGGGATTCTCCAGGCAAGAATACTGGAGTGTGTTGCCATTTCCTTTTCCAATGCATGAAAGTGAAAAGTGAAAGTGAAGTCATTCAGTCGTGTCCGACTCTCAGCGACCCCATGGGCTGTAGCCTACCAGGCTCCTCTGTCCATGGGATTCTCCAGGCAAGAGTACTGGAGTGGGTTGCCATTTGCTTCTCCAAGAATCTAAAATATACATAATAAATTTTATACTTTTTATTGTCTAAAGCAAATAGGTCACAGAACAATTCTGGTGAGGCAGTCACGTTTTATTATTTTGACAGTTTCCAGAGAGATAACCATGAAATGGAAGCTCTTTTTTCATTTATGTCCAGTGTATCAGGAATGTTTTAGATTGGCTTGGCATATTAAAGGACTTCGTAACTTGTTAGTGACGTCCGAGAAACATCTGGAATATTTAACATCTTCAACATTCTGTTTCAAGTGTTACAGGTAATCCAAGATCTAATATGTCATTGATTCTTCCCCTACCACTGCAGAGTGTTGACTTAAGAAGCTGTAAATTAACATTCTGATATTCCTGAGTATCCTATAAAATATGCTCCCCAAAACCTAGACATCTGAGTCCAATTCCCGCAGAAGGCAGTGGAGAAATAACCACAGCACACTACTTTTTTATATATAGATGTTTATTATATATAATTTCCCAGGGAAAAAAGGAGATTGGACTTAATCAGCCATGTAAATAAATTCTTTTTTTTTTTACTGATGGGCTAGAAATCAATCACAAGGACCTTGACGATTTGGACAACAGAGACTATATAACTTGACTATTGCAAAGTAATTTAGCATCTCATTTTTCCTGGAAGGGTACCTCACAAGTTCCTGGTTTGAAATTCTTGCAGTTGAACCTTCTGTTGAATTGAAATGCTTTTTGGGAACTCTTTGTTTGATTATGATGCTGTGAAATGTAAAGAGATGGACTGTGGGGCACCAAACAGGCATTGGTGTAAAACTCATTTCCAATAAGCATTAGATGAGTGAGCTTGGAATAAAGCTTCAAACCCATAGAGGTTTTTGTTACTTCTCTATGGCTCGCAGTGATAAATGGTTCCAGATTTAGAGAAGATAGCATAACAAGCACAAACTGTGCACCAAACGTAATGCACATACACTGTAAGTCATTAAATTTAATCATAGATGACAGTGTCTACAGAATAACCCAGATGTTTGCCATTGTAGTAGTGGTTTAGTTGATAAGTTGTGTCCAATTCTTTGCAATCCCATGGACTATATAGCCTGCCAGGCTCCTCTGTCCATGGGATTTTCCAGGCAAGAATACTGGAGTGGGTTGCCATTTCCTTCTCCAGGGGATCTTCCCTATCCAGGGATAGAACCTGGGTCTCCTAGCATTGCAGGCAGAATCCTTACCAACTGAGCTACCAGGGAAGCACTGTTTGCCATTGCATTCTGACCTTAAATCTGGCAATCCTTCTTTATTAATTGTAATAATTAATGATTTGATGATGTAGCCTAAATGTAATATTTTCTCAACAAACAGTATTGAACAAAGAACAACAATGACAAAATCCTGTTTCAAAAATACCTTGTATAGAAAAAGTTAACATTTATTGAGCATTATAAGATATATACCTTGTATATGTTATTTTAAAAACAATTATTGTCTTTATTTTTCAGATAGTCACTGAGGCTTTAGAATTTTAAGTAACTTGCCTAGGTTTATAAGGCTAGAATTAAGTCTTAGGTTTCTTTGGCTTCAAAGCCCTATAAATTAATGCCATACAACATGGCAGTTCTTAGCTGTACAAGTAGCATTTAGTTAGAATGTCCCATGTATCCCTTTACTATCTTATTTGTGTGATTCAGATCAAAAGAGGTTTCCAAATACAATGGAAATAATTCCAAAATATATGGTATAAACTGACTTCAAGAAAGTCATTTTCAATTCTATCAAAATTATGATTTATATAACAAAACATTCACAAGTAGAAAAAATAGCCAATTGAAAACAACTGCCCATCAAGACTAGTCCTAGCCTTACAAAGAGCAGAAAAAGAGCAACATCGTGTTAATATGTGGGCTGAGAGGAGAGAAAAAAGTAGAAGCAAATGGAAAAACTACAAAGGTATTCCTCCCAGCTCAGGTATAAAGTTCCAAGATGCACTTGCAGATTACTTTATATTACTAATATGTAATGTAAAAAGGAAAACACACAGAGAATTCTTCCTTCCTCGCATAGTAGGTAGTCATTAGGCTACATGCATCACATCATTGTCAGTTGCCAGATTTTCTTAGACCTAACGCTCCCATCTTTGTCTCTTCGTTTCCCTCTTCCCCCAAGGCTAATTATCTTCCTTCTCAAGCTTTGATATTTCTTGTTTTTATCCCTATCCTACAAAACCTCCCCATTTCTTTCTGTTTCTTAACACGCTCCCCCTGCCCCCCATACTCTCATCCCTGTTTTTCTTCTTTCTGCTCTGAGTTGAGCCATGTTCTGTATATGCTTTCGAACACACTCCTCTCTTTGAATGAAAATGCTCCTCCATAACAACCAAATTTCCTTATTTAACAAAATCACTTTTAGGGGTTAGCTGCCATGCATCTTGCTCTCGGAAGACTTACTATGTCCTCTTATCTAGGTTAGATCTACAGTCCTTTATCTTTCCACATTTATAACATTTATTGCATTCAAAATTATTTGTTCATCATCTTTCCAAAGTAGAGCAATATGTTTGTTATTCACCCCTAACTTCCCAGGAACTAGCACAATGCGTGGTATATAATAGATAGCCAGTTCTATTGAACTTTTCTGTCATTACAATGCTGTATACATTGATGTGGGCACTGAAACCAATATAAAAAAATCCAACTTAGTATATGCAAGATAGAATAGAAGGATGAGTAATGTATGATCTATGCTTCAGTTTACTTTATAACCGGGCTCACACATTTCTATTCCTATACAGTTGAAACAAATTGGATTTTTTCCTTTATTTATTTTTAATTAAAGGATAATTACAATATTGTGTTGGTTTCTGCCATACATCAACATGGATCAGCCCTGGGTAAACATATATCCCCTCACAGAGTGAAGTAAGTCAGAAAGTGAAAAACAAATACATATTAATGCATATATGTGGAGTCTAGAAAGATGGTACTGATGAACCTATTTGCAGGGCAGCAATGGAGACACAGAGAACAAATTGAATTTATTTTTGATGGGTGTGGTGTGGCAGTAATGGAAGCAGCAGACTCTATCGTTTGCTCTTATACACAGACCTAAATGAATATGAGAGAAGTCAAAGACCTTTGACTAACCTTTTCTATTGTTGAAGGGAAGTTCAGATGCAAATAGTTAACAGAGAGAAAAGTTATAAGGTTGTTCACATGCAGATTTTAAGATAAATATTTGCTATGACAAATGGCAAGATGATGAGTTTCTGCTAAAAAAACAAAATGATCCCTCTTTATTACAGGCTCTCTATTAAACTAGTACATATAATTAAGGCAGGAGAAGTTTTTGTCTTTAAATCCTCTTTGGATTTGCTTGATTATATTCTGCATTTTAGCAATCTGCAATCTATTCAGAATCTTTTTAGAGACCTTGGACTTGATTGTTTTAATTATACTCTGAGAACGTGTACAAGCTCAGTTTCCTTTTCTGTCATGGTGGTGGGATTGGTAGATCTAAGGGCACCCACACACACATGCACAGGATAAACTTCATGAATAGTTCAACGCCTGTCAAAGACTGCATTTTTTCCCCATCTTTCTCTTAAGATGCATAGGCTAGAATATAGGATCCAAAGTCAAATGTTTGGGTTCTGTTTGTTATTAGCCAGGGGATTTTAAACAAGTAATTTTACAATAAGCCTCAGCATCCTTACTTGTCCATAAAAAGTGTATATGAAATTTCTGTATCACCTTGTTGGTGAACTTGAGGATAAAACTAAAGCAGTCATTTTAGAAAAACTTAATAGGAAAACATTGCATAAGTGTAAAATAATTTAATGTAGTTTCTTTTTTTCTATACTCGCCTACTCATAGCAGTGTTGTTTACTTTCATAAATTGGGGAGTATCCTATAAGGAAAAGTATGCTATAAGGACCTCTTCCTAGTTAGTTATGTTTATATCTAGGTGATCTTCCTAGGCAAAGTTTTTGCAATGAACTTAATTTCCTAGTCACTGTTATTTACTGCTGCAGTAAATTTAAATCCAGGACACACATCAGCTACATTGAGTCACTCCTTTACATTTTAGTCTATACCTGTAGTTCGTCTCAAACTTTGCCATGGATCAGACTTAGTTCCAGAACTTGCTGTCACACAAATTACTGAGTACCACCTCCAGGGTTTCTGATGGAATAAGCGGACCCCATATTTTTGGTTTGTTTTTTTGTTTTAATATTTCCTACAAGTTCCTAAGTGACAAGTATGCTGCTACTCCATTGATCACACATTGAAAACCACTGTCCTAGCAGGGCTTTTTCAGTTTTAACATTCATAACAACCTCCCGGCTTTAACCTTAGACAGTTGTTTCATTGCTCTGAGGTATGTCTTTGCTTCCTTATTTTAAAAAATGAAATAAGAGTTGAGATTCACTGTTTTAAGATTAGTGTTTCTCAAATGCTCTCACCAAAACCAAACTCGATTCAAAAAGATTTGAAAGGCAAGAGGATGAAGATTACACGTGTTCATCTGTGGCCTCTGTGCTCTGTCATCTGAACAAATAACCAACCCAGACAATTTCATCATTCAATAGAAAAAAATATATATTTGCATAACTAATATGTGCTGCTTCTGTGGACCACCCCAACTTTTCTGTGAGCTGTTACAAACAGAAGTCTTGGAGTTACAGGGACCAAACAGGTATTGAGTTTTCTCCTTCCTGCACTTTATTCAAGTGTGAAATTTGACTTATTAAAAATATTTCCCATATGGTGAGTGAGGCAGAAACAGCAACTAGTATACCAAGATTCCAGACCAAAGCTGCCCAACTGGCAACTGCCTGACTCTAGGTATCTCAAAGAAGAGATGGGAAACAATTAGGATTGATCTCAAGTCTATTAGGGAGTCAAGTGAAACCCAGTTGAAGGGCACTGTTAGCCAGTTAAGCACAAGAAGTAAATTTATCAGGCTCCACTTCTTTATGACAGAGAGAAAATTCAGGAATCTATTACCTACCAAAAAATATAACTACAAGTGGAAGGGCACTGTTAGCCAGTTAAGCACAAGAAGTAAATTTATCAGGCTCCACTTCTTTATGACAGAGAGAAAATTCAGGAATCTATTACCTACCAAAAAATATAACTACAAGTGGCTTGGAGGCAACTGCATTAAGATACAGAGGACCCTTTAATCCTCACTGTTTTCCAGCTTGAGACTTTGGAATGTCTTTACTTTTCCTCCACACACTTACTCTGCAAACAAAGCTTTGATTATAGGTCTTCGTTATGGAATAATGAATATATTATTCTGACATCAGCTATTACAGACCATCAGCATCTGAGAGCTAATTGATATTTGATGAATGCTTCTTAATTTTTAAATACTATGCATTTAATAACAAGACTATTTCAGGGTACATAGTACTAAAAAAGTATGTTGAAAGAATTACAATCTCTAAGATCATTTTAGCTTATGATACTATTATTATAATATTATAAACCTTTTTAAAAATAACATGATAATCACCATAATGCTGTATTTTGCTTTCTAATTGAAGTGTAGCTGATTTGCAATGTTCTGTTAACTTCTGATGTACAGCAGATTTTCAGTTTTATGTGTATACAATATATTTATATATATTCTATATTCTTTTTTATATTCTTTTCCATTGTGGTTTATCTCAGAATATTGAATATAGTTCTCTGTGCTATACAGTAGGACCTTGTTGTCCATCCATTCAATATGTAATAGTTTGCATCTACTAACCCCAAACTATTATTCCAACCCTTCTCACAGCCCTGTTCCCTCTTGGAAACCACAAGTCTGTTTTCTGTGAGGCTTTTTCTGTTTTATAGATAAGTTCACTTGTGTCATATTTTAGATTCCACATATAAGTGATGTCATATTATGCTTTTCTTTCTCTTTCTGATTTACTTCACTTAGTATGATAATCAAATTTATGGCTGAGTAGTATCCCATTGTGTACACATATATATACACCACATCTTTATCCATTTATCTGTCAATGGACATTTAAGTTGTTTCCATATCTTGACTACTGTGATGTTACAAACATTGGGGTGCAAGTATCTTTTTGAATTATAGTTTTGTCCAGATATGTGCCTATGAATGTGATTTCTAGCTTATATGGTAACTCTAGCTTTTGAGGAACCTTCATACTCTTTTCCATAGTGGCTGTACCAACTTACAGTCCCACCAACAGTATAGGAGAGAGCTCCTTTCCTCCATATCCTTTCCAGCATGTGATTTGTATACTTTTTAATGAAAGTCATTCTGATTAGTGTGAGGTGGCACTTCATTGCAATTTTGATTTGCATTTCTTTAGTAATTAGTGATGTTGAACATCTTTTCATGTGCCCATTGGCCATCTGTATGTTTTATTTGGAGATAAGACCATTTGAATCTTCTGCCCATTTTTTGATTGGGTTGTTTGCTTTTTGTTGTTGAGTTGTATGAGCTATTTATACATTTTGGAAATTAAGCCCTGTGCGTTGTATTGTTTGCAAATACATTCTGCCACTCTGTGGGTTGTCTTTTCATTTTGTTTATGGTTTCCTTTGCTGTGCAATAGGTCGTAATTTTGATTAGGTATCATTTGTTTATTTTTGCTCTTATTTCTATTGCTTTGGGACACTGTCCTAAGAAAACATTGGTATGTTTTTGTCAGAGAATGGTTTGCCTATGATCTCTTCTGGGAGTTTTATGGCCATGTCTTATGTTTAAGTCTTTCAGCCATTTTGAGGTTTTTTTTTTTTTGGGAGCATGATGTAAGGATATGTTCTAACTTCATTGATTTACATGTGCCTTTCAACTTTCCCAGCATCACTTGCTGAAGAGCATAATCGTATATTTTAGATGCATATCATATATTCTTCAGTCATACAAATTCCCTTATTATAAATACAGTAGTAAAAATAAATATTTTTCCTGTTAGATTATTTTACACAGAATAAAATCTAGTTTTATAATCAATAGGTAAATAGAAATGAACATTATTATGACATGGTTTTGGGTTATAACTCATGTTAATTTCAGAAAATTTAAAGATACAAAGAAGCAACAGTTCAGTTCAGTTCAGTTCAGTTCATTCGCTCAGTTGTGTCCGACTCTCCGCGACCCCATGAATCACAGCACGCCAGGCCTCCCTGTCCATCACTAACTCCCGGAGTTCATTCAAACTCATGTCCACAGAGTCGGTGATGCCATCCAGCCATCTCATTCCCTGTCGTCCCCTTCTCCTCCCACCCCCAACCTTTCCCAGCATCAGAGTCTTTTCTAGTGAGTCAAATCGTTGCATGAGGTGGCCAAAGTATTGGAGTTTCAGCTTTAGCATCAGTCCTTCCAAAGAACACCCAGGATCGATCTCCCTTAGAATGGACTGGTTGGATCTCCTTGCGGTATAAGGGACTCTCAAGAGTCTTCTCCAACACCACAGTTCAAAAGCATCAATTCTTCGGCGATCAGCTTTCTTCACAGTCCAACTCTCACATCCATACATGACCACTGGAAAAACCATAGCCTTGACTAGACGGACCTTTGTTGGCAAAGTAATGTCTCTGCTTTTTAAAATATTATCAAGGTTGATTATAACTTTCCTTCCAAGGAGTAAGCGCCTTTTAATTTCATGGCTGCAATCAACATCAGCAGTGATTTTGGAGCCCAAAAAAATAAAGTCTGACACTGTTTCCACTGTTTTTCC
Source organism: Moschus berezovskii (assembly GCF_049115385.1). NCBI lineage: Eukaryota > Metazoa > Chordata > Mammalia > Artiodactyla > Moschidae > Moschus > Moschus berezovskii. The sequence continues at coordinate 28,081,505 of NC_142472.1, forward strand.
ATCTATTTCCCATGAAGTGATGGGACCAGATGCCATGATCTTTGTTTTCTGAATGTTGAGCTTCAAGACAACCTTTTCACTCTCCTCTTTCACTTTCATCAAGAGGCTTTTGAGTTCCTCTTCACTTTCTGCCATAAGGGTAGTGTCATCTGCATATCTGAGATTATTGATATTTCTCCCAGCAATCTTGATTCCAGCTTGTGCTTCTTCCAGCCCAGCGTTCCTCATGATGTACTCTGCATATAAGTTAAATAAGCAAGGTGACAATATAAAGCCTTGACGCACTCCTTTTCCTATTTGGAACCAGTCTGTTGTTCCATGTCCAGTTCTAACTGTTGCTTCCTGAACTGCATACAGGTTTCTCAAGAGGCAGGTCAGGTGGTCTGGGATTCTCATCTCTTTCAGAATTTTCCATAGTTTATTGTGATCCACACAGTCAAAGGCTTTGGCATAGTCAATGAAGCAGAAATAGATGTTTTTCTGGAACTCTCTTGCTTTCTCCATGATCCAGCGGATGTTGGAAATTTGATCTCTGGTGCCTCTGCCTTTTCTAAAACCTGCTTGAACATCTGGAAGTTCATGGTTCACATATTGCTAAAGCCTGGCTTGCAGAATTTTGATCATGACTTTACTAGCGTGGGAGATGAGTGCAATTGTGCGGTAGTTTGAGCATTCTTTGGCATTGCCTTTCTTTGGGATGGGAATGAACACTGACCTTTTCCAGTCCTATGGCCACTGCTGAGTTTTCCAAATCTGCTGGCATATTGAGTGCAGCACTTTCACAGCATCATCTTTCAGGATTTGAAATAGCTCAACTGGAATTCTATCACCACCACTAGCTTTGTTCCTAGTGATGCTTTCTAAGGCCCACTTGACTTCACATTCCAAGATGTCTGGCTCTAGGTCAGTGATCATGTTATCGTGACTATCTGGTTTGTGAAGACTTTTTTGTACAGTAGTTCTGTGTATTCTTGCCACCTCTTCTTAATATCTTCTGCTTCTCTTAGGTCCATACCATTTCTGTCCTTTATCGAGCCCATCTTTGCATGAAATGTTCCTTTGAAATCTCTAATTTTCTTGAAGAGATCTCTTGTTTTTCCTTTTCTGTTGTTTTCCTCTATTTCTTTGCATTGATCACTGAGGAAGGCTTTCTTATCTCTCCTTGCTATTCTTTGGAACTCTGCATTCAGATGCTTATATCTTTCCTTTTCTCCTTTGCTTTTCGCTTCTCTTCTTTTCACAGCTATTTGTAAGGCCTCCTCAGACAGCCATTTTGCTTTTTTGCATTTCTTTTCCATGGGGATGGTCTTGGTCCCTGTCTCCTGTACAATGTCACGAACCTCCGTCCAGAGTTCGTCAGGCACTCTATCTATCAGATCTAGTCCCTTAAGTCTATTCCTCACTTCCACTGTATAATCATAAGGGATTTGATTGAGGTCATATCTGAATGGTCTAGTGGTTTTCCCTACTTTCTTCAATTTCAGTCTGAATTTGGCAATAAGGAGTTCATGATCTGAGCCACAGTCAGCTCCTGGTCTTGTTTTTGCTAACTGTATACAGCTTCTCCATCTTTGGCTGCAAAGAATATAATCAGTCTGATTTCGGTGTTGACCATCTGGTGATGTCCATGTGTAGAGTCTTCTCTTGTGTTGTTGGAAGAGGGTGTTTGCTATGACCAGTGCGTTCTCTTGACAAAACTCTATTAGCCTTTGCCCTGCTTCATTCCGTGCTCCAAGGCCAAATTTGCCTGTTACTCCAGGTGTTTCTTGACTTCCTACTTTTGCATTCCAGTCCCCTATAATGAATAGGACATCTTTTTCGGGTGTTAGTTCTAAAAGGTCTTGTAGGTCTTCATAGAACCGTTCAACTTCGGCTTCTTCAGCGTTACTGGTTGGGGCATACAAAGAAGCATAGGGTAGGAAAAAAGCCATCTTAATGCAGTAACTTAACAGTTTAGTCTATTTTTGTTTTATTATGTAATGCTAATAAATACATTTAATATACATTTAAAATTTTAAGATAAAATTTCTTAATACTTCATAAATATCATTTTAATAGTAATTGGAGGAAGCACTTACATTTCTATTATGTCTAATATATCCTACGTGGCAAAATCCATGTTTTATTTTGATCAAGTGTTTACAATATAAGAAGACAATGTATTTTTATATCTTTTAGAAAGAAGTTCAAAAATTCATTATACCTCATTTTAGGTAAGATTTTTTAAAATGCGCACTCTGATTCTAATAATTTTATTAAGTTTAACATGGAGAAGGAAATGGCAACCCACTCCAATGTTCTTGCCTGGAGAATCCCAGGGACGGGGGAGTCTGATGGGCTGCCATCTATGGGGTCACACAGAGTCGGACATGACTGAAGTGACTTAACAGCAGCAGCAACATGCATAAATGCATGGCATTGATTTCTCACACCTGTATAACTACCTCATTCTTCAGGAAACAGAACCTCACCAAGTCTCTAAAAGCACCTTTATGCTGCATTCCAAGCATCAGCCATTAGCATAACTTCCAGTACCATATATCATTTTCACTTGTTTTTGCGTGCATCCATGCTCAGTTGTGTCTAACACTTTGTGATCTCATGGACTGTAGCCTACCATGCTTCTCTGTCCATGAAATTTTCCAGCCAAGAATACTGGAGTGGGTTACCATTTCCTCCTCCAGGGGATCTTCCTGACCCAGGATCACACCTGTGTCTCCTGCATTGGCAGGCAGATTCTTTACCACTTGTACCACCTAGGAAGCCCCTCATTTTTGGGGGGAGCTTTATCTAAATGGAATCATATAAAATGTTTTTATATGATAACATTTTTTGTGAGAAATTTATACATCATTTTACAGAAAGCAGTAGTTGGTTCATTTTCACTGGTGTTTGCTACACATAAATATCTATATCAAAGTTTTAGTTTTAAATATTTTCTGCCAATAACTAATGGCTCATAAGAAGTGCATGCATAAACTATGTGACTAACTTTTCAAACAACTAGGAACTGAGTAAAGCTTTAATTGGGCTTCCCAGGTGACCTAGTGGTAAAGAATCCTCTTGCCAATGCGGGTTTGATCCATGGGTCGGGAAGATCCCCTGATAAGAAATAGAAACCTGCTCCAGTATTCTTGCCTGGGAAATTCCATGGACAGAGAAGCCTGGCGGTCTACAGTCCATGGGGCTGCAAAGTCAGACATAACTGGGTCCTGCCTCCACACACAAAGCTTTAACTAACTGAAATGAATAATGAATGAAAAAACAACTGATTTTATATTATGCTCATATAGTCTAGTCTACACAAACCATTAGATTTTTCAATGAGCATCCAAAATCTTTAAGAATGACCATATTTTAAAAAACAAATTGAAAGAAGTGTCAGTTTTGCTTCCAAATCATGAACACCCACTTTCCAACTTCAATACAATGGTGGAAAATGTTAAATGACTTGATCAAGATCTATTATTTCAAATATTTATATGTCTAGTTATGGGAAAAAATCACTTACCATTAGGTATTGTCTTAAATAGTAAATAATTCTGAATGTAATGAAATAAGCATTTTAAAGTTAACCAAACATTGATAGCTGGTGGCAATTAACTGAGTTAGAGGACAGGACGCTAATAATTTGTAAAGTACAATAGTAATGTTTGTATGTGCTTTATGCTAAAGCAGAAATGTAATGAGAGTTATACAAATGCTAAAAGATCAAAAGATCAATTGATAGATGCTTCCACAATAGTTCTGATCAGGAATGTGCCTATAGTGGTGACTGTTGTCTACCCAGCTTCCACGCCAAAACTTTTCCTCTTGTGAGCAATCATCTGATCACCCATGGTGTCCTGCATCTCCAAAGACGCAATGACACTACTCAAATGTTGCATATAATAAACACATTGTGCATATAATTATAGAATGTCAGTCAGTTCAGTCGCTCAGTCATGTCTGACTCTTTGCAACCCCATGGACTGCAGCACACAGGCTTGCCTATCCAACACCAACTCCAGGAGCTTGCTCAAACTCATGTCCATCGAGTTGGTGATGCCATCCAACCATCTCATCCTCTGCTGTCCCCTTTTCCTCCTGCCTTCAATCTTTCCCAGCATCAGGGTCTTTTCCAATAGTCAGTTCTTCACATCAAGTGGCTGAAGTATTGGATCTTCAGCTTCAGCATCAGTCCTTCCAATGAATATTCAGGACTGATTTCCTTTAGGATGGACTGGATTGATCTCCTTGTAGCCCAAGGGACTCTCAAGAGTCTTTTCCAACACCACAGTTCAAAAGCACCAATTTCTCAGCACTCAGCCTTCTTTATGGTCCAACTCTCACATCCATACATGACTACTGGAAAAACCAGAACTTTGCCTAGATGGACCTTTGTTGGAAAAGTAATATCTCTGCTTTTTAATATGCTGTCTAGGTTGGTCATAGTGTTACTTCTAAGGAGCAAGTGACTTTTAATTTAAAGGCTGCAGTCACCATCTGCAGTGATTTTGGAGCCCCCCAAAATAAAGTCTCTCACTGTTTCCATTGTTACCTTATCTGTTTGCCATGAAGTGGTGGGACTGGATGCCATGATCTTCTTTTTTTGAATGTTGAGCTTCAGGCTAACTTTTTCACTCTCCTCTTTCACTTTCATCAGGAGGCTCTTTAGTTCTTCTTCACTTTCTGCCATAAGGGTGGTGCCATCTGTGTATCTGATGTTATTGATATATCTCTCAACAATCTTGATTCTAGCTTGTGCTTCATCCAGCCCGCATTTCTCATGAAGCATTCTGCATATAAGTTAAATAAGCAGGGTGACAGTTTACATCCTTGACATACTCATTTCCGAATTTGAAACCAGTCTCTTGTTCCGTGTCTGGTTCTAACCGTTGCTTCTTGACCTGCATACAGATTTCTCAGGTGGCAGGTCAGGTGGTCTGGCATTCCCATCTCTTTAAGAATTTTCCACAGTTTGTTGTGATCCACACAGTCAAAGGTTTTGGCATAGTCAGTAAAGCAGAAATAGATGTTTTTCTGGAACTCTCTTGCTTTTTCGATGATCCAACAGATGTTGGCAGTTTGAACTCTGGTTCTTCTGCCTTTTCTAAATCCAGCTTGAACATATGGAAGTTCACGATTCATGTACTGTTGAAGCCTGGCTTGGAGAATTTTGAGCATTACTTGGCTAGTGTTGCACATTATAGAATGTGTGCAACTTCAAAAAGAAGTATTCTTGATGTATAAAAATCAACATTCTTGACATCATGTTACCTAGAGAATTCATATCACACTTTCTGAGATTCTATTAAAAACTGAACCAGCTCTAAATGATGTGGAATTTTCTTGAGATTGGACTATAAAGGTTGTGAGCATATGAGGAGTATCATATCCATTTTTGAAGATCAAGTTCATAGTGTATTAAATGAGAATTTCTAAGATAAAGTAAGCTGGAAAAGAAATGACCAAACATGAAAGAAAACAAAAATAATGCTGATAACAAAATAACCTTTTCATTTTAGGTAAAGTCATGGTTTGAGAATAATAATTTTATTCAACTAAATAGAAGGTAGAAAAAAAGAATATTTTAATTGGAACTATAAAATGATAATATGTTTATTTAAAATATGTCCGTTTGGCTTCAAAATGGAAATTAAAATGTTGCAAAAATATTATCTAACAAAAAATTAATATAACTAATTTGAAATTCCAACACTGTTTAAATATTAAAATGTATGGTATATATGGGCTTCCCTGATGGCTCAGTGGTAAACAACGCACCTGTCAATGTAGGAGGTGTGGGTTCCATCCCTAAGTCATGGAGATCCACTGTAGAAGGAAATGAAAACCCAATCCAGTATTCTTGCTTGGGAAATCCCATGGACAAAGGATTTGGGTGGGCTACAATCCATAACCTGGTATGTAGTAAAAGAATTGGACATGACTTAGCTACTAAACTAAAACAAACAATGACAGTATATATATATATTTTTTTTACAAAATTTTATTTGAGTGAGAGAATTATACAAATGTAATTTGACTATGGTCTACCAAAAATTGTTAAGGAACTCCAGGACTTATTTCACATTAATTTAAGAAGAAATGCTCTTTGAGGTCAATCATTAAAGGTATTGATGTCTTGGCCCATCTCTGTATGGATGACTGATTTAGCATCAGTGACAACTCTTTTACATGTAGTTCTTTCCTAGTTGACTAAGGAAACAAAGGAAGAGAAACAAGGGGTTGGATATAGAAAAGGAAATAAATTAGGAAATGCTTTTCCACTCTCCATTTCAGTTGCTTTCTTTGTGCAAAAGTTTCCCCCTGTAGATGTAAGCTTGAAGATACAGGAGACAAAAAAAATTACAGAACAATAAAAATTGTGAGAATATTTCTTGACTACCTTTGATGTATATTGGGCTTATTATTTACACTTGCTATAAATATGGGCATTGCTGTTCTGATTTTCAGTTTCCTTCAATAAAGATACAAATCTTGACAAGCTGCTTTGAGTTAAATTGGGAGAGAAATAGTTTGTAATAACATGTTCTCTAGGTTTAGCTCCACTCCATGAAGTTCGTTAAAATTTTGTCCTCTTTTTCTCCTTCTCTCTCTCTTTTTTTGTACCTTTCTTTCTTATGATGGTGTAAAAAGACTAATTCATCTGACTAAAAATTAGGCAATCAATTTAGATATAGACCGAGTATCATTAACATCCAATAAATACATTCTCTGCTCTTCATTTTATCTGTAAAATAAACCCTACTACAATCTAGAGTAAGTCACTATCTCCATTATTATATCAAATCACAGAAATAAACTAGCTGTGAAGTGAAAGTGTTAGTGGTTCCAGTCATGTCCGACTCTTCGTGACCCCATGGAGTGTAGCCCACCAGGCTCCTCTGTCCGTGGTATTTCCCAGGCAAGAATACTGGAGTGGGCTGCCATTTCCTTCTCCAGGGGATCTTCCTGACCCAGTGATCAAATCCAGGTCTCCTGCATTGTGGGCAGACTCTTTATTGTTTGAGCGACCAGGGAAACCCAACTAGCTGTGAAATAAATGGCAGATACCATTTCATTTACAGAGATGCTTTTTCAATGATTTTTTGCGGGTGCAACTTAAGGACATATAGTTTCTTAAATATTTATAATATAGCTTCAGTTCAGTTCAGTCCCTCAGTCGTGTCCGACTCTCTGCGACCCCATGAATCACAGCACGCCAGGCCTCCCTGTCCATCACCAACTCCCGGAGTTCACTCAAACTCATGTCCATCGAGTCTGTGATGCCATCCAGCCATCTCACTTTCTGTCGTCCCCTTCTCCTCCCACCCCCAATGTTTCCCAGCATCAGAGTCTTTTGCAGTGAGTCAACTCTTCTCATGAGCTGGCCAAAGGATTGGAGTTTCAGCTTGAGCATCAGTCCCTCCAATGAACACCCAGGATTGATCTCCTTTAGAATGAACTGGTTGGATCTCCTTGGAGTCCAAGGGACTCTCAAGAGTCTTCTCCAGCACCACAGTTCAAAAGCATCAATTCTTCAGCGGTCAGCTTTCTTCACAGTCCGACTCTCACATCCATACATGACCACGGGAAAAACCGTAGCCTTGACTAGACGGACCTTTGTTGGCAAAGTAATGTCTCTGCTTTTTAATATACTATCAAGGTTGGTCATAACTTTCCTTCCAAGGAGTAAGCGTCTTTTAATTTCATGGCTGCAATAAGATAGCTTAGGTTGGGGTTATTTAAATTCTGATCATAAAGGCTTGTTTTCTGTTGTAATGCAAAATCTGATACATGTATCTTTATCCTAGTATCAAAATCTTGTTAGCATTCTTTAACCTGGAATGGCTTCTGTATAAAAAAATACATTAAAAGTAATGTCTTTCTAATGGTATTGTACACAGAAAATGAAAAATTTCTGAGTATCAGAGTATATTTTAATGCTTGATTAAAGAAACATACCATGATAGAATATATTTTTTTTGTTTAGCTAATTACTTTACATTATTGTATTGGTTTTGCCATACATTGACATGAATCTGCCCCGGGTGTACATGTGTTCCCCATCTTGAACCCCCCTCCCACCTCCCTCCCGATCCCATCCCTCTGGTTTATCCCAGTACACCAGCCCTGAGCATCTTGTATCATGCATCAAACCTGGACTGGTGATTCGTTTCACATATTATAATGTACATGTTTCAATGCCATTCTCCCAAATCATCCCACCCTTGCCCTCTCCCACAGAGTCCAAAAGACTGTTCTATACATCTGTGTCTCTTTTGCTGTCTCGCATACAGGGTTATCATTATCATCTTTCTAAATTCCATATATATGCGTTAGTATACTGTATTGGTGTTTTTCTTTCTGGCTTACTTCACTCTATAATAGGCTCCAGTTTCATCCACCTCATTAGAACTGATTCAAATGTATTTGTAATTGCTGAGTAATACTCCATTGTGTAAATGTACCACAGCTTTCTTATTCATTCGTCTGCAGATGGACATCTAGGTTGCTTCCATGTCCTGGCTATTATAAACAGTGCTGTGATGAACATTGGAGTACATGTGTCTCTTTCAATTCTGGCTTCCTCGGTGTGTATGCCCAGGAGTGTGATTGCTGGGTCGTATGGCAGGTCGTGTCTTTAATGTCCTAGGAAAAATAATGAAAGAATGTTAAAACCAAGCATTAAACCTGTTAATAATTACACAGATTACAAGGAAGATGTAGTGTGATGTTTTTAAACCCTAGGGGAAATGTCTTATTAATAAAACATTAAGCACTAAATTTCACCATTTTCAAGCTATATTGAGAGGATATACATTGATATCTAGAATCTATATATACATCAAGTCTGTGGTTCCAAGAGAGGAGTGTATTTGCAATGTAATACATTTCCTTCTGGAAAAGATGCCATCTTACCTTTAAATCTGATGAATACATTCCACATAAAACTACCATCATTCTCATTAATGGATGGCTTATTAAACAGCAATATTGTCCCTTTCACAAGAAATAATGGTAACATGGCCTATAACACTACTTCAGCTGAGGTAAATGGCTTTAAGGTTACCCTGCTGTGTAAATATGTTCCACCCATGGTTTTTCATGCTGCTTTGTGCACTGTGCTAGAGGAAGGTCTTGTGTATCCAAACAACTTCGTAGGTAATAGATGACTCAAATGTAATAATTTAACAACTGGGTGATTTAAAATATGTCACTTAGTAAGTGATTACAGAATAGCTCTACAGTCTTTTGTTTAAAAATCAAATTTTATGAAGTATGCTTTAGAAATATTTGCCCCATTTGGATGTAGAGAAAAAAATTTTTTGTAGTTTTTATGTTTCTTATTTTTTCACAGGTATGTGTTATCAGTTGTATGGTATGGTAGAATTTATTGAAACAGATATTTTAATTTCATTACATGTTAACTTAATGTGCAATGACATTAAATGTTGTACAGTTAAACTGTGATTTTAGGAAAGTTTAACTTCTTTATTGTTCAGGCTTTTTGGTTTTTTTTTTATGATGATGAGTTGTATGTATGGTAAAATGATTACTTGATATTGTAAATAAGCAGAACTTTTAAAGTGGAGTTAGAATGTTGTATTAGTTTCTGATATACAACAAAGTGACCCAGTTTTATATATACACACAAATACATATATAATATATGTATATACATACATACACTGTGCTATATAATAGGACCTTACTGTTTAGCAGATATACTACTATATATAGAGTAGATAAGCTCAAACTCTTAATTTATCCCTCTCCCTACCTTTCCCCTTGGGCAATCATAAATTTGTTTTCTATATCTGTGGTTCTGTTTCTGTTTTGTAAATTCAGTTGTAGCATTTTTTAGATACCACATTTAGGTGATATTATGTGATATGTCTTTCTCTGACTTCACTTAATATGATAATTTCTAGATCCATACATGTTCTTGCATAAGGCATTATTTCATTATTTTTAGTATTCCATTGCATATATATACACCAAATCTTCTTTATCCATTCATTTAGTGGATGGACATTTAGGTTGTTTCCATGTGTTGGCTGTTATAAACACTGGGGTGCATGTATTTTTTTGAATTGGAGTTTTCTTCAGATATATGCCTAGGAATGGGTTTGCTAGATCATATGGTAAGCTCTAGTTTTAGTTTTTTTTAAGGAACCTCCATACTATTTTCCATAGTGACTGTACCAATTTATATTCCCACCAACAATATAGAAGATTTCCCCTTTTTCCAAACCATCTCCAGCATTTATTATTTGTAGACTTTTTAATTATGGCCATTCTGCTGGTGTGAGGTGCTACTTGTTTGTAGTTCTGATTTGCATTTCTCCAATGATTAGTGATATTGAGCATCTTTTCATGTATTTCTTGGACATCTGTATGTCTTCTTTGGACAATTGTCTACTTAGATCTTCTGCCCATTTTTTGATTGGGTTGTTTTTGTTGTTGAATTGTATGAAATATTTGTAAATTTTGGAAATTATGCCCTTGTTGGTCAATTGCAGGTTGTCTTTTAAGTTTTTTTTTGTTTGTTTCTTCTGCTATCTAAAAGGTTGTAAGTTTTATTAAGCTCCATTGTTTATTTTTGCTTTTATTTCTATTGCCTTGGGAAATCTAAGAAAAGAGTGGTGCAATTTATGTCAGAAAATGTTTTGCCTCTGTTCTCCTCTAAGAGTCTTACGGTGTCATTTAAGTCTTTAAGCCATTTTGACTTTATTTTTATGTATGGTGTGAGGGTTTAATACATACTCAGTAAACGGTACCTAAATCCATGTTTATATTTTCAAAATAAAAAGTCTTATTCTTTCTGTTACTCTCCTTTGGGAGTTTCTCCCTTATTTCACTATGAGTTTTAAAATGTTAACTGCATGATACTGAATCCTATTTCCAATTTAAATTGTTAAAGAGATAGTGAAGCAAATAAAAATAATTGCAAATCAAAATGTAAAACATTTATTTTTACAAGCAATTCAACTTGTGTACTATGCAAGTACACAAAATAAGATGCTGTCTTTGAATTTATCTCTTCTAAGAAATAAATAAAGCAGGAATTTGTATAATAATACACATTTTTGGCCAGCGTTCTACACTGCCAAAATTTTACTGTGCTTTCAGATAGTTTGAATATGTGTAAGGGAAAGAAATAAATTTTTAATAAGCTAGAAACAATTGCTTTTCAATAAGCATATTTAACTAGAGCACATCTTACTTGCTATAATATTAGCATATAAAGTGAATAACTTTATTTTCAAAACAATTTCAATATGCCATTTTTATAAAAAGCAAAGCTTCTTATTTTACTTATCTCTAAAAGTGACAGAGGAAGAATAGAAGTCAAATTCTTTTAATCACAGAATTTTCTCCTTCAGGATAAATATTAAAACCTTGAAGTATATATCTATACTAGAAACTAAAACTTGAATAATATAAATACTAACATGTGACATGGGGCCATTTTGCTCTTTTTTAATATCTGCTATTTTATACATAAGGCAAATTCTTCAGTACTTCTAGACACTTGTCCAGTACTTCTAGAGTTTAGGGACTCCTGGATTTCAAATATCATGGTCACTATAAAAAGAAATATATTTGAAAACTCTGGAACTTATTGCCTTTCCTATTTTCTGACATACAGTTGACACTTGAACAACGTGGGTATGAACTGGGCTGGTCCACTTATATACCCAGATATTTTTTCATTAGTATACATGATCTGTGTATACATGCAGAGGAATCCTGTATACTGAAAACCAACTATTAATATAAATTATATATGGATTACCCTCCATGTTGCTCAAGGACCAGATGTACTTTACTTTACATTCACTTAAGGTGTATTTCACCCTGAAGGAGGGCATAGGAACCCACTCCTGTACTCTTGCCTGGAGAATCCCCATGCACAGAGGAGCCTGGCAGGCTTCAGTTCATGGGATTGCAAAGAGTTGGACATCACTGAGTGACTAAGCACAGGGGTATTTCAATTATTTTCAGAGACTTATCTTCAAAATATGTGGGCTTATTAAAAATTTAGACTACCTAGCATTAGTCAAATATGTGTGTGTTTGTGTGTGTATATATATACATTATATTATAGACATACATTATATTATAGATATATATATACACATTATATTATATATACACATTTATTATATAATATACATTATATATATATATATATAGCTTCCCAGGTAGTGCTAGTGGTAAAGAACTCACCTGTCAGTGAAGGAGATGTAAGACATGTGGGTTCAATCCCTGGGTCAGGAAACTCCCCTGGAGGAGGGCACTCATACATACATATTTTTTTTTCATCCAGATTTTTGGTTTCTAACATCTTCAGAAATGTGTGTTAAGCCATTTTTTGGGAAAAAAAAAAAATATATATATATATATTGCAGTGCTCAGACCTTCAAAGTATACAATTCTTCTGCATTAACTAAAGTTTTGCAATCTCCATCACTATTTATGTTTACAAAAAATGTCATTACCCCCAAAGAAACCTGTATGCGTTGGCAGCCCCTCCCTACTGTCTCCCTGGCAACCATTCATCCATTTATTTTTATGGATTTGCCTATTCCAGTCATTCTATATATGTGGAATTATATAATATGTGGCCTTTTATTTATTTGGCTTGTTTCACTTAGTTTTATGTTTTCAAGGCTCACCCTTGACCCTTTTAATATGGTAAAATTCACTCTTTCGAGTAATCCTTTGAACCATTTTACCTTTTGGAAAGTCTGGTTTATTGCAAGCTTGCCAATTTCCCACTCCCTCCCCCACCTTGCAAAAGTAGTAAGCCATGTCCCTTCAAAATGAAGTGAGTTGAAGTTCTCATCCTTCACTTCCTCCCTTCTCCTGATTCACTGTTTTGTGTGATCTGTGAAATAAAGGTGATCTCTGGTCCTTGTCTGTCACAGTTACCTGGCCCTGCAGTCATTACAGGTGGCATAAAAACTGCTTTTATCATGCTCTGGAAGGCTGGCAATGCAGGTAAAACCTTTTTCTGTCAGATAATTCATTGTTCTCACCTTAGAACACAATTTAAAAAGACCCAAGAGAAATGGAAAATGATCTTAATGTAGATCTAACACTTTCGAGTTAAAGAAAAATGGTGAGCAACTTTTACCTCCTTTAGAACTTTAATAGATAAATCAATTTCCAAATTTTATAAATGGTGAGATGCATCAAAGATAAATCAAATAGCCAGGTAAGTACAAAGTAGGTACTTGAAAATATGAAGTTACAGGTATAATATTTTAGCATTCACAGGCCTTTTTAGGGTTCTTAACATATGTTAAGTGTTTTAAAATCATGACAACCAATAACCAGTGACAGCCAAGAATGAATACTCAGAAAAGAACACAGGATGAAATATAAGTTATATAGTTGTGTAGGTGACCTAGTTCATATCCATCTTTTTAAAATGTAAAACTAATGGCTGAGAAGATAAAATGATGAAGACCTTGAAATGTAAAATCTTAAAGGTTCAAGTTATTGTTAATAGTGTAAGAACTCTGCTATTCACTTTAATTCTTTTCAGGATTAAATAGAAAGGAAACAGAGGAAGATCTTACTTTCACAATTGATTAACTTAAATGTGGGGGCACTGATTCTAAATTTAATTTGTCATGTGAAAGTGATATTATTATACTTGTTGCATAATTAGCTGAGATTCAAAAATAGAAGGAAATGCTAGGCACAGTCAACAGACATCCCACCTGTTAGAATAAGAATCTTAAAATTATAGATGAAAACTGACTTAAATGCACATAAAACCAATATTCAGCAATGAGTCAGACATTTCTACATTAAAACCTTGACTTTCCATGTCTTAACTAGATAACTTTTAATTAACTAATGATCTTGCTGAGTCTCAGATTTACATCTATAAAATGATATTGATAATAGCATTGATTGGAAAATAATACTCTAAGGACCTAGTACATTGTTGACATGTGATTCGCTCTTAGGAAATAGTAATTATTATTATAATACTATTCTTTTAAGTTCGATCATCATCTGAATTTTTCCCACCTGATGCCTTTATATTCCAATTAAATTAGCCTATTAATTGAATCTTTTTTCCTATTCTAGCTTTCAAAGCTAAGCCTAGTAGAGGACAGATTAGTTAAAACCAGACACACTGTGGATTCTTACTTTACCGATAGAAACCTTTAAAGAGTATGTTTTTCCCATAGAAAACAAACTTACAAATATCAAAGGGGAAAGGGAATGGGGAGGAAGGGATAAATAAAGGGTATGGGATTAACAGACAAACGACTAAATATAAAATAAGCAAGAAGGGTTTACTATATAACACAGGGGAAAATATTCAATATCTTATAATAATCTATATTTAAAATAAAAATAATATATATATGTATGTGTATATATATGAGTGTATATATAAATATAAAACTGAAGCAGTTTGATGTATATCTGAAACATAATATTGTAAATCAAATATACACAAAGAAAGCTTAAAAAATATTGATGTCTTGTAAAGCTTTTAGGTTAATTAAGGATCATAGCAATTTTTAGGAAACTAGGACTGACCATTTTTGTTACTCCTTTACAATTATCATCATTAGTAATTTTCAAGGCCAACATAATCATGTAAACTAACATTTTACTCATTGCTTTTAAGTTCATATCTTTATGACCTAAAACCTGTAGGCATATAGAGAAAGAGTTCAATAAACTACACAAAGGCATAAAAATAAATGACTAATAGAGCCATAAAAACCAGTATTTACTTATGTATTCATGCATTTCATATCCTGAAATGACTTGTTTTCAGTTCAGTTCAGTTCAGTCACTCAGTCGTGTCGGACTCTCCGCGACCCCATGAATCACAGCACGCCAGGCCTCCCTGTCCGTCACCAACTCCCAGAGTTCACTCAAACTCATGTCCACAGAGTCAGTGATGCCATCCAGCCATCTCATTCTCTGTCGTTCCCTTCTCCTCCCGCCAACCTTTCCCAGGATCAGAGTCTTTTCCAGTGAGTCAACTCGTCTTATGAGGTGGCCAAAGTATTGCAGTTTCAGCTTTAGCATCAGTCCTTCCAATGAACACCCAGGATCGATCTCCCTTAGAATGGACTGGTTGGATCTCCTTGCAGTACAAGGGACTCTCAAGAGTCTTCTCCAACACCACAGTTCAAAAGCATCAATTCTTTGGCGATCAGCTTTCTTCACAGTCCAACTCTCACGTCCATACATGACCATGGGAAAAACCATAGCCTTGACTAGACGGACCTTTGTTGGCAAAGTAATGTCTCTGCTTTTTAATATACTATCAAGGTTGGTCATAACTTTACTTCCAAGGAATAAGCGTCTTTTAATTTCATGGCTGCAATCAGCATCTGCAGTGATTTTGGAGCCCAAAAACATAAAGTCTGAGACTGTTTCCACTGTTTTTCCATCTATTTCCCATGAAGTGATGGGACCAGATGCCATGATCTTTGTTTTCTGAATGTTGAGCTTCAAGCCAACCTTTTCACTCTCCTCTTTCACTTTCATCAAGAGGCTTTTGAGTTCCTCTTCACTTTCTGCCATAAGGGTAGTGTCATCTGCATATCTGAGATTATTGATATTTCTCCCGGCAATCTTGATTCCAGCTTGTGCTTCTTCCAGCCCAGCGTTCCTCATGATGTACTCTGCATATAAGTTAAATAAGCAAGGTGACAATATACAGCCTTGACGCACTCCTTTTCCTATTTGGAACCAGTCTGTTGTTCCATGTACAGTTCTGACTGTTGCTTCTTGACCTGCATACAGGTTTCTCAAGAGGCAGGTCAGGTGGTCTGGTTTCCCATCTGTTTCAGAATGTTCCACAGTTTATTGTGATCCACACAGTCAAAGACTTTGGCGTAGTCAATGAAGCAGAAATAGATGTTTTTATGGAACTCTCTTGCTTTCTCCATGATCCAGCCGATGTTGGAAATTTGATCTCTGGTTCCTCTGCCTTTTCTAAAACCTGCTTGAATATCTGGAAGTTCACGGTTCACATATTGCTGAAGCCTGGCTTGGAGAATTTTGAGCATGACTTTCTAGCATGTGAGATGAGTGCAATTGTGCGGTAGTTTGAGCATTCTTTGGCATTGCCTTTCTTTGTGATTGGAATGAAGACTGACCTTTTCCAGTTCTGTGGCCACTGCTGAGTTTTCCAAATTTGCTGGCATATTGAGTGTAGCACTTTCACGGCATCATCTTTCAAGATTTGAAATAGCTCAACTGGAATTCCATCACCTCCACTAGCTTTGTTCGTAGTGATGCTTTCTAAGGCCCACTTGACTTCACATTCCAAGATGTCTGGCTCTACGTCAGTGATCACGTTATCGTGACTATCTTGGTCGTGAAGATCTTTTTTGTACAGTTCTTCTGTGTATTCTTGCCACCTCTTCTTAATATCTTCTGCTTCTCTTAGGTCCATACCATTTCTGTCCTTTATCGAGCCCATCTTTGCATGAAATGTTCCCTTGGAATCTCTAATTTTCTTGAAGAGATCTCTTGTTTTTCCTTTTCTGTTGTTTTCCTCTATTTCTTTGCATTGATCACTGAGGAAGGCTTTCTTATCTCTCCTTGCTATTCTTTGGAACTGTGCATTCAGATGCTTATATCTTTCCTTTTCTCCTTTACTTTTCGATTCTCTTCTTTTCACAGCTATTTGTAAGGCCTCCTCAGACAGCCATTTTGCTTTTTTGCATTTCTTTTCCATGGGGATGGTCTTGGTCCCTGTCTCCTTTACAGTGTCACGAACCTCCATCCAGAGTTCATCAGGCACTCTATCTATCAGATCTAGTCCCTTAAATCTATTCCTTCCACTGTATAATCATAAGGGATTTGATTAGGTCATATCTGAATGGTCTAGTAGTTTTCCCTATTTTCTTCAATTTCAGTCTGAATTTGGCAATAAGGAGTTCATGATCTGAGCCACAGTCAGCTCCTGGTCTTGTTTTTGCTAACTGTATAGAGCTTCTCCATCTTTGGCTGCAAAGAATATAATCAATCTGATTTCGGTGTTGACCATCTGGTGATGTCCATGTGTAGAGTCTTCTCTTGTGTTGTTGGAAGAGGGTGTTTGCTATGACCAGTGCATTCTCTTGACAAAACTCTATTAGCCTTTGCCCTGCTTCATTCCGTGCTCCAAGGCCAAATTTGCCTGTTACTCCAGGTGTTTCTTGACTTCCTACTTTTGCATTCCTACTGTTGTATTGAGTAAATAACTCAATGAAGTCATAAACTTATCATCCATGAGTTTATAAATTAGTTTTGACTACGCAGCTCCTACTTCTTTTATTTTTACCTTGAAAGGGTTTGTCCATTTGATATCTTTGTGGTATCCATGTCAGATACCATACTGAAGCAAAGAAAATTTAGCTTATTTTGTTATTTAATTAAATTTTAGTGTAGCAAGATTAAGTGCAGTTGACATTGGAGATTTTCTGTCAATTGCTCTTATTCTCACATATCATTGTCCAAACATAAGAAGTGAAATTCTACTAATCTGAAACAAATATAGAATGAATAATTTCCTAATTTTGAAATATTTGTACATACCCACAACACATAAATAACTCCATATTTTCTATTAGATTTGTTGTTCAGTAGCTCAGTCATGTCCAGCGCTTTGTGATCCCATGGACTGCAGCATGCCAGGATTCCCTGTCCCTACTATCTCCTGGAGTTTGCTAAATCTGGTTTTAATTGAGTCGAGGAAGACATCCAAACATTTCATCCTTTGTTGCCCCTTTATACTCCTGCCCTCAATCTTTCCCAGCATCAGGGTCTTTTCCAGTGTGTTGGCTCTTCACAACAGGTGGCCATTATTCCCTAAAAGAGTAATGGCCTAAAAAATTAACCACTGAATAAATATTAGGATAAGAATGTTTCTAACCATAACAAAGTGAATCATATCATCTAATATTACCCATAAGAATTTATAAATTTTATCATGGAGAAATGTCACAATCCTATTTAAGAACGGACTCTGATGCTGGGAGGGATTGGGGGCGGGAGGAGAAGGGGACGACAGAGAGTGAGATGGCTGGATGGCATCACCGATCGATGGTCATGAGTTTGAGTGAACTCCGGGAGTTGGTGATGGACAGGGAGGCCTGGGATGCTGTGATTCATGGGGTCGCAAAGAGTCGGATACCACTGAGTGACTGAACTGAAATGAACAATGCAGGTAATATTATTACATGTAAATCTACTTTCTTTAATTAAAATCATCTATTGTGCTTAGATCTGTAAGATGTTAAAATTTATACAGGTTTTGATTTTCTAAAGAAAACTCACATAAAATCAAATACTTTAAAACATAGCAATTGCTGGTAGATTTTTAGAAAACCACATATTGTTATACAATTCCTAAACTGATTTTGATTGCTACAAATTAGAATTTTGAGTTGTAATATCCTCTCAACCAGTTAAGACTAAATCTCATAGTTACCTCTCTTTCCTTTAACCCTTACCTTAGATAAGTCACTAAATTATTTTGTAATATCTTTATTCCCTTCTCTCCACACTACTCTATTGCCCATTTAAGATTTTATAAACCCCTTGCCTAGCAGTGGTATAATTGCTCAAAATCCAGCCTTTTTATTATATATTCTGCATACTGTGTTTAGTTGTTATCCTAATACTCAGTTTAAACTATTATTCTTTTCCATTATTGGTTCAGTTCAGTTCAGTCACTCAGTCGGTTCCGACTCTTTGCGACTCCATGAATCACAGCACGCCAGGCCTCCAACTCCATCACCAACTCCTGGAGTTCACTCAAACTCATGTCCATTGAGTCAGTGATGCCATCCAGCCATCTCACTCTCTCTCGTCCCCTTCTCCTCCCACCCCCAATCTTTCCCAGCATCAGAGTCTTTTGCAGTGAGTCAACTCTTCGCATGAGGTGGCCAAAGTATTGGAGTTTCAGCTTTAGCATCAGTCCCTCCAATGAACACCTAGGATTGATCTCCTTTAGAATGAACTGGTTGGATCTCCTTGCAGTCCAAGGGACTCTCAAGAGTCTTCTCCAACACCACAGTTCAAAGTAAGCCTTAAAAACCAAGGCCCTTACATTTACATACAGGCCCTCTGGATTAAGTCACTATATCTTTCTCTCTCTTATTTTTATACCCAGAAATGTCTTATACTTCAACCAGATACCAATCTGCCATTCTCTGAAAAGATGTGCATATAGCACTTTCTAAAACTGTCTTTTCTAAAACTCTTCCCTCCTTCTCTACCTACTTGAAACCTATTATCTTCTAAGTTTGAATTCACATCTTTCTGTCATTTCTTCTAGTCCCTAATCAAAATGAATGTTTCCATCTCCTATAATCAACTTGATTTGTACATGTAGCACAGTGATACTTTATTGCATTTTCTATTAAATTAGGTACTAGCTTCTATATCTGATTCAAAGCATCTTGAATACTAGGATTACATTTTGTCTTCTTTCAACTTCCATGTATAATCAGAAACATTATCCTTATGTAATTTGAATGTCAAGCAAATTCAGCATATGTATTCTAATCACAATTACTTTTTTATTGCTATTTTATACAAATTTAATGACAGCTCTCAAATACATGATTTATTGCATTTTGGAGTCTTTGTAGTAGAATGGATTCCTAAATTTTGGTATTAGGATAATATCTGCTGATTCTCAAAATCCTGCTGAATACTAACACTGACTACATTTTAAATCTTGGTCAAGAATGTTATCAGTTAGGACTAAAAAGAATTGAAAATATTTAAATTCTCTTTAGTAAAGAATTTTTCCTTTAAACTTTTAAGCCTTAAAAGTAACAAAAATGTTCATTTGTGACTTCAGAAACACCAAAACATTTATGTAACTGTTTCTATATTAAAATATATATGCTTGTATATGATATATATATATTTAAAAAACAAAAATGCCACTTTGTGATATCTCTATGATTTAAGTTGATTGCAGTGACAAAGCAATAGAATCTATACCATCAGTTGAAAATATTTTCTCACATGTGTGTGTATATAAAAAGTATTTAATGCATGGGTTTCTATAAATACATTCAAATGTAACAGAAAACTCCAATATCATAAATGTCTACTGCTTTCATCTTTATATTGGTTTACAGGAAGATATAAAACTGGATTAAGTCTTATAAACTTTTTATACAATTAATCTCTGAACTTCGTTAATAATATTTCTCAAATGGGAATATTTTAAAAGGTGAGTGGTAAAATTGTGAATTTGGGGCTAAATTAGACACCACAGAAAGAATAGAATAAAATAAAATAGGTTTTTGCTGAGAATACAAGTCTCTTAATTTTTATGACTTCTCAAAATCCTAAAGACTGGGAAAATCAACTGGACAACTCAAAAATTCAACTTACCTATTCCTGAAAATACTTGGATTTAATTTTCTAAGTAACAATACAAACACAACTTACCTAACAACCACCCAAAAAAATCAAGGCATTATGAAAAACACTAGATAGGCCATTCTTAGAGTTAAAATAGTAAATGGTATGTAATTCTACAAACTAGTTTGCTGTGAAAATTATTTTATATATATAATAATTTACTTTTATAACATAGAATTCAGTTCAGTAAAATTTCATTAATTTTAATGCTAAGTTTTTAGAATTTGTTGTGGTTGCAATGACACTTACCTAATTACATAAAAAATGTTAGGAGAAAATATGTTACTGCATATGGTACATTTATAAATCATTAATGATTTTAAAAGCTGTATAAATTATCATCTATAGCATGCTGGGGCAGCTTTATTAGGTCATCATTATTCATCTTTTAACAGATGTCATTTGTTGAGTACCTGTAATAGGCCGTATCACATTATTTGTAATCTTCACAACACTTGCTAAATAGGTTTAATCAAGGAAGAGTAGCATGAGGTTCCGAAAAGCTCCCCCAGACAGCTAATTACATGGCTGAAATAGGATACTTACCGAGACTAGCTGATTCCAAAGCTGAATGAATAATAAAAGTTTTAAAAAAGAATCATTCATATTCTAGGTCAGTGGTTTCCAAACTGGCTTTTTCAGATTCAGAAAGCACACCTAAAGAGTTATGCTTCCTGGACCCTCCACCAACATACTGGGTCAACCTTTCAATGACTCAATATTATGGATTTTTAAAATATCTTTCAAGTGACTCGGAGGATCAGTAAGCTATGAAAATCTGTGTAAAGATGGCAACCAAGTACAGAACAAACAGCAATGTATCAGAAGAATAGCCTAGGTTTTATTTCTATTCTGCTATTTAAAAATTTGGGGCAAGTCATAAAGCATTTTAGTGATCTGTTTCCCAGCATACATAGCTCTTGCTATGGATAGCAGGATGCTGCTAATACTACCAAAACACTAGAAAAATACCCCCAAACCACAACATTTCTGAACCACAGCAGAACTCATTTACCTCTTGAACTAGAGCCTCGAAAACAAATAAGATACATCCAGAATGAGGAGCAGCTGGTAAGACTTAAGTGTTTATATTTATATCATCATTTGCCAACAATAATCCTCATTATGCTCCCTGACATAGGCTACAGGACCTGGTTGCCTTTTCCTCTAAATGTCAGACATATATTTTAGTGACATTTTCTCCTAGGATTCAGGCGGCAGTCCCTACAGGCTGTCAGACGGTGAGCTAAATAGTGCTCAAATTTTCCTTCTCCTGAACTTGATGATTTTTACTAGCTCATAGTAAATATTATAACTACATTTCTATGTCAGTGAGTTCTTGCACAGAGGTTGACTTGGTATCTTCTTTAACTAGATCCCCGAAACAACTTAACTAGTCTTGAAAGTGTGTCTAAGAATGATATAATACTATGGTGATCACACTATAGAGTAAGTTATGAATGATATATGTCTATATGTATATAATTATACTAAAGCTTATATTGTATATTGTGATATATATCATTATATGTGTATGTATATACACACTTCATCTATTTCACATTTATCCATTTATTTTCCATAAAAATATGAAGTAGCTATAAATTACCATTATATGGATGAAATCATAAGACACACAATTTAGGTAATTTGCTCAAGAAAAAAAGAGCTGACATCTAAGAGAGAGAAGAATACAGGCTTATTTGTTTCAGACCTAACTCTACAGCAGTGATATTCATATTGTCTCTCTGTGCCTCTTGCCTCCTCCTTTATTAAATTGAAATTATACATTATTTTAACTTTTCAATTGTAATAATACCTGCAGGTGGACACAGTAACCAGGATGGAAAGGAGAATCTCATGCATAAACAAATGTAATTCATGTCTACATAATTACAAAGAAATAGCTTAGGAGAAAGTAAAACGGTATATAGAGACAAAAATGTATTCTTTTCCATTTTCTGTATACAAGATTGGAAAAATTTTGATGACAAGAGCACTTACAGAAATTTCTCCTGTAAGATGCACATAACTATTCTCAACTATCTTACAGTGAGTCCAGAGGCCTACATAATTTCAGCTGCAATTTTAAGTGGTGCAAAAAAAGAAAATTTCTTGGTTCAATTTTTTTAATTACATACAGATTATGCATTTAGACTAATTGGAATTTTCACTTATTATCTAAACATGTGACATTATAGAGACACAGTCCTAATATTTGTTGGACCAAAACTGCCCTGCTTTACATATACTAGAGAGAGAAAAATAATCAGTATAATGAAGATGCACTCTAATAAAATAATTAAGAATTTAACTGCTCAAAAGTAGATAACCTCAAATGATAAATATGATACTTGTATAATCGTTAACCTTAAGATCTAACTTTGTTAGTAATACATGTTGTCAAAATTAATATTTGTTTTCATTTCAGTTCAGTTCAGTTCAGTTGCTCAGTTGTGTCCGACTCTCTGCAACCCCATGAATCACAGCACGCCAGGCCTCCCTGTCCATCACCAACTCCCAAAGTTCACTCAAACTCATGTCCACAGAGTCGGTGATGCCATCCAGCCATCTCATTCTCCGTCATCCCCTTCTCCTCCCGCCCCCAACCTTTCCCAGCATCAGAGTCTTTTCCAGTGAGTCAACTCGTCGCATGAGGTGGCCAAAGTATTGGAGTTTCAGCTTTAGCATCAGTCCTTCCAATGAACACCCAGGATTGATCTCCTTTAGAAAGGACTGGTTGGATCTCCTTGCAGTCCAAGGGACTCTCAAGAGTCTTCTCCAGCATGACAGTTCAAAAGCATCAGTAATTTGGCGATCAGCTTTCTTCACAGTCCAAATCTCACATCCATACATGACCCTGGGAAAAACCATTGGCTTGACTAGACAGACCTTGGTTGGCAAAGTAATGTCTCTGCTTTTTAATATGCTATCTAGGTTGGTCATAACTTTCCTTCCAAGGAGGAAATGCCTTTTAATTTCATGGCTGCAGTCAGCATCTGCAGTGATTTTGGAGCCCAAAAACATAAAGTCTGACACTGTTTCCACTATTTTTCCATCTATTTCCCATGAAGTGATGGGAACAGATGCCATGATCTTCATTTTCTGAATGTTGAGCTTCAAGCCAACATTTTCACTCTCCTCTTTCACTTTCATCAAGAGGCTTTTGAGTTCCTCTTCACTTTCTGCCATAAGGGTGGTATCATCTGCATATCTGAGGTTATTGATATTTCTCCCAGCAATCTTGATTCCAGCTTGTGCTTCTTCCAGCCCAGCGTTCCTCATGATGTACTCTGCATATAAGTTAAATAAGCAAGGTGACAATATACAGCCTTGACGTACTCCTTTTCCTATTTGGAACCAGTCTGTTGTTCCATGTACAGTTCTGACTTTTGCTTCCTGACCTGCATACAGGTTTCTCAAGAGGCAGGTCAGGTAGTCTGGTATTCCCATCTCTTTCAGAATTTTAGACTTCAGATTTCCAAATCACATAGTAATTACAAAATATTTCTATGAAAATGTACAAAGACATTTCAGATTGAGAAAGTATGCACAAAGTAAGTGGAATAACCTGAACATGAAGGAAATGTATAGAAAACATAAGAAGGCAATGTTCCCCATATAATAGAAAAGCTTATGTAAGACCAGAAACTATAAAACTCCTAGAGGAGAACATAGGCAAAACACTCTCTGACATAAATCACAGCAGGATCCTCCAAGACCCACCTCCCAGAATATTGGAAATAAAAGCAAAAATAAACAAATAGGACCTAATTAAAATCAAAAGCTTCTGCACAGCAAAGGAAACTATAAGCAACGTGAAAAGACAGCCTTCAGAATGGGAGAAAATAATAGCAAATGAAGCAACTGATAAAGGATTAATCTCCAAAATATACAAGCAGCTCCTGCAGCTCAATTCCAGAAAAATAAAGGACCCAATCAAAAAATGGGTCAAAAACTAAACAGACATTTCTCCAAAGAAGACATACAGATGGCTAACAAACACATGAAAAAATGCTCAGCATCCCTCATAATCAGAGAAATGCAAATCAAAACCACAATGAGATACCATTTCACACCAGTCAGAATGGCTGCTATCCAAAAGTCTACATGCAATAAATGCTGGAGAGGGTGTGGAGAGAAGGGAACCCTCTTACACTGTTGTTGGGAATGCAAACTAGTACAGCCACTATGGAGAACAGTGTGGAGATTCCTCAGAAAACTGGAAATGGAACTGCCATATGATCCAGCAATCGCACTCCTGGGCATACACACCAAGGAAACCAGAATTGAAAGAGACACATGTACTCCAATGTTCACTGAAGCACTGTTTATAATAGCCAGGACATGGAAGCAACCTAGATGTCCATCTGCAGACGAATGGATAAGAAAGCTGTGGTACAGATACACAATGGAGTAATACTCAGCCATTAAAAAGAATACATTTGAACCAGTTCTAATGAGGTGGATGAAACTAGAGCCTATTATACAGAGTGAAGTAAGCCAGAAAGAAAAACACCAATACAATATACTAACACATATATATGGAATTTAGAAAAATGGAAATGATAACACTGTATACGAGACAGCAGAAGAGACACAGATGTATAGAACAGTCTTTGGAACTATGTGGGAGAGGGTGAGGGTGGGATGGTTTGGGAGAATGGCATTGAAACTCATATGTGAAACGAATCACCAATTCAGGGTCGATGCATGTTACAGGAGGCTCGGGGCTGGTGTGCAGGGATGAACCAGAGGGAGGATAAAGGGAGGAGGAAGGTGGGAGGGGGGTTCAGGAGGGGGAACTCATGTACACCTGGGGCGGATTCATGTCAATGTATGACAAAACCAACCAATATAATATTTTAAAATAATTAGCATCCAATAAAAACAAAAATTAAAAAAATAAATAAAGTTAGTTAAATTATAAAATAACTTCCTATAGACTTAATCCTATAATAAGCCTAGATCTAGAGAACAATGAAAGCACATTATGAAAGACATACAAATGCATACATTTCATTCAAATGATTCCCACAACAAATATTTACTGCTCATACTTTGTTGCAACCATTGAGCTAGGTCTTGGAGAAAAAACAAACATAAATACAACCCAAAACAGGAAAATAAAATCATATTCTTTAGGAGCTAACTGCATCCTGTAAAAACACTTACATGGCCATTATGAAATGCTGTACAAGTACAGTGGTAGAGGTTATCACAAAGTTTGAGAAAAATCCTAAAAACAGATACCTTACTTCAACATTTTCAGCAGTTGGTGTGGGTATTGGAGTGGGAAGGGGTTGGTATATGATAGCTGAGAAAGCACCCTGGAGAAGTTATTACTAAACTGAGTACAAAGGAATCAGTCAGTCATACTGGACAATACTTAGGTGATGTAAGAAAGACATTCTAGACAAAGATGGTGTCATGAGCACTGATATAAAGATAGGTGTGTGTGTGTTTAGGAAATATAATCATTTTGGTGTTTCTATGACACCAATTTGAATTACAGAATAGAGACAGTGGAGGAATAAAAGGCTATATCAAAGAAAAATTTATGTCAAAATAAATGCAAACATTATTCAAACAGTAATTATGTTTATTCCAACTGGTCTGACTAACTGGCTGTACTATAGTTAAATCTGGACAATAACATGAATTAGATCTCACAGGTCAAATAAAAGTCCTCCATAAGACTACTATCACTTCAGAGGTCAAGTCTTGAGGGCTATCCTTGGGCTATACCTCTTCTGAAAAACTAGCTACAATCTCCTGAGGTTCAGTTAATTGCTATAATGATTCACAGAGGAAACACAGAGCTTCTCTGCCCTCTCATCAAAAATCAGGAAGTGTTACCCTCCTGGCCCATCAATATTGTTTATCAAGTAGGAAATTCTATTGGCTCAGGTATACAGAGAATTGCAGCCATGAAATTAAAAGACGCTTGCTCCTTGGAAGGAAAGTTATGACCAACCTTGATAGTATATTAAAAAGCAGAGACATTACTTTGCCAACAAAGGTCCGTCTAGTCAAGGCAATGGTTTTTCCCGTGGTCATGTATGGATGTGAGAGTTGGACTGTGAAGAGGGCTGATCGCCGAAGAATCGATGCTTTTGAACTGTGGTGTTGGAGAAGACTCTTGAGAGTCCCTTGTACCGCAAGGAGATCCAATCAGTCCATTCTAAAGGAGATCAATCCTGGATGTTCATTGGAAGGACTGATGCTAAAGCTGAAACTGCAATACTTTGGCCACCTCATGCGACGAGTTGACTCACTGGAAAAGACTCTGATGCTGGGAAAGGTTGGGGGCGGGAGGAGAAGGGGACGACGGAGAATGAGATGGCTGGATGGCATCACCGACTCTGTGGACATGAGTTTGAGTGTACTCCGGGAGTTGGTGATGGACAGGGAGGCCTGGCGTGCTGTGATTCATGGGGTCGCGGAGAGTTGGACACGACTGAGCGACTGAACTGAACTGAACTGATACAGAGAATTATTTGGGATTTCATCAAGTAGGCATGATTGATTAAATCACTGACCAGATATTTTAACTCAAACTCTAACCACACTCCCTACCCTGGAATTTGTACAAGCTCAAAGTTCCAAACTACTAATCATGTGGCTGCTCTTCCTGGTAACCAACTCCCATCCTGAAGCTATAAGGGCCTACCACAAGTGACCTTGTAAAGAGGTTTCTACATTTATCAAAACTTGACTGACATTGTTTCATCTACACTTTTTTATCTACACTCCTTTCTTCTTGTTCAGTCGCTAAGTCATGTCCAACTTTTTGCAATGCCAAGGACAGGAGCTCACCTGGATTTCCTGTCCTTCATTATCTCCCAGAGTTTGGTCAAACTTATGTCCACTGAGGCAGTGATGCTATCCCAGCCATCTCATCCTCTATCGCCCCTTCTCCTCCTGCCCTCAATCTTTCTTTTACCTCACAACCTTTCTTCTACATCACATTATTTTGAAGCAAATCCTAGGTATCATACCATTTAATTTGTATTTAAGTATTTTGAGAAGTTGCTAATTTTAATTTGGCTTTACTCTTAATCACAAACATCATTAAAGACTACAAAATAAAAAATACTAAGATTTAAATAAAACTACACAGTAGGAAACAAGCACATATAAACTCATATGTGCTTTTAAGTATATATAAAAATTTAAACATGCTACTTTCAAGTTTACACAAAAGTGAAGGGTGGGCAGAGGCTGTGTTCCTTATACAGCAGTCAAAAAATTTAGTTATTATCACCATATGACAATTAACTTTAGAGTCAATGAGATTACTGTATGTTTTCACATCTTACACTTAAAAAGACACAAGAAATATTTAATGTCATTTCCAATTTATTTTACCAACTCAGAATGCAGGATATATATAGACTATACTATATATAAACTATATCAAAGTAGTAGATGGGCTTGTGAAAAACAAAAATAGTACTTCAGGTAGCTATTATTGATTTAAAAGGAAAAAGAGTTTGCAGTTTAGAAGTGATACAACTCAAACTACCACAAAGTACAAAGGTCTTGAAAATGTATATCCTTTCAAGCAACAATTGTTAATAAACATCTGATTTAAAGGATTATAAATGAAGCCTATGTATTCATTATGCATTATTAAATTTTATTTAGAATTAGGAAAATAGAATTGTCAATTAATTATGAAAACAAATTTTATCAAATTTTAGTTATCTTAAACTTGATAAATTTCAACCTACCAAGTACTATGTATTTTGTCTCTAAATCTACCAAGACATTTTTTTAAAATTTCTGGATCAATTATTTTCTACGAAATGAAGTAAAATGAAAGTCGCTCAGTCAGCTTCCTTTGCAACCCTATTGCCTATACACAGTCCATGGAATTTTCCAGGCCAGAATACTGGAGTGGGTAGCTTTTCCCTTCTCCAGGGGATCATTCCAGCCCAGGGATCAAACCCAGGTCTCCCACAGTGCAGGCAGATTCTTTACCAGCTGAGCCATAAGGGAAGCCCAAGAACACTGGAGTAGGTAGCCTATCCCTTCTCCAGGGGATCTTCCAGACCCAGGAATCGAACCAGGGTCTCCTACATTGCAGGCGGATTCTTTACCAACTGAGCTATTCTTACATAATAAATTAAACATCATAACTTCGGTTAGATGGAGAAAAATTTCACTTTAAAATAAAATGCTTTTCTAAAAAAGACTTTCTTATTATATATGATGTTAAAATGACTAAACATTCTGGAACATTCCTAGAGAGATTCTTTACAGATTTAAACCAGATTCCCTCAAAAAAAAAAAAAAAAAAGGCAGTTTGAGAAAGCCTGCTCAATTTAGTATGCATTTATTTCAGAAATGAATTAGAGATGGGCCATTAATAATGGCATATAACAAATTATTGTAAAGATTTCTTTATGCAATTTTAGGAGTGGTTAAACAGTTCATCGACAGCTGTAGCTTCTGTGTCTGGTGCTGGGTTAGAAATAAAGAAGGCAAGTGATACATAAGGATATATGGAAATAGTGTGACAGCGAGCAAGGGCAAACTGGAGCTTGTGAGAATGACCTGGAACCTATGTAGATGAGCTAAAAGCCACATTAACCTTTCAGCATCTCCAATTATTTAACCCCAGTGATACAGATGGTTTGCAGAAGAGGCCAATGTTATCTTTCAAGAGTTTGAACACATATCTGGCCCAAAGGAGCTAAAGGAGGAGTTACCAAAAAAAAAAAAAGTAGAGGATATGGAAGCCCAGTTACTGCTTCAAGACAAGGTGAGCGAGTGAGTCAGCAGATTCAAGACACCATATATGAGCTCTAATTTGCTTTATTTTACATGGAACTCCTAAGCCTCTAGCTAGCTATTCCTTCTAAATTGTACACATAATTTTCTTTTATGGCCAAACTTAGTCCAGAGATTCTAAGAAACATTGTACCAGCTTACCTAATTTAACACAGTAGAAGGTTATCAAGGTTCATCTTTTGATAATTTGGAATCCATATTCATCCCTATTAACCTCAGTAAGTTCTAAATTCATGTTTCTTCCTAATGTGATTCAACTACCCCTGTACAACTGAAAAAATACTAACCATCTTTCAAAGAAAATGTATGAAGTCCTTACAAAGTCTTTGGTATTAATTCCTGTTTGGGATGAATCACATTTTCTCTTTTCTGTAACCTAAACATTGAGATATAAGGTTAGCTACCTATTATCGTATTTTATATTTGTTGATATTGATAACAGAATGGGAGATGAGAAGGAGAATACTTAAAGCATAAACAAATATATCCATTGTTGAAATAAACAATCATAATTATTCAGTTCAGTTGCTCAGTCGTGTCCGACTCTTTGTGACTCCATGAACCTCAGCACGCCAGGACTCCCTGTCCATCACCAACTCCTAGAGTTTACCCAAACTCATGTCCATTGAGTCAGTGATGCCATCTAACCCATCTCATCCTCTGTCGTCCCCTTCTCCTCATGCATTCAATCTTTCCCAGCATCAGGGTCTTTTCAAATGAGTCAGTTCTTCTCATGAGGTGGCCAAAATATTGGAGTTTCAGCTTTAGCATCAGTCCTTCCAATGAACACCCAGGATCGATCTCCTTCAGAATGGACTGGTTGGATCTCCTTGCAGTCCAAGGGACTCTCAAGAGTCTTCTCCAGCACCACAGTTCAAAAGCATCAATTCTTCGGCGATCAGCTTTCTTCACAGTCCAACTCTCACATCCTTACATGACCACGGGAAAAACCATAGCCTTGACTAGACGGATCTTTGCTTTGGCTCCATCCCTTCATTCTTTCTGGAGTTATTTCTCCACTGATCACCAGTAGCATACCCCATAACTATTACAGACCTCAATTCATACTGGATGATATCTAAGTGCTATAAGAAAGATATTAGATGTGGGTCACTACTGGCAATTTTTACTCCCTTTTCCCACTGCCACTCAGTATTCTCTTTGCCCTGAACAATTGCTTCAGCTGGATGTAGTTTCTTGCCTGGCTGAATGAGAGAAACCTTAATTCCTAAAGTATTTGGGTGCTTAGACATCCTGACTATATCAGGTTGCTGTGATTTTCTATGGACATTAATCATAGGACATTAGAGTATCCATAGGAACCCCAAAAAGCCATTCTCCTCCTTAAACTTTTACCAGTAGCATTACAGTTTCTGGCTTAGGACCAATCTTGTGGTAGACTCAGTTTGCAGTTATTTGAAATTATTGCTGTGTCTCCTGGTGAAACCTGGGTTTTATTTAATGATACTGAATTTGTGATAAAAATGCATGTTTTCATGTACAAAAGCAACATTTGTTGAAAGTTCGTTACTTTTCCTTTCTTTTTGTTATGCTTCTCTGGTTCTTAACCCAGTATTACAGAATGAATTAAAAAGTTTTTCATTAACCCTTTCCTCCAATCTACCTTGACAGTTTTAAGATAATCTGCAAATTCCTTTTCAATTTATCTCTTAAAAAAATCTCTTCTGATTTTCTGCTACATTTTGATACTGAAAATTAAGTACTTGACAAGCTAATTAATTCAGTTCTTCTTATAGTGACTTTCATTTTTTCATATTATTCTGTGGTTACTCTGGGCAAAGTCCTTATTTTGCATGTGAATTCTTTCAATCTTTAGATTCTGAATCTTCACTGCTACATTTCAGCATTAATATAGTTGTCATGGTTTATTTTTTAAAGACCAAAATTCTGTCTTGGTATAGAAATACAGTTTTCTACCACTATGTGCAAAATTCAGTTATCCCCACTTTAAGTGTTTCATTCTATTTCCTTTGTGCTTTTGAAAACTGCATACTTTTTTTTTTTTGGAAATGTATAAAAATGTCCAGAAAAGCCATATACATCTCACACAAGAATAACAAAATAGTATGCTTGCTTTTTTTCTAAAATATAAGTAAGGAAACATCACTGATAAAGGTAACATGCCAGTTTTATTCCTATGCTTCCCATTTGCTAGTGTCTTCCTGGGTTCAATCCCTGGATTGGGACAATCCCCTGGAGAAGGGAAAGGTTACCCACTCCAGTGTTCTGACCTAGAGAATTCCATGGACTACATAGTCCATGGTGTCATAAAGAGGCAGACATGACTGACACTTTACCTTAACTTTTGTATTTATATTCTCCCCAAATTTGTATGTTGATATCCCATGTCCAATGTGGTGGTATCAGGAGGTGGTACCTTGGGAGGTGATTAAGTCTAGAGGGTGGAGCTCTTGTGAATGAGATTCATGACCTTGAAAAGAGATCCTAAAGAGCTCCTCCACATCCCATACCAAGACCTGAAGGAGTCCTTCACTCAGACATGCTGGCATCCTGATCTCAGACTTCCAGCTTCCAAGACTGCAAGAAATTTCTGTTGTTTATAAGCCACCAGTCTGCCCAAATGAACTAAGACACCATTTATAGAATGAAATATGAAGCAACTGAATGTACTTAAAGTTGGCACGTTAATATCTTTTATCATTCATTACATTAATTTATTCAATAGACATTTTTCAGTGTCTGATATTGACCTAAGAGTGATTTAGACCATTACATAATAGATCCAGCAGCGTATAAAACAGCTTTTGCTATCTTGGCACTTACATGTATATTGCTTCTCATTTTCTTGATCTGTTCAAGAGTCAAATAATCTTATATTCCACTATACTTCAGACACTCAATCACAGCTCTATTCACAAGGTCTTTTCACGATCAATAACAATTGCCTCCTTAAATTAATCTGTTTCAAGTATGCCACTATCTGATTAACACCTTCTGTTTCTAGCTCACTAAATGTGTTACTCCCATTATAACAACCTTCCTAACCTACCATGTATGTCTGTGCACGCACTCAGTCATGTCTGACTCTTTGTGACCCCATGGACAGAGGGTAGCTCGCCAGGCTGCTCTGTCCATGGAATTTTCCAGACAAGAGTGCTGAAGTGGGTTGCCATTTCCTTCTCCAGGGGATCTTCCTGACCCAGGGATCAAACCCTCATCTCTTGTGGCTCCTGCATTTGCAGGCAGGTTCTTTAGCAGCTGAGTCATGGAGTAATCTATAATCACTGTCAACTTTTTTTCTGTCTCAAAATACCCTTAAGTCTTCTCCCCCACCCCATAACCCAAATTCAATTCCATATTAAATCATTGTAATCATTCTGTTGAAAACACCCCCATTTCATTTAAGTCCCTTATTTTTTCATGTTCAATTGGCTAAACTACAACCCTGACCAGAACAAATATACCAACATGCTGAATATGACTGAAGGATAACTCATTTTTTTGCATCTTCTAATTTAAAATCATGATCAAAGATTTCACATGAACCCTTACTGTTATTCCACAATCATGTTCTATTTATCTAATCCATCTATTTTTCGAGGCTAAACTATGATATTTAAATGTTTTTCTGACTTCATGGATTCAACTGTTCCTATTATTTATGCTCAACTCACTGCCCCCGGATTTGTATTTTACTGACAGAATAGAAGAATAGAGAAAAGAAAATCTGCAAGTTCCCATAATTGTTTGTTTTGATTTAGTCACTAAGTCATGCCCAGCTCTCTTGCAACCCATGGACTACAAGCACGCCAGTCTCCTCTGTCCATGGGATTTTCCAGGAAAGAATACTGAAGTGGGTTGCCATTTCCTTCTCCAGGGCATCTTCCCAACCCAGGGATCAAACCCATGCCTCATGCAGGCAGATTCTTTACCGTGGAGCCACATGGGAAGCCCTCCCATAATTGTTTTACCCCCAAATGTGTGCATGCATTATATGTTATGTTCTCTCATATCACCATTAATAAACTTCCAGGCACCTTTCTAAATAGATTCACTACTTTCATGTATGCACTCAATTCTATATACTTAGTGCTGTTTCATGTCATTGCTATAGCATTTCTCTCTTTGTTTCCAGTAGCATTTTTTTTTCTTCCTTGCTTGCTTGCTTTTGGATCTCTACTTACCATATAAAACCATGTTCTCAGGAGTTTCATGTTCTAAGTATATTGCCATACCCTGAAGAATTACAAATTTACATCTGCTGTCAGTCTCTTCTCCAAATTTATCTTGCTCCTCTAAAGGCCTATTTGATATTTCCACTTGATTTACTTTAGAAATAGCTATTATACATTCATCAAAAACTGAGCTCTTGATATGCTCTCTCACCATAAAAGAAAATCCTCTTCCTTTTTTTTAAAATACCATGCTAAGTTACAAATTCCTTCTTCCAAGTTGGTAAGGACAACCCTCTTAAGAGTTCTTTCCTTGGCCGTTTCCTTCTCTCACAGTCCACATCTCTTTTTGAATGTAAAGAAAACAAGATCACTACAATTAACCAAAATGCAAACATTCCTCAGTACTTCTGCTGTTACTACTCTGGTCTGAGGCATAGAAATAAGTCAAAAGAAATACAGCTGTAACTTCTCCACTATTCTCTCTGCTCCTGCCCTTGACTCTTTTACAGTCCATTCCTTTTAGAACAACAGACAGATCACATCAGTTCAGTTCAGTTCAGTCGCTCAGTCCTGTCCGACTCTTTGCGACCCCATGGACTGCAGCACGCCAGGCCTCCCCTGTCCATCACCAGCTCCCGGAGTTTACTCAAAGTCATGTCCACTGAATAGGTGATGCCATCCAACCATCTCATCCTCTGTCATCCCCTTCTCCTCCCACCTTCAATCTTTCCCAGCATCAGGGTCTCTTCTAAGGAGTCAGCTCTTCACATCAGGTGGCCAAAAGATGGGAGTTTCAGTTTCAACATCAGTCCATCCAGTGAACACCCAGGACTGATATCCTTTAGGATGGATTGGTTGGATCTCCTTGCAGTTCAAGGGACTCTCAAGAGTCTTCTCCAGCACCACAGTTCAAAAGCATCAATTCTTCGGCGCTCAGCTTTCTTCACAGTCCAACTCTCACATTCATACATGACCACGGGAAAAACCATAGCCTTGACTAGACGGACCTTTGTTGGCAAAGTAACATCTCTGCTTTTTAATATGCTGTCTAGGTTGGTCATAACTTTTCTCCCAAGGAGTAAGCGTCTTTTAATTTCATGGCTGAAATCACCATCTGCAGTGATTTTGGAGCCCCCCCAAAATAAAGTCTGCCACTGTTTCCACTGTTTCTCCACAGATCACATCACCTCAGCTCAGAACCCTACATTGACTTCTCATCTTGCTTAGAGGAGAAGCTGAGGCCCTTACAAGGTTGACAAAGTTCTACGTAACTTATAACCCTGTAGGTATAGTCTGGATGTTTATGCTCTGGTGCACTGGAACCCCTATCGGTTCTGTGCTGCTTCCACTCTCCAATTCTAATAGGACAGAACTGCACCTCTCCTCTGAGGACTGCCCTGAACAACTGCACTGGCTTTGCCCTCACAGAGCTAGGAGTTTACATTCCAGCAGGAGGGGAGGAGAAGGGGAGCAGAAGGGGAGGAGAAGGGGATGACAGAGGATGAGATGGTTGGATGGCATCACCGACTCAATGGACATGAGTTTGAGTAAGCTCCAGGAGTTGGTGATGGAAAGGGAGGCCTGGTGTGCTGCAGTCCATGGGTTTGCAAAGAGTTAGACACCACTGAGTGACTAAACTGAACTGAAGTAGCCTATGGTTAGAGTGTTAAAATTGGGATCAGACCTGAGGGTAATTTGTACTCTAGAACTTGCCCTGCTGGCTCAGACTTAGTCTGAAATCATAGTCTTGTACATCCAGACTATACCTACAGGGTTATAAGTTACGTAGAGCTTTGTGAACCTTGAAAGGCCTCAGCTTCTATGCTAAGCAGGACGAGAAGCCAATGTAGGGTTTTGAGCTGAGGTGATGTGATGTGATCTGTGGAGAAACAGTGGAAACAGTGGCAGACTTTATTTTTTCCTTTTTTTAAGAAGTATTTTTTATATCAAGTTTATTTTTAATTGTATTTAATTTTATTTACAGTATATATACAATATTTACAATTAAATACAATATTTAATTATATTTACAGAATTGTGTTGGGTTCTGCTTAACAATCAGCATGAATCAGCCATAGGTATACCTATGTCCCCTCCTTTTGAACCTCCCTCCCACCTACTTCCCCATCCCACCCCTCTAGGCTGTTAAAGAGCCCAGATTTGAGTTCTCTGAGTCATACAGCAAATTCTCATTGGCTATCTATTTTACCATTCTTCCATCAGGTTCTTCTGGGAGCATTCCCATAATAATATGTGGGTATATCTGGTCTCAGGGTTTGACCCAAGCCCAAGACAATCCTCTTGGGAATATTTCAGTTATCTCTTTGGGCACAGCTCCTACCACTCTCCCCCTCATTTTCTCAGTTCCAAATTCTTTACTGTTATTCTTTTATTCCATCAGAGTTGATGTCCCCCCCTTAGGCCCTTTGCCTGGAATCCATGTCCTCCAGACATCAGTATGTCTCAGTGTTCCACGCGTCCTATGTCTTTTCCCAAATTATTCCTTCCCATGGAGTCCCCATCATGAAATCAATGATACTCCCTACCCTCAACACAGTCTCCATCTCTTTGCATCTCTGTTTTCTCTGTAGCAGTTATGAACCTATAAAATATATTTTAGGGATAATACTTTGGTTATTTTCAGTCTCCCATCACCGAAGTCAAGAATTTTCTCTGAATCTTTAAATCTCGGGACAGTCTCTGGTCCAATAATATGGCAAGACAACTCATTCCTGGATGAGTTGACTAAATTTGCATTCAAAAACAATATGTTAATATTTTGTGTTGGACTTACACAGAAAATATATCATCCTCTGTATATCATTGTGAAGCATCTTTTTGTCACTCACCTTTTGTATGAGATCAAACCTTGATGATATATGCACATAAGACTCATTCATTTTTAACTGTGTAATGACATATCATCAAAGTGCTTTTAAAATGTGTTGGAGAAAAACATGTTTCTAATAATGTTTAAATAGATCCTAAAATTTCTGAAATTTTTAACTCACAGAACAGAAAGTCTGTATTATAAATCAATGATCTAGCAGTAAAAATATATAAGCCAATAAGAGAAAACATCTCAATCATTAAGCATTTCCTTTTTTTTAACTTTTAGGCTTTAATGTGTAAATAAATTATAAAATTCATCTTCTATGAATGTATATCCTATAAATTACACACAGAAAGAGTTTTACAGTTTAAACAGAACAATTAAATCACAGAACACTTGCCACATAAACAGGTGGATGACAAAAAACATCATAGTATAGTAATTCATTCTTTATTAGTAAAATCTAGGCAAAGTAATCTTATTTCAAGAAACCAGCATTCTAGATTAGTCTATAATTCTGAAAGAGTTCATAAAATACTCTGAGATGAAGAAATGAAAATGAAATTAACAAAATCTCTACTGAAATCAATGACTCTGTAAGCAATGTTAAGAATATATTTATGAAATGTAATTCATAAATGGATTTTTCTTGAAAGCTCAGTTAAATAATGATACTATTTTTTGAAATATTTTATAAGAAACCCATTTCAAAAGCTCCTTGTGACCATGGGTTTAACATGCACACATATAAAATATATTGAAATACACTGCTTTTTAAATAACTTGCTTAACTTTAGAACAAAGTGTTGTGTGTGAAGGCAGTGTTAATACTAACAGCCAACTTGAATTTCCAACATTGAAATATAATTTGTATCAATAATTTTGCCAATCTCTAGAAAAAATATCTTCCTTTTTTTCACATCACACTGAAATAAAATGTTTTCTCATTGCCCATAGTTATTCTTTTCAATCAAAAGGACAGTTTTACCAGTGTATTTGAGTAGGAAAAAACTCTTGCTATGTAAATTAGGAGACCTAGATTCTGAACTTCTTCTTCCCAATATTTAAAATAGGAAATTAAAATCTGAAGGCTTATTCAGATACAAGTAGAGTTCTTATATTTGAAACAATATATGTTTTTTAGAATTATCTGTAAATAAAATGCACTATTTTCACCAGTATATGAGTTATATAGCAAATAAAACAGTTATACGTGGTGTTCATTATACCATTTTAGTATGTATAATCAGAGTGTGTGAAGAAGCATGTTATCTTCTAAAGAAACATCACCCTCACTATTAAGGAAATAATTTCAGGATGGCATCTAAGAATGAAGTTGTTACCCATTAAACTTGAAGTGTTTTCAATGACAACCTACCTTTGTGCCTAACACAAATTTGTGAAACAAGGCAGACATCATTCCTATCTTGCAAATGAAGGAATTCACAAGTTATCGATATTCCCAAAGTGTGATTGCCTGAACGTGGCCACACATTAACTGCCATTACAAGGTTGATATATGAAGTAGGGTGCTGGATCTGCCTGTGCCAGCTCTTGAGAATAGTCTTTCTCATCTCTTCCCAATTCTGTGTTCAGTGATGCAATATGGTGGCTCTAATTCTTCTCAATATTGCTAGGAGAAATATCAATAACCTCAGATGACACCATCCTAATGGCAGAAAAGAAAGAGCCTCTTGATGAAGGTGAAAGAGGAGAGTGAAAAAGCTGGCTTAAAATTCAACACTCAAACAACTAAGATCATGACATCTGGACCCATCACTTCATAGCAAATAGATGGGAAGCAATGAAAACAGTGACAGATTTTATTCTCTTGGGCTACAAAATCACTGGGGTTGGTGACTGCAGCCATGAAATTGAAAGACATTTCCTCCTTGGAAGAAAAACTATGACAAACTTAGACAGCATATTAAAAGCAGAGACATCACTTTGCCAACAAAGGTCTGTATAGTCAAAGCTATGGTCTTTCCGGTAGTCATGTATGGATGGGAGAGTTCGACCGTAAAGAAGACTGAGCACAGAAGAATTGATGCTTTTGAATCATGGTACTGGAGAAGATTCTTGAGAGTCTTGGACGACAAGGTGATCAAATCAGTTAATCACGACTGAGCAACTGAACTGAACTGAACTGAACTGGAGAAGATTCTTGACAGTCTTGGACGACAAGGTGATCAAATCAGTTAATCCTAAAGGGAATCAACCTTGAATATTCATTTGAAGGACTGATGCTGAAACTCCAATACTTTGGCCACCTGGTGTGAAGAGCTGACTCACTGGAAAAGACTCTGATGCTGGGAAAGATTGAGGGCAAGAGGAGAAGGGGACAACAAAGGATGAGATGGCTGGATGGCATCACCAATTCAACATATATGATTTCGAGCAAACTACGGGAGATGGTGAAGGACATGGAAGTCTGGTGTGCTATAGTCCATGGGGTCACAGAGTCAGATACAACTGAGAAACTGAACAACAACAAGAAATTCTGCTCGAGTGAGGATATTTACACGAGAGAAACTGGTAAACACTAGAAATCAGGACTTTTATTTTGAGAGGCAATTTACTGGCATACCTTTGGGTGTCCCCTCTCTCTGAGTCAAGGATGGCTCTGAGACTGCTTTTACTGATAGATTTTGGCATAAGTGATGCTATGCCTGTTCCCTGGACTAGCTCTTCAGAGATTGGCCTTCACTTTCGGCCTCTTTGAATACCTGGTCTTGGAAAATGCCCAGGCAGCTAATGCAGAGGCCCATGTGAACACAAGCTGAGGCTACCACTTGATAGCTTGCATTAACTTACCAGTCACTCTCAGTTGGATCCCCAGATGTAGCCCATTCATCCTAGCTAACAATACATAGAACAGACATGAGCCACTCCCACAAGCCCACCCCAAATTGTAGATTTGTGAGAAAGTCACTTTTTTTTAAATTTTAAGCCACTGTATTTTGTGGTAGCTTATAATAAAACAATTTGCAATCAAAAGATCCGACTTGAAATTAGCCAAATATCATGCTACTCCCTACATTAGTCTCCCTATAATGGTAGTGGAAAATGCAAGAAACATGTATCATACCCTGAAGCATATAGAGGGAAACAAATCAAAACTAGTGATATAACTATTGTTTCCAATAGTATTTGACAAATTCTTTCAAAGTCACTATTGTGAAATCATTGTTGGCATTCTGAGTTGACGTTTTAAGAACATTAATGATTGGCTTCCTTTTCTGACTGTAATTTTATGTAATAATCATCATATTTGGAAGTCAAGTCATTGATCATTGCTATGTGTTTAACATTGATATCTGTTTGTTATATGCTGACCACTGGAAATACCATGAATAATAATATTGGAAGCACTGGCAGGAAACTGAATATATGAATAACTCTAAGTAAATTATAGTAGCATAAAAAGTTAACTGTAAGGCAATGTAGGATATCTTCCTTACTAGACCATCTAAAACATAATTTCTTTTGGGATTGTTTAAAGCAAAAGAATCAGTAGACAATCATATTATGAATAACTTAGAATGTAGGAGTCCAACACTTTCAAGATTACATTAAATTATTTAATAATTTGGTATTAGTAAAAAAAAAAAGCACAAATCAGTATTAAATCTGCTTTCTAACATGACTGTTTCAAGTCTTGAGTATCTATCACCAGGAATACTGTTTTTCTAAGTGATTTTGCTAGTATCTTCCTTTTTAGACATATTATTCCAGAAATAAATCTGTAAAGTAAACAAAGATGAACCTGTTTGCAGGGCAGGAATAGAAACACAGATATAGATAACAGACAGGTGGACAGGGTAGGGGGAAAAGGAGAGGTTGGGACCAATTGGGAGAGTGGGATTGACATATGTACACCACAATGTAAAACAGATAGCTAGTGGGAAGCCGCTGTTTAGCACAGGGAGCTCAGCTGGTGATCTGTGATGGTGATAGAGAGAGGGATGGGGAGTGGGAGGGAGGCTCCAGAGGAAGGAGATATATGCATACATATGGCTGATTCACATTGTTGTACAGCAGCACTGTAAACTAACACGACACTGTAAAGCAATTATATTCCAATTAAAAAAAATTAAGCTTGAAAAACATATACAGAACATTTTTCTTCTCTATAGAGCAAATCCCTATATTCTGTGCATACATTCCCTGTTCAAATATCAAAACTTCATTCTACTTGATGAATTAGATTAACATACTCTTTCCTAGTATTTCCCACACATCCTCAAGCCTTCTAACATGTTGATCTCTTTTTGAAAGCCCATTCCTTTTATCTATACATACTGAAGTTCAAGTCAAATAGTAAGGCGGAATTTAAAAAGCATGTATGAAATATTCCCATCTACACACACCCGAAAGGAATGGCTCATGCTCCTATATTTACATTTCTCTCTTTTAGCACACTCGTGTATTTGTAATTTTTATTTGTATAAAAACATATTTGTAATATAATAATCCTACAGTGTCCAGTTTTACTTTCTTTAATCATTAGTACCCTCGAAGTTTTACTCTTGTATATACCTACACGGACAGAATCACTTTCCATCCCTTTTAAAATCCTTGCCAGTTGCTTTAAGGAGAGGCCTTTCCCTTATAAGAGTAGACTTTGGTTCTCCTTCCCACAGTCTAAGACTTGGACTGTGTTGGTCAAGCAGGTTTGACTGTGCAGATAATATCAATAGTTGAGGGAGAAGAGGAACAAGAGATGAGAGCTCTGAACCCTGGATGACCTGCCTACCCTGGACCACCAGTCTGTCTCACTGTTATGACTGAGAAACACAAACATGGTTCTGCACCAACCTAGACTCTATGTCCTAAGTAAACCACTAACATGCTAGTCTCTAAAATTTTGTGTAGAAATTGTCTATTGGCTGCTTATTTCTCTCTCCTGTACCTCACACAGGGCCTTGCAGACATCCGGTGTTCAAAATACCTTTATTACCTGCATTGCACTGAAAAATAATTCTCTCTGGAAAAAGAAAAACTATGTAAATATTTTTTCATTAAATTGATTTTATCTTATCAGCACTAACATCTTAAAACCATCTATTAAAATATTTCATTACTTGTCATAGTAAAAACATTAAGATATACATTGTTAATAATAAAACTGGGTATATTTCAGAATTAGAGTATATATATGGAAAACAAATGTTGTCTAAGAGAATCCAAAGAGCAGAGAAGCAGAGAAGAAAGACTTCATGTATCTGTGCTTTATTTATCGTAGAGATATTTGCATAACGGAACCTCTTAAAAAGGATTCACAAAGCAAATGGTATTTCAATAGTAAATATCACAAAGACCAAAGGAAATTTAACTCTAATTCAGAATTATTGAATAAAGGTCAGTGAGAAGTAGATGGGGAAAAACAGAACATCAGATGATAGGAATTTTCAATAATGTCCTCATCAGAAAGGTCAATCAAAGTTATTTTCCTACTATTTTTGAGAAAGATAAAACTTTTCAATTAAAATTGCTGGGTAGTATTAAAGAGAGAAGGCTTTACCATCAGCATTTTTTCTTTTCTTTTTTTATTTTTTTGCTGAAAGTGTTAGTCTCTCAGTCTTGTCTGACCCTTTGCGACCCTATGGACTGTAGCCCTCCAGGCTCCTCTGTCTATGGAATTATCCAGTCAAGAATACAGGAATGGGTAGCCATCATCTTCTAGAGGGGATCTTCCAGACCTAGGGATCAAACCTTGCAGGCGGATTCTTTACTGTCTGAGCCACCAGGGAAGCCCCCACCTTTTTTTTTCCCCTGAAAAAATGTAGATCATTTTATCTTAATTCATCACTGCATACAAGGACCAAAAAAATCAAAAAAATAACAACAATTAAAAAAAGGGAGGAAAAAGGGAGGAGGGAGGTGGGAGGGGGGTTCAGGTGGGGGAACTTATGTAAACCCGGGGCGAATTCATGTCAATATATGGCAAAACCAACCAATATAATATTGTAAAATAATTTGCCTCCAATAAAAAATAATTACTTAAAAAAAAATAAAATAAAAAAAAAGGGCTAAGATTTTGTTATAAGCCCTCTGATACAGGCAATCTCTCTCTCCTCACATGGCTTTTGTCACCTTCTAAAAAGAAAGGTAGACAGTCTACTGAAGGCTGCTGCTGTGCAGTTTTATTATTCAACATAACTCTGAATCACAGAGCTCTCAAGGTTTCTATAAAAGCTAGGGGAAAAATAGGCAATTCAAACAAAATGTTCTATATAAATTCAGGTGGACCATGGACATCATTGACCTTTGTGAAAAACCCCTGAATCAACCCCTTTTTCATTACTATGGAATGAAAGGATTTTTTTTTTTTTTTCTTTACTTTTCGTTCTCTTATACCCTGGCTTAAATACACAGAGTTGATGACTCCAGTGTACCGGTTTCAAGGATTCCATAGTGCATCTGATTTCTGGTATATTTAGGTAACTCGCCTAATAGTATATGATAAAAGCCACAACTGCCCAGGGGGAAAAAAAAGACCCTTGCTTAATAGAGTGCTTACAGGCTGATGTGGTCTAGAATTTAGATGGTTTGAACATTTCTGAGTGGCCTTAGAGGATATTGCTTATGGGTCACTTTGAACAAGTGAAATTCTCTTGCTCAGAGACAGAAAAGTCAGAACACTAGGGACTGTTATGAGGAAAATATCTCAGAGGTGGACAGAATTACAATAGTATATAGTAATCAAATTAAGTTCAGAAATAGAATTGATTTCCTCATTTGTGTATAACCTAACACGAAGATTTAAATGGGGCAGGAAACAAACAAAAGACATTTTAGTTGATATTAGCATCCTTAAGATGAGCAGACAGAGAAATCACTTCTTCGGCACATATCAATAGCTGTGTGTCATTTGAAAATCAGAAATCTCCACCGTAAATTTCCAGCAGGACCAGATTAGGGAAGAAGGAATTGGTAGACAGTGGAAACTAACAATGTTTTGTCAGTTCATTTGAGAGATCTAATGATATCTTCTAAATATCACATAAATGTATGTAGGGGGATAAAGCATGAGGTGATGGTTATAAAGAATCATAAAATTAAAATGTGAGATATTTTGCCATTAAAACTGCTAATGCAATCTTGTTACACATGAGAAATTGGCATTCATATGCACTGTTGAAATGAATACAAGCTTTTATAATCTTATAAAATTTGACTATTTTTTATAAAAACCTTGGAAATATTCTTGCAGTAACTTCAGTAAATTTATTCTAAGGGGATATTCACAGAACAAAGATATGATATTTACAAAGGTATTTATGAAAGTTTTAATAATGTAAACATTTTATAAAGAATAGTCTATATAAGACAATTTGTTAATA
Organism: Moschus berezovskii; assembly: GCF_049115385.1. Lineage (NCBI taxonomy): Eukaryota > Metazoa > Chordata > Mammalia > Artiodactyla > Moschidae > Moschus > Moschus berezovskii. The sequence goes on from NC_142472.1 coordinate 28,125,055, forward strand.
AGGATGACATATTTATATAAGGGTATATACAAACATTGTGAATTATATTTGATTTTGAATGGTATTTACAGCTGTGGGAAATATATAGTATTAAACAGAAAAAGTACATTTCATGGATCAGGGGTAGTGGTAATGATCTTATTTTCCAAGAAAAAAAGGATCAAGGTTATTCCTTACTTTGAGAAGGTTAACATTGGGTACTTAAGATTGATTTTTGAGCCCAGAGAGGACATTTGGTGGGTTAGGATAACAAGGTTCTCTTGAAGCAAGAGATCATTTTAATGGAATGGATTAGAACTTGGGCCTTCATTGTTGTGGAAAATACCTTGTTCCTGCAAAAGCAAGTCTCGGGCCAGAATTATTATTAAACAAGACACCTTAGCACTGTGGACACACATTTGCAAAGAGAGCGAGAGAGAGAGTGTGTGTGTGTGCATTTTAGTATCTATTCAAATGCTGTTTCATTGGGAACAAAGAATTATGGTGATATCAAATGTCATGGTTTAGAAAACCACTGGGAAGAGTGAAATCCTTTTGATTCCAAGAAACCAAGATTGAAACGCTAGCAGCAGTGTAGATTGGTCATATCAACACCCAAGGAAAAACATCAAAGAGAAACTGCCTGTTTGCAATAGCAATGTTGTGTGGAGGTAAAAACAACGGAAGCAGAGCATGAAACCTGATGGCTGGATTGTCATATCTTCAAGTTTTATCAGCTGGACCTAATACAACCACTGACTCTTTGAACTCAGTAAGTACCAGGGTTTTGCTTATGCGTTTGTTTTTTAACTTGTCAATTGAGTAGACACCATACAAGAAGAATATTCTCTATAAAAGTCAAAATGGAAGATTAGAAATATAATACTGTGACTTTATATTTTTAGATAGGCTATAAAAAAGTCCCTGAACACTTACATGAAATAACTTATTCATAGTTGGCTTATGGTGTTTTATGTTGACTCTCTAGAGAATGAAAGCAATGCATAAGACCCAAAACAGGAGAACCACTTATTTCTACAATAGTTGTATCTAAATAGAAAGAGGAAAGTCTTAAACTTGAACACCTAAAATATAAATGAAATTCAAGGAAATTTAAAAATACATTATTCACTGTGTTTAAAGGATTTTAAAAATCAGCCACTTTCTTAGGACTGGAAAATAGGTGGGTAGTAGTAGTGCAAACTTAGAAAATACAGAATTATTTAAGCGTAAACACAACTGATTCAGTTTTGGAGTTTGTTCAGTCCAATATATCTGTAGGATATCTAGGTGGAAAGGCGAAGAAAAACTAACTCATGATTATAAACACAAATCTCAACCTCAAGTGTTGTCCTCAAGGTCTGATCTTAAAATGATAAGTTTAAGAATCAACATATACAATGTCATTGATGCCATGAGAAAAAGTGAATTCGGGAAATGAGAAGAGCAGTGGGCCTAGGGAATTCTGAGAAAAGAGAAATATGCTCATAAAAAGAAAGTGAGAATGAGGAAACATAGAAATGAATGGAATCGTGATTCAATAATGTCAAATGAAGTAATATTCATTAGATTTGGGAATTGGGAAATCCTTGGTGACCTCCATCATAATAGAGCTCTTAACTGAGTGCTGTGAACAGAAGCCAGACTGCAGTGGGTTGAATAGTGAATAGGAGGTGCGTAAGTGGACAAAGAGTGTCAAGGCTTTTCCTTTGAAAATCTCAGAGAAGAAATGGAAGACAGCAGCTTTGAAGTAGCTGAAAGAAAGAAAGGTCTGTGCTAGCATATCAAAGTCATTTTTATCTTCTGTCTAAAGATCCACCTTAAAGTATTTTTAATAGTCTGGATGTTGGTGAAAGTTGAAACATGGTAAGGATTAGTCGTTGTGTTTGAAAAATCAAGGTCTTTGATAAGACTCTTTTAATCCTGTGAATCTTGTGTATAGTTATAAATCTAGTTATATTAAAAATATATTCAATTGAATCAGAAAGATTACATCTTAAAAGATTTTCGAAGATGTGCAGAAATTAACTGGTGTTCTCAATATCCTTATAATTAGTTTCCTATCAAGTTTCTCAATACCCAGGAATGATATTAATAATATTTGACCCCAGGGTAGTAAATTAGCATCAACTATCAGAAATGGGCACTAACTAGGAAGACACGGGAAGTGACCAAGTCTGAATGGACAACAGCATAAAACAACCTGCTCAGTCAACAATGTGTCAAGAAGAGAATTCAATAAGCTAGGGGGAGGAGGGGTGGTGGTTTCCTCCACACAGAATTTATAAACAATGATGAAATAGAATTAAAGTTGGTATACCGTGTGCCAATAATTCTAAATAATATCTATGATTAAATACTCTTTCCTTCCCTAATGGACTGCTTGAAATCACACATTTAGCCACTGTCCAGGTATGTATCCCTTAATTCCCTAATTATCAGCTGTTAATAAATGAAATACATTTTTAAGCATCCATTATGTTTTGGGCATCACTCTAGCTGCATGCACACATACAAATATATACTAAAATGACATTAATCATGACATTGGCCCACTTTGGGTGTTCTGATAATTAAGAGAAAAGGGGTGTAATAATTCCTGTATTGTACTCTGTGCCTGGTCAATACCCTGGAAACTTTATGCATTTCAACTATCCAAACTTTATTCTACCTCAATGAAGTGTTGTAATAATGCCTATTTTATGCATGGACTAAATTGAAATTAAGAAGGTTAAGTGACTTGTCAGTAGACCTGCAACCCCTAACTGCACTCCAAAGTCTGTTTTATTTCTCATTTTCAGTTCATTTCAGTTCAGTCGCTCAGTCATGTGTGACTCTGCAACCCTGTGAATCACAGCACGCCAGGCCTCCCTGTCCATCACGAACTCCCAGAGTTCACTCAAACTCATGTCCATCGAGTTGGTGATGCCATCCAGCCATCTCATTCTCTGTCGTCCCCTTCTTCCCCTGCCCCCAATCCCTCCCAGCATCAGTCTTTTTCAGTGAGTATTTCATGCCAAAGATTTCCTAATTGCAGAGACGTTCACCCTGCCAATTTGATGCATAAGCATTATATCAACTACCTACCCCCTTTAGAACAGATATGAAAAGAAATATATTACATACAGTAATATCACATTAAGTAAATCATGCTTCATGGAACAAATTTCCATGAATGGATCTGATGCTCCAGGGAGCACTGGTAGCTGCTGTTTCAAACTCTGCACAGAAGCTAAATAACTGAGGCTATGAAACAAGGGCTTCCTCTTATCAGAAAGCTCCTCTCCATCCAATGCTTAGGCTCTTTTAACAGTGTCATATGGCTGCTCATCATAAGAAAAAAGTATGATTTTTCGATACCTAAAACTGGGAAGGAAAATGTATGTATGGTGCTAATGTTGAGGAGAAGTACTAAATGCATTACATTTGCCATGCAATTCATTCTAAATAACAGTGCACTTCAAAAATGACATCCAAAATTATATTCCACAAAGCTACAGTGCCTGCAAAAGTCTTTATAATGTACACCATCAGAGTACAACATTTTAAACCAATTATTTCATTAACTGTGTTGCTATTATATATAGTACAGATTTTATTTTCTAAGTGAACAGAGATGCAGATCGGTTTTGGTAATAATAGAGGCAGAGCATGAATAAGAGCTTTATGTACCAGTAGTTCTGAAAGTGTTAGCAAACTAAAAGGCAAATTAGAAGCTGAAGGTGATGTCAGATTACAGTGTGAATTAAGGAGAAGGAATCTGGATGCTTTTATCATCACGATATTACCTGTCAAGGCCAAAATGGGAAGCTAAGATTCAGTTTATTTTTACATAAACTGTAAAACATTAAATAATATTCTGACCTTTCCAGTTTTACTGTATGGAGATTACAGAGTTTGGTTGTAAGGTATAATTTTCACGGTCTTGATATTTATAGCAAAATACTTTTAAAAGGCATAGAGCACACAAAATAATTTCACAAGCAATGTTTAAATTTTACTTTAAAGCCTAAGTACTTGATATGGAATATTTTTCCCTTAATATTACCATTCTTTCTAAGCCATGATAGTTTTTTCTTGCAGTATACCTATACTCAGTTTTGGCATGTGAAGGAAAGTAGATACACATTAACTCATTGTTTGACAAATTCAGCAGCTATTATATAAGGTAGAATCCTGATTAAGGCAATGACCAACTTTGACCAGGAATAGAGTCAATATTATTATTAAACAATAAAAAGTATTAGCAAAGTTTGGGAAACATTATTCTTATGATCCTGATTAATGACTTATCATATAAAGGTGAAATGAATAAAAGAATCACTAAAAAATAACCAGTCTACTGAATAACAAGAAGAAAACAAAGTTGCGAGTAGAGATTGGTTTCCTAGTTTTGATAACAAATGTACTATTGTCCTTCGCTCTCACAAAACTCAACTGATAAAAATCCTAACTAAAGAATAATTGCTTTCTCTATGGGAATTAACAAAAAAACTTCTACAAATGAAAATTTCCTCTATTACAGTTGAACACATTTCAATGGTATCACAAACAGGGAAAGAACAGGTAGCACATTTCATCCATCTGCATAGAGATGAGCCATTCGTTCTCCAGGGTATCTTTCCAGGGATTGATCTTAGGTTTCCTGCTTTGCAGGCAGATTCTTTACTGTCTGAACCACCAAGGAGGCCCCAGAGATGATGGGCAAATAATTTAACAGTATTTCTTTGCCTATTCACCTGGAAATGATAAATTATGTTTAAAGCATTCTAATAATTAAAAATAATGTGTACAATTCACAATATAAATTGTAATATATGTTCTTCAAATGGTAACTTATTTTCCATATTCATATTCTTTATAAGAGCTATATTTGACCCTTTTTTAGCTAGTTCCATGAACTAGGAGGTAAGCAGTAATTTTTTAAAATTTTATATTTTATTTTTAATTGTAGGATAATTACAATATTGTGATGGTTTTTTGCAATACATCAACACGCATCAGCCATCAGTTCAGTTCAGTTCAGATGCTTAGTCGTGTCCGACTCTCTGCAACCCCATGAATCACAGCACCCAGGTCTCTCTGTCCATCACCAACTCCCGGAGTTCACTCAAACTCATGTCCATCGAGTCGGTGATACCATCCAGCCATCTCATTCTCTGTCATCCCCTTCTCCTCGCGCCCCCAATCCCTCCCAGCATCAGAGTCTTTTCCAGTGAGTCAACTCATTGCATGAGGTGGCCAAAGTATTGCAGTTTCAGCTTTAGCATCAGTCCTTCCAATGAACACCCAGGACTGATCTCCTTTAGAACGGACTGGTTGGATCTCCTTGCAGTCCAAGGGACTCTCAAGAGTCTTCTCCAGCACCACAGTTCAAAAGCATCAATTCTTCGGCAATCAGCTTTCTTCACAGTCCAACTCTCACATCCATACATGACCACTGGAAAAACCATAGCATTGACTAGATGGACCTTGGTTGGTAAAGTAATGTCTCTGCTTTTTAAGATGCTATCGAGGTTGGTCATAACTTTCCTTCCAAGGAGTAAACGTCTTTTAATTTCATGGTTGCAATCAGCATCCGCAGTGATTTTGGAGCCCAAAAAAATAAAGTCTGACACTGTTTCCACTGTTTCCCCATCTATTTCCCATGAAGTGATGGGACCAGATGCCATGATCTTCGTTTTATGAATGTTGAGCTTCAAGCCAACCTTTTCACTCTCCTCTTTCACTTTCATCAAGAGGCTTTTGAGTTCCTCTTCACTTTCTGCCATAAGGGTAGTGTCATCTGCATATCTGAGGTTATTGATATTTCTCCCAGCAATCTTGATTCCAGCTTGTGCTTCTTCCAGTCCAGCGTTCCTCATGAAGTACTCTGCATCAGCCATAGGTATATATAAATCTCCTCCCTCTTGTACCCCCCTCCCACTTCCATCTCCCTTCCACCCTTCTAGGCTGTCACAGAACACTGGCTTATTTCTCTGAATAAACTTTTCAATATGCACAACTATTTTTTCCACAAACATCCAATTTTAAACAAAGGTGCTTGAAAAAATATTCTTCCATTCTTTTATAATATGTCTTCTGGCTTGTTAAAATATGGTTCACAGTGCATGTTTTAGGATCTAACTTTTAGAGAAGAAATCTTTTAGAAAATATTTTTAGAACTTTTATTTTTCTTTAAGGTTTTATTTCCAAAGTGGGTTAAATCTGAGCAAAATCACAAAAGAAAACAGTGACAACAAGCCCAAATCATACTTTTCCCCCCAATCTCTTTTCCTATTGTTAAGTAAGTAATGCTGCTGCTGCTGCTAAGTCGCTTCAGTCGTGACCGACGTTTCTCGACCCCATAGACGGCAGCCCACCAGGCTCCCCCGTCCCTGGGATCCTCCAGGCAAGAACACTAGAGTGGGCTGCCATTTCCTTCTCCAATGCATGAAAGAGAAAAGTGAGAGTGAAGTTCCTCAGTCGTGTCTGACTCAACTCTTAGCAACCCCATGGACTGCAGCCCACCAGGTTCCTCGGTCCATGGGATTCTCCAGGCAAGAGTAATAGTATTTTGAAAAAACATGTACACAACATATATTTTGTGTCACTGTTCTTACTCTACCATTTTATAACTAAAATCAACTGTGACACCTTGCAGTTTCAAGTGAAAAAAAACTGAATTTATCAAACTTCCTCACAATGGAGTTTTTAATGTACTCAAGTTTTTTATATACTCTCAAATACATGATACTTGTTTTTAATTTTAAAAACTTACCTTAACTTAAAATAACTTGAGACAAGTAGTTTATCTTGTAATAATAGAGGTAATAGTGAAGATGCATGAATTGAGGAAAAATAAAAAACCCAATGATATAACAGTGCAAATTAATATCATTAGGAAAATGAACAAATAGTGAAATATTACAGACTGTATTCTTTATAAACACCTAAATTATAACCCTTATTCTGTTTGGATTAATATATCTGTTTACACTCAGAGTAGTTAAAGGGCCTACCACAAACACCTTTCCATTTTCTAATGATTGAAATTATTTGTAGTAAACACTCAGGAAAACTCTATTCTAATGTCTCCTATGTCTAGCAGCTCCAATTTCTGTGGCAGAGGCTGTGTCTCATGAGCCACAGCATCAATTTTTATACATCCTCAAGCCATTTCTTAGGATTAGCTCAAGAACCATTCTCAGATGACCCCTCTGAACTTCCAGATCATGACATTAAGAAACAGTGACAACTAGCCTGAGGGTTGCATCTGCAGTTTCCTTCCTCCAGTTAATGTAGATTATGAAGTCTGCTCCAGGGAAGGGATGCCTAACTTCCATTTTCTGACTGCCTAAAATTATTTTTTTTCCTGAGAAATGATTCTAATAAGTCATCCACAGTCAAACCTATTTAAGAAGACCCCACAGCAGGTGACATATTTTAAAAAAGATTATTCTCCTCAAAATATAAATATGCTGTCTTAAAAGTAGTATTTTTAGATAGGAAGCTATAAAGAAACAGAAGCAGGAAGAGGAAAAACAAAACATATTGGGCCTCAGTGCCAAAGGTAAATATATCTTTTATGAAAATCCACCTAAATATAAGAGCTGTTTCACTTCATTATTTCCACTGCTTTCTGACAAATGAATCTCTGTTTATCAGTATCCCCCAGTCATTGCTGCCACAAATATAGTTTAAAAAAAAAAAAAGTAAAATAATATATAAAAAAAAAAACAGAGTTTCTGTACTAATTTTAGAAAATGTGAGTCAATCAGTATTATTTGCATATAGTTGCATTCGGCAACAGTATCTTACTTGCTTTGCTGGGAATATGTACAATTTTCACCTGAAATAGAAACACACAGGCTTCTTGTCAGAATTAGGACAAGATAGTTTGCATTTCCTAACCAGGTTAAAATAAATTCATATATATTTACAAACACTGCTTCAGACTTATTATAACAGTATTACATTGTCAGTGAGGCTGATAAATATTGTAGCAATTGCTATACTACTCATAATAGTTGATACTTATGTTCAGGAATAAAAAGTATAATAGAGAAAAATGTTTTATTTACCAGAATACATGTCCATTTGAATTGCAATTTCACAATAAAAACACTACTTAAAATTATTTTCAGCCCAGTATTTGGTAATAGGTAGATTTTTAAATACCAGGGGCTTCCCTGGTAGCTCAGCTGGTAAAGAATCCACCTGCCATGCAGGAGACCTGGGTTCAATCCCTGGGTCAGGAAGAGCCCCTGGAGAAGGGGTAGGCTACCCACTGCAGTATTCTTGGGTTTTGCTGGTAACTCAGATGGTGAAGAGTCTGCATGCAATGTGGGAGACCTGTGTTTGGTCACTGGGTTGGGAAGATCCTCTGGAGGAGGGCATGGCAACCCACTCAAGTATTCTTGCCTAGAGATCCCCCATGGACAGAGGAGCCTGGAGGGCTACAGTCTGTGGGGTCACAAAGAGTTGAACACAGCTGAGCAACTCAGCACACGCAGGTTTTACATATAGAAACTTGGATAAAGTCTTTTAAGAATTTCTGATTCAGGTATTTCAACTGTAGAGCACAGATTCATTCATTTCTGTTGAACAAGCATTTCTTGAAAGCTCAGGCCAGGTGCTCTGTACTAAGAATACAAAATTGGAAGTAGCAAAATTCTGGACTTTAAGAAATGAACTATCTAATCGAAAGTGAAGCAAATAAAAGAGATCATTATAATACTGTATAATAAGTCCTATAATAAATGTATGCAAAGTATATGCTCAGAAACCACAAAGGTAGGCATTGAGTCATGAGAGGCTGCAAAGAGAATGCTACGTGTGTTAAGTCACAGAGATGTTTGATAAAGTAGACATATTTTACCACTTTTAAAATGTCATATATAATATTGTATAATATAAATATGGTAGATTATAGGAAAATGTTAAGGCAGGGAGTATATTTTGTGGGATCCCACCTCCTAACACTATCACATTGTGCAATAGGTTTCAACACATGAATGGGGAGGAAGGGAGGTTGGGGGGAGGCAAGGTGAGGTATGAAGGGCATAATTACTCAGTCCATTATAGTACATTTTCACAGTTTTCTCATTAGCTTTCTTGAATAACATCTACAACATTTTAAAAATTCATGCATTCTTAGTACTTGGCATTTTATCATATTTCACTAAAATAAATAAAATACATAAAGCAAAGAAACTTCCAATTACTTTTGTAGCACCTGCTAGCTTTAAGTTACACACACTTCCATCAAAATTGTGTCCCTCTTCCTAACCAGGGAATCTCATTTTTGCCCGAGTCCCAGTCTCTTTCCAAATCCCTTTACTTCCAGTTTCTCTGGTCTATTGATTGTTACCATTTTTGTATGTCATTATCTGTTCTTATTAATTTTATTCTTATATTCATTTATATTTAATTTAATCTTATATCATTTATATCTATATTCATTCTTAGATTAATTTATATTAATCTAGTGACTCCTATTGAAACTTTAAAATCCTCCCAGAATTGAGATTTTACCATCTAACAACTGTTTGCTTCCCCTCCCCCCATGGCTATATACAATATGTCCTGACTATAATCCTTATTTCTACCTTCTCGTCTTTCATTAACTGTCAATTCACTCAGTCCAGCATCTACCCACCTCTCCCTACTGACAGAGAACTCTGAGTTAGTTTAGTAAGAATTGCGATTCAATGAAAACATTTGTTCCTCACAATATTTGGTAGGTATCCAAGATTGTCATGAACTCAGCTGAATAAATATTTGTTAGTCTTTTCGAATAAAGGAAGTTTTATATAAAAAATATTTATATAGAAAGTAATAGCATACCATTCTTCTCCGGTGACTCAGAAGGTAAAGAGTCTGTCTGCAATACGAGAGACCCAGGGTTCTGGGTCAGGAAGATCCCCTGAAGAAGAAAATGGCAACCCACTGCAGTATTCTTGCCTGGAAAATCCCATGGATGGAGGAGCCTGGCAGGCTACAGTCCATGGGGTAGCAAAGAGCCAGACATGACTGAGCAACTTCACTTTAATGGTATACCAACACAGCAAAAAGAGTCATTAAATGTTTTCAATTATTTATTCATGAAGCTAACAATTCTCTTCAATTCTTATTCATGACAGAAAATGAATTTAAAAGGAGAGGGCAAGGAGTGTTGATTGAGGAAACTATTCTTTCTTTAGAGTGGATGCAGCATGCATTTCCTCTTAGAAGGAATTGCTGACTTTTAGGGAAAAACAAAAAACTCCTGCTTCTGAGTAGGAGTTGCAGTAAGAGAAATGACAGGGCACTAATTCTTGACCGTAAGGAGAACAAGCTAGAAAGGGAGTTTTGCTTGGTCTCACTCATGGATTGGAGTCCATCCCATTTTTGAAGCTGGAAGGAAAAGACAGATTAATAAAGTGACCTCAGGCTTTGCAGGGAGGGTAGGGGCAGTGAGGCTGTAGAAATGAAAGAGGGTTAAAAGGTGGTGGCTAAGTGAGTAGGTTCTGTTGTGGAGAAACTTCCGCATTCCATCATCACCTGCTATCTTAAGGCTGAAGTCTGAGGGGTTTTCTCTAGTGTGGTGCTGTCAGATCAAGTTACGTATAACTTCAATCTTAGCATCGGGTTTGGCCAAAAAGTTTCTTTGGGTTTTTCCATAACATTTTATGGAGAAACCTGAACAAATTTTTGTCATCCCAATACTTAATTTGTGTTACTTCCATTCTGAGATTTCCCTGGGCCTTCCATGTGGAACTATGCATTCTGGAATACGTTTCTTGTGATGGCTCAATGGGATTGTTTGGGGAATGTGTAATTTCCTCAGTCTGTCTCATTGTAACAAAAATTTGAAGTGACGGACAGACCAGTGTTACAGCTCCGTGTAATTTCCTCAGATGGACCAGTCTTACAGCTCAGTTTCATTTAGAAAACAAAGGAAATACATCATCAAGGCATGAGGGAGGGTTGACTGAAAAGACTCGAAGAGAAGCCAGCCCCCAGGCCCAATTTTGGCTCCTCTTTTAATATGTTTTCTCTCTATCCACGAAGCCTACCTTATGTAAATTGGGTTAGCCAGGAGTGCTGTTTCTTTTACCTGAGATCCTCACTCTGGTCCTTGGGACCTCCCTTTGTTCTATTTTAGTGGGCTTTTCCCTTCTTTATCTTTTAGCCACTACCATTCTGGACTCCCTTTTCCTACTCTAACTTCCAAACAGGATGGAATGACAAAGAAAATGTAAGTCTGATGTAACTCCCTCTACTTCTGCTTCTGCAGAAGTAAGGATCATAGATCCCCAGGAGGAGACTTTTGTCCAGAGGCACAGGGAGACAGCAAAGACAGACACTATTCTGGAAAAATTAGACTCCAGAATCACAGGACAGAAAGTAAAACCAACTTTGATAGCACAGTGAGTTAGGTGGGAACATCATTTCAGAAGGAAGTGGATAGAAGTTCCTGGGTCACACCTAATTGCAAACTCCTTCTTCAGGTATGCCTTTAAAAAAATATTTCTACACCTCTGCCACTTCTCCCCATTGTAATATTTGTAATATTAACCATAACTTCAGATGTTAAAATTTCTCAGTTTGGACCTGAATTCCTTTGCTTTCACATTAGTCAATCACTGAGTCTAATGAATTCTGTCTCAAAAATATTTCTTCAGTACAGATTTCTCTACCTCAGGGTCAGCACCTGATGTAAGCCACTAGGATTCCTTGGTCTCCTGCAATATCTTTCCAGTGGATTTGTCCACACTCACTCTTGCTTCAGTTCAGTTCAGTTCAGTTGCTCAGTCGTGTCCGACTCTCCACGACCCCATGAATCACAGCACACCAGGGCTCCCTGTCCATCACCAACTCCCAGAGTTCACTCAAACTCATGTCCACAGAGTCGGTGATGCCATCCAGCCATCTCATTCTCTGTCGTCCCTTCTCCTCCCGCCCCCAACCTTTCCCAGCATCAGAGTCTTTTCCAGTGAGTCAACTCGTTGCATGAGGTGGCCAAAGTATTGCAGTTTCGGCTTTAGCATCAGTCCTTCCAATGAACACCCAGGATCGATCTCCCTCAGAATGGACTGGTTGGATCTCCTTGCAGTCCAGGGGACTCTCAAGAGTCTTCTCCAACACCACAGTTCAAAAGCATCAATTCTTCGGCGATCAGCTTTCTTCACAGTCCAACTCTCACATCCATACATGACCACGGGAAAAAACCATAGTCTGACTAGACGGACCTTTGTTGGCAAAGTAATGGCTCTGTTTTTTAATATATTATCAAGGTTGGTCATAACTTTCCTTCCAAGGAGTAAGCATCTTTTAATTTCATGGCTGCAATCAAGATATGCAGTGATTTTGGAGGCCAGAAAAATAAAGTCTGACACTGTTTCCACTGTTTCCCCATCTATTTTCCATGAAGTGAGGGACCAGATGCCATGCATGATCTTAGTTTTCCAAATGTTGAGCTTTAAGCCAACTTTTTCACTCTCCTCTTTCACTTTCATCAAGAGGCTCTTTAGTTCCTCTTCACTTTCTGCCATAATAGTGGTGTCATCTGCATATCTGAGGTTATTGATATTTCTCGCAGCAATCCTGATTCCAGCTTATGCTTCTTCCAGCCCAGCATTCCTCATGATGTACAATGCATTTTAGTTAAATAAGCAGGGTGACAATATACAGTCTTGATGTACTCCTTTTTCTCTTTGGAACCAGTCTGTTGTTCCATGTACAGTTCTAACTGTGGCTTCCTGACATGCATGCAGGTTTCTCCAGAGGCAGGTCAGGTGGTCTGGTATTCCCATCTCTTTCAGAATTTTCCACAGTTTATTGTGATCCACACAGTCAAAGGCTTTGGCATAGTCAATGAAGCAGAAATAGATGTTTTTCTGGATCTCTCGCTTTTTCCATGATCCAGCGGATGTTGACAATTTGATCTCTGGTTCCTCTGCCTTTTCTAAAACCAGCTTGAATATCTGGAAGTTCATGGTTCACATATTGCTGAAGCCTGGCTTGGAGAATTTTGAGTATTTCTTTACTAGCGTGTGAGATGAGTCCAATTGTGCAGTAGTTTGAAAATTATTTGGCATTGCCTTTCTTTGGGATTGGAATGAAGACTGATCTTGTCCAGTCCTGTGGCCACTGCTGAGTTTTCCAAATTTGCTGGCATATTGAGTGCAGCACTTTCACAGCATCACCTTTCAGGTTTTGAAATAGCTCAACTGGAATTCCATCACCTCCACTAGCATTGTTCATAGTGATGCTTCCTAAGGCCCACTTGACTTCACATTCCAGGATGTCTGGCTCTAGGTGAGTGATCACACCACTGTGATTATCTTGGTCGTGAAGATCATTTTTGTACAGGTCTTCTGTGTATTCTTGCCACCTCTTCTTAATATCTTCTGCTTCTGTTAGGTCCATATCATTTCTGTCCTTTTAGAACCCATTTTTGCATGAAATATTTCCTTGGTATCTCTAATTTTCTTGAAGAGATCTCTGTTGCTGCTGCTGCTAAGTCACTTCAGTCGTGTCCGACTCTGTGCAACCCCATTGACTGCAGCCCACCAGGCTCTGCCGTCCCTGGGATTCTCCAGGCAAGAACACTGGAGTGGGTTGCCATTTCCTTCTCCAATGCGTGAAAGTGAAAGTGAAGTCACTCAGTCGTGTCTGACTCTTCGTGACCCCATGGACTGCAGCCTACCAGGCTCCTCCGTCCATGGGATTTTCCAGGCGAGAGTACTGGAGTTGGTTGCCATTGCCTTCTCCTGAAGAGATCTCTAGTCTTTCCTATTCTGTTGTTTTTCTCTATTTCTTTGATTCCTCTATTTCATTGATCGCTGAGGAAGGCTTTCTAATCTCTCCTTTCTATTCTTTGGAACTCTGCATTCAGATGCTTATATGTTTCCTTTTCTCCTTTTCTTTTGCCTTCTCTTCTTTTCACAGCTATTTGTAAGGCCTCCTCAGACAGCCATTTTGCTTTTTTGCATTTCTTTTCCATGGGGATGGTCTTGATCCCTGTCTCCTGTACAATGTCTCGAACCTCCGTCCATAGTTAATTGGGCACTCTATCAGATCTAGTCCCTTAAATCTATTTCTCACTTGCACTGTATAATCATAAGGGATTTGATTTAGGTCATATCTGAATACTATGAGCATATGTATAATTAATTTTTAATGTCTATCTTACACTGTTTTATCAAACAATTTTTATATTGTTTTTTATCAAACAATATTTTATATTAGCAAGGGAGTGTGTCTGCCTTAATTTCATTTTGTGCCATCAAGAGCCTGCATAGAATTCTCTCTTTTTCTCTTTTCCTTTTCTTTCTTCCAGTCACTTTTCTTTCCTCCTTAACAATATCATTTGGACCTAAAGAAATATATGTTACTAAATGAGACTTGAGGTACATAAGGAATTTGGAGTTTGAGAATAAATATCAAAAATCCAAACAGTAACAGTTGACAAGTGAACCAAAAGATGCAATATGTGATTAAATTGAAAGAGAAGTAGAAGCAAAGAGAGAGATCTACTAATCAAAGAAAGTATCAACCATCTTTTCAGAAATTAACATTCTGAAAAATTCATGTGGGTTAAAACTTTCATTTTCATTTATTGCTGCCAACTAAAAATATCCCTCTCTGTCTGCCCCTATAAGGATGAAGTCACTAGCCACTGCAGTTGTTGATTTTCTACAACCCCTGAAAGGAGTTCAGGGTACACATCAGGAATGGGGCACTGAGAATGCTAGAAAAAACTGGCAGAACAGGCCTTAATGTAGTTAGATATTTTCAGATTTTATGAGCACAATTTCTTGCATTTTTTCATATTAAAATCATTAACTTTACTATTATTAACAAATTATTAACAAATCATGCTATTAACATGAGCATTAAAAATCAAAAGAGACCTCTGCTCCTTATGACTAGTAACAAATTTTTTCCAAAATATGTGCTGAATTGCATGTATTCCCCCTTCATCAAAATCACATATATAGTGACCTCTCCCCCAACCCTTGGGAGCAGGTCCTCAGAGGTATCTATGAGGCTATCTCCCAGGCTATAGTACTCATTTGGCCCCCAATATAAAAATATAAAACTTAACTCAAAACTCTCATGTTGCATTTTTTTTAAGTCTACATTGTCAAAAAAGATACATTTTGAAGTATTACTTTGTTAGGGTCGAGAGTCGACCACTCCTCAGATTGACAGAGGACGCCCACGATAATACAAGTCACACAGTGAGGTTTATTTCCAGCTAGCTGGGGTCCAAGTATCTGCCCGATGCAGTGGGTTTCAACAGGGACCCCGAGCACTCAGAGCCAAGGGGTTATATAGCATTTTCAAAACATGTTATTTCCAAATTACCTAACTCACAGTAATTTTCCACACACACACACACACACACTCACACAGCTGTGCGTATCTCTCTCCTGGTGTCTTAACGAGATAAGCTTATCAGACCTGTTTACCTAATTTTCAGTGTTGCAACCGCCCACATTCTTGGTACTTAAGATTAATTTGTCTTCCAGGTTTTATCTAGTTCTTCTTTCCTCAAGTACATACTCAGTAAAAATGGTTTTTCCAGCCTCTAAGATGGCCGTTCTTATGCTAACCCATTCTTACATTCCCCCCTTTTCTGTTGTTCAAACAGAGGAATCTTCCTCCGTGGGTAGAGTTTGATCCAGGGATCATTATACAGCCTTACTCAAAGACAATTTTAGGAATCTTTACTTAAAAACAACCTTATCTAAAATGGAGTAACTTTGGTTTTATGAGCAGCAAGCAGCAAGCAAAGTATAGAAGCAAAAATGCATTACAGGAGCATTAAGTTCTACATTAGGTTACAGCATCTAATCTGAAATCACACCCATAATAACATTTTTCAGGATATCTGGGAAATAGTTATTTCCCAAGATGTCTGAACCATAGCTACTCTATTTTGACTTTTAATTGTAAAATAATTTTTTCAAATAGCCAAAGCAGATGCCACCATTAATGACGTCAGTGTTTTTCTAGGTATGAGAAGATGCAAGAATTGGAACTCATAAAACCTTTTTCTGAAAAGATCCAACTATCTGAAGGACTGTTCTGCCAGTGTTTTTTTTTTTTTTCAGAGCACAGAGTGCCTCATTCCTGATTTTCACCCTGAAATTCTTTCAGGGGGTGTTGAAGGTCAGCAGCTTGCAATGGTCATGATGTAATCTTTGTAGAGGCAGCTGGCAAGTACCATCTTCCAGTCAGCAGGGTCCCTTCATAGCCACATATCTGACCATGTGACACCATTTCATGGCCATTGTGTCCCACGGTGCTGGGAAGGCTCATTCCCAGGTCTAGGGAAGTGATGGGCCACTCAGTGTGCTAAAATTGGACCAGGCCTTGCAAGTAGCAAAAGTCTCTGGACCACTGTCTTACTAGCCTCCTGGTCCAGGAAAATATTTCCTCTTGTTGATTTTTCCCATACCCAGAGTCACATTATTACAATTATTGATCTCATATGGAACTGTCAGTTCAGCATTATATCACAGGCTCAGTGAAACAAGTGACATAGAAAATAATATAGCCATAGCTAGCAGTTATTAGTCAAATAAGAATTATAAGTCAAGAACTTTCATTAGATAAAGCCTGGTATACCCCAAGTCACCTGACTTCATTTGTTAAATGACTATAGTCTGGTGTTAAGCTCCTGGTTGTACATTATGGAGCATCTGACCTTTATCTGAACTGTCTCAGCAGTGAGTCTTAATAAACACTAGACATTAACAAAACTAGAAACTTAATTTAACAATTTACAAAACTTAATATTCTGTGATTTTTCATTATGGAGGGATTAACCCTGTAGCCAGGAAGGCTTTAACCCATCAAATAAAAAAATGAGGTTTGTCAGGGAGCTGGGAAAAGCCAAGCAGCCCTCTTGGATTTCCCACAGCCCTGACTTTGATTTCCAGCTATTGTTTTTAATTTTCCAATTTAGAAGCAGACTGTTGTCATGGTTTAAGGACATTAGGACGGCACAAGTCTAACAGAGTTTTTGTATAAGCAGAATGAGCTTTTACATGTCTACAAACCCGACAGTTGGATTAACTTCTAAAACTAGCATAGGATCAGGCCTACGGTAGAAAAGCATTTGATTTATATGCAAAGGTCTAAGAAGTCAAGAAAACATTATAAATGATCATATGAATCAGGTCCAGCATCTTGGGCAAGCTGTCTACCTCTGATGTCGTCGTCTTCTCATCCTAGTGTAGTGTAGTTTCTTCTGAAAAAAGTCCTTCAATCCAGGTTGGAGACAGTCCCTTAAATTATGTCTTTTTCTAGTCCTGGTTGCAGGTCATGAGGCATCTGATCTTCATCCAAAGATAGATTACTGAGATAAGCTTCAGAAAAAAATTTAGGGTGTTCTTTAATTAAATTTTATATTAATATCACATAACAGCAAAGAACTATCCAAGAAATGAGTCTTACTACCTCCATTGGTAGACCTCCATTAACAAACTGGGATTTAACATTTATTGAACCATCCTTTTCTCCCTAAAAATCACCCTCATTTTTACCAAATATAACCAAATTAAGACTTGTTTACAAAATAGATCTGTTCTCAATAAACTTGACCTGATTATTTATATAAACATAGACTTTTTTTTTTTTTTTTTGCTGAGACTTTTATGGAGTATCAAACTTAACTTTAAAATAAAACCTTTCAGGGCTAGGAAAGTCATCCCAAAGGCTTATCACAGATTTCGCCTAACAGATCTAAGTGAATTCCTCCCTTTCTTAAGATCTCCAAAACTGAGATTTCTGTACCTGTTAGTGAGATAACATTTCTAATTTATCTGATAAAGTTACTGGAAGTCTAAGAGTTTTCATACCATTTCTGTCCTTTTTCGAGCCCATCTTTGCATGAAATGTTCCCTTGGAATCTCTAATTTTCTTGAAAAGATCTCTTGTTTTTCCTATTCTGTTGTTTTCCTCTATTTCTTTGCATTGATCGCTGAGAAAGGCTTTCTTATCTCTCCTTGCTGTTCTTTGGAACTCTGCATTCAGATGCTTATATCTTTCCTTTCCTCCCTTGCTTTTCACTTCTCTTCTTTTCACAGCTATTTGTAAGGCCTCCTCAGACAGCCATTTTGCTTTTTTGCATTTCTTTTCCATGGGGATGGTCTTGGTCCCTGTCTCCTGCACAATGTCATGAACCTCCGTCCAGAGTTCATCAGGCATTCTATCTATCAGATCTAGACCCTTAAATCTATTTCTTCCACTGTATAATCATAAGGGATTTGATTTAGGTCATATCTGAATGGTCTAATGGTTTTCCCTACTTTCTTCAATTTAAGTCTGAATTTGGCAATAAGGAGTTCATGATCTGAGCCACAGTCAGCTCCTGGTCTTGTTTTTGCAACTGTATACAGCTTCTCCATCTTTGGCTGCAAAGAATATAATCCATCTGATTTCGGTGTTGACCATCTGGTGATGTCCATGTGTAGAGTCTTCTCTTGTGTTGTTGGAAGAGGGTGTTTGCTATGACCAGTGTGTTCTCTTGGCAAAACTCTATTAGACTTTGCCCTGCTTTATTCCGTGCTCCAAGGCCAAATTTGCCTGTTACTCCAGGTGTTTCTTGACTTCCTACTTTTGCATTCCAGTCCCTTATAATGAAAAGGACATCTTTTGGGTGTTAGTTCTAAACTGTTTTGTAGGTCTTCATAGAACCGTTCAACTTCAGCTTCTTCAGCATTACTGGGGCATAGGCCTGGATTACTGTAATATTGAATGGTTTGCCAAGGTCCGTCTAGTCAAGGCAATGGTTTTTCCCGTGGTCATGTATGGATGTGAGAGTTGGACTGTGAAGAAAGCTGATTGCCGAAGAATCGATGCTTTTGAACTGTGGTGTTGGAGAAGACTCTTGAGAGTCCCTTATACTGCAAGGAGATCCAACCAGTCCATTCTAAAGGAGATCAATCCTGGATGTTCATTGGAGGGACTGATGCTCAAGCTGAAACTGTAATACTTTGGCCACCTCATGTGACGAGTTGACTCACTGGAAAAGACTCTGATGCTGGGAAAGGTTGGGGGTGGGAGGAGAAGGGTACAACAGAGAATGAGATGGCTAGATGGCATCACCGACTCTGTGGACATGAGTTTGGGTGGGCTCCGGGAGTTGGTGATGGACAGGGAGGCCTGGCGTGCTGTGACTCATGGGGTCGCGGAGAGTCGGACACGACTGGGCAACTGAACTGAACTGCACTGAACTTGCCTTGGAAATGAACAGAAATCATTCTGTCGTTTTTAAGATTGCATCCAAGTACTGCATTTCGGACTCTTTTGTTGACCATGATGGCTACTCCATTTCTTCTAAGGGATTCCTGCCCACAGTAGTAGATATAATGGTCATCTGAGTTAAATTCACCCATTCCAGTCCATTTTAGTTCACTGATTCCTAGAATGTTGACGTTCACTCTTGCCATCTCCTGTTTGACCACTTCCAATTTGCCTTGATTCATGGACCTAACATTCCAGGTTTCTATGCAATATTGCTCTTACAGCATCTGACCTTGCTTCTATCATCAGTCCCATCCACAACTGGGTATTTGTTTCGCTTTGGCTCCATCCCTTCATTCTTTCTGGGCTTATTTATCCACTGATCTCCAGTAGCATACTGGGCAACTACCGACCTAGGGAATTCCTCATTCAGTATCCTATCATTTTGCCTTTTGATACTGTTCATGGGGTTCTCAAGGCAAGTATAGTGAAGTGGTTTGCCATTCCCTTCTTGAGTGGACCACATTCTTTCATCTCTTGATGAAAGTGAAAGAGGATATTAAAATGTTGTCTTGAAGCTCAACATTCAGAAAACAAAGATCATGGCATCTGGTCCCATCAATTCATAGGAAATAGATGGGGAAACAGTGGAAACAGTGTCAGACTTTATTTTTTTGGGCTCCAAAATCATGGTAGATGCTGATTGCAGCCATGAAATTAAAAGACGTTTACTCCTTGGAAGGAAAGTTATGACCAGCCTAGATAGCATATTAAAAAGCAGAGACATTACTTTGCCAACCAAGATCCATCTAGTCAAGGCTATGGTTTTTCCCATGGTCATGTATCGATGTGAGAGTTGGACTGTGAAGAAAGCTGATCGCCGAAGAATTGATGCTTTTGAACTGTGGTGCTGGAGAAGACTCTTGAGAGTCCCTTGGACTGCAAGGAGTTCAAACCAGTCCATTCTAAAGGAGGTCAATCCTGGGTGTTCATTGGAAGGACTGATGCTCAAGCTGAAAGTCCAATACTTTGGCTACCTCATGCGACGAGTTGACTCACTGGAAAAGATTCTGATGCTAGGAGGGATTGGGGGTGGGAGGAGACGGGGATGACAGAGAATGAGATGGCTGGATGGCATCACCAACTCGATGGACATGAGTTTGAGTGAACTCCGGGATTTGGTGATGGACAGGGAGGCCTGGTGTGCTGTGGTTCATGGGGTCGCAAAGAGTCGGACACGACTGAGCGACTGAAGTGAACTGAAGAGTTTCCAGTCTCTGAAGGGGTCAGATAAAAATGTTAAATGCTTCAATTTGTCTATTAAATACCATTTTACCAAATTACTGTTAAGTCATAATTAGTTTGAGGGGAAGGTTTCCTAAGATCTGGAAAACACAGATACAAACCAGTAATTTTTCAGAAACCATAAAAATTATAAGCATATTTGCCAGTTTATTCGGTCCTTTTGTTAACCTTTGTATAGTCATTAGGTTTTCTACTAGAATCCTTTAATTTCTTACCCAGTTCAGAAACTTATATTTATCTAAAAGTCCTTTTTATAAATCTTCTGGAAGAGGAAGCATTTTCACAAGAAACTTGGTTAGTGCTGTGATAACACTTTCAGACAGTAATCAGAATTATGGCAACATTTTACCTGAATATATCAGAATTTATATATAAATTGTTTCTAGGATATCTGTATTAGTAACATTTACCATACAATATACCAGAGACTTATTATTCACTTGACAATATGTCCCATGTAATTCAACATGGAATTTGAACCCAATTAGTGTAATATATCCCTTTGGGATGTCTCAGGGGCCCTCTGAAGCATCTCAAAGTTAGCTAGAAGCCAAAAGTGCTTCATCAGAATGATTTAGGAAGTTTTGTCAACAAATATCAGAAAGGTTTAGAGCACTCAGTCAGATGGGATTATAGGTTACTGTGAAACAATAGCTATTCACTCAGCCATAGTAACAATATAGGATTTCAGAGGCAAATATAGAACAGACCATTTAAGAGGCAAATAAACTTAAATCTATTGTCAAATGCAGTTTAACATCTCAAGAAAACGTTTGTTTATACACAAACTCTTTCCTTGGGGTCCACCTTCCACAAAACGTTTTTATCACTTTCTGTACCCATTTGTTCTCCCATCCTGGAACGTTCAACTGTCAGTCAGACCTACTACCTTTTTCCTTCATAAAATGTAACTTCATTCTTCATACCTTCTTTACTGAACACACACATCTTACTTCCCTTAAGCCACCAAGAATTGACCTTTATATTAGCATTCTATAGTTTGGTGAGCATAAATACCAGTGATAATTTTAAAAAATTTAGTGAACATCTCAGGATGGCATCAAACATTATTCATTTATAGTCTCCAATCTCTTTAGTTTCTTTGAAAAAGGATATTAGTGTTTAGTAGTAAATGTTTCAAAATCTTGTTTTATTTGGAAATGACCTAATTATTTAGTAGACTTCCAACACTTAGCACAACCCTTAGAAATTCAAGTTATGCCAATCTGGAGAGACTATTTTAGACAGATATTCCTAAAGAATAATTATTCTTAATAGAGTTTATCTAAAAGCACATGTCTCATTAACATTTTTTAGAAGTTTTTTTTTTTTTCACTCAAGGTAATTTCTTTGTTGACAAACTTGTGACAGATAAAACAATATAACAACATTTAACTTAAACCTAGGTACAATGAGAATATGTTTAATGTTGATGACTCTTAGACATGTCTATATTAGATAGATCAACAAACATTAATATCAGGTATTTAATACTGAATATTTTCCAGTTTACATGAACCTGGAATTTATTATTTAATTTAGAATTATTTGATTTGTAAGCCCTTACCTTTTTTTTTATAAAGCCAATTAAATAGAGCTCATTTACAAATTAACTTCAAAAATATTACTCAGAGACAAAGACATACAAGGACATATTTAGATCGACACTGTGAGTTTTTAGTCATGAATTAGATATTACAATATAAAATTTACTAGTTTATAAAAACAGTTGGACCTATTCTATAGGGGGTTGGCGGAGGGGCCCCATAAACAATAAAAGGGCATAAGGAAGGAGAGTCACCCAGTCCCCGCCAGTCTCTATTGCCAATTTTGCCAATGTTTTAGCCAGGAGGGAGGATTTTCTGCCAAAGTCTGCCATATCAAAATATAGGGATATTGGTCCAGGTGGCCCTGTAATCAGGGCCGGTTGATTATGTCTCGGACCTTCTTAATAATGTCCAGGGAAAAGGTCCCCTGGGGTGGCCAGCCCACGTTAAAAGTAGGCCATTCTGCTGAGCAGAGGGTACCAAACTTACCTTTTTTACTTCCACACCGCCATAATTGAGAGCCATGGCGCGGATTTTGGGGAAGTGGTTCAGGAGGAGGGTCTTAGGCGTTACCTGAGCCTGTCCCATTATTGTTACAAAAATAAGCCAGAAAAAGACAAGGGATACAATGCCAGTGAACACACAAATTCAAACCAAGCTTTTCAACACCCACTGGCTGGTCTGCCACACCACATTCACAGGTGCCGTCTCATTCACACAACACTCAGGACCCTTACCTAGGGTTCCAAATGGCGTCCACTGTGGACGTCGTTCAGGCACCCCTTCGTCGGGGACGTCTCCCACGACTTCCAGTAACGGAGCCTCCAGGGTCGTAACCCGCTCCTTCCCTTCCATGAGAATTCTCAATTGGGACCGGGCTGAGACCTGTTTCAGTCCTCCTCTCTTGGAGGTGGCCTGCCACGGCTTCTGTATAAACCTCGGTATCGGAGGTCATCTATCTTCCTGAGAAGGGGGTCTTTAAATCCTGGACGAGCCCCCAAATGTTAGGGTCGGGAGTTGACCACTCCTCGAATTGACAGAGGATGCCCATGATAATGCAAGTCACACAGTGAGGTTTATTTCCAGCTAGGTGGGGTCCAAGTGTCTGCCCGACACAGCGAGTTTCAACAGGGACCCCGAGCACTCAGAGCCAAGGGGTTATATAGCATTTTCAAAACATGATATTTCCAAATTACCTAACTCACAATAATTTTCACACACACACACACAGCTGTGCATATCTCTATCTTGGTGTCTTAACGAGATAAGCTTATCAGACCTGTTTACCTAATTTTCAGTGTTGCAACCGCCCACATTCTTGGTACTTAAGATTAACTTGTCTTTCAGGTTTTATCTAGTTCTTCTTCCCTCAAGTCACATACTCAGTAAAAATAGTTTTTCTGGCCTCTAAAATGGCCGTTCTTATGCTAACCCATTCTTACAACTCTTCCAATACTCAAACACAACAGTTGCTTTAAAGTCATCATTGCCCCTTATGCTCATTCCCACACGTGTGTGGCTTTTAAACTAATTAAAACTGTGGTAGAGGTTAGTTTTGTTTTCTGAATTTTTTTGTGTGACCTTAGCATAAACATTTTGCTGCTTAGTGTTAATAATAACCATTTTAGTAAGGGCATACTATTCCCCTGAATTAATGTTCCACAGTTTACTAACTGTTTCCTGATTCCTAGCTATTTTTCCTTCAAATTTTCCCTTCAAATTTTCCCTATTAAAAATAAGTCTACAGTAATAGCTGACTTAATGGGTATATATTTTTCAAAGTCTTTAATATTCCCCTAGATTCATCTTCCAAGAGAGATATTAATGAATCTTAAGGTATTAACATTATCATGGATCTAAATATAAACTTCAAATGCTTTATGTGAATCTTTCTAAAGCCATTATTTAAACTTGGAATAAACATAGAATATAGATGGCACAAAAGTGTGTCAAACTTGATGACACATATACAAGTAGAGAAAATAGGAATTCAAGTCGAATTGAGTACTTGGCCTAGAAACCTAGGCTCTGTAAATTAACTAAATTCCTTCCTTCCTTTATCTTCCCTCGTCCCTTCCCCCATCCTTCACTCCCTCTTTGTTTCTTTTGTCATCTGCTATTATTGTTGACAGTCTGCAAAGGCATCCTAATCTATCTGAAATTAGCTTTCCAAAAGGCAAAATTGCTGTTTGAGAAGATAACATTCAAAACGATCCCTGTGCATCAGATAGTCTATTGTGAGACAGACTGAATTATGCATTGAGTTGCCAGGGACTGAATAATACTATTTCAAAAACATTTTTTTTCCCCCTCAAATACTTTTAAAAATAGACACTGATAAGTAGAAAGAATTTAAGATTTCCTCTCTTACTTATTTCACCCTTTGTTTCCTTGTAGTCTTCTTTCTTACTACATTCTCTTTTTCCCCTCAGTTGTGTGTGTGTGTGTTAGTCTCTCAGTCGTGCCCGACTCTATGTGACCTCATGGACTATCGCCCACCAGGCTCCTCTGTTCATGGAATTCTCTAGGCAAGAATACTGGAGTGATTTGTCATTTCCTTCTCCAGAAGATCTTCCCAACCCAGGGATTGAACCCAGGTCTCCTGCATTGCAGGTGCATTCTTTACGATCTGAGTCACCAGGGAAGCCCTTTTCCTCAGTTATATTCTTTCAGATACATACTTAAAACAAAAATAATATATACTAATTGTGTTGTTGATGTTTAATTATAAGAAAGAGCCTCATCCGTATAGAAAACTGACTTTGCATTTCAGAACACATTAACTCTAGCAGAAATATTCCTGCCAAAGACCTTGTTTTGCTAGTGCTTTAATTTTCTTTAAGCCTAATTTTCTTTCTCTGTTTGTTATGTAATGAAGCTTCTGAAAACACTGACAATCTCTGCTCATTTTGCCTTGAGCTAGTATGAGATTTTTTTTTTTAAAGAAAGTGCAATTGCTGAGTAAAGTTAATGGATAATTTAGCAGCAATTTTGAAATAGCAAAAGTAAAGAAAAAAGGAATGAATGAAGAGTAAAAAGCTTAGGATATAAAAGATGAATGGTTAAAATGTGTATTGGAATGTCCAGACTCAAAAACAATGATGATAAAGAGTTAAAAGAACATATAGTCTCAGTTTTTATATATATATTAAAGATAATAATTCTTTAGAATGTCCCCAGATGTCTATAGAAACAATTACATTTTAAATGATCAGTTGGAAAACTAAACATTCTGTTTATGAGCGTTAGTGAAAGGGTAAACAAAAAAATAATTCTAAATTTTGAGCATTATCCCCACTCTGTTAAACAACTTTTGAGCAATTTAGAATCTTGTTTTTTAAAAAAGATAAATACATACATATACATTTAGTGAAATGATCAGATCCTATGCAGAATTTTCTACACAGGAAAAAGCAGCATAAATATTGATCCCAGGCTTAGCAAAGACGTCATAATGCATATGTGTATATATAACATAACCTACAGATCTGCACTGGGTTTATCTTTCCAGGCTCCCTTCATGCTACCCACACACCTACTCCCTCCACTTGAACTCCCTCACCTTAAATTGCTCCCTGTTCTTTTCTATGCCTTGTTCCCATTGTAATGTCTTTTTCTATTTATATTCTAAGAGTACAAACTTTATTTCTCAAAGATATATCTCAAAATTAAAGACAATTCAGAGACAATTTCAAACATGGTTACATGCAAAAACCGTGGATAAATATTTATAAGTTGAATCCTTTTAATGTTACATGCTCTTTATATTGAAGCAAAATTTGAATTAAGGTAAAAGTCATGTGGCCTTATTTATTTTCTTCATAACATTATAAATGTTGCTCATCTGAATTATGGAACTATTTACTTCTATTATAGAAAAATATGAGATGTCTTTTACATGAAATGTAACTCTGTCCATGTTTTGACCAGAGTACAACCAATGAGACAGAGCAATAAGAAATATATTTTAAGAGATTTGTTTCAAGGAATTTTCTTATGCATGGGGACCAGCAAGGAAAACCCTGAACGCCAGAGGCCACAGCAAGGGCAAGATGGTCCTCAGGTATAATTGAAGCTGCTTTCCACAGCCAGTTTCTTCTTCAAGAGTTCTGCTTTTTTTTTTTTTAATTTTTTATTTTAATTGGAGGCTAATTACTTTATAATATTGTATCAGTTTTGCCATACAATGACATGAGGATTTTTAATAGGCTGAACAAGGCTCACCAAGATTAACTGAGATAATGTCACTTAAAGACAATAGACTGTGGAATTTAATCACATCTAAAAAATGTCTTCACTACAACAGCTAAATTAATGTTTGATTAACTGAGGGGGCAACAGCCTAACAAGTCAAAACTCTAAACAGTCACAGTCAACCCCCTGCCCCCCACCCCATCAACTCGGGCATGCATACACATCTCTTTTAAACCAATTCTTAAATAAAGACAATAACCAAGAATAACTAAGTCATACTTTCACAAAACATGATACAACTATCCTGCCTAAGTCCACAAACAGGCTAATTCTCTCTCTAGAAGAGGATATAAAGTCTTGAGGTGATGCTTTAAATTAAATATTGAGCTATAAGTTAATTATTAGTGCCTCTTACCTTAGATAACAAGGGAATAAAATATGGAAGCAAGTACTGAGTATGTATAATAGACATATATGTATGTATATAGAACATATAACACACACACACACACACACACACAGGCTCCTCTGGTGGCTCAGTGGTAAAGAATCTGCCTGCAATGTAGAAGAAATGGGTTTGATTGCTGGATCAGGAAGATCTCCTGCAGAAGGAAATGGCAATCCACTCTAGTACTCTTGCCTGGAAAATTGCATGGACAGAGGAGCCTGATGGGCTATAGTCCATGGGGTCACAAAAGAGTTGGACACGACTTTGTGACTAAACTATATATATACACACACACACAAACATACACACACACACACACTCATAACAAAATGAGTAATACACATACCTGTTACAATCCTCATTTCTGCAAATGGTCACATGGTTGCAGATGTATTTAAAACTACTTTCTTCCCTACCAATTCCAAATACCCTTTAAAGAAGCACTTTAGCAGGTCATGGTTATGTGCCTGTGGAATTACTCAATTTCATTCCTCAAGGGACTGGGCCATTAGCAATCTTGTCTGAAATGAATGGGCATGAGTTTGAGTAAACTCCAGGAGTTGGTGATGGACAGGGAGGCCTGGCATGCTGCTGTAAATGGACACGACTGAGTGACTGAACTGAACTGAATTGAATGATTATGCTTTTCCATTGACTTTAATTGTAGGACATGATTATACTAAGAGGCATCCTGGGGAATATTCTGTATTCCAGACACACCCTACCTCACTCCCATTGTGTAGGGAGGACTCAATTACCCTGTGGTAATCAGTATCAGCAACCTGGACAGTGTAGCAACTGTCATCTTTGCCTAGTAATTCAGAGGCATGCAGAGCCTAATGTGATGGACTAGGAACTAGGAAGCCTGGCATGCTGCCATACATGGGGTTGCAGAGAATTGGACACAGTTTAGCAACTCAACAACAACAACAGAGCCTAATGTATCCAGGTGGCATTCTAAGCTTCCAGGCAGTGAAATTACTGTTGCATCTCATTGTGGACACATTCTTCCCTTTGGATCTAGGGCCTCTAAGCCAGCAAGACCTAAGGTCATGGGGATGGGACATAAAAACTTTTTATTTGTAGATCAGTTGGTTTAACAGTGAATGGCACTACTCCCATTTCTGATCCTTGATTCCTGGATCAATGAATGCTAGCTGTGGAAGAATCTGCCCCATAGAATAAATCCTATTTAAACTATATACAGCCTCCCAGAGCAGATTGTCCAGGTCCTATGAGGTATTGCCATCTATGTAGCACTATAACTGAGCCTTAAGAAACTCTTTAACTGTTCATTTCAGGATGATGCAAACATGGTAAGATCAGTGAATTTCATGAGCATGGATCCACTGACATTTTACTTGTCAAGTGAATTCCTCGCTCAGAAGCAGTGCTATATAGAGTATCTTGATAGAGGACAGGGCATTCTCTAGGTCCATGGTAGTAGCTTTGGCAGAGGCATGGATTTTTCTTTCCTATACTCAATATCCAGAAAGTGATTAGTCACCCAGTCATGTCTGACTCTTTGTGGCCTCATAGATTGTTAGCCTGCCAGGCTCCTGTCCATGGGATTCTCCAGGCAAGAATAGTGGAGAGGGTTGTCATTCCCTTCTCCAGGGGATCTTCCCAACCAGGGATCAAATTCAGGTCTCCCATATTGCAGGCAGATTCTTTATTGTCTGAGTTACCAGGGAATCCCTATTCTGGCAGGAAGTGTCTATTTTAGCAAGAGTAAATGTCTGCTTTTTCTGTGATGGAAGCTGTTCAACATAGCTGGCTGATCAACTTGAGGATCCAGTTTTATTTTGGGGGAACCAGTTTTACCCTCTACCTCTGACAGAGTGGACAATCAGCAGAAGCTATAGTCAGGTTAGTCTTAAGCTTATGTATATCTATCCCTTGCCACCATGGTCAATCTGATCATGAGCTCACCAGGCAATGACAAAAGTGGTTAGAGGAAGAATTTGACTTGTATTCAAAGAATGGGTACTTTTATCCACTTGCTTTTCAAATCTTCCTCAACTGAGGTCACCATGTCATGAGCAGTGATATAGCATACAAATATCTTCCCACTCCCCATGAATAGTGGTATATCCACATTCCTCTTCCTCAGATTTCCTTGTCACCAGTTTTATTAGTCATATTCCTGCCAAACTCTGGCCACCCAGCCAAATTATTAACCAGAGCCAATGAGTGGCTATAGACTAGTGTCTCTGATCATTTCTCCTTCTGGCAGAATGAACAATCAAGTACAATGCCCAACATTCTGCCATCAGGAATGACCTCTCTTCATTATTGTCCTTTGGGATGTCCCAGAATTGGGCAATGGTACTACAACTGCCCACCTTCAGGTGGTGCCTGGATAACTTACAGAACCATCTAAAAGAGAATTGTTTTTCTTCTTCAGTCAGCTCTTCATAGAGACGTGTCTATAAGATCATTAGTATGGACTTCAAAAGTGAAGGCAAAGTAGTAGCAGTGGGGACCAAGGACATCTGTGCCACTTTTTCATGCAACTAACTTGTACCTTTAAACTCTGTTCAAGCCTAATCTTATATATACTACTTCCAGTGGGTAATGGACTACTGTTCAGTTCAGTCTCTCAGTCATGTCCAATTCATAGCAACTCCATGGAATGCATGTTTGACATGCTTAAATTTATAGCTTCAAGGGTCAGACAATATCAATTCATGATTGCTACATCTGTGCAAAATCTCCATATATGCCACTATGATCTCTTTGTTCATGAGCCCATTGGGCATCGAGAAGAGTGGAAAAAGGCTGACTGGCACCCACAGAATGAGTAATCCTATACATTTGGTTAGTACAATCTGCTGCAGAAGTCACTATTTTGTGAGCATTCACAGGGGTACCTTATGTTGCCTGGGTAACTTGGTGAGTCATGGATACACATCCAGTGTGTCTAAAAAAAAAAAACCCATTAGTAAACCAAAAGCTGTTTCTCAAATTGAGAGTAGTTATGTGTAGAGGATATCAGGGTTTTTTTCCAAACACCTAATGCACATGCTGTGATTAACCTAAAGAAGCCTACCAAAGGCATCAAACTTCCAGCATTATTGAATTTTTTGGATCATATTGTCCAAGAGTTATAGCAGTTTGCATGGCAGGCCACACCTGTTGCAAAGTCTTCTCTTATTCTTGTGCCTCACTCAAAATAGTTTTTTAGTCATTTGGTAATGAGTCACAGTAGCATAAAAAATTAGAAATATATTATCTACATATTGCATGGAGGCCCATTATCTCTTGTCCTTCTTTTGTTGTAGGAGAGCCAGATCTGCTACTTATGATTCACCTTGGAAGGGATATTTTATTATGCCCCACACCAACTGTTGTTCATTCACTCAGTCGTGTCCAACTCTTTGAGACCCCATGCACTGCAGCATGCCAACAGACCCCTAGAAATATAATTAAGATAACAGGTCCCTGAGTTTTTTTTTATATATTTGCCACTGACACATAGATGTCTAATATATCAGGTATAATTGCTACTTCCTGCTCACCAGGTCCAATTGGCATAATATCCTTGTAATGAGCCAGTATATCTCATGGAAGAAAAAGACAATCAAGGTACCCATGGAGTAAATTATAATTCAGGGCTGGGAGTTGATATATCTCTTAGGTAGAACAGTAAGGATAATAATATTGCTGGCCTTGCCAGCTGAAGGCAGTATTTAACGACAAATATTCAACAAAGAACATCTGCCAGATCAATGGCTATGAAGCAGTTTTAGGGGATATGCTGGTTTGCTCCAGTAATGAAATAACACGGAGAAAAACAGCTACAGTTGGAATCTACCACTTGATTAAGTTTATGATAATCTACGCTTGTTCTCCAAGATCTACTTTCTGCACAGGCCAAACAGGTGAGCTGAAATGCCATGGTGGAAATCACTGCAGTGTATCCCTTAAGTCCTTGATGATGGCAATCCTTGAAATTCCTCCAGGGATGCATATGGCTTTGGTTTACTTTTGTCTTAGGTAAAGGCCATTCTAGAGGTTTCCACTTGGTTTTGCCTACCATTAAGAGACCTCACTCCATAATTTGGGGAACCAATATGAAATTTCTGCCAGTTGCTTAGTAGGTCTATTACAATTAAGCCTTCTGGCACCGGGGAAACTATAAGATTTATCTGAGAAAAAATTACATTACACTAATCATCTCATCTCCATAGGCTCCTACTTTAAATGATGAACACAATGATGTTTTCTGTCTCCAGGAATTAATTTCAGTTTGAAGAAAGTGTCCAGTAATCTCTCAAAATTAATATTTCTCTTTCCCTGTAAAATGACAGTAAGTCCTTTGGGAACAACTGAGAGAAAGGTGAACAGCACTATTTTGGGCAGTACAGCAAGATCCTTCCTCAAGTGGAGTTCTGTGTCTGTAAACTGGCTCAAGTCTGGGAGTTGATTGAGAGATCATGACCCAGTGTTTCAGTGTTTAAGATGGACTTTCATGCACTTGACCTAGAACTCTTCTCCTTACACAGATCAAATAAGAATTTAGTAGCCTTTTATTTCTTGTTTAAGGTCACCATATTCAACTAAAATTAGTATACCTCTCTGTGAATCAGATTATTCTACCTGCCAAAGCAGGTAGACTCTACTGTCTATTAAGTTAAACACATCTACCTTACCCTTGCTGTTTAGATACCATCATATATCCCGTGCCATTCTGGGATCACAGTATCCCCATCGCATTTAGGAAACCCAGTTAGATGGCAGCAGTTCTCACTGTAAGTTATGATAATCTGAGAACAGCAGCCATGGGCTTTTCAAAAATGTTGACGCCTTCCTTGCAATTTTTTTTCTCAGTTTTAGTGGAAAATGTCTCCTCTGGACCATTCAGGTACAGCAGCAGTTCTAACATGATAAATTCACTCTCACATTCCAAGATCCCTAAGCCTTCAGCCACTTCCCTTTATAGTATTGACTGATAGGCAGTTCTGGTGTATGATACCATAGGATTTCAGCCCCCAAATTAGCCAAAAATAGACAAATTAAACTAAATTAAACTTAAAAGCTTTTGCACAGCAAAGAAAACCATACACAAGACAAAAAGACAGCCCTCAGAATAGGAGATTTTGCAAATGAAGCAGCTGACAATGGATTAATCTCCAAATACACAAGCAGCTTGTGCACCTCAGTATAAAAACAAACAACCCAATCAAAATAAATAAATAAAATGGGAGGAAGACCTAAATAGACATTTCTTCAAAGAAGATATACAGATGACCAAGAAGCTCATTAAAAGCTGCTGACATCACTAATCATTTGAGAAATGCAAATCAAAACTACAATGAGGTATCACCTTACACTTGTCAGAATGGCCATGATAAAAAAATTAACAAACAATAAATGCTGGAGAGGGTGTGGAGAAAAAGGAACTCTCTTGCACTGTTGGTGAGAATATGAACTGATACAGCCACTATGGAGTTCAGTACGGAGATTCCTTAAAAAACCAAAAATAGAACTACCATATGACCAAGGTCCATCTAGTCAAGGCTATGGTTTTTCCAGTGGTCATGTATGGATGTGAGAGTTGGACTGTGAAGAAAGCTGATCGCCGAAGAATTGATGCTTTTGAACTGTGGTGCTGGAGAAGACTCTTGAGAGTCCCTTGGACTGCAAAGAGTTCCAACCAGTCCATTCTAAAGGAGATGAATCCTGGGTGTTCATTGGAAGGACTGATGCTCAAGCTGAAACTCCAATACTTTGGCCACCTCATGCGACGAGTTGACTCACTGGAAAAGACTCTGATGCTGGGAGGGATTGGGGGTGGGAGGAGATGGGGATGACAGAGAATGAGATGACTGGATGGCATCACTGACTCTGTGGACATGAGTTTGAGTGAACTCCGGGAGTTGGTGATGGACAGGGAGGCCTGGCGTGCTGTGATTCATGGGGTGGCAAAGAGTCAGACACGACTGAGCGACTGAACTCAACTGATGACCTAGAAATCCTACTACTGGACCTATATCCTAAGAAAATCATAATTTCAAGAAGACACATGTGCCCCAATGTTCACTGCAGCACTATTGACAATAGCTAGGACACAGAAGCAATCTAGACGTTCACTGACAGATGAATGGATAAAAACGTGGTACATATAGACAATGGACTATTACTCAGTCATAAAAGAAACAGATTTATGTCATTTGTAGTGATGTGGTTGAACCTAGAGTCTGTCATAGGGAGGGAAGTCATAAAGAAAAACAAATACTGTATATTAATGCATATACATGGAATCTAGAAAAAAGGGTACAGGAAACTATTTGTACGGAAGGAAAAGAAAAGCAGATGTAGAGAACCGTGTAGGAAGGAGAAGATGGGACACATTGGGAGAGTAACACTGACATATATACTCACTGCCATGTGTAAAATGCATAGCTGTGTATACCTATGGTTGATTCATGTTGAAGTTTGACAGAAAACAACAAAATTTTGTAAAGCAATTATCCTTCAATTAAAAAAAAATACATTTAAAAGATAGACAGCAAGTGGGGAGCTGCTGTGTAGCACAAGGAGTCCAGCTTGGTACACTGTGATGGCCTGGAGAGGGTGGAAGGAAGATCTAACAGGGAGAGGATATATGATATATGTATACATACAAGTGTAGAACATTCACTTTGTTGTACAACAGAAACTAGCACAACATTGTAAAGCAATTATAATCCATTAAAAAATAAATTAAAACAAATAACAAATTAGCTAAGAGGTGGAGCCCTTTCTAATCCATCAGGCTGAAATACTGAGTCCAGAACACCTGCATAGTGAGCCCGTATCAAAAAATTTAACCTGATCGAACTTTATGTTCCTTCCACCATTATCTTAAATTCTTATGATCCATTCCCACACATATTTTCCATATTTCTGTCAATATGTGCTTGGTTGCTCAGTAGTGTCTGACTCTTTGCGACCCCATGGACTGTAGCCCACCACGCATCTCTGTCCATGGAGATGCTCCAGGCAAGAATGCTAGAGTGGGTTGCCATTTCCTTTTCCATTCTGTCACTATACATATGAAAAAGATACAATTTTTTGTGTGTCATGCACAGCTTTTAGGGTTATAGTCTGCACCTCCCTCTTTGGGGCGCACTCAAACTTGAGTCTGGTTAAAGGTCTAGAAGCAAATAGAAGTTGTGGGTGTAGGTCTCAAGGAGACTCCTTAGTGGTTTGCAAGTCAGCTACCTCAGGTCCACTCAGCTTAGCTAGCATAATCTCCCTTAAAGTCAAGTGACTACAAACTTTAATCACATCTACAAAATAGTAACAGCTTCACAGAAGACCTGAATCAGTGCTGAAATGAATAGCTGGGAATGATAGTCTAGCCAAGTTGACAAGCGTAACGCTGGTATCTCAGTCCCCTTCCTCCCCGTGCATTTGCCAGAGGCAGGCACCTCACCCAGTTTCAGCCATTCACAGTCCTCCCCCAAGAACTCCGTAAACACAACCATGAAACTCTTTCGTTCCAATCGCTGAAGATACGATGTACCGTTTGTGGGCTGCAATTACCTGTTTTGGGACCAGCAAGGCCTAAAATTACAAAACAATCCCTGAGAGTGAGAGGGGAAAATAAAGGCAGGAACAGAGAGATGAATCAGAGAGCACTGACACTGCTGGAGCAGTTTCTGGTTGTTCCTAAGGATCAAGCACATGCATATCCTTGGATTCCTTGACAGACCCTGCGATCCTGGCAATACATTTCTCTTTTGTTTAACATTACCTAAACTGTGTTTCTGTCACTTGCAGTAAAGAATATTCTAATTTCATGAGGTTTTCAAACCAACTATTTGGGAGAAAAGAGTACTATGGAAAAGTATAATGTAATGAGTAAATAAAAAACAAAGTAAAGCATTTTGACCAAAAGAAGAAGAAAAAAATAGACAATGAAATGTGATTCAAAGTCTACCCTCTGAATTTAGATATAACTACTTTAAACCACATCAGCAGTGTAGACTTCCTTTTATTAACTGAAACATTTAATTGGGTACCTATGATGCATCAAGCACCATCCTTGACATGTTAGGAGTACTCAATCCTACTCACATGGAGCTTAAAGGCTGATAACTATTTCATATTTATGATTCTCAGAATCCTACGTAGAGACTAAGACTGATGTTAAGTGGGTTACATAATTACAGTCAGTAATTACGCCATCTTCATAGACATAGTAAGAACATGAAATAAGATATTGAAAACCAAGTCCTTAGCAACATTACCTGTCCCATAAGTCAGTATTTATTAAATGTTAACAAGTAAATGACCTCATTTCTAATATTAAGGAGTTGAAGTTATCTCTAAAGTCATTTTCAGCTTAGACAATCATGATTATGTTGGGGACTAGGTGCTGCCAACGCTATCTTTCATTCTCCTTTTCCTTCTTAATCAAAGATTTCTAACTTTATTCAGTGTGGCAATATATCCATTAAAAAGATGATATTTTTTAAGTTCCCTTTGCAGGTTGGTATGGTATAACTGTAAACTTAATTCTGGTTAAAGAGTCTATGCAAAGTGTTGAGTGGTTCTGTTGAGAAAGTTCCTTAATAAAATGTGGGACAGGAATTCTGTACCTTTTTTCCCTTTCCTCCCTTCCTCTCCTTTCCTTTCTGGAAATTCTATGTTACAGATGAAGCTGCAGCAGCCATCTTGTATACTTTCAGGTGGAAATGACTCATTATGGATGATGGAGCAAAAAGACAGAAGGAACCTTGGGCTGAATTGATTGCACACAGTTACCAAGTCAACTGTCAACTGCTTACCTTTGCAGTACTTTCATGTGAAAGAATAAACCATATAGTGTCCAATCTTTGTACTGTGGTGTCTATTATAGAGAAAAATGTAATTTATAACTGACAAAGTAAGTTTTAGGGAATAAAAAGTGAAAGCTAGCATAAATAAAGATGTCAAAAGTCATAAGGGAATAAAGATCAACTCCAGTTAAGGAAATGGCAACCCACTCCAGTACTCTTGCCTGGAAAACCCCATGGATGGAGAAGCCTAGTAGGCCACAGTCCACGGGGTCGCAAAGAGTCGGATATGACTGAATGACTTCACTTTCCCTTTCAGTTACAAATGGGCTTCCCTAGTGGCTCAGGCAGTAAAGAATCTACCTGCAATGCAGAAGATCCAGGTTTAATCCCTGGGTTGGGAAAGATCTGGAGAAGGGAATGGAAACCCACTCTAGTATTCTCGCCTGGAGGATTCCATGGACAGAGGAGTCTAGCAGGTGGGCTACAGTCCATGGAGTCACAAAGAGTCAGACAGGACTAACTTTTGAGGGACTAACTTTTCAGATACAAATAGTTATTGGCATGTTCATTCTCCTCAGTTATTTCCTCTATGTAAGTCTAGCTCCAACTTGAAAAAGGAATTTGAGTTAACAAGGGGACAGGCACTAAGATATTATCATATACATTTTAAGGGACAAATATAAAATGCTTAGTAAAAAACTGTTAGAAGTCAACAAGACTAAAGAACACACGTCAATCAAGAGATAAAGAGCTACTCGCATCTAAAGGTTAAAGCATTTAAACCCTAAGATCTGGAAATACCCTGCCGGTACTGGTAAACTTCCTTGGCATTTATCTTGTCATTTAAAATCTTCACAGCATGCAATGTATTGGTTTTATTCTTCTTGCTCTATAGGAGATTAGAAGATGGTAAAAGGACTAGAGAGAGAGATGGGAAAAGAGAGTCAGCAGGGAAAGACCTCTCTGATGGTGGCATACAACATGAAGACTCATGGGGCACAAGTGTAGACATTTTTTTTAAAGGGGTAAGTATTGACTTCCCTTGGAGAAGGCAATGGCAAGCCACTCCAGTACTCTTGCCTGGAAAATCCCATGGATGGAGGAGCCTGTAGGCTGCAGTCCGTGGGATCGCTAAGGGTCAGACACGACTGAGCGACTTCACTTTCACTTTTCACTTTCACACATTGGAGAAGGAAATGGCAACCCACTCCAGTGTTCTTGCCTAGAGAATCCCAGGGACGGGGGAGCCTGGTGGGCTTCCGTCTATGGGGTCACACAGAGTCGGACACGACTGAAGTGACTTAGCAGCAGCAGCAGCATTGACTTCCCAGGTGGCTCAGTGGTTAAAGAAACTGCCTGCAGGAGCCACAGGACACCAGGGGTTTAATCCCTGGGTCAGGAAGATCCCCTGAAAGAGGGCATGGCCATCTATCCCAGTATTCTTTCTTGGAGAATCTCATGGAGAGAGGAACTTGCTGGGCTATAGTCCATAGGATTGGAGACAGTTGGACACAACTGAGCATGCATGCATGAACACGTATGTATTTATACACATATATATGTCAGTATTCTATGCTTTTAAAAATAGAGACAGAACCAGCTTCACTTTAAGCAGATAATGTGTATCCTTTCCTTTGAGAACTATTTCTGATATTGAAATAGGAGAATTAGTCCCCCTACCCCTCCTGTGATTCATGGGGTCGCGGAGAGTCGGACACGACTGAGCGACTGAACTGAACTGAACTGAACTGAACCCCTCCTGTTACTTCATCTCTTCCTCTCCTCCTTTCTCCTCCCTTCTTTCTTTCCCTACCAACCCACCCCATGCTTCCTCTGGTGGGTTAGCATACATTTGAAAATTCTTCAGTTTCCTGGCATGAAACGCCCTTTTACAAAAATTGACATCTGGAAAAGAAATGAGCCCATAAAACGCTATCAGCATAACTTACCTAAGTAAAATTTTAAAGCCAGATAAACCCTTCTCTGATTTTGAAAGCCAAAACTAAAAAATTAATTAAAATTAAGGAATATAAGGCTAATTATATACATTAAAGGACCAGCATCGCATATTACAAAAACCTAACTGGCCTTTTAAAAGAGTGATTGCCTTTTAATATTCTTTTCCACCTGCTCTGCATTTTTTGTTTGTTTCAACTTTGGCACTGCTACTGTGCTTCTGAGATGGCTTTCTCTCTCCTTTATATATTGGTTCATCAACCCATCTCCTCCATGAATTTTCCCCTGAGGACCCAACAATAAAATGTCTTTCCCTTTTCTAAAGGCTAATCGCAGTTAGTGCCTGACACCACAGACTCCTCAGAGGCAATTAGTATTTAAGTTTAAGAAGACAAGCCAGACTGTCTGGGTTTATATTTCAGTATGGGGATCTTAGTCAAATCACATAAACTCCAAGATTCAGTTTTATTTTTTTTCCTTTTGCACAACAAACATAATAACATTACTATCCCCCTATATCTGTAGCAAGGATTAAAAGAGGAAATACATAAAATATGCATAGCACAGTGCCCAGCACATAGCAAATTCAGTAAAAGTCGATTCTTATTTAGATCACATTAATAGTCATGTGTTTAATCTCTTCAATTTAGACTTCAAACTCGTAGAAGACAAGGGCATGTCTTCTCTCAATATATATTATCTTTACGACATATCATATTGCCTCACATACAGAGAACGCTCAATTTATAATTGTGGAATCATCCATGGTCAACATTATCTTTAGAAATACATAATGATAATGACACTAGCATGTTATTATTATTTTTAAATGTTTAGTGAACATCTACGTGGTACCAGTCATTATTCTAAGAACAGGAAATATATTAGCATATAATACAAGAAGGGAAAAAGTCCCTTCAGTTATACAGATTATCAAAATCAAAATTTCCTTACCTTTTGATTCAGATTTATCATGCTTGCTTCAATGACACTTCTCTACAAAATTATAGCTTGAAATCTTCTGCAATATCACAATAAGATAACCTATCTTGTTAGACCTGCAAATAGGCTCTAGACTTAAGTACACCTATCTTTCCTGAGAATAAAGTCCTCAAATAGCAGTGCCTCTTTAATGTCAGTATATGTCACAGTTGATGCTTTGTTCACATAGCATGCAGTAATAGAATGACAGTACAGAAGGTTCCTTGGGAGCAATAGGGGAGCTATTTATCTAGGGCCAAGAGTCAACTCAGTCACATGAGCTTGGAGGGGTATGTACTATTCACCACATTACAGCCAGAAGGATACCTTTAAAACACTCCATGTTTGACCACTTCCCTGCTCAAAACTTCTAATGACTTTCCATTACAGTCCCAATTAAATCCAAATTTTTACCATGACCATAGGGTATTTCTATTTCTTCATTTCCATTCCCTACCAAGTCTCCTTTTTTACCCACTCAAAATATAAACCCCATTAGGGAAATTATTACTTCACTGATCACTTCATCCTCAATTCTCAAAACAATGGCTGGTTGAATGTATGTAGAAGTTGTTAATTTGTATCTGCTAAATAATGAATTGATGGTGATCAAAAATACCCCTATTTTAGTTCTTTTCTGTAAATTAGGGTGATTCCTCAGGGCAACCTACACATATGGCATTGGTTGACATTAATTAGCTTCATAGTTTCAGGAACACTATGCACAGTGAATTTAATAGCAGTGGACTTCAAAGAGAGGTAAATTCACCAGATGAAGTACAAGGATCTCTTACAAAGTTTTACATAACGTCTAAAGTGTGGACACTCGGTCTTCCATTTAAAATTGAAATCAGAGGAAACAGAGTTTTCTGGAGCTCAGACTCAGCTGCCAATCTATCAGGAGGGGAAGTCTGGCAGACAAATTCTATGAAAGCATTACAGCTGGCTTTTGGCAGGATTTGGGCTTCTCTGGTGGCTCAATGGTAAAGAATCTCCTTGCAGTGCGGGAGACCTGGGTTTGATCCCTGGGTCAGGAAGATCCCCTGGAAAAAGGAATGGCAACCCCATCCGGTATCCTTGCCTGGAGAATTCCATGAACAGAGAAGTCTGGTAGGCTACAGTCCATGGGATTGCAAAGAGTTGTACATGACTGAACAACTAACACTAACACAGTCTAAATTAGGTAATACTTGAGCCTATAAGGCTATTGAGTGTATATTTTCTTCAATCACAGAAAGGTAGATTCCACTGCACTTTGCAAAAACAAAGTGTAACACATAGGAAGATCTGTGTTTTCATGCATCTGCTCACAGTGATTGGTGGTTTATAGGCTAGATTTTGAAATAGAAATACCTAGGTTTAAATAACAATGGCCCCACTGTGTTGCTATGTGATTTTGCACGACCCAGTCATTAAAATGGGAGTAGCATAACTCTTTGTTTTGTTGTTGCTGTTGTTTTGTTCATTTTAAGGAAACTAAAAATTACCTAATCATTGTGCTCCACAATAGACCTGGCACGTAAGAGCCTCTCAATAGATGCTAGCAAGTAATATTTCTCTATATGCTCTTACATATTCTTTGGAAGAGTCTAGGCTATTAGCATTCACGACTTTTACTAGTCTACATAACTTTAGAGTTCTTTTTCCTATTGCCTTTTTCATTTTTAAAAACAATTACCTTCTTTAAAAAGTGCCTGCTAAGTTGCTTCAGTCATGTCCAGCTCTGCAACCCTATGGACTGTAGCCCACCAGACTCCTCTCTCCATGAGATTTCTCAGGCAAGAATACCAGAGTGGCTTGCCATTTCCTTCTCCAGGGGATTTTCCCAGCCCGGGGATTAGTCTCTTACATCTCCTGCATTAGCAGGTGGGTTCTTTACCATTAGTGCTACCTAGGAAGTCCTTTAAAAAGAGAGGCAGCTATTCTTTATTTTTTAATACTTACCTTACCAAGAAAATTGCTAAATTGATTTTCAAATCTAGAATTATGGAAGTATTGGTTGAAAATTATTTTATGGTTAAGTTACTGACCATCACCACATTAAGTTAATGTCTAAAATTCAAAAAAGCATTGACACATATTTTCCACCTGCAATACTAGGAAACATATTTACAGAGAAATCACATTTGATTTGTCAGGTCTATCTTAAATGAGAGGAAAGCACAGGCACATAAATATTGGAGAGTGAGGTTTACACAGTACAGTAGGTTCTCAACTACTTTCCCTGAATCATAATCTAACATCCTATATTCCTCTTCACCTAAACTAGCTAAAGCATGCACTTGTAATGAAATCTGCTTTATTTCTATTTCTGTAACAATGATTAACCTGCCTGTTTGGACAGCTGCTGCAGTAAATTCAGGAGACTGACAGGGATGAAGACAATAGCACATCTGCAGATGAAACGTCAGTTAGTTAATCAAGGTTTATTAACTGTCATGTGCAATAAACCAGTTGGGATGTTGTTCAAAAAAATACAGACAATAAAAAAATTCTTGTTTCCCCTTATTAAATAATTATATTGGGGAAATATATCATAGCAATAGGGCTTTTACATATCTGGGAATATATTAAAATAAGTTTTTAAGAATGTCAAGAATTCTCAAAAAATTAAGAACATAAAAATATTAAAAATAATTCAATTAACATATCTATAACTTGTTCTCCCTCAATAAATTAGGAATATATGTTTGATCAGATATTAGATATAATATATTGATTAAATATTATATATTTTGTTGTTCATTTAGTCATGCCATATCTGACTGTTTTGTAACTCCATGGACTGTAGCCTTCCATATTCCTCTGTCCGTGGGTTTTCCCAGGCAAGAATGCCAGATGCGTTGTCATTTACCTCTCCAGTGAATATTATATATTAGAAATATTGATATATACATATAGTTACTTATTATGTTAAATATGATATACACCTATTCATATTTTATGTGTAACATTTATTGTTTATCCTTGTAATATTAGCACACATAATAATATTTAATAATAATACCATATTCATATATAGAAATATTGAGGGGTAAGTATCCTGAAGGAAATGATGAACTAGCATTTGAAGAGGCAATGGATATAAATTATTAGAGATATATTTTCCCAAAGGTCATCACATAAAAAGCATTTTTTATCTTTTTTTAAATTAATTCTTACTGGAGCAACAGTTATAGTTGTATTATAAATTACAATGTTGTGTTAATTTCTGCTGTATAACAAAGTGAATCAGCTATATGTGTGTATATGTATGCATGTGTATATATATATATATATATATATATATACACATATATATATATTTCCTCTTTTTTGGGATTTCCTTCCCATTTGGATCACCAAAGAGCATTGAATAGAGTTTCCTGTGCTACACAGTAGGTTCTCAGTTATCAGTTTTATACATAGTAGTGTATATATGCCAATCCCAATCTCCCAGGTCATCCCACTTCTCTTGTCCCCTTGGTATCCATAAATTTGTTCTCTATGTCTGTGTGTCTATTTCTGCTTTGCAAATAAGTTCATCTGTATTATTTTTCTAGATTTCACATATAAGTGATATTATATGATATCTGTTTTTCTGACTTACTTCAGTCTATATGACAGTCTCTTGGTCCATCCACATCTCTGCAAATGGCACAATTTTGTTTCTTTTTATGACTGAGAAATATCTGGATATTAACAGCTTATTTTGAAGGTAAAGAGAAAGTAAAGTCCAGTGCTGTAAAGAACAATATTGTATAGAAACCTGGAATGTTAGGTCCATGAATCAAGGTAAATTGGAAGTGGTCAAACAGTAGATAGCAAGAGTGAACACTGACATTTTAGGAATCGGTGAACTAAAATGGACCAGAATGGGCAAATTTAATTCAGATGACCACCATTATCTATTCATGTAGGCAAGAATCCATTAGAAGAAATTGAGTAGCCCTCATAGTCAACAAGTCTGAAATGCAATACTTGGGTGCAATCTCAAAAATGACAGAATGATCTCGGTTCATTTCCAAGGCAAACTATTTGGTACCAGAGTAATTCAAGCCTGTTCCCCAACCACTGATGCCAAAGAAGCTTAAGTTGACCAGTTCTATGAAGACTTACAAGACCTTCTATAACTAATACCAAAAACAGATATCCTTTTCATCATAGGAGATTGGAATGCAAAGTAGGAAATCAAGAGATACCTGAAGTTACAGGCAAGTCTGACCCTGAAGTACAAAATGAAGCAGGGCAAAGGCTAACAGTTTTGTCAAGAGAACACACGAGTCATAACAAACATCCTTTTCCAACAACACAACATACAACTTTACATATGGACATCACCAGATGTTCAAAACCAAAATCAGATTAATTATATTATTTGCAGCCAAAGATGGAGAAGCTCGATACAGTCAGTGAAAACAAGACTGGAAACTGACTATGGTTCAGATCATGAACTCCTTATTGCAAAATTCAGACTTAAATTGAAGAGTCAGGAAAACCACTAGACCATTCAGGTATGACCTAAATCAAATCCCTTATTATTACACAGTGGAAGTGGCAAACAGATTCAAGGGATTAGATTGAGTAGATAGAATGCCTGAAGAACTATCAACAGAGGTTCATCACACTGTACAGGAGGCAGTAACCAAAACAATCCCAAAGAGAAAGAATTGCAAGAAGGAAAAGTAGTAGAGCCAGACATCCTGGAGTGTAAAGTCAAATGAGCCTTAGGAAGCATTACGACAAACAAAGCCAGTGGAGGTGATGGAATTCCAGCTGAGCTATTTCAAATCCTAAAAGATGCTGCTGCAAAAGTACTCCTCTCAATATGACAACAAATTTGGAAAAGTCAGCAGTGGCCATAGGACTGGAAAAATTCAACTTTCATTCCAATCCCGAAGAAGGGCAAAGCCAAAGAATGGCACAAACTACCTCATA
Source organism: Moschus berezovskii (assembly GCF_049115385.1). NCBI lineage: Eukaryota > Metazoa > Chordata > Mammalia > Artiodactyla > Moschidae > Moschus > Moschus berezovskii. The sequence continues at coordinate 28,168,380 of NC_142472.1, forward strand.
ATTGTGCTTATTTCATATGCTGTCAAGGTAATGTTCAAAATTCAACTTAGGCTTCAACAATATGTGTACCAAGAACTTCCAGACATACAAGCTGGATTAAGAAAATGCAGAGGAACCAAAGACCAAATTGCTGACATTTTTTGGGTCATAAAAAAAGCAAGGGAATTCTTTAAAAATCTATTTCAGCTTGAATGACTATGCTAAAGCCTTTGACTGTGTGGATCACAACAAACTATAGAAAATTCTTGAGATGGGAATACCAGACCACCTTACCTATCTCCTAAGAAACCTGTATGTGGATCAAGAAGCAACAGTTAGAACCTTACATGGAAAAAATAACTGGTTCAAAATTGGAAAGCAATATGTCAAGGCTGTATATTGTCACCCTGTTTGTTTAACTTATTAAGCCCAGAAAAGTGCCAGGCTGGATGAATCACAAGCCAGAATCAAGAGTTCTAGGAGAAATATCAGTAACCTCAGATATGCAGATAATACCACTCTAATGGCATAAAGTGAAGAGGAACTAAAGAGCTTCTTGATGAGGGTGAAGGAAGAGAGTGAAAAAGCTGGTTTTAAACTCAACATTCAAAACACTTAGATGATGGCATCTAGTCCCACCACTTCATTACAAATAGAAGGGGGGAAAGTGGAAATGGTGACAGATTTCATTTTTGGGGACTCCAAAATCACTGCTGATGGTGACTGTAGCCATGAAATTAAAAGCACCTTATTTCTTGGTAAGAAAGCTATGACAAAACTAGACAACACATTAAAAAGCAAAGACATCATTTTATTGACAAAGTTCTACATAGTCAAAGCTATGATTTTTCCATTAGTCATGTACATGTGGTAGTTGGACCACAAAAACGGATAAATGCCAAAGAATTGATGCTTTTGAACTGTGGTGTTGGAGAAGTCTCTTGAAGTCCCTTGGACAGCAAGAAGATCAAACCAGTCAATCCTAAAGGAAATCAACCCTGAATATCCATTGGAAGGATTGAGGCTGAAGCTGAAACTCCAATACTTTGGCTATCTGATGTGAAGTGCTGATTCACTGGAAAAGACCCTGATGATGGGAAAGATTGAAGGCAAAAGAATGGGTCGGCAGAGGATGAGATGGTTAGATAGCCTCCCTGACTCAATGAACAAGAATTTGAGCAAACTCTCAGAGATACTGGCATACTGCAGTCCATAGGGTTGCAAATAGTAGGATGTGACTTAGTGACTGAACAGCAGTAGAGGAGTAAAGAAGTGAAACCAGAGGAAGACCAAGTACAGAGTGAACACTGTCAATTGCCTCTTTGACCTTTCTTTGATTGGGGAATTTAGGAGCCCAGTCTATGACACCTGATTCCAAACTATCCCTCCTGAAGGCAAGGAAGTGGGACATTCTACTTCCATCCTCTGTGACTGTCACAGGACTCTCATTAATTCAGAGCTGTTCCTATGTGTTTTCAAGTTCTTAGCATTCCCAATGTGCCATAATGGTGTTAAAGTGGACTCAAAAGTATCAGAGCAGTCTCTCGCAACATGAAAAACCCTCAGCAATCAAATGCTCTTTATGGGAGTTGGAAGTTAGACCTGCAGATTCTGAAGATTCAGGGTGAGAGGATAAGGATTTGCTACACTGCACGGATCTACATGTGCCAGTACATCCTGGCATTGATCCCTCCAGAATGCTAACTTCTCACAGTTCTTAATTAAAAAAAAAAAAAAAAGGAAGCAGAGTAGAAGGCAAGGGAGGAGAACATTGATGCAGGTGGCAATCATATTATGGCTAGTTGAAATCTTGCTGTATCTCCTGGTGTAAATATCCACCTTGGGAATAGGGGACTGTAGCCTGGTAAACCTAACATTGCTCATGGGAATTACAAATTGACCAGTTGGGTCACTAGGGCACAGGGTAGTAGGGGGCCACTGCTAGATCCATGCTTTGTGTCCTGGACAATTGTTACACATACATGGACCTACATGGGATACAGTGCTATGAAATGATGAACTTGAAATGCATCAGTTCAAACTTCAGGGTGCCTGTGTGTGTGCTCAGTTGCTCAGTCCTGTCCAACTGTTTGTGACCCCATGGAGTGTAGCCTGCCTGGCTCCTCTGACCATGGGATATCCCAAGCAAGAATATTGGAATAGGTTGCAATTTCCTACTTCAGCGGATCTTCCCAATTCAGGGATTGAAGCTCCATCTCCTGAGACGCCTGCATTGGCAGGCAGACTCTTTACCACTGAGCCACCTGGAAAGCCCTAAACTGCAAGGTGTCTTCCCTCAACTGGCACATTCTATGATGCTGAGAACTACTAGGATATGACCATGTTAAATCGCCAACTGTCCACCTCCCTGTCAGTGAAGGTTCTTTTTCTAGTTTATTTTTCTGTGTATAAAGGACAATGTTATATGAGATCATAATAGGATGATAAATAAGGCACTCTATAAACTCCTGGATGTTGGTGCTATACTTAGGGACTCTAGTCAAGAAAGGCAAAAGCAAACCAAGAAACTATGTTAACGTAAGTCAAAGTGAATTCTCAACTCCAGTAAGGAATGGATTTAATACAGTTAACTTGTCACCAAGGATTTGAAAGTCAAACGGAAGTAAAAGTTAGAGAAGTCTCACTGAGAAAGCTTTTTCCACTGAGGTGTCTAAAATAACCATCCTTGATCACAATGGCTAGAGCATTATTGATCCATTTTTCAGGTACTCAGATAGCTGAACACAGAGGCTGGATGACCTCTCCTGGATAGTTTTAGGGTATCCTCAGTGGTCAGTCCTCCCTGACATGAGATGCCGTATCTCTGTGCTCAGTTCCATAGGACCATCCACATGTTTTTCAGCCAGGCTATGTAATCCCTAACTTCTGGTAATCTTCCTGGCCCCTGAACAGTATGCCAAGATGATCAGAACCCCTTAGGAGTTCTCTCAGGCTGCTCTCTCTATAAGTTGATGTCTGGGTGCACTGCTCATAGCTCTGTCTACTGGGAAGTTTACTCCTCATCACAGATTTGGAGGGCTACCTCTATGTGATACTCTGAGCATTCATGAACCATTTTTTTCTTGTACCTTAGGATTGAACAATGCCATTCATGAACCAGGAAATTTTTTTCCCACTTTTCCATCATCTGGTCATACATAAAATATTCCAGGGCCATAGTATGATCTAAAAAGTAGATGTAACAGAGGTTAGTGACATAGGTACATGAGTCACCTAATCTAACTTGTGTCCACTGGACCTTCTCAGGACCAAATATGTATTCACTATTTCACTTGTGTAATGAGTTGATGCTCTGTCAGTCAAGCCTCATGACTTGACAGGTCTTTCATATTCAGCTAAAATGGGAGACTTCAAATGCAGAGTTATTTTTTGTCTCATACTTGTGCTTTCAGTCTCTACTAGATTCCAGTAGCATTTCAGGATCTCCTTTTTTACATGAGGAATAGTTTTTGCTGCTGCAGGTGTGGTCTTGTTTCAGGAACATGGAAAAATTTATATTAACTACAGTTCAGTTCTTTTGAGGCATTGAGGCTTCAATGCCTCCAACAAGGCATTCCTGTCTACCATGATCACCAATAGCAACTTGAGATCTCCTGAGTCATAAGGTCTAGTTGATAAGGCTACAGATATTATAGTCTGGATCTGCTGCAAAACCCTTCTCCTCCTGTACTCATTCAGAGCACACAACTTTTCAAGGCACTAATACATAGTTTAAAGCTATCTTCTCAACTGTAGTATATGCAGTCCTCAGAATTCAAAGAAATTTGCAAGTGCTAGACCTTTTTGCAACAGATGCAAGCTTGTTCTTTATTTTGGAAATAAATACTTGTTATTTTGAAAATTGTGATATGATGGAGATCCTTAACACTAAATCGTGTAAATCTACCAAGATGGCATTAATCTCTGCCATCTGCCTGGATGTAATATTGCTTCTAATTTGTTACCATGACCTATGTAGAGGAATATAATACTAGGACCTTCACTTGGACCTTCTGTTTTGTATTTATTTAACACATCTTGGGATAAATGAGAAAATTCTTACAACACTAAGTCTCTCCATCCCAATTACAGACTAAGGTACTGGAGAACTGAACTTAGGGTTGATGGCACAATGGTCTCTTTGAGAGATGAACTTGGACCAGAGAGTCACATATCTCCTAGGCTCCATAAACTCCCACATTACAAAGGGAGATGATAGTGTTTTAAAAAGAGTACAAGGAGATTGATTTAAAATTATTAGTGCAGAGATTTATACTTGCAACTTGGTTTGTTTCTGACTTATGGCCATGAAACCATAGTATACTATATAAAATATCTATCAATGCTTCAAATCTAATTGGATGTAAATCAAGACAGGAAAGGGAAAGGGAATTCACAGTAAGACACTTGACTAATACGTCTAAATGAGCTATTATACCCAAAAATCACTGGGGAATTTTCTGTACACATACACACAGACTACAATCAGCATTCTAGATGATTGACTGGGACTCATTTATAATCATCAATAACAATTACATTGTAGGAACTGGAATAGTAGTATATTTATTAGTGGTATATATAATAGTGGGGATTCCAGGTGGCTCAATGGTAAAAAATCAGCCTGCCAATGCAGGAGATACAGGAGAAACGGGTCAATACCTGGGTCACAAAGATTCCCTGGAGGAGGAAATGGCAACCCACTCCAGTATTCTTACCAGGCATAAACTCACGTATAGAGGAGCCTGGTGGGCTACACTCCATAGGGCCTCAAAGAGTTGGTCACAATTAAACACACACACATGTATGTAATAGTATAATATATTCAGGTTAATACACACATGAAAGTGAAAGTCGCTCAGTTGTGTCCAACTCTCTGCAACCCCATGGACTGTAGCATGCCAGACTCCTCTGTTCATGGAATTTTCCAGGCAAGAACACTGGATTGAGTAGCCATTCACTTCTCCAGGGGATCTTCCCAACCCAGGGATTGAACCCAAGTCTCCTGCATTGCAGGCAGATTCTTTACCATCTGCGCCACCAGGGAAGCCAACAGTAGAAGTTATATTTTGAATGGTTCAGTTCAGTTCAGTTCAGTCGCTGAGTCGTGTCCAACGTTTTGCGACCCCATGAATCACAGCACTCCAGGCCTCCCTGTCCATCACCAATTCCCGGAGTTCACTTAAACTCATGTCCATCGAGTCAGTGACACCATCCAGCCATCTCATTCTCTGTCATCCCCTTCTCCTCCCACCCCCAATCCTTCCCAGCATCAGAGTCTTTTCCAGTGAGTCAACTCGTCGCATGAGGTGGCCAAAGTATTGGAGTTTCAGCTTGAGCATCAGTCCTTCCAGTGAACACCCAGGATTAATCTCCTTTGGAATGGTTGGATCTCCTTGCCACCAGGGAAACCAACAGTAGAAGTTATATTTTTAATGGTTCAGTCAGTTCAGTTCAGTTCAGTCGCTCAGTCGTGTCCAACTCTCTGTGACCCCATGAATCACAGCACGCCAGGCCTCCCTGTCCATCACCAACTCCCGGAGTTCACTCAAACTCAAGTCCATCGAGTCGGTGATGCCATCCAGCCATCTCATTCTCTGTCATCCCCATCTCCTCCCACCCCCAATCCCTCCCAGCATCAGACTCTTTTCCAGTGAATCAACTCGTCGCATGAGGTTGCCAAAGTATTGGAGTTTCAGCTTGAGTATCAGTCCTTCCAATGAACACCCAGGATTAATCTCCTTTAGAATGGACTGGTTGGATCTCTTTGCAGTCCAAGGGACTCTCAAGAGTCTTCTCCAGCACCACAGTTCAAAGCATCAATTCTTCCGCAATCAGCTTTCTTCACAGTCCAACTCTCACATCCATACATGACCACGGGAAAAACCATAGCCTTGACTCTTGACTAGAGGGACCTTGGTTGGCAAAGTAATGTCTCTGCTTTTTCATATGCTATCTAGGTTGGTCATAACTTTCCTTCCAAGGAGTAAGCGTCTTTTAATTTCCTGGCTGCAATCAGCATCTGCAGTGATTTTCAGTTCAGTTCAGTCGCTCAGTCGTGTCCGACTCTCCGCGACCCCATGAATCACAGCACGCCAGGCCTCCCTGTCCATCACCAACTCCCGGAGTTCACTCAAACTCATGTCCACAGAGTCGGTGATGCCATCCAGCCATCTCATTCTCCGTCGTCCCCTTCTCCTCCCGCCCCCAACCTTTCCCAGCATCAGAGTCTTTTCCAGTGAGTCAACTCGTCGCATGAGGTGGCCAAAGTATTGCAGTTTCAGCTTTAGCATAAGTCCCTCCAATGAACATCCAGGATTGATCTCCTCTAGAATGGACTGGTTGGATCTCCTTGCAGTATAAGGGACTCTCAAGAGTCTTCTCCAACACCACAGTTCAAAAGCATCGATTCTTTGGCGGTCAGCCTTCTTCACAGTCCAACTCTCACATCCATACATGACCACGGGAAAAACCATTGCCTTGACTAGACGGACCTTGGTTGGCAAAGTAATGTCTCTGCTTTTTAATATACTATCAAGGTTGGTCATAACTTTCCTTCCAAGGAACAAGCGTCTTTTAATTTCATGGCTGCAATCAGCATCTGCAGTGATTTTGGAGCCCAAATAAACAAAGTCTGACACTGTTTCCACTGTTTTTCCATCTATTTCCCATGAAGTGATGGGACCAGATGCCATGATCTTTGTTTTCTGAATGTTGAGCTTCAAGCCAACCTTTTCACTCTCCTCTTTCACTTTCATCAAGAGGCTTTTGAGTTCCTCTTCACTTTCTGCCATAAGGGTAGTGTCATCTGCATATCTGAGGTTATTGATATTTCTCCCGGCAATCTTGATTCCAGCTTGTGCTTCTTCCAGCCCAGCGTTCCTCATGATGTACTCTGCATATAAGTTAAATAAGCAAGGTGACAATATACAACCTTGACGTACACCTTTTCCTATTTGGAACCAGTCTGTTGTTCCATGTCCAGTTCTAACAGTTGCTTCCTGACCTGCATACAGGTTTCTCAAGAGGCAGGTCAGGTGGTCTGGGATTCCCATCTCTTTCAGAATGTTCCACAGTTTATTGTGATCGACACAGTCAAAGGCTTTGGCATAGTCAATAAAGCAGAAATAGATGTTTTTCTGAAACTCTCTTGCTTTCTCCATGATCCAGCAGATGTTGGCAATTTGATCTCTGGTGCCTCTGCCTTTTCTAAAACCTGCTTGAACATCTGGGAGTTCACGGTTTACATACTGCTGAAGCCTGGCTTGGAGAATTTTGAGCATGACTTTACTAGCGTGTGAGATGAGTGCAATTGTGCGGTAGTTTGAGCATTCTTTGGCATTGCCTTTCTTTGGGATTGGAATGAAGACTGACCTCTTCCAGTCCTGTGGCCACTGCTGAGTTTTCCAAATCTGCTGGCATATTGAGTGCAGCACTTTCACAGCATCATCTTTCAAGACTTGAAATAGCTCAACTGGAATTCCATCACCTCCACTAGCTTTGTTCGTAGTGATGCTTTCTAAGGCCCACTTGACTTCACATTCCAAGATGTCTGGCTCTAGGTCAGTGATCACGTTATCATGACTATCTTGGTCGTGAAGATCTTTTTTGTACAGTTCTTCTGTGTATTCTTGCCACCTCTTCTTAATATCTTCTGCTTCTGTTAGGTCCATACCATTTCTGTCCTTTATCGAGCCCATCTTTGCATGAAATGTTCCCTTGGAATCTCTAATTTTCTTGAAGAGATCTCTTGTTTTTCCTATTCTGTTGTTTTCCTCTATTTCTTTACATTTATCACTGAGGAAGTCTTTCTTATCTCTCCTTGCTATTCTTTGGAACTCTGCATTCAGATGCTTATATCTTTCCTTTTCTCCTTTGCTTTTCGCCTCTCTTCTTTTCACAGCTATTTGTAAGGCCTCCTCAGACAGCCATTTCGCTCTTTTGCATTTCTTTTCCATGGGGATGGTCTTGGTCCCTGTCTCCTGTACAACGTCACGAACCTCCGTCCAGAGTTCATCAGGCACTCTATCAATCAGATCTAGTCCCTTAAATCTATTTCTCACTTCCACTGTATAATCATAAGGGATTTGATTGAGGTCATATCTGAATGGTCTAGTGGTTTTCCCTACTTTCTTCAATTTAAGTCTGAACTTCGCAATAAGGAGTTCATGATCTGAGCCACAGTCAGCTCCTGGTCTTGTTTTCGCTAACTGTATACAGCTTCTCCATCTTTGGTTGCAAAGAATATAATCAATCTGATTTCGGTGTTGACCATCTGGTGATGTCCATGTGTAGAGTCTTCTCTTGTGCTGTTGGAAGAGGGTGTTTGCTATGACCAGTGCATTCTCTTGACAGAACTCTATTAGCCTTTGCCCTGCTTCATTCCGTGCTCCAAGGCCAAATTTGCCAGTTACTCCAGGTGTTTCTTGACTTCCTATTTTTGCATTCCAGTCCCCTATAATGAAAAGGACATCTTTTTTGGGTGTTAGTTCTAAAAGGTCTTGTAGGTCTTCATAGAACCGATTAACTTCGGCTTCTTCAGCATTACTCGTTGGGGCATAGGCCTGGATTACTGTAATATTGAATGGTTTGCCTTGGAAACGAACAGAAATCATCCTGTCATTTTTAAGATTGCATCCAAGTACTGCATTTCGGACTCTTTTGTTGACCATGATGGCTACTCCATTTCTTCTAAGGGATTCCTGCCCACAGTAGTAGATATAATGGTCGTCTGAGTTAAATTCACCCATTCCAGTCCATTTTAATTCACTGATTCCTAGAATGTCGACGTTCACTCTTGCCATCTCCTGTTTGACCACTTCCAATTTGCCTTGATTCATGGACCTAACATTCCAGGTTCCTATGCAATACTGCTCTTTACAGCACCGGACCTTGCTTCTATCACTGGTCACATCCACAACTGGGTATTGGTTTTGCTTTTGCTCCATCCCTTTATTCCTTCTAGAGTTATTTCTCCACTGATCTCCAGTAGCATACTGGGCACCTACTGACCTGGGGAATTCCTCATTCAGTATCCTATCATTTTGCCCTTGAACCCCATGAACAGTAACAAAGGGCAGTGATTTTGGAACCCCAAAAAATAAAGTCTGACACTGTTTCCCCATCTATTTCCCATGAAGTGATGGGACCAGATGCCATGATCTTCGTTTTCTGAATGTTGAGCTTCAAGTCAACCTTTTCACTCTCCTCTTTCACTTTCATCAAGAGGCTTTTGAGTTCCTCTTCACTTTCTGCCATAAGGGTGGTGTCATCTGCATATCTGAGGTTATTGATATTTCTCCCGGCAATCTTGATTCCAGCTTGTGCTTCTTCCAGCCCAGCGTTCCTCATGATGTACTCTGCCTATAAGTTAAATAAGCAGGGTGACATACAACCTTTTCCTATTTGGAACCAGTCTGTTGTTCCATGTCCAGTTCTAACTGTTGCTTCCTGACCTACATACAGGTTTCACAAGAGGCAGGTCAGGTGGTCTGGGATTCCCATCTCTTTCACAGAACTAAAAATCACACATTTTAATATAGTCATCAAAATCTGTTTATCTATAAATGAGAACAGTATCTAAAATATTACAGTCCCTCAACTTGGACTCCTCACTGATTTTACACAGAGATCAGAATTTATATTCCTTAGAGAATACTGCTGTGGAGCTACCAACTGTACATAGTACTAGTTCTCACAAAGTCAGAATAAAAGGAAAAATGCAATGTGAAAGGAAAAGTCTCCTATTAACATTAAAAAATTGGTGCATGCCTGGATAACTAGGCCTTACAGGAAAATAATATAGCCAGAGAATTCACACACACAAATGGAAAGTAACTTCCTTGTCTGAAAATGTGTAACCCACTCCTTCTACATAAGAAAACAAAAAATGAAACAATTCACCCAGTTAAGTCATAAGAGTAATAAGAGCAACAACAAAAACAACCTAGCAGCTAAAGAACTAATTTAGAGACTTACCAGTATTACTGAGTTATGAGTTTCTGGCATCTGTAAGCTACCTCACTTTAGAAAATTAATTTCATGCTTGCCTACTCCCATAAAACTCCTGACTGATGGGTCTCATCAAGGTTTGGAATGGTCAAGGGAATATCAGAACTGTGATTGAAGAAAGCCAAGAAAAAAGTGGTCAACATCCCAGCGGTCAGTGATCTCTCTATTTTTAAAAGATAAACTGTATATACTAAATTGGGGACATTAAAGTAGGGACGTTAGATGTAAACTTTGGTTTATTAAGAGGTAATAACAGAAAACTTTTATTTTTATCAGGGAAACAGGCCTTCATTTTAGACAATACACCCTTCAGATATTATTTAGAGAAATTTTTATTAAAATGTGAAATGTAACATAAAGAATTGTTTAAAGTTTACTTACTTTAAGTTTAGATTTCAAGTCTATAACACTTCTCAGGATTTTCTGGACCGGTATTATCTATCATAATTCCATATAGTATATTCTGTTATTCTTCAAACATATTTTAAAAATGCCATAGAGAGCATTACCTTTCTTACTTTTACTGCAAAATCTCTACATAATAAAAGGAAATAAATAAGGAACTGTAAAGATAATAAACAGGACAATATTAGAGAAATGAACATGTTGCCATGTCTAAATTTGGGTGGGAAATATGGGTCATATATACCTGGTAGATAATTTAGAAGCCTACATAGTTCAGATTGATACTATAGGATCTTTGTTGAACTTACAAAAGGAAATAAATGAGGTTTCCATGGGAGTGGAGAATTGATAACAGCTAAGATTTACACAAGGGCAGCATTTGGCTGAATTTTTGTCTATCAACTGCACTGTAGAACACTCATCTAAGAGGGATGAGCGTGAACCTGGCCATCAACTGAAGACATGTCCGGCTGAAGAAACGTAGCCAACAGATGGTCTCCTATTTTCAGTGGCTTCTGGGTTAGCTCAGCCGCAGAAAGCTGCTTTGCCTGAGGCCTTGCCCTTGAGTGCAGGGCAATAGGAGAGAAAGGCAGCTTCCATCCCGTGACTGAGCAAAATAGGCTACAAAGGCCTGGACACTGCAGACCAACTTGGCACAACTCCGCCGGGCAGGTCTCACTGCCAGACTTCCTAGAGGCTGGCTAAGGCTTGATCGAGCTCCATCATTATTCAGTTCCTCCCTCTGCTCAAACTCCCTCCCGTTTCCTTTCCTTCACAGGTGCTGCTCTTTAATAAAGATTTTATACCCAAATCCATCTCCGTGTCTGCTTCTAGAAATCTAAGCCATCACACAAATATTCCTGCGTGTCTAATTCTAAAGGGTTCCCTGGCACCACATTGGGCTGTGACTGAACATTTCTCTCTGGTTTCTAGCCCTTCTCTGATGGTCCTTGAAAAGAAATGGTTTTGAGAAATTAGGAGAGAAAAGTGCACAGTATTACAAACACTAAAAGAGTAAAAGAAGCCAACTCTGGGAAGATGTTCTTTTAGATACAGTAGTCACACTCAAGCCATGCCTCATCCAGATTCTCTTTCGCAATTTCCACATCGGCTCTCACTCAGCTCTTCTGCCTCAAGAACTGCTGTGGGTATTTTGGGATTAAAATGTTGTTTGTTAGATACATTTCTACATCTTCTCCTGGGCACTGAAAGTTCAGAGCGACTCATGTAACATCACAATTAAATGATTCCACTTGAGGTAAGTCCCTGTACCTTTCTATCACTCCTTCTTGCTGATATTTTTTCAGTACTTTATTATTTCACACACAGGAAGAGTTATAAAATTCAGTTTGGGTAAATTCACCAGAGTTGAATTTTATAACTTCTCACATGGCAGTTTCTGAGATTTTTCTTAAGTGTGCATCCTCACCTGGATTTCATACAGTTTATCATTTTCTGGGAAGTGCTCTGGAGAAAGCATTGAGCAACTCTTATTTTTTGCCTAAAGAAAGCAGAGGACTCTGCCCATGTTTATAACAGCTGACTCTACAAGATGCAGCATGTAGAGGGTGCTAACACTCCCACCCATGGTTTGTCACTACTGAATTCTCTCTGCTCTCCAAGCAGTTCTGGCCATTTGGGCCAATGTTCTGAACTTCCATGAATTTGTATCTAAGAATTACCATTACATGTATATCACCTGCTAGGCACTCTGCTAAGTCCTCTATCTATGTAGTATCATTTTAAAATTAATTATATACCATATATATGCACATAATAAAATCCATCCCTCAGTCCCTCAGTTGGCTGACCCAGTATCTTTCAATTCATTGTCCATTTTTACCAGTGTATGCTAATTTTTCAAGAGCAATTTAATGTTTTAACCCAAAAAGATTTTATCATCCATGCCCATTCTTCCAGGTGAGGAAACCAAATTTCTGAGAGGTTAAGCATTAATATTTTTCCCAATGTCACATAGCCAGGAGGTGAAAAAAAAAATCAGGATTTGAGTCAGGTCTTTCTGACTTCAAAATCATTCTCATAACTACTTTGTCTACCCAAAGCTATTTGACTGAATAGAATCTCCAGGTTCCTTGTGATAGCAGCTAGGCTCAATGCTAAGTCATCCGGTCCTTTGTTCACATTTTAAAAAGGTGTCTCTTCCTAAAGAATGTCATATTTCAGAATATTGTCAGAATGTATTAATCCTGTTCCATCAAAACACATTCCTATCATCTCTCAAAAACTGTCCCCCAAAACATCCACATCACTGAGGTCTATGTTATGAATAGCTTCCTTTAGCATTACATAGCACACAACTGGCCCAACTGTACATAGCAGCCCCAATTCTGCACAAAAGCTTTTAATTTCAAGCTGCAGCAAACGGTAAGTTTGATAGTTTCCCAAACAGTCATGGTGAACACATTTCAGCAAAAGAGTGAGAAATTAGTTCAACACAGTTGCTATTCCTTATAAAAGTAGAAGAGTTTAAGCCTGTTCCTTACACCAAAAGGCAAGTAGAACATGGAGCTAGCAGCAGAGAAAATTCAGAGATGCTCAGGAAGCTTCAGGACTATGTGAAGAAGGAATCTCGTCATATTAATGAATAGCTGGAGGCAGGGATTTTACAGCATATACTAGAGGGAAGTTTATCCTAAGAGTAATTCCTGAAGATATAACATTCAAAGTGAATTGTAATTAATTATAGATGTAGAAATCTAGAATTTTAATAAAAGGGTAATAAGAATATTCATATAGGGAAGGGGCATCTCAGATCCCATTATTGTTGTACAATAATACAAGACCAACAAAATGGAAACAAAGCAAGAAAAGAAATGTAAATGGACAAAAACAAGAGAAGAAGGAAAAGAAAAAGACATCCCTTAGCTAAAATGCTTTTCATAAATGTTGGTAAGATATAATTGAATGTTCATATCAAATTCCACCAAAGCTTACATAAGTATATGTTTAGTTTTCAATTCCCTGTTAAGGGTCTGTGCAGGTCTATAAAACTAATATTTATACTTCACAAAATCTGGAGTTAAATAAATTTGAGTTGTTATTATAGGAGAGAAGTATAATAAGCTGGATGGACTCCACCCGACTACTATAGCTGCCTTGATCCTGGAACCCAAAGTGGGCAGTTCAGGTAAGGTGATCATTATCCCACGATGAATTATCCTTTATTACAGAACACACTCAACTTTGATTAGGCTAAACATTGCACATAATTCAAAAATACAAGTCACCATTCCTGTTCTGAAATAGAAGGACTTGTCTTAGAGCAGGTGGTAGTTAGCAAAAACTCATGAGCATCCAGCAACTTCCAACTAGCCTGCTGTGAAAACACATGAAAAGGAAAATGCATGAAACATCAAAAAAGTAGGGCTATGAAACCAGAATGGAAACCACCACCAATGGCTCATTTCTAAAATGTGAAGTCCTTGTTCAGTATTGGACTGTCATTCCCTGACTGTGTATATGTTGTTTTAAATAATTTCTCTGATGACAATGAATTTCATGTTTATCATAAAAAACAGAGATAAATATCAATAAGGAAACTATATTTTCCCCATATTCTACAACCAGGAACAATAATGCAGCCCAGTTGGTCTAATAGTTCATAGTATTGTTTTAGTTGAATTTGATTTGATTCCACTGTAATATTAGAAAGAATGTGATGTCCCTATGATCATGAAAACCTCCCATCAACACTTCACTTGTCAATACGTTCACTTAATGCCCGATCCTAGGGCCTTACGCATTAAAGTACAATATGGAATGCACTATTCGTGCCCCTCTCTTATCCTAGGTTCTTATTGCCAGATACTATATATTCTTCTAATTTTTTTAAGAAATATAACTTTGGAGTATATAAGTGTCCACGTACATACTAGATGTGTCATAACTGATTATGTTTTTACACATGGTGCAGAGGAGAGAGGTGAATGGGATCTGATATCTACATTCTAGAAGATTATTCCTGGGAAAGACAAACTTCTCATGGGAATGTAAACTACTGCAAAATTTCTGGAGGACAGTTTGATTATAAGCAGGGAGAAGCCCTTTTGGATAAACTACTTTGAAAAATGATATCGGTACATGTTAAAATTCAAATAATATAAAGTAATTAGAGTAAGAAGTCAGCTTCCCTCTCAGCCCAGACTTCCCATTACAATGAGACCCTTCCCAGAAATATTCAACTTGGCTGGTTTTTACATATAGATCTAGAAAAATTCTATGTACTATATTACACGTGGCCTTATATAAATGTGACCATAATACAGCACTTTTCAGTACCTTGATTACTTTTACTCAAAAATGCATCCTGGAAGCCATTTCATGGTAAAACATTCTGCACCCAATTCCAACATGTGTGCGTTGGGCATCGGGGCGGGGGTGGGGGTGGTTCCACAGCTACCAAACAATATCAATACCAGCTGGGTGTCCTACAATTCAACTCAACTCTTTACACCCTCCACCCAAAGACTCCATCACATCTCACAGATTAAGGACTCAACCCTACAAGACTTCTATTGTTTTAGCCACATATTTCTCTTATGAAATGGTAGAAGACTGAAAAATAGTACTTTTCTATATTTTCAGTGAGAAATAATTATAACCATGAATTACACATCAATAATTAATCTTTTATGTGTAAAATCAGCATAAATATATTCACATATCCTGAATAAATATTTTAGAAATGTCTTCAAAAATATCTTAAAAACCCATGAGACAAAATTAAGAGCTCAAGAATTGGGAAATTTGACATAGGTAAGTAATACATAATACATGTGATTTCCTGCTATTTAGGTACATATATAACCTCAGTGTTCATAAAAGTATTATTATTTCCTCGATAAACTAAGTAAATAATATCAGTGTTAATAACATATTCAGAGATATGATCCTGGCAGCATAAGGCACTAGGACATTGTTTTAAAATATGATAATAGACATTGTGGTAGGCAATATAGTCGCCCCCTACCTCCCACCCCCACTCCCAAGATGTTTATGTCCTAAGTACTAGAACCTGTGCTAGGTTACATGGAAAAGAGAATTAAGTGTGCAGATTGAAATAAGGTGGCTTATCTGCTGGCCCTAAAATAGGAAGGTTATTCTGGATTACCGATGTTTACACAAATGTTCTGAAAAGTACAAGAGGGAGGCAGAGACATAGATCAGGGTGATGTAACGTGGGAAGGGCTTAACCCACTGCTGCTGGATTTGAAAATGAAGCATAGCCATGAGGCAGGGATCACAGACAGCCTCTGCAAGATGGAAAAGGCAAGGAAAAAAAAAATCTGGAGCATACAGGAAAAAAATAAAGTGTAGCCCTGCTAATACCTTCATTTTATCCCCAGAACACCAGTGTTGAACTTCTGACTCTCAGAACTAGAAGATAATAGAGTTGTATTGTTTTAAGCCACAAAGTATATGGCAATTTGTTACAAGAGCAGTAGAGAACTAAAATAGGCATCAATTAAAGTACACTTAAGATTTTTAATGATGTGGAAAATATTTGTTTATATTAAGCTAAAATTGCAGAATTCAAGTTCATATAATTATACACAGCCTAAAAATATGATACTTTCAAACTGACTTTAATAAACTCTTGCTGTCTAAAAATATTAAGATTTCATAGCAGTTAAGAGCATGGTATTTACATTAGACTTTTTTTTGAATCCTATCTCTATCATTTATTAGCACTGTGTGACCATTGGAAACTATCAACATACTGATCCTTGGCTTAACCATCTGTGAAATGGGGACAATTATTTCTACCCCATATGATTTTTGTGGGTTTTCAGTAAGATAGTTCAATACATGACACATTATACACACTTGGCAAATGTTGAAAGAGGCTTCCCTGGTGGCTCCGACAGTAAAGAATCTGCCTGCAATGCAGGCAGTCCCTAGGTAGGGAAGATCCAGGTACAGTACATGATATATTATATGCATTTGGTGAATGTTAGCTGGTGGTAAGAACACTATCCTTACCCATTATATTGCCTATTCCTAGTCAAGAAAATGGTTATATAAAACATTCTCCCTACTTTAGTGTTTTATCAATTTTCAGGGTATATTTAAGTGAAGCTTTGGTAACTCAAATGAATGTCTAATTGATACAATGTGGACGAGATAGATGACCAGAGAAGAATGAAAAATCTCAGACAGAATAAAGTAGGTGCTAGGTAAATATCACCATCATGCAGGGGATATAGTGCTCTGGTTTCCTAGGATCCATTTACTTAAGTTTAATCAGTTTATCACTATGGCTTTTTTCTTAATTGGAGGATAATTGCTTTACAATATTGTACTGGTTTCTGCTGTGCAACACAAATCAGCTATATGTATGCCTCTATCCCCTTCCTCTCACCACCTTCCTTCCCATCCCTCGAAGTTGTCACAGAGCACTGAGCTGAACTCCCTATGTTCTTTATTTTGACAACTTCTACCCTCTGATTCTGTAACTCTGTCATTCCATGCTTCTTCCAATGTCTTTAATACAAAGAAAAAAAATTTAAAGGAAAAGCAATAGACTTATAATTTGGGTGAGGATAAAGCAGCCCAGAATAATCACCCACAAGCTAATAACTGCCCATTCGTATTGCAATGTCAAAAACATAGGCTAAGGGAATTGAATGGAACATTATATATGACCCAGTCTGTCTTCTTATTTTATGTATAAAGATAAGTCCCCATAGTATAAATAACTAGCTGAAGGTTACAGTGCTTCAGATACTAAGAATAAATAAATCCTAGCTATGCCTAGTAATACACACTTTATGTTTCAGTGTTTATCATTTTATAAAAAATCTCCTTCCTTATGTTTGTCTTCCCACTGTTGAGCTTTTCACTGAAAGCTAAAATCACTCAAAATTCTCCTTAGAGTAGAATTGCTCACTGTTATTTTGCCTGTAAGGAAGAATCCTAACCCCCAGGGCAGCAGGAGGCATGTTGCTGAGGTCCACGGAAAGGGCATTGGGGCAGCAAGTGGAAAGATTCAGCAATATATAAAAATCCTTTATAGCAAAGGTCTCCCAGGTGTTTCTCTCACATTCCAATCCCCTCCAGCCCACATCTCCTTAAGAACAGGTGTGACCTCAGGAACAGAGAATCAGCAGGGATAAGTGAAAGGTTATACAGAGTTGAAAAACAGCAAGAAATTTGAAAAATAAGCAAATTTAATAGACAGCATCTGTTTTCAATATGGGTTTCTACTATTTAAACTTAACCATCTTTAGCTCTGAAAGGAAAAATGACTAAGACAAAGAAATCTGTGACATAAATAAGCAGAGATTATGAAAAATAGTAATTCCAAAGGTCATAGATATTATGATAAATGAGCTAGTTTAAAATTTATATATGTTATTTCTTAAAATGGTAAAGTCATGGAGGTATAATATATCAGTCTGTCACATAGACCAGTGTCATTTATTCTAATCATTTTGTTCTCAATTTTGGGGGTATTCTCATTAGGAATTATCATGAAAAGTTCATAAACTATTCTTGACAGTGAATAATGAGCAAATTGTCAGATTTAGCCCATGCAGACATTTCTGTTCTGTTTGACGGTTGTTGACCTCATTAGATGCACTTATAAAACAGGGCTTAAAATCAAAGAAGGGTTGGAGACTTGACAGAAACTATTGCATTACCTGCTATTATTCCAGCCTTAAGAAAGTTGATTTTGATGCAGTAATATTCCCTAAGATATTAAGAAAAAACATGAATTGGTGAAATGTTAATATAATCACAGACTCTAATTTTAAATACCTGTACCAAAGCATTGGCAAGTTTATTAACTTTAAGCAGATCATATGCAGTACATACAGGAAAAAAATACTATCGTTGCTTATTATGTGGTGTTAGAAATAAATGCAAGGGATGAAAGTTCATTTCTTTTAAAGGATAGTGTATTGTACATCTCAAAACTTTATTTACTAGCTGGTTCTAAACGTACTCAAATGTTTGTTTCTTCATTTTTAATAAAATAGGCAGATATTTTCTTTGGTATTAAAATAAGATAACTGGAGTTATCTGGGAAAAGAATCAATAATTTTAAAGAGAACTTCTCTGACATACCTACATCAATGAGTTTCACATGTCAAGGTCAACCTTCTTGGTTGTTTTGAGGACAATTAAGGTAAACTATATAAAGGTACATTTATGAGTGTATTTTCTGTAAAAGTAATCTATCCCCTATATTTTCCTAAAGGAAATCTCTGGTGGTTGGGTTCTGAGAGTTCCTCACCTCTTGAATTATGTAGCTTTTGCTAACTTATCCATGTATAACCTTGGACAAAATAAATGGGAACAAAGTAAAAAACTGGAGAAGTAGAAGTTAAAACATAGAGCAAAATTGATAGTGTTAAGGAGACCCTAGTTCGGTTCCTGAGTCAGGAAGATCCCCTGGAGAAGGGATAGGGTATCCTCTTCAGTATTGTTGGGCTTCCCTGGTGGCTCAGATGGCAAAGAATCCACCTGCAATGCAGGAGACCTAGGTTTGATACCTGGGTTGGGAAGATCCCCTGGAAGAGGGCATGGCAACCCACTCTAGTATTCTTGCCTGGAGAATCCTCATGGACAGAGAAGCCTGGCGGGCTACAGTTCATGGGGTCACACTGAACATCTGCACAGTACTGAGCATCTAAGCACAGCACAGTACAAAGGATTGTAATAAAAATATTAATTATGGAAACATAAAGGATGCTCTTCTAATAAAAATGGACCAACAATGTAAATCTTCTGACATTTCTCTTCTTCTCATCTATGGAGTAAGAAAAGTAGGTAGGAAATAAACAGAAGTACATATGATGCAGATATATGCAAGCACATAAACAAGTGTACAAATTAGAGAGACTGTGTCCACAAAGTAAGCAATGTTAAGTAATCTCAGGTTTTTATTTATTTGCAATGAATAAGCCAAATCCTAAAATTAATGATTAACTTTCTTCACTATTCAGTGAACATTCAGTTACAAAATAAAGAAAATCTGCATGCCTTATGTTTAAATATCAAGAAGGAATCATATAGCTGTTATGCATCAAATTGTGTCCCCTAAAATTTTCTATGATACAGTTCTAGTCTTCAGTACCTCAGAAGGTGACCTTACTTGAAAACAGGATTATTGCAGATTTAAGCTGAGGTCATATTGAAGCAGCCTTAGTCTGGGAAGACTGATATCCTTACAAAAACAGGAAATGTGAAGAAACAGATATATACAGAAGGAGAACGCCACATGAACATTAAAGCAGGGATTGGGCTGATGAATCCACAAGCCAAGTAATGCCAACTACATCCAGCAAACTACCAGAAGGTAAGAGAGTAGCATGGAACAGCTTTTCCTTTACTTCCCTCAGAAGGAATCAACCGTGACAACACCTTATCTTGGACTCATAGCTCCTGGAATTGTGAAACAATAAATGCATGCTTTTTAAACTACCGAGTTTACTGTACCTTTTAAAGCAGCCTTAGCAAACAATTAATATAGGCTTTCCTGGTGGCTCAGATGGTAAAGAATCTGCCTGCAATGCAGGAGACCTGGGTTTGATTCCTAGGTTGGGAACCAGGGGATCTTGTTCTAACAACTCCAGTACTCTGGCCTGGAGAATTCCATGGACAGAGGAGCCTGGAGGGCTACAGTGCATGGGGTGGCAAAGAGTCAGACATGACTGAGCAACTGACGCTTTCACTTCAGCAAACAAATAAAGTATCTCTACATTACTGCTCCCTTACATTAGCATGAATGTCTGACAAGGTGGCATGTTTACAAATATACATGAAGATAATTGTGGCCAGCTGGGGACTACCATGCACTTAGTGAAAATAATTAGATGTACACATTTCATCTTGAGCAGAAATAGATAAGAGAAAGAAAGCCATAGATGTACATTGAAGGATAATATTCTCCCCTGGTGAAAGGCTTAGAACACCATGACAACAAATACAACACACTACTTTTGGGGGGCACAGAACTCATGTCCAATTATATATGCATTATTTAACCATCATTTACTAAAAGGTATGTCATTAAACACTGAGTTATGATAGCCAACAGTTCAATGGAAAGTGGCAGCACTAGCCGAGCTTTTGTGACAGTAATAAAAGTTGTCAAGAGAATTCAGACAGTGTTGTAGCAAATCTATTATCTATATTCTCTATCAAATAAGTGTGTTATTTTTGTATGTAATTTTCACTCTTTCAGATAAAAATACCTGACCCTATTTTTCACTCTATATAAATCACTTTGAGTTCTAGGTTACTTGGAAGTTGGGAAGTCATTTAACGTAGGTCAGCAGCACTGAAACAGCGCTGGGGGAAAGAAAGAGGGGAGAGAGGAATAGTTCAGGCTTATATGAAAATGCTGAATATAGGTGAAGGTTTTCCAGGGTGAAATCTAAGAGAAGCAAACAGTCAAAACCAAACGTTTCAATATAATAATAATCATGACTAGCTGACATAATTTATTCATTCAATACATATTTGTTGAATATGTATCAGGCATTAACCTGACACTATAGGATATAAAGATACAAAACAAAGCATTATCTACTTAGTGGAAAAGGCAGAAAACAAGTTAGGAGTCAAATGCACATGGTGACTTCATGTAGCTACACACACCATAAAGAAAATCAAGGGGTTATAGCTGTTTTAGTTGAGGTCACAAGGAAGATCCTTTTGAAGAGATTTTTAAACTGAGGTGTAAAGGAAGGTAAGGGGTTATCCAAAGACAGGGGAGCAGCACTCCTGACCGAGAAAGAACGAACAGTAACAACACCTCATGCTACACAAGAGGAGTCTGTTTTGCTGGGATTGCTATATTTAGAACTGAACTGCTTTTCCTGAATTAAGAGGATGTATACACAAGTATGAAAAATGTAATATTCTATTATAATATAAAA
This sequence comes from Moschus berezovskii, assembly GCF_049115385.1. Classification (NCBI taxonomy): domain Eukaryota; kingdom Metazoa; phylum Chordata; class Mammalia; order Artiodactyla; family Moschidae; genus Moschus; species Moschus berezovskii. The sequence goes on from NC_142472.1 coordinate 28,189,685, forward strand.
AATATAATTTGTAAATTTTGGACAGTAGATCATAAATATTTAATTAGCTCTCCTCTTTGTCCTAGAACACCTGGTATATTCTATATCATGTAAGTTCACATGGATACATGTTTTATAATTAATGAAAATCTACCTTGGATTTAATGAATGTAACTCAATAAGGCATATATAACATACCCTTAAGATATTATGCAGATAATTCTTTCTAGAGTTATAGCTTACAACTAAATTGTGCTTGTGATTTACCATACACTAGGGTTTCCCAGGTGGCTCAGTGGCAAAGATTCTATTTGCAATGTAGGAGCCACAGGAAATGCAGGTTCGATCCCTGGGTAAGGAAGATCCCCTGGAGAAGAAAACGGCAACTGACTCCAGTATTATTGCCTGGAAAATCCCATGGACAGAGGAGCCTGGCGAGCTACAGTCCATGGGGTCACAATGTGATGGACATGACTGAAGCAACTTGAACACGCATTTTCACTGTAGATATATTATTTCTATGCTGCATAGGAGGAAACTAAACAGAAGGAGGTTATGAAAATTATCCAAGGGCATAGAGCTGGTAAGTGGGGAAGGCACAGCTTAAACCCAGGAGTTCTGACTTCAGAGTCCATGTATGTAATACTCCTTTTTGCTGCACTGCCTGAACTTTTTGTTTACTTTATTTCATATTTAACCAAATACATAAAAGCTTATAAAGAAGATTTGCCTTACATACTATGTTGTATTTTAAGAATATTCCTCAGTAGCAAGAACAAAAATAAAATGTGAACAGTCATCTGTTTTCAATAAGCTCATGTTCCCATCTCCCAATCCAAATGTAGTAATTCCTTTTTGGGGGGCCAAATGGAGTAATTCTTTTTATGTCATTTCATAAATATTATTTTTTTAAAAAAATATTTATTTTGATAGGATAATACTTTACCATATTGTGGTGGTTTTTGCCATACATCTCCATGAATTGGCCATGGGTTTACATGTGTCCCCCTCATCCTGAGACCCCCTCCCACTTGCCTCCCCACCTCATGCCTCCAGGTTTTGACAGAGCATTGGCCTGTGTGCCCTGCTTCATGCATCGAACTTGCACTGGTCCTCCATTCGACATATGGTAATAAACATGCTTCAATGCTATTCTCTCAAAGCATCCCACCCTTTCCTTCTCCCACTGAGTCCAAAAGTCTGTTGTTTACATCTGTGTCTCCTTTGCTGTATGTAGGGTCACTGGTACAACCCTTCTAGATTCCATATATAGGAGTAATTCTTACATTGCACAAGCTTAAATGCGGCAAGTTTTGTCAGACAAGCAGGCTATAAATACGTTTCACATGCAAAGAAGACATGAATTGGCTTATGATCCTTTGGAGAAAATACTGAAGGAAAACCATTCTAAGTAGGCAATGCAAGGTTTAGAAAGGGGATTTTATTAGACACTGCTAGAGATGAGGAACGTGGTAATAGCATCTGGGTATGTTTTCATCATTCACTTCACCTCCCTGTATTACACAGCATAAATCTGATTCACTTTTCAAGCCAAAATTCCTATATGTATTCTATAATCCTTCCATTATGACATTAATTACATAGAAAAGAGACTTATGGGGGGATAGTAACTTCATGAATTCCTTAGATACTTATACAACTTTTAAACTGAGCAAGTCTTGAAGAAAGACATTGAGGATACTATGCCTTAAAAAGCTTAGACGCCTGTTGAAAAGCCATACAAAGGACTGTAATAGAAGGCAGAAATGAACTCTGCATTGTAGACTTTGCATTATGTAGATTATGCCAAATAAAGCTTAACATTATTGCAAACATAGATGTCCTTTACAATATTTTTTCACTGAACATTACAATACCATATTTCACAGTAGTTTTTGTGATCCCCTTATTGAAGGAGGAAGTTGTTACTTTAAATACATCCAAAATAACTTCTGAGTAGAAAGCTTACCCATACTGTACATCTACCTATGTGCACATACACACACACACACAAACACACACAGTTGCCTCTACACACACTACATAAATATCTTACCTCCATCATAACATTTCTGTTTTTTCACTATTTTTCTTTATGAAACTATGAATACATGAAGTCTAAATACCCTAAGGCTATGGCTATTCTTTTTTGAAATTTCATTAACTGCTTTGTATTTTCTACACCTAACTACAATTTTTAAATCATTATTCTGCCTACATCTATAAATACAATTTGAAGACTTACGTAATTTTAGTTTACAGAAAAGAAAATAGAACTTTATTGAATTTTACTGGTGGCACTAGAAAAAGTCAACAAGGTGAATTGATTGCACCTTTGAGAAAGTAAGGATTTATTGGTGTTATTATAAGATTCTCTAAATTTAAATGGCTTTATCATTGGTGATAAGTTTATACATGGAAAAGCTGAATGCTACAGGGTCTAAGTTATGTCTACTCAGAACTATATTGCTTAGTTTGTTCAAACTATAACAATACATAGCCAAATTACTGCAGCATAAATAGGAGCATAAATTTAAACTCCTAAATGAAATATAAACCATAAATTTTAAGATTCTGATTATAATTTGACCACATTTACTAGGAGTGAATCCTGGAGAAGGAAATGGCAACCCACTGCAGTATTCTTGCCTGGAAAATCCCAAGAACGGAGGAGCCTGGCAGTCCGTGAAGTCGCAGAGTCGGACACAACTGAAGCGACTTCACTTCATTAGGAGTGAATAGAAATACTTAAAATATTACATTAAAATAAACATTTATGTCCACATACAATAGAAAGATAGTAAAAAATATTTAATCTTATAAAAGCCTAAAGCTCTTATTTAAGCAATTTCTACTTCAAGCTATTCTTTGATGTGTCAACCTAAGCTTCAGTGGGTTTTTCCCTTATGTGAATGACTTTGCATTGGCACATGCTCTTTGAATAGAGATTTATGCGAGACTCATTCTAACAGCATTCTGCTAATTACAGAGAAAAGTAACCATTATAATACATTTAATTGCGTTAATGCTGAGAAGGATAAAAAAGGTCACTGAAAGAAGTCACGTTTAAAATTTACTTTTTACAGCCATTGCCCCATTTTATAAGCTTTCTATCTGCAGACTTGTAAACATGGATGCAGATGCCGCAGATTCTGGTTTTCTTTCCGCTACTAACTCATACCGCTGTCTGACTATGGGATACACTCTTTGAAATACAAAATATAGTTAATTACACATGGATCGATCCCAGTGGCTCAGGGGGTAAAGAACCTACTTGCAATGCAAGAGACACAGTGGGCATGGGCTGGGTTGGGAAGATCCCCTCCCTGGAGGAGGAAATGGAAACCCACTCCAGTATTCTTGCCTGAAAAAATCCCGTGGACCAAGGAACCTGGCTAGCTATAGTCTGTGGGGGTCTCAAAGAGTCAGACACAACTGAGTGACTAAGAACGCAAGCACCATGACAAAAAAGCAATATTTTATAAACACTTTAACACATGAGTGGATCCGAATTTTGGAATATTACCAAGGTAAAGGTATTATTTTTCCTTTAGCTATGGGTCAGCCGATTAGAAAAACAAAGCTGAGTATAATAAACATTTACAGAAATGCTTCTCTAAAGTCTCTGTTTTGGAAACACACGCATAAATACAGCATTCTCTTTTGGAAAATGTAACTTTTGGGTCAATTACCATGATATTCTTCAAGTTCTCTGTGGATCCTAACATGTATCTGTATACAGACTCTCTCCAGACCACACAGCACAACTGTGCTACTGCACTTCATCATCTGCAGCATAATCAGCATTGCCTTATAGAGCAAAGACAGCCAGGAAAACTTGTGTGTTGCTCAGGTAATGACACAAGAAACAATGCAAGAAGACCTCAATTTCACTACCATAGGTCAGACACACATCCCATAAATAACAAAGGGAATTAAACAAGGCTAGGCTAGATTCCTGTGTTACAGGAAGAAGGAAAAAATTTAACATTTGATTCATACAGTTGTTGTTGCTGTTATTATCATCATTACTATTATTTTTTAGACTCTGACTTAAATGGTTCTCCAAGAGTGAGACTTCAGTTGCAAAAGCAACATAAGGGAATATTAGGAAAGGGAATATTGAAGATAATCTAACACCATGATTAATTGATCTAACTGAAAAAATAAAAAAGAGAAAGACTGCTTTTCTAATATATTGTCATCACTGACTCTCTTCTTTTACCATATCTGTTGATTATTTACCTTCCCAAAGTGTGCAAAGCCAGAAATGCAAAAGAAAAACAACAGTCCCACCCTAAATGGAAGCTGTTTCTCTATTTATACAAAGAACCACACATATCCCACTTTGTGCTTGATTGTCACCAGGCAGGAAAAGTGTAGACAGCTGTTACCTCCAATATAGTCATGTTATCAGTCAGACACACTATGGTGAATTGAAATGAGGTAACAATAGCGAATCCTCTGCTGGTGTGCAGATATATAGCTAGTGATCACACAAACCCAAAAGAAAACAGAATTCATTTTCTAGACTTCTTTTTCCTGAATTTTCTGCTCTCTTTATATTCTCATCGCCAAAAGTCATTGTTAGTTACAAATTCACGTTAAAGACTGAATTACTGTCAGGAAAGTTTGTAATTCCCTCAGTTCTGTCTCACTGCAGCAAAAATTTGAAGCAAAGGATGGACCAATGTTACAGCTCAGTTTTATTTGGCAAGCAAATGAAAATATATCTTTGAGGCATGAGGATGGGCTGACCCAAAAGCAGCAAAGAGAAAAGAAGCTCCCAGTTCAATATTGGCTACTCTTTTTATGTTTTTTTCTCTCCCCTCGAGCTTGTCCTGTGTAAACTGGGCTAGCCAGGAGAGCTGTTTCTTTCACCCGAGGTTCTCACTTGGTCCTTGGACCTTCCTTTGTTCTATTTTCATGGAACATTTTCTATTTTCTTTTCCCTTCTTTGTCTTTTAGCCACCACCATTCTGGACTCCCTTTCCCTCTTCTAACTACCTAACATTATCAATTGAAGACATTTTTATAAAAATTACAAATATTTAAGAAATCAGTAAATTTGCTCCAGGGACAGTACTTTAATACTGGCAATACAGGGTGAGGTGCAAAAATGAGCCGGAGAAGGCAATGGCAGCCACTCCAATACTCTTGCCTAGAAAACCCCATGGACGGAGGAGCCTGGTAGGCTGCAGTCTATCGGGTCGCTACAAGTCAGACATGACCGAGTGACTTCACTTTCACTTTTCACTTTCACACATTGGAGAAGGAAATGGCAACCCACTCCAGTGTTCTTGCCTGGAGAATCCCAGGGATGGGGGAGCCTGGTGGGCTGCCGTCTATGGGGTCACACAGAGTCGGACACGACTGAAGTGACTTAGCAGCAGCAGCAGCAAAAATGAGCAGAGGGTAATAAGGAAACTATGCCATCTGCTCTAGTGAATCTCTGCATTTGAATGCCTTAACAAAATAAAAGTGATTTATTCCTCTTATCAAAGTCCAATGTGGCTATTTCTGGTCAAGAGGAAGTTGAGGAGACACTGCTACAAAAAATTCAGGGACCCAGCTGAAAGAAGAATTAGGCATCAACATCCAATTTATGTAGGAGAGAGATACTGATCATCTGCGTGGGAAGTATTTCAAGCAATACCTGAAGGTTGCATAGAATACTTCTACCAAAATTTCATTGGCTGTAAACCCACAATATGACCTCCCCTAACTGCAAGGGATTCTGGGAGATGTAATCTAGCTATATTCTCAAGAAAGAAAGAAGATGGGCTTTAGGAGGAGTAAGTATTCACATCTTCCACGGTCTGTTCTCTTGGTCAGTTAGGATTCATTTTCCTTATTCATGTACTCTTTAAGCATGTGAGCCTTATTCAAACTCACATACTATATTCTCCCTCTAGCTCAAAGGGGAAAACCAAGTGTTCATATGAGGGATTGCTTGTATCTCAAAGTTCACTACCTCCGTTGGAACATATTTCTCAGGTTTAATAAGATTATATCCTCCTCAGGAGATGGGTTCTTCCTTCTCTTGCAAAGTTATAAAGCCATAGGGTAGTTTCAGAATTAAAAGATAATTAAATGGGGCTTAAAAAAAAAAACAAAACTCAATAATATTCTTCTTAAAAAACTTAGTAGACTTCTAATTCATTTGCTACTCGTCAGTAAACACACAAAAACTCTTTCCCAGTCATCACTTTTTAAGTCTGGATGTTTTTTCTTGTCATTGTGGCTCTGAAATAATTAGATGAGAAGGAGGTTCCCCTACCATAATTTTGGTAGGAAGATCAAAACTCTTTCTTTAACAAAAAAACCTTAGTGAATCCTTGTCATGCAAATCCTTTTTCCAGTATTATCTCTTACTATTTATGATATAGAAGCCTTTGCCTTTCTCAAACAGATGTGGCACCAAATTTCTCACTGCTATTTCTTTCTACTTCTACTCTGATTTAGACAATTCTTCTCTTTTCTTTTTCTTTAACCTCTTCCTCAGACATCAAATAAAAGTTAACAAACGTGTAACCTCTCCACTTTTTCCAACCACTTCTTTAAGACATGGTCTGCCTTCTGAGTTACTGCAGATAGTAATCATTTTCTTGAATATTTGGCCACTGCATAATACAGGTCTTCAAATTTTAAACCAGTAGTTGCTAACTACCTACTCATCTGCACCACGACTGCAATGTCAAGGGCAGCAGTCAACTTCTACTAGCTATTTATGAATTAACTATCATAAAGCTATCTGAAATTAAATGCCAACAGTTTAAAGGCATAATAGACTAAAATACTATCTCATAGGTACATAAAATTTCAATGCTTGTGTAACTAGTATTCAGTTCAGTTCAGTTCAGTCGCTCAGTCGTGTCCGACTCTTTGCGACCCCATGAATCACAGCACGCCAGGCCTCCCTGTCCATCACCAAGTCCCAGAGTTCACTCAAACTCATGTCCATCAAGTTGGTGATGCCATCCAGCCATCTCATTCTCTGTCGTCCACTTCTCCTCCCACCCCCAATCCCTCCCAGCATCAGAGTCTTTTCCAGTGAATCAACTCTTCGCATGAGGTGGCCAAAGTATTGGAGTGTAAGCTTTAGCATCAGTCCTTCCAAAGAACACCTAGGATTCATCTCCTTTAGAATGGACTGGTTGGATCTCCTTGCAGTACAAGGGACTTTCAAGAGTCTTCTCCAGCACCACAGTTCAAAAGCATCAATTCTTCGGCGATCAGCTTTCTTTACAGTCCAACTCTCACATCCATACATGACCATGGGAAAAACCACAGCCTTGACTAGACGGACCTTTGTTGGCAAAGTAATGTCTCCGCTTTTTAATATACTATCTAGGTTGGTCATACCTTTCCTTCCAAGGAGTAAGCGTCTTCTCATTTCATGGCTGCAATCACCATCTGCAGTGATTTTGGAGCCCCCCAAAATAAAATCTGACCCTGTTTCCACTGTTTCCCCAACTATTTCCCATCAAGTGATGGGACCAGATGCCATGATCTTTGTTTTCTGAATGTTGAGCTTCAAGCCAACCTTTTCACTCTCCTCTTTCACTTTCATCAAGAGCCTTTTTAGTTCCTCTTCACTTTCTGCCATAAGGGAGGTGTCATCTGCATATCTGAGGTTATTGATATTTCTCCCAGCAATCTTGATTTCAGCTTGTGCTGCTTCAAACCCAGCGTTCCTCATGATGTACTCTGCATACAAGTTAAATAAGCAAGGTGACAATATACAACCTTGACATACTCCTTTTCCTATTTGGAACCAGTTTGTTGTTCCATGTTCAGTTCTAACTATTGCTTCCTGACCTGCAAACAGGTTTCTCAAACACATCAGTTACAATGAAAGCAAGTCACAGCCCTATTTTAAAGAAAAAAAGGAAATTTTGGAAATATCTCAAGCATATTTCAAAATAGATATAATAATAGCATAAGTTATCTTAGGATAAGTATATCTATATATACATATAGATATATACATATAATACATATAGATATAGATATATACATATAATGCTACATATATGCATATATATATTATTCCCATATTCCAATTTATAAAGATTAAATTTTGAATAGTAAAGCATGATATATTAAAACCATATCCTGGCCAGAAATATTACATGAACCTCTCAAATAACCATCATCTGAATGAAAGTTCTAATCATATGCAGTAGCTTGAAGAAGCCTACACCATGAAAACAATGATACCCCAGTCCCTCTGACAGTTTGTCTCTTTCTGCATAGGTTAGCCTCTGCTTGTCTGAAAATCCTGTATTGATCCCACATAAGCTGTTGCTTTGCAATGAGATGGCAATTCTCAAGATTTCTACCAGTCATGATATAGCTAGGAAAAAAGAATTCGCTTTAAAAATGTTGAATACAGGAACAAATTACTGTTTTAAGTAGGGAAAAATCTGAAAACTGAAAAATCTTAAATTACAAATGGATTCTAAGATCATACAGAATTAAAAAACAGCAAGAGGCTTATGATCTTTGTCTTTTCACAAGAGGAAATAGGGGAAATGGTATTCCTGCATTCATGAGTCTTGATTGATAGAAAACAGAAAAACCCCTTTATTCTTGGTGATTGTGGAAATTGAAGACATACTGCTGAAAACTGCTGCCAAGAGAACTTACCTGATGTAGAAAAGGCACATGGTGGTACTTTGGCTTCCACTGTCTGGCTGGTACTTCCTAGTAAGAATCTGGTTGATACTGGAGTCTGGAATATAAAACAAAGCAATAGTTACTCCCCTTATTTGTCCAAGCTCCTGCCAATATACAAAGCAGACCGGGGAGAGAGGAGGAAACTCTGACAATAGAATATCCCTTCTCTTTTATTCATTGGCATCCATTTTCACACCTTACCCATAATTAATAACATGGTTTCACCTGATGTGAGCTATCTGTCCTATAAAAGATGTTTTCCTTCTCTCTCATCCTTCCCTCCCTTTTCATCTCTCTTTCAGTGAGAGCCACAAAGCTCCATTAGTCCTTGCAACAAATCCAAGTTCAAGATCTCCATGTAAGAGGCAGTCCTCTTTATGAGGTCCAGATGTGGCTTCTTTTAATAATCTCTGAATTTATAAATTCATCATTTACAAGTTAATCACTTCTAACACTCCTCATCCAAATTAATAAAGTAAAAGGGTGAAAATACTCCCATATTGTTGTGTGTATGTGTGTGTGTATACACATATACTCTACAGTCTTTATTTTTCTAACCACTCATGAAACCATCTTCAATACTAGTTATTCTTGGTAATAGATATCAATCACCCAAGCTAGCAAAGAAAGCCCCTTCTCTATAATTTTTTTGACTGACACATAAGTGTCCCAGATAGATTTTGTATCCATTTCAACTTCCAGTTTATTAGGACCATTGCGGGAACGATGGGGAACCAACAAATCTCAAACAGCACAGTCCAGATTGACTGGATTACTAGATACAAAGAGGGAAAGACAGGGCTGGGGGTGTTCACTGCTATTTCTACCCCTTGGGCCCTTGACTTACATATTCTGCTTTTCAGATAACAGTGTCATATACTGATCACTGGTTCATGCACATATTACATCTTGAAATCAAGGGGTGTTCTCTGCCTTACAGCACCATAACTGAGGGTTTTGTTGGCCATTCCACCATTATTTCAGGCCATCAGCTTCTCAAAAGAATGGCTATCTGCAGGAAAAGACATAGCTTTCTATAGGCATTCATTCCATGATCCTCCTTTGGGGCTGTGCAAAGACCCCATATTGCATTCTTATCAGTGACACTTCGAGCAATGCTGTGTTTGCAATCCCATGAGGACAGAAATGGTACATTATCTTGTAGTGAAACTACTGTAGATCATTCTTTAGTGCAAGGCCTCAGGAAAACTTGTTGGTTTGCTAACAATTTTCTGAGATTCATAATATAAGTTATACAATAAATGGGTTAGAGTAGCATGCTGGAATACAGTAAATGTGGCTTCCAAAATACATACACCCCCCCCCCAAAAAAAAACACTCATGAAGAATTGAAACTCTTTCCAAGTGGTATAAGGCACAAGGTAAAGCATCTCAGCTTCTATTTAGAAAGAATATTCAACGTTCTCCACCATTAAAATCCTAACACCTTCACTGCAGTCACTTTCATAGATATTTGTCATGATTTTTATCTGCACTTCAGTGCTAACACATGTATATTTCTTAGGTTTCTACAGTACCTGATACCTCCTGCTCACCAGATTCTACTATGTGAGTTTCACGATGTCATTAATATAGTAAGCTAGTGTGATTAAATATGGGACAACTATATAAGGCCCTTGAAAACTATGTAAGACAGAGCAGCAAGCCTGAACTAGTATTGGGGAACTAGAATTAAGTTGGACATCTGTTCCCTGCCACAGCTTGTGATATTTTTTTTGTCTATCATGGAAAGAACAACTTTGCCAGAGCCAACAGTTACCAGATTCCAGAGACTGTGTTGATTTATTTCAACAAATATGCGAGATACTGAACTCAACTGTGGTTAGTCACTTGAGTGTGCTTAGTCATGTCTGACTCTTTGTGACCCCATGGACTGTAACCCACCAGGCTCCTCACTTTTTCAGGCAAGAATACTGGCATGGGTTGCATTTCCTCTTTCAGGGGATCTTCTCAATCCAGGGATCAAACCCGACCTAGGGATCAAACCCGGGTCTCCTGCATTGGTAGGTGGATTCTTTACCACTGTGCCACCTGGGAAGCCCTTATTACAGTCCCTACCTGACTGCAAGATTCATTTGGTTTTATATCAAACAGATTATAGAAAATGATGTATTATAAGAATCAGTTCTTTACCTCTCAAGTCTTTGAGGGCATTTGAAAATGACGGGACCAGGGGTTTCAACTTGATTCTTTCTGCAAACATCTCCAATATATGTGAGTGTATCCACTTCCTAGTACCCCGTCACCTGATAAATGTGCAGTTCTCTTCGGGGCAGATTAGGTATATCATGCAACAATTGTACTTTTTTCCCCATGCTAAGACCAGCAGTTCTCAAACTATAGAATGAATCAGGATCACCTGAGAGTTTTTTAAAAGAACAGATTTCTACCTGAGTTTCTGTGATATGCCTTCAAAGAATTTGCATTCTTAACAAGTCCCTACGTGATCCTGATGTTGCTGAACAAGGGACTACAGTTTTATAACTACCTATCAACAAATCCTACCTTGGTTTTAGCCAGTGGAGTTCTGGGTATATGAATGACTTTAAATCTGAAAACTGAGGGAAAGTTCCTGGCTTTCAATACAAAGTTTCCAAGAAGAGAATACATTAAATGTGTTCTTCATTATCAGGACTTTAGCTTTTTCAATTACAGATGGAATATACTTCAATACAGTTCAGCTCAGTTGCTCAGTCATGTCCAACTCTTTGTGACCCCATGGACCACAGCATATCAGGTCTCCCTGTCCATCACCAACTACCAGAGTTTACCCAAACTCATGTGCATCAAGTCAGTGATGCCATCCAACCATCTCATCTTCTGTTGTCCCCTTCTCCTCCTGCCCTCAATCTTTCCCAGCATCAGAGTCTTTTAAAATGAGTCAGCTCTTCACATCAGGTGGCCAAAGTACTGGAGTTTCATCTTCAACATCAGTTCAGTTCAGTTCAGTTCATTTCAGTCGCTCAGTCGTGTCCGACTCTCCGCGACCCCATGAATCATAGCACGCCAGGCCTCCCTGTCCATCACCAACTCCCGGAGTACACTCAAACTCATGTCCACAGAGTCGGTGATGCCATCCAGCCATGTCATTCTCCGTCGTCCCCTTCTCCTCCCGCCTCCAACCTTTCCCAGCATCAGAGTCTTTTCCAGTGAGTCAACTCGTCGCATGAGGTGGCCAAAGTATTGCAGTTTCAGCTTTAGCATCAGTCCCTCCAATGAACATCCAGGATTGATCTGACCACGGAAAAAACCATTGCCTTGACTAGACGGACCTTGGTTGGCAAAGTAATGTCTCTGCTTTTTAATATACTATCAAGGTTGGTCATAACTTTCCTTCCAAGGAGTAAGCGTCTTTTAATTTCATGGCTGCAATCAGTATCTGCAGTGATTTTGGAGCCCAAAAACATAAAGTCTGACACTGTTTCCACTGTTTTTCCATCTATTTCCCATGAAGTGATGGGACCAGATGCCATGATCTTTGTTTTCTGAATGTTGAGCTTCAAGCCAACCTTTTCACTCTCCTCTTTCACTTTCATCAAGAGGCTTTTTAGTTCCTCTTCACTTTCTGCCATAAGGGTAGCGTCATCTGCATATCTGAGGTTATTGATATTTCTCCCAGCAATCTTGATTCCAGCTTGTATTTCTTCCAGCCCAGCGTTCCTCATGATGTACTCTGCATATAAGTTAAATAAGCAAGGTGACAATATACAACCTTGACGTACACCTTTTCCAATTTGGAACCAGTCTGTTGTTCCATGTCCAGTTCTAACTGTTGCTTCCTGACCTGCATACAGGTTTCTCAAGAGGCAGATCAGGTGGTCTGGGATTCCCATCTCTTTCAGAATGTTGCTGTGAAAGTGCTGCACTCAATATGCCAGCAGATTTGGAAAACTCAGCAGTGGCCACAGGACTGGAAGAGGTCAGTCTTCATTCCAATCCCAAAGAAAGGCAATGCCAAAGAATGCTCAAACTATCGCACAATTGCACTCATCTCACACGCTAGTAAAGTCATGCTCAAAATTCTCCAAGCCAGGCTTCAGCAGTATGTAAACCGTGAACTCCCAGATGTTCAAGCAGGTTTTAGAAAAGGCAGAGGCACCAGAGATCAAATTGCCAACATCCGCTGGATCATGGAGAAAGCAAGAGAGTTTCAGAAAAACATATATTTCTGCTTCATTGACTATGCCAAAGCCTTTGACTGTGTCGATCTTCAACATCAGTCCTTCCAATAAAGGCTCAGGACTAGTTTCCTTTAGGATGTACTGATTGGATCTCCTTGCAGTCCAAGGGACTCTCAAGAGTCTTCTCCAACACCACAGTTCAAAAGCATCAATTCTTCGGTGCTCAGCTTTCTTTATAGTCCAACTCTCACATCCATACATGACCACTGGAAAAACCATAGCCTTGACTAGACGGACCTTTGTTGGCAAAGTAATGTCTCTGCTTTTTAGTATGCTGTCTAGGTTGGTCATAACTTTCCTTCCAAGGAGTAAGCATCTTTTTACTTCAGTACACTATCTATTTTATTCCTGAGGACCCATCGTTCAGTTGACCACATCCGCAATTCCTGTAATTCAAAGCATAATGCTGATGACTTCATGGATAGTGTACCAAACTGATATAATTATGAAAGAGAGGCTTTGATTCTGAGCCAGTTGTTCCTTTATGTCCATAACTGTTAGTCCCTCAGTCATGTCTGGCTCTTTACGATCCCATGGACTATAGCCTACCAGGCTCCTCTGTCCATGGAATTCTACAGGCAAGAATACTGGAGTGGGTTGCCATTTCCTTCTCCAGAGGATCTTCCCAACCCAGGGATCAAACCCAGGTCTCCTGCATTGCGGGCAGATTCTTAACTGTCTAAACCACCAGTGATTCTGTATGTCCATGAAAACAAAACTAAATAAAATATGCTTCTACAGAAAACATACATTCCTTCACAATGTTAACAAAGCAAAAAAAGTTCACACACTCTTCATTTGTTCTTACTACAGAGGTATCAATTTAGCACTTAAATTCATCAAAATGCTCTAAGATTTAAATTTGAATTAAACATTGAGATTAAAACATACATTAAGCATTGAGATTAAAAAGACCCCCAGATATATTAAGGTTCTCCATAGTGTGATTATTAAATTTGTGTTATTATAAAATATGCTGTTTTTCAAGTTGATATTGTTTTAATTTTTTAAAATTATGAATTTATTAATTTTACAACATAAAAGTTAAATATTATATAAAAACTATTTCATGGATTTATGAGGTCTAATTTAAACTTATACAATTTAAATATTATAAATAAAAAATAAATATATTTCTTAAAATGAACAGAATGAATATATATTAATTGGTGATAAACCTTGCTGAGACATGATATTTGCTTTTATAGGATATGTAAATACATATGAAATTTCTAAAGAGTTTTTAATATCTGGAGTAGTAAACATTTTCAGAATTTTTCAGAAGAAACTGCAGTTTATCATGTTTTTATGATGCTGTTAAGAAACTAGTTATTCTATAGAAAGTTTTACGTAAATATTCACTGTTAGTACAGGGAATTTTTGTAATTCTCTTTTTGTTTCAATATGATGTAAGTTCAGAATGAACTGCTAAATAAACTTTAAAAGAAACCTTAAAAATCTACTAGGAAAGATTGTCTTCCTGTACCTATCTTCAAGATAAACCTTCAAACACTGAAAAGGCATAACACCCTAGGGGCTATTTGACAGATAAAGTAGAACAGCTGCCAAGTGGGGGGATTATCACTTCAAAATAAGGTCTTGGAAAAGCAAAGCTTTCAAATGCACAAGTCTATTCTTCTTAGAAGACCCCAATCATGAACAGTTCACACAATAAAAAGTAAAACTGAAGGTTACAAATACAAATCTAGAGAAATTCATTTTGGTAAATAAATGGAGAGAAGCACATTAGCTCTCTAAATTTAATTTGCTGTTCTCCAATCATTCCTATATCAGATGGCACTAAACATAGGTAACCTAATGTTTCCAAAAAGCCAGCTACTCATTACAGGCAGCACTTTAAAATACAAAACCCATAATAGCCTAAAGCTCAAAATGTTAAAAGTTGACTTTCCAATTACCTCCATTTCCTCCAACACTTAAATCAATTTTTGAAGACAATTGGAGTGTCTGGAACTAGTATATATATTTATATGATTTTTTTTTCTTATTTCTAGTGGTTTATATAATCACTTGTTTCTTTCTACTGTTGCTACAATTTGGATAGAAGTATTGATCTGGTTTTCATTCAGTTTATAGAAGATTCATGAAACTCTGTTGGAGATTCTAATTTTACTGCCTGCACCATTTCTTCTGTTATAACATTTCCCATTGTTATAATAAACATTTAGGAACTAACCCACTCTATCTTTATTCTTCTACTAAAGGCTTAGAATGGACTGGTTGGATCTCCTTGCAGTCCAAGGGACTCTCAAGAGTCTTCTCCAGCACCACAGTTCAAAAGCATCAATTCTTCAGTGATCAGCTTTCTTCACAGTCCAACTCTCACATCCATACATGACCACAGGAAAAACCATAGCCTTGACTAGACGGACCTGGTTGGCAAAGTAATGTCTCTGTTTTTTAATATACTATCTAGGTTGGTCATAACTTTCCTTCCAAGGAGTAAGCGTCTTTTAATTTCATGGTTGCAATCAGCATCTGCAGTGACTGCGGACATGAGTTTGAGTGAACTCTGGGAGTTGGTGATGGACAGAGAGGCCTGGCGTGCTGTGATTCATGGGGTCGCAGAGAGTCGGACACGACTGAGCGACTGAACTGAACTGAACTGAAAGGCCTTAAAAAATGCTCACATACCATACTTGAATTGAACAAGGGAGCAAATGGGCTATTGGGGTTCTTATCTGTATTTTCTTATCTCCAGGAGGGAATTCTTTCTGGAGTTGAAGCTATTTATGCCTGACATCTGCCTGTAGCCACATTTATAGGTATGGAGAAGGTGGCTCCCTGAGCTAGGACAACAGACATCAGTAAGCATTCAGATGAACAAAAAAACTCCATGGTGGTGTTTGAATCCAGGATTCCAGTCATCCTTCAGGCCCGAAACGTCTTTCTGAGGTTTCACCTGTGGTAGTTTGAGTTTTATTTTACCTCCCACCAAAATGACAACCAGAAAGATGCAACAGTTGTTTTTATTTTGTATTAGATTCTATTTCTGCCATTACTACTGCTTCTGCTGCTAAGTCGCTTCAGTCATGTCCGACTCTGCGCAACCTCACAAATCGAAGCCCACCAGGCTCCCCTGTCCCTGGGATTCTCCAGGCAAGAACACTGGAGTGGGTTGCCATTTCCTTCTCCATTACAAAGTAACACAAAAGAAGAGGGTTAACACAAATCAATTCTCTGACAGTTCTAAATAAAAAATTAGCAATTTGGTCTCAAGGAGCTTAAAAAAAAAAAAAAAAAGTATCGTCAACCCTGCATTCCTTTCTGAAGGCTTTAGGGGAGATTTATTTTCTTGCTTTTCCAATCTCTAGAGACTGCTCACATTCCTCTATCAGAGGGTGCCCTATTTCATCCTCAAAGCCACTGTTGGTTGATTGAGTCTCACACTGCCTCACTCTCTTGCCTTCCTTTTCCATACCTAAGGAACCTTGTGATTAGGTGGTATGGCCCAGATAACCCAGGATAATCTCTTCATCTCAGGCTTACCTGATTATCAACCTTAACTTCATCTGCTTCCTTAATTCCCCGTTGCATGTACTACAGGTTCCAAAGATTAGGACACTAAACTCTTTTGCAGATCATTAAATGGTAACCCACTCCTGTGTTCTTGCCTGGAGAATCCCATGGACAGAGAAGCCTGGTAGGCTACAGTCCACGGGGTCGCAAAGAGTCGGACACAACTGAGCGACTTCACTTTCACTCACTCACCCTGCTTACCACAAGCAGGTAACCACAAAACAATAGTGAGAAAGTAATATTAAAAAAGTGATAAGCTTAGTTTTCCTTACTATTAATACTCTATGAAAATCATAAAAATTATAATTCTTATAATTAAGTAAATTCACATTAACTACTAATTTTATAAAATAAAAAGCTTAGGTACTTCCCCCCCCTGTATCCCTATGCATTTTTGCAAGTGATATTTGCTTTCCTTATATAATATTGAAAGTAGTATAAACTGTTGATTTAAAATGTCAGGCATATAAGAAATGCTAGAGATTTTCTTGTCATTCATGCAATGCTTGATTCCCTTCTAAGACATCCCTCCATACTATTATATGTATAGGAATACTTCCAGTGACAGAGAATTCAGTGAGTTTAGTGGATAGCCAAGCCTGCAGGCATCTAAGAATGCCCTCATGGCTCACCTTCTGTGGCTTTTCATGGTTTGCGATCTTGGCTGATAAAGGGAGAAAGGAACTTCTACATCTTCTATGGTTGTATTCAATTTCCCTCAGACCCATGGAGCCAGTGAAAAACATGGGCTCTCTAAGAAGCTGTGGGATCACCAGCTCTAGTCCTGTAAATCTTTGCTGTGGTTCCAGAGGAGACTGCAGAGCAGTTCAGGGGTGGGCATCCTCTTCCTGGAGTACAAGTAGCTTGAATTATTAAGACTATGTCTCACAGTGAAGTGTAGGCTCTCTCTTACCCTATTGTACTACATGAAACATACTTTACAAATGTGGATTTAAAAAAAAAAAAGGTCAAGTTTGTATTTCTTCTAGTGATTAATTTTGCTTCAGAGTTAGAAGCTACAGTTAAAGAAAATACCTGCTTTCCTTCAGAGTGATAATTGTAGTCAACATGTAAAATCTAAAGAGTTATCGCAGAATCTTTCATTATATTATTTCACTACATAATCTTTCATGATATTATTTCCTGGTGGTTCAGCTGGTAAAGAATATGCCTACAATGCATATTTCTGGTTCAATCCCTGGGTTGGAAAGATCCCACGGAGAAGAGAATGGCAACCCACTCCAGTATTCTTGCCTTGAGAATTCCGGGGACAGAGGACTGGCGGGCTACAGTCCATGGGGTTACAGAGTCAAACATGACTGAGTAACTTTTCTTTTTATCATCAGTAGGAAGGACATAAAGAGGTTTTGTTATGTTTAAAATGATATATTCCATCATTCATCTTATAAATCCAACAGTGGCTAGATTCTGGAATATTCATTAATGTATTTCTATCTCATCAGGAATCCTGAAGTCTATAAAAACATATGTAGTGAAATAGGAACAATTGTTTTTAATATGCTATAATATAAAAAATATTGTCACCACCATTTTAGACAATATTTTCATTGGGGCTTTACCATAGCCCCAGTGAAACAAAAATAGCCAATTCTGATACCAATATTTGAGAGATGATCCCAAGAAATATCTACTTGTTTCATGTCTTTATTTTTGCACATGAACACACACACCACAGTAACACTTATCCCATTTTATTGGATTAGAAGAATATTGTTAAAATGTATACACTACCCAAAGCAGTCCATAGGTTTAATGCAATCCCTATACCCATGACATTTTTTAATAGAATAATCCTAAAACGTATACGGAGCTATAAAGGATCCCAAATTGCCAAAGCAATTCTGAGAAAAAGGAACAAAGCTACAAGTATCCTGACTTCTACAAAGCTACAGTAATCAAAACAACATGGTTTTGGCACAAAAACAGACACATAGATCAATGAAATACAGCCCAGAAATAAACCTATGAACTTATGGTCAATTAGTCTATGAAAAAGGAGGTAAGAATATACATGGAGAAAAGACAATCTCTTCAATTAGTGGTACTGAGAGAACTGGACAACTGCATATAAAAGAATGCAATTAGTACATTTTCTCACACATTAGACAAAAATAAACATAAAGGCATTAAAGACTTAAGTGTAAGACCTGAAATTATAAAACTCCTAGAGGAAGATATAGATCACTCTAACATAAATTGTAGCAATATTTGTTTTGGATTGTCTCCTAAGACAAAAGCAATATTAACAAGTGTAATCTAATCAAACTTAAAAGCTTTAGCATAGCAAAGGAAATCACAGAAAACATGAAAAGAAAATATAATCACAGACAACATGAAAAGAAAATATAATTAATGGGAGAAAATATATGCAAATGATATGACTAATAAAGGGTCATTTTTAAATGAATTCATCTCTATTACATATTTCTTTGTAAAAAAATAAATAACAGTCTTTCTTAGTTACTAGGAGAAGTCTTGCACCTAAAGATTAAATGTTTCTAACTACTAAGCTCAGTTCAGTTCAGTCGCTCAGTCATGTCCGACTCTTTGCGACCCCATGAATCACAGCACTCCAGGCCTCCCTGTCCATCACCAACTCCCGGAGTTCACTCAAACTCAAGTCCATTGAGTCAGTGATGCCATCCAGCCATCTCATTCTCTGCCGTCCACTTCTCCTCCCACCCCCAATCCTTCCCAGCATGAGTGTCTTTTCCATTGAGTCAACTCGTCGCATGAGGTGGCCAAAGTATTGCAGTTTCAGCTTTAGCATCAGTCCTTCCAATGAACACCCAGGATTCATATCCTTTAGAATGGCCTGGTTGGATCTCCTTGCAGTCCAAGGGACTCTCAAGAGTCTTCTCCAGCACCACAGTTCAAAAGCATCAATTCTTCGGCTATCAGCTTTCTTCACAGTCCAACTCTCATATCCATACATGACCACTGGAAAAACCACAGCCTTGACTAGACGGACCTTTGTTGGCAAAGTAATGTCTCTGCTTTTTAATATACTGTCTAGGTTGGTCATAACTTTCCTTCCAAGGGGTAAGCGTCTTTTAATTTCCTGGCTGCAATCAGCATCTGCAGTGATTTTGGAGCCCAAAAAATAAAGTCTGACAGTTTCCATTGTTTCCCCATCTATTTCCCATGAAGTGATGGGGCCAGATGCCATGATTTTTGTTTTCTGAATGTTGAGCTTCAAGCCAACCTTTTCACTCTCCTCTTTCACTTTCATCAGGAGGCTTTTTAGTTCCTCTTCACTGAAAAACATAACTGAGTCTAAAATTATAAATGACTTTACTCTGGTGTATTAGCTAAACAAAAAACTTAAAAAATACCTAGCAAAGAGAGATGGAGAAAGCAATGGCACCCCACTCCAGTATTCTTGCCTGGAAAATCCCAAGGACGGAGGAGCCTAGTAGACTGCAGTCATGGGGTCGCGAAAAGTCAGACCCGACTGAGGAACTTCACTTTCACTTTCATGCATTGGAGAAGGAAATGGCAACCCACTCCAGTATTCTTGCCTGGAGAACCCCAGGGATGGGGGAGCCTGGTGGGCTGCCGTCTATGGGGTCGCACAGAGTCAGACACAACTGAAGCGATTTAGCAGCAGCAAAGAGAGAAAAGTGGCTACTTACACTGCACCAATCTAAAAAGTAGTTTTTTTTTTTCTCCCAATAATAGTACATGGAATTACTAATAATGGTACATGGAATATACAATAACAGTACATGGAATAGTAAATGGAACCTGTACACAGCTTTCAGGAAATGAAACCAAAAATGGAAAGGTCAAAGGAGGTCATACCACAAGGATGACCACATCAAAATGAGGATAAAACAGGGCAAGAGGGACGTGTTGCACAAACTTGCTCCTTTATGTGTACCATCCAAGATCTATCAACAGCTCATATTAACTCAATATCAAATCCCCCAAAAATGCACAATTAAATATGGACAGAAGAACTGAACATTTTCCCAAAGACAACAGATGGCCAACATGAAAAAATGCTCAACATCACTAATCAAAGAAATGCATAACAAAACAGAGATATCACCTCACACATCAAAATAGCCATCATCAAAAAGTCTACAAAAAATAAAAGTTGGGTATGATACTGAATGAGGAATTCCCCAGGTCAGTAGGTGCCCAGTATACTACTGGAGATCAGTGGAGAAATAAATCCAGAAAGAATGAAGGGATGGAGCCAAAGCAAAATCAATACCCAGTTGTGGATGTGACTGGTGATGGAAGCAAGGTCCGATGCTGTAAAGAGCAATATTGCATAGGAACCTGGAATGTTAGGTCCATGAATCAAGGCAAATTGGAAGTGGTCAAACAGGAGATGACAAGAGTGAACGTCGACATTCTAGGAATCAGTGAACTAAAAGGACTGGAATGGGTCAATTTAAATCAGATGACCATTATATCTACTACTATGGGCAGGAATCCCTTAGAAGAAATGGAGTAGCCATCATGGTCAACAAAAGAGTCCGAAATGCAGTACTTGGATGCAATCTTAAAAACGACAGAATGATTTCTGTTGGTTTCCAAGGCAAACCATTCAATATTACAGTAATCCAAGTCTATGCCCCAACCAGTAATGCTGAAGAAGCCGAAGTTGAATGGTTCTATGAAGACCTACAAGACCTTTTAGAACTAACACCCAAAAAAGATGTCCTTTTCATTATAGGGGACTGGAATGCAAAAGTAGGAAGTCAAGAAACACCTGGAGTAACAGGCAAATTTGGCCTTGGAGCACGGAATGAAGCAGGTCAAAGGCTAATAGAGTTTTGCCAAGAAAACGTACTGGTCATAGCAAACACCCTCTTCCAACAACACAAGAGAAAATTCTACACATGGACATCACCAGATGGTCAACACCGAAATCAGACTGATTATATCCTTTGCAGCCAAAGATGGAGAAGCTCTATACAGTTAGCGAAAACAAGACCAGGAGCTGACTGTGGCTCAGATCATGAACTCCTTATTGCCAAATTCAGACTGAAATTGAAGAAAGTAGGGAAAACCACTAGACCATTCAGATATGACCTAAATCAAATCCCTTATGATTATACAGTGGAAGTAAGAAATAGATTTAAGGGACTAGATCTGATAGATAGAGTGCCTGATGAACTCTGGATGGAGGTTTGTGACATTGTACAGGAGACAGGGACCAAGACCATTACAATGGAAAAGAAATGCAAAAAGGCAAAATGGCTGTCTGAGGAGGCCTTACAAATAGCTGGGAAAAGAAGAGAAGCGAAAAGCAAAGGAGAAAAGGAAAGATATAAGCATCTGAATGCAGAGTTCCAAAGAATAGCAAGGAGAGATAAGAAAGACTTCCTCAGTGATCAATGCAAAGAAATAGAGGAAAACAACAGAATAGGAAAAACAAGAGATCTTTTCAAGAAAATTAGAGATACCAAGGGAACATTTCATGCAAAGATGGGCTCGATAAAGGACAGAAACGGTATGGACCTAACAGAATCAGAAGATATTAAGAAGAGGTGGCAAGAATACACAGAAGAACTGTACAAAAAAATCTTCACAACCCAGATAATCACGATGGCGTAATCACTCACCTGGAACCAGACATCTTGGAATGTGAAGTCAAGTGGGCCTTAGTGACCATCACAACGAACAAAGATAGTGGAGGTGATGGAATTCCAACTGAGCTATTTCAAATCCTGAAAATGATGCTGTGAAAGTGCTGCACTCAATATGCAAGCAAATTTGGAAAACTCAGCAGTGGCCACAGGACTGGAAAAGGTCAGTCTTCATTCCAATCCCAAAGAAAGGCAATGCCAAAGAATGCTCAAACTACCGCACAATTGCACTCATCTCACACACTAGTAAAGTCATGCTCAAAATTCTCCAAGCCAGGCTTCAGCAATATGTGAACCATGAATTTCCAGATGTTCAAGCAGGTTTTAGAAAAGGCAGAGGCACCAGAGATCAAATTGCCAACATCGGCTGGATCATGGAGAAAGCAAGAGAGTTCCAGAAAAACATCTATTTCTGCTTCACTGACTATGCCAAAGCCTTTGACTGTGTGGATCACAATGAACTGTGGAACATTCTGAAAGAGATGGGAATCCCAGACCACCTGACCTGCCTCCTGAGTAACCTGTATGCATGTCAGGAAGCAACAGTTAGAACTGGACATGGAACAACAGACTGGTTCCAAATAGGAAAGGAGTACGTCAAGGTTGTATATTGTCACCCTGCTTATTTAACTTCTATGCAGAGTACATCATGAGGAACGCTGGGCTGGAAGAAGCACAAGCTGGAATCAAGATTGCTGGGAGAAATATCAATAACCTCAGATATGCAGATGACACCACCCTTATGGCAGAAAGTGAAGAAGAATTGAAGGGCCTCTTGATGAAAGTGAAAGAGGAGAGTGAAAAGCTTGGCTTGAAGCTCAACATTCAGAACACGAATATCATGGCATCTGGTCCCATCACTTCATGGGAAATGATAGGGAAACAGTGGAAACAGTGTCAGACTTTATTTTTTGGGGTCCAAAATCACTGCAGATGCTGATTGTAGCCAGGAAATTAAAAGATGCTTACTCCTTGGAAGGAAAGTTATGAACAACCTAGATAGCATATTAAAAAGCAGAGATATTACTTTGCCAACAAAGGTCCGTCTAGTTAATGCTATGGTTTTTCCCATGGTCATGTATGGATGTGAGAGTTGGACTGTGAAGAAAGCTGATGTCCGAAGAATTGATGCTTTAGAACTGTGGTGCTGGAGAAGACTCTTGAGAGTCCCTTGGACTGCAAGGAGATCCAACCAGTCCATTCTAAAGGAGATCAATCCTGGGTGTTCATTGGAAGGTCTGATGCTAAAGCTGAAACTCCAATACTTTGGCCACCTCATGCGATGAGTTGACTCAATGGAAAAGAGTCTGATGCTAGGAGGGATTGGGGGTGGGAGGAGACGGGGATGACAGAGAATGAGATGGCTGGATGGCATCACCGACTCGGACATGAGTTTGAGTGAACTCCGGGAGTTGGTGATGGACAGGGAGGCCTGGCCTGCTGTGATTCATGGGGTCGCAGAGAGTTGGACATGACTGAGCGACTGAACTGAACTGAACTGAGGATCTTGAGAAACTGAATGTGTTATTCAATCAATCATATCCGACTCTTTGTGACCCTGGGGACGGTAGCCCTCCAGGCTCCTCTGCTCAGTGAATTCTCTAGGAGAGAATACTGGAGTAGGTCACATTCTCTTCTCCTGGGGATCATCCTGACCCAGGGATCAAACCTGGGTCTCCAGCATTTGCAGGTGGATCCTTTACCATCTGAGCCACCAGGGAAAGGGAACCTTGGTATCCTGTTGGTGGGATTGTAAATTGGTGCAGCCACTATGGAAAACAGTGGAGGTTTCTCAAAAAATAGAACTATCATCCGTTCCGTTCCATTCTGTTCTGTCGCTCAGTCGTGTCTGACTCTTTGAGACCCCATTTACTGTAGCCTACCAGGCTTCTCCGTCCATGGGATTCTCCAGGCAAGAATACTGGAGTGGGTTACCGTTTCCTTCTCCAGGGAATCTTTCCGACCCAGGGATCGAACCCGGGTCTCCCACATTGGAGGCAGACACTTTAACCTCTGAGCCACCAGAGAAGCCCAGAACTAGCATATAATCCATCAATTCCACTCCTGGGCATATATCTGAAGAAAATGAAAACACTAATTTGAAAATATATGCACATAATGTAGCACTATTTTATGATATCCAATTACGGAAGCAACCCAAATGCCCATCAACAGATGCATGGATAAGATGTGATGTGTGTGTGTGTGTGTGTATATATATATATATATGCATATTTATGTATGAAATTGGAAATCACTCAGCAATAAAAAAAGGTGAAATTTTGCCTCTTGCAACAACATGGATAGACCTAGAGAATGCTATGCTTAATGAAATAAATCAAACAGAGAAAATCAAATATTCTGTTATCACTTGTATGTGAAATCACTAAAATAAAACAATGGAATGTATGTAACAAAACTCACAGAGAACATTTCAGTTGTTACCAGTTGGGAGAGAGGAAGGGGGAACAAGATAGAGGTGGAGGATTAAGAAACAATAACCACTATGTATAAAATAAATAGGCCATAAGAATATTTTGTACAGCACAGAGAATAATATGTAGTTATTTTTTGTAATAACCTCACAAGGATTATAATCTATAAAAATGTGCTCAGTTGCTCACTTGTGTCAGACTTCTTGCAATCCAGTGGATTGTAGCCTGCCAGGCTCCTCTGTCCACAGGGTTTTCCAGGCAAGAATACTGGAGTGTATTGCCATTTCCTCTTCCAGGGGATCTTCCTGACCCAGGGATCAAACCCACGTCTTACTGCATTGGCCGAAGCATTCTTTGCCACTGAGCCACCTAGGAAGCCCCATCTATAAAAATACTGAATCATTGTATTGTGCACCTGAAACTAACACTGTAAATCAACAATACTTCAGTATTTTAAAAACTAAATAGAAACAAACTGAACCACTTTGAGAGTCTCAAACTTGGCACCACTGATATTTGAAGCCAGATAATTCTCTGCTGAAGAAGGCAAGAAGAGGACAGCAGAGGAGACTGTTAGATGGCATCACTGACTCAATCAACATGAGTTTGAGCATCCTCTGGCAGATGGTGGAGAGAGAAGCCTGGCGTGCTGCAGTCCATGGAGTCGCAAAGAGTCAGACAGGACTTAGCAACTGAACAACAAACTCTCTGCCAGGGCCATAGGGAGGCTGTCCTGCTCACAAAAGGCTGTTTAGCAGTTATCTCTGACTTCTACCCACACATACAAGTGGCAATCCCTCACTGGATGTGATAACCAAAAATAGATATTGCAAAATGTCACCTGGGGAGCAAGATTGATGCCTGATTTAACACTAGCGTCTGTAAAATAGTTTGCTCTAAGAAGAAAAATTAGTCATATTCTGATGCAGGTAAAAATATTTTATAAGCATTATAACTTCGTGTATTATAAGTACACCAAATTTTAAAAGTATTCTCTGAACAACCTTACTGTACATTTTATTTCTGGTTATGTATTTTTCCTTTTACTAAACTAAGCAATATGACCAAATCATAGATTGTTTCATCACTTAAAAATACCAAATTGTTAATTATTCTGTCACTTCTGATACCCAAATATCTATCTTTCTTCATACATATGTGTGTAGACTCAGTCACTCAGTTGTGTCCGACTCTTTGCAACCCCATGGACTGTAGCCTGCTAGGCTCTTCTGCCTATGGGAATCTCCAGGCAAGAATACTGGAGTGGGTTGCCATTTCCTCCTCCAGGGGATCTTCGTGACCTAGGAATCATAGCTATGTCTCCTACCTCTCCTGCCTTAGCAGTGGATTCTTTACCACTGAGCCACCTGGGAGGCTCCCTTCTTAATATATAACTCTAGAGAAATATGCATAGTTTTATGATTTTTTTCACTTAAAATACATAGCATTTACTGCATATTTATTATGGGTTAGGAAGTATGTTAAGCAGTTTACGTGTTGTTACATTTAAGCTTCTCCATATTCCTGTTTGTTAGATCATGTTTTCTCTAGTAGGGAATGCAGCTAAACCCCTGAAATCAATTATCTCTGAGACGGTCTCCCAGCTTCTCAATGCCAGAACCACTTAAGAGCTGGCTACACTTCTGTTTTGGGTTTTAGTGATTGTACACATGTGTTCCTCCCCAAGCCCGCACTCTGAGAGCACGGTATGATGGATCTTCTTAATCAGCTCTCTCTTCTCCTGCCACGTCCAGTGTCTTGCATACAGGCCCCACTGAACTCAGCTAATTTCCTCCAGCTAGGAACTGCGTTGCCTTTTGGTCTCCAGACCCCGAAATAATATTTTTCACCTCAGCCTCCTCACGTTTCCACACCGGAGTTAAGAGACAGAGCTCACTGGATTTTGACAGCACAGCTTGGTTAAGCTGTAATTTTAATTTTGCGGTGCTCCCTACTGGTGGCCTTTCGAATCTTCCTTGCTCCAATGCTAGCTGTTTTTAATAAACTCACCTTGGTCTGCTGCTCATTTTAATCAGCACATATGGAAAACTCCAGGATTCTTACTTTTTTTTTTTTTTTAAATCTAGTCATGTTGAAGATAATACAAGTAACTTGTGCTAAAACCATCAATTGGAGGTGTTGGAAACCCTTGGGGGAAATGTCTGTGAGCTGATGGCTGCAGCTAAAATAAAAATAAATACCAGCGGTATCCTGTAGCTTCAAACTTCTGAACAAGATTAAGTAAAAATTATCTTGCTAGAAGAGAAAATGTCAATCAGTGTATCAGAGACAATAAAACTGCCTGGGCAAAAGTGACTTGAACAGTGAAAATACTAATGACCGCTCATGATACCTTCAGAGATGGGCAGAAGCAGGACGGATTCTCAGCCTGGCAACACTCAAGGACCACGGCTCTCTGCATATTTCTTCTTTGTGCCTTCACTGTCCTGGCCACAACCTCTTCTAGAATTTTAAGATGGTGACAGCACTTCCAAATATCAGCAGCTCCAAGCATCAGAAAACTCATAAGACAGCAACCAAGAGAAGGGAAAAAGAAACCCTCCCAGATCCCAGTTCTCTATCCTGGAGAAAAACTTCAGAAACGTAGATTATCCTTCGCCCTTCCTTATATCCTATTGGTCAGAAATTAGTAAGGTGCACACTGTAATGCAATCACTTGTAAAAGGGAATGGGATTACCATAATTGATTACATAGCTGTAATCTGGAGTCACTGACTTAATAAAGACTGGACAGAATTCTATGATGACAGATGATGAAGGAGAGTACCTTGGGATAATAAAATGACTGCATTCTCAATCCCCCAAATAGTAAACACGCAGACGAAACTTCAGAGGCCATCAGAAAAAAAATCAAGACAAACACACATATTTACATACACATACTTGTGGCTCAGACGGTAAAGTGTCTGCCTACACTGCAAGAGACCCGGGTTCAAGCCCTGGGTCAGGAAGATCCTCAGGAAGGAAATGGCAACCCACTCCAGTACTCTTGCTTGGAAAATCCCATGGATGGAGGAGCCTGGTAGGCTACAGTCCATGGGGTTATAAAGAGTCAGACATGACTGAGCCACTTCACTTAACGTGTAGAAACATACATACATACTCTGTGGAACTGGCTACTAATTACAGTCAGGAAGGGGATCCTCACCCTGTCCCAAATTGGACTGAATCATAACGTAGAGGAATGGAACATAGGCATTAGCATTTTTATTAATTATATTTATTTTTTAATTGGTGGAAATTTGCTTTTACAATGTTGTGTTTGCTTCATGACAACATAAATCAGTCATAATTTTATATTTATATATCCCTTCTCTCCATTTTCCCTCCCCTCCTTCATCCCACCTCCCTAGATTCTGACAGAATGCCAGGCTGGGCTCCCTGTGTTATTCTTTTAGCATTTACTTCCCAGATAAAACTGTGGGGCATCCAGGTCTAGAACTCTGCTCCACAGTAAAGGTGCTTTGAGTTACTTTGGATTTGAAAATCCCAGTAAATGTGATAAGAACAGACAGTTTCATGTGGCCTTCAGATATTACTGCTTCTAGCCTTCAGATACCAGAGACTTAAAATTTTCTCCTCCTTCATTCTTTTCTCTTTTCTTCATGCCCCATTGACATCCTAGTGCACCACTAACTTCCACAATAATTCCCTCTGCCCCCCGGATCCTTCCACTCTTCTCACTATCTGACCATCACTTTGAACTCTGAGGACTAGTTTCTTGACAATTTCCCTTACATCTTGATAGGAAGCAAAGTCATTATCCAAACCAGCACCTCTACTGCCCTATGCACAGTGTTAAAAAAAAATCCATCACAAACTGCTGATAGGAATGGATTGGCTTCTCCTTTGAGCTAGCTCCATAATAATTAATATTGGGACAACAAATAGAATGGATTTGAAATGATCTTTTTATGAGGTTTTTTAATGACATTTCTGTGAGAATTTTTGAAATGTCTACATTTTATCTAAAGTAAGGCTTGAAATTTATTATTTGATTCCAAAATGTGCATGTCCTACGGTTTTAAAAAATACTCCAAAGATGTTAAAAACAAATATTTCTCATCCTTTGAATAATAACTATCTAAGCCAAGAAGGCAGCCTCCCATCCTTACGATGATCAGGTCTACTGGGAGCTGGGTTTAAATCTCAGCTGTTTACCATCTGCTTAACCAAGGGCAAGTTAATTAACCTCTGGAACAATATTTTTGGCAGGTGTGAAATGGGTACATCACCTCTTTCTCAACATTGTTATGAATGTTAAATAAGGATTTATATAGGATCACTATAAATATTATTACTTAATTATTTTCATATTTAGAGACAAAGAGGTGGTAGTTTACATAAAACTATAAATATGCTATTCTTTGATACATAAACATCTGTTTTAAGAAAAATAACAATATAAGCATGTCTCTTCAAATATGTTAAGTATAACATCATTAATTTTAATTTAGCAAACAATAAAATGACTTTAAAGTTTTATATCATCTTGTGTGATATTTGTTATCAAAAACTTGAATTTATAAAGAGACAATTATCAAGATTATTCCCGTCCAGGAATCAAGTTCTTGAGGTATTTGAATCATGTGTACATTGGTGTCTAGTTTTCATTTATTAATCTAAATAATGAAACCAACATAGGAAATAACTCAAGTATGGATAATCAATATAATCCCATGTAATTATATTTACTACACAAAAACATGGTTTACAAATTAATCCCACTCCCATCTTTATTAAAGTAAGGGTATATCCATATTTATGACAATTAATTTGAACTTATGCAAGTTGCTAATTAATTGTGGTTAGTTAATATGAGAAAACAGCTCTTTAATAAATGAATTAAAGATAAAATGTAGAATAAGGAAACACAGAGTAAGAAAGTGTGATAAATTTTGGAATAAATTCCATCACCACTCACTAGTTATCCTAATTTCAGTTTATCCAATTTTGTCCTAAGAATAATTTTTTACTCTTCAGTAGAACTGGACAATGCAGTTTTCCATATTAACATACAGATTCTTAAATATTACTATTGTAATAATTTTTCTCCTTCCTTTAGACAAAAGTATAATTTTTATGGTTTTATTTCTGTAACCTTTTGCAACCTCATACATTTTTATTACAATATAAGCATATATAGAAGCTGTAATTTGGAATTGAAGAGAGTGCCAGTCTAGCTCTGTGTGAAGGAGGGAGGCAGATGAGGCTTGGATTAGAAGTTCTGATAGATGTGGTTCTGGGGACATGGGATTTTCAGCCCCAAATACTGTGCCCTCTGTTTCCTCACAGCAACAGCAGCATAGGAATCTCTCAGTGTTGGACTCATAGCAGGTGTGTGATATATTTTCCATTTTTGCTTTGAAAAGAGGAGGAGAAGGTGCAAGTTGTCCTCCTCTGCCTCTAAGAAAATCTATTCTTAGAGTCTCCCAGCGGCACTTGGGCATTATCTCTGTGTCTGTGATGATTAAAACCACTGTCCTTAGTTTCTCCGATTTGCGAATGGAGTAAAGTGCCCTAGTCTTCTGGTTATGGTTCTGGAAAGACCTCAGAATCCCTTGACTGACAAACTAGTCAAGTATCTACATGCGCAGCCTTTCCAAATTGATGTAGAGAAATCTTTCCAAACTTTGAGACAAAAGCATGGCTTACCATGTGCCAATATTTTCTATCAGAGCTAATCCTTCCATCTTAATTGCTATATAACACAGAAGTTTGAAAACACCATATATTGCCATGTCTAAAACTCATTGAAACACATTGTCATTAATCTATGCCCAATTCTGGGTTAGTACAGGTCATTATAAATATATCCCTTGAATTAGGATTTGATAAATGGATTCTGGCTTCCAAAAAGTACCATGGTTGCTTATAACATGATATACTGCAGATTATTTTCTGAAAAGCCTGGCTATACTTCGAAGTTAAATCAATGGTCTCTCATAAGAAGTTTTGGGCAAAGAGGTTATATTCTACCCAGGATTTAATCTAATGTACAGTTCCAGCAGTAAAATGCAACTTTTTTTCAGTAAAATAGTGTAAACCTGACTGGCCATCATGGCCTATTTAAACCATTAAATCCACGGAGAATTTTGGTTCCTTCTTATCAGATGTGAAAATCTCTAATAAGCCACTTCCTATGAAGCTGCTCTCAAACCAAAGAGCAGCCTTGAAGAACTAAGAGACTCTTTCTACTGACTCTCCTAACAATGGCATATTTCAACCTTCATAGATCCCCTCTGTCTACCTTCTACCCCTGTCCTGTTTGTTCTAGGTATTGTCCACCCCATGAACTTCAATGGATACCTAATCCCATGTAGACAATTTACAATAAGTCTTAGAAGAGGGGTTTTGGTCAAGGAGGTACAGATCAAAATTACTAAAGCAAGATAGTGTTACTTCAAAATCATGGAAATCACTATTGTTGCAGCCTCCCACTTGATTTTTCCCCTAAACTTTAAAATCAAATCTTCTATTTTATGCCCAGTTCTATGACACTATTTGAAAGAAAGTGTTAGTTGCTCAATTGCGTCAGGCTCTTTGTGACCCCATGGATTGTAGCCCGCCAGGCTCCTCTGTCCATGGAATTCTCTAGGCAAGAATGCTGGACTGGTTGCCATGCCCTACTCCAGCGGATCTTCCCAACCGAGGGATTGAATCTAGGTCTCCCTCATTGCAGGTGAATTCTTTACCATCTGAAAGGGAAACCAGGGAAGCCCTAGTTTCACTGTAGATTGTTGTATTTACTGCAGTATATTTATGCAAGGTTTTCACTTGAGAGCCTGGCAAGTCTTTCTTCTTAGACCTAAATGACTGGAGGAGACTCATTTCTGCTTTTCAGAGTTGTTAGAATTAATCATCTAGCATTTTGTCTCATTTACATTCAAAACTTATACATGCTGTGAGGGAGAAGCTGGCCCCACGGGTCAAGGCTCCTCATTGCAGTCCTGTGCAAATGCTAAAATCTCTGTTGGATTCTTTGTCCTGGAGCAAGTTCAAGTCCAAGGTCTAAGTCTCTAGCCATAAGGGATCTTGGGTGGACCAGTAGTGAGTGGCTATAGATCCTCACTCTCAATTTGGCCTTCCCTCTCTGATTTTCAATTCATGTCTTTTATTTTCAGATCCTTGTCTTTGGCAATTCTTGTCCTTGTCCCTTGGTCGATGGTTTCTTAAATCCCTTGAGATGTGGAATATTACATGATATTTCAGAGAAGCTTTTCAACTCGGCTTCTAACCTCCTCTGCAGCCTCTTAAGAAAATCTCTTGTAGGGGAAACCACCATGTGTTTGAAGATTGTCAAATCTTCACTCCTGTCCTGAACAACCAATACACTATTTTCTGGGAACTCTTTCTGCCAGGAGGGATTTCTGCCTCTGCCAAACTTCAGTTCCAGCCTCCAAACATAATCAGAAATCTGGGGAAAAGTGTCTGCAATCCTCAGCTCACTGTGTGAAGCATTCTCTCTCTGGAATTTTAGTCAAGCTAATCCCCTCTGCATGCACAATTACCTGATGACTTTCATTAAGTTATTTAGTGCTTTATCTAGCTTTTTCACCTGTCTTTAGCAGAAATGTCATAACCTACTACTTCTACTCAGGAGAAAAATCTTACCAATGAGTTAAACACAACAACCCAGTGGAATTTCATGGTCTGTACAGTATTTGACATCATCTAGGAATCTGCTTTGTTCCAGTGATGCCTCTATTTCTTCAAATCCCCCCTTTTTTATTTCATTCTTATGACTAATTGTCTACTTTCACTTATTGAAGTCTAGCAGTCTGTGTCGCTCCAGAAAATGGCTGCAGGAGTTCAGAACATGCTTCCCCAAAATGTGTCACTTTGGTATATTGATTATTTTGATCTGTAGACACATATGGATGGGGCTTTCCAGATGGCACTAGTCATAAAGAACCCAACTGCCAATGCAAGAGATACAAGAGACACAGGTTTGATCCCTCGGTTGGGAATATCCCCTGGAGGAGGACAAGGCAACCCACTCCAATATTCCTGCTTCAAGAATCCCATGAACAGAGGAACCTGGCGGGCTACAGTTCATAGTATCACAAAGAGTCAGATACGATTGAAGCGATTTACCACGCTTGGGGACACGTGGACACCAGGATACAGCATATGCAGGGAGAGGCTTTCTCTGAACTGCCCTTATCTGTCTGCCTAGAGACAGAGCTTCCAAAAAGAAACCTGGTTAGATTTTGTCAAAAATTATACTAACTCCCATCTATTCTTCTAAGGGCCCATTTATCTTTCTTAAGGAAAAAAAAATTTTCTCCTCTAAGAGGCCTACATCCTTCCTTCTCTGCCCTCTTAAGATGGTGTTTAAATCTAGATTCTAAGTCACCTGATTTTCCCATTTTTAACTCCCATGTACACATGATGTATTCATGCTAATAAACCTCTCTTGGCTTTTCCCTTATTAATCTGTCTTTTATTACAGGGTCTTGGCTAAGAATTCAGAAGCGTAGAAGGGAACTTATTTTTCCTCATCTACATTATTCAGTAGAAGTATCTATTCCTCACCCCCCTCTATTTCTTTTTTTACATTCTTTATCATTAGAGAACTAGTTTCTTGCCATGACTTCAATTTCCTTTTTGATGTTTATGACACTAAATCTACATTTTCTTGAATAACTCAATTCTAAACTCAACCCGTCTTTCATCTTAAATTTAATACATTCCCTGAATCCTCTGCTTCAGTGAAAACAATCCCCAGAAGAGTACCTTGTCATACCCCTACTTATTTCTAGCTTTCAGTTTTTCAAGGTCCCACTCAAAGCTATTAACTTTTTGATTCACTTTATGAATAGTTATCAATGAAAAATCTAAATGTGTTAAATAGTACCTTTTTCCCAAATGATCAAAAATAGAACTGGAAAGGAGTATATTCCCTTTATAACAGGTATAGATTATAGCAGCTATTTCTTTTTCATTTTAGAGTCTACATTTCTATATGACCCAGGCCACAGGATCCCTAGGAAATTTCTTCTTTTTCAAACGGTATATAATTCTTGCTCCTCTCACACATGATTTATCAAGAAATTCAAACCACCTATACTTTTCCAAATATATATTACTGTATACATGCTTGAGAACATAAATGTTCAGCAGAAAGGGAAAGGTGTTAATAATTTTGCAACAAATCTAGTGAATTACAGAGTAGGGAAGCTTACATAATAATAAAACACTATGAAACTGTAGTGATGGTCTTGTCATGCAAAAACTTCTAGAGGTCCCTATTCTCCAAAAGTACAGACATTTTTTAACAACACCAAAGACCCAAGCCTAGGGGTAGCCGTTCATTTGATTTGGGGCAGCAAATGAAACAAGAGTCACTAATACTATACTCATTTACCAACTATATTCTACAAGATGCCTTAGTCTTTTTCACCGACAAAACTGAAAAATTACATGAACATGTGACCAGAATAATCTAATATTCATCTTTGAAAGCTTTATAGAAGTACCACTTCTCATAATATCTCCAGGGATGTAACATTTAACTTTGATTTGCTATTTGTGTAGGAAGTTGGAACTCTGGAACTTTCCATTTCGAATATTCAATTAACATAGTCCTCATGCCATAGGGTGGAAGCTCACATGGCATTTGGTCACTTGAAATTCCAAAGGAATACCAAGAGCTGAGAAGTAATCACAGTGTTTTTTAAAATGCTATTGCTCCCAACATGAGGTGAACTCTGTTAGAATAACTTTTATTTTCTGGTGCCCATAAACTCTCACTCAAATTGTCAGTTCAAAGTGGCAATTTAGGGTTCATAGGAGCTATTGTTAGCTCAGAGTCAGTACTGAATAGTCTTTGAAAACTTTGGTTACTTTTTTTCTCCATTGTTCAGTTATACACTGAAAAATGTACAACTGAAATATTAAATGGCAAATTAAATATTGCCATTATGATTCCTTAGGTAAAAGAAGGTTCAAAAATGTGTCATGGTGGGAATGCAAACTAGTACAGCCACTATGGAGAACAGTGTGGAGATTCCTTAAAAAACTGGAAATAGAATTACCATACGACCCAACGATCCCACTTCTGGGCATACACACCAAGGAAACCAGAATTGAAAGAGACACGTGTACCCCAATGTTCACTGCAGCACTGTTTACAATAGCCAGGTCATGGAAGCGACCTAGATGTCCATCAGCAGACGAATGGAAGAAAGCTGTGGTACATATACACAATGGAGTATTCAGTTCAGTTCAGTTGCTCAGTCGTGTCTGACTCTCCGCGACCCCACGAATCACAGTACGCCAGGCCTCCCTGTCCATCACCAACTCCCGGAGTTCACTCAAACTCATGTCCACAGAGTCAGTGATTCCATCCAGCCATCTCATTCTCTGTTGTCCCCCTCTCCTCCCGCCCCCAACCTTTCCCAGCATCAGAGTCTTTTCCAGTGAGTCAACTCTTCGCATGAGGTGGCCAAAGTATTGCAGTTTCAGTTTTAGCATCAGTCTACTCAGCAATTAAAAAGAATACATTTGAATCAGTTCTAATGAGGTGGATGAAACTGGAGCCTATTATACAGAGTGAAGTAAGCCAGAAAGAAAAACACCAATACAGTATACTAATGCATATATATGGAATTTAGAAAGATGGTAACGATAACCCTGTATGTGAGACAACAAAAGAGACACAGGGTTATAGAACAGTCTTTTGGACTCTGTGGGAGAGGGCAAGGGTGGGATGATTTGGGAGAATGGCATTGAAACATGTATATTATCATATGTGAAACGAATCGCCAGTCCAGGTTCGATGCATGATACAGGATGCTCGGGGCTGGTGCACTGGGATGACCCAGAGGTATGGTATGGGGAGGGAGGCAGGAGGGGGGTTCAGGAAGGGGAACACATGTACACCCGGGGCAGATTCAATTCAATGTATGGCAAAACCAATACGATATTGTAAAGTAAGTAGCCTCCAATTACAAAAAAAAAAAGTCAGTCACTTGAGTCATTCAGCCTGGATCTGAATTCAGAATTCATCACTCTTTTGCAATATCATATACCAAAGTAAAGAACCCTATTTAAGCTTCAGTTACTTTGTTGATATAATGAATATGTGAATATCACCTGACCAACACAATTTTTTCAGTTAATTGGAAGAATCTATTTACATACTTAACACATGGGACTGAGTAAATAATCCATGTTAGCAACAATAATAATTGTCACTAAAAATAATGTAAAAGTGTAATAGTGACACTGAATATTAGTTAACTGTCTCCCCTTCTGGATTCTATTAACATTAGCCACTTCCACCAAAGGGCTAATCCTTATTATTTGCTAAACTTTTTGTCTTCACATCTTCTATTATAAATAATCAAGCAGTTTAATTTTCTACTTTTGGAAATAGTTTTTATGGAGGAGGACAATTGAGCTGCAATTCTTTTAAGCACATGTTTCTCTATTGTGAATGAAGGAATATATTTAGTGTTCAGTTCTGGGTCAAGGATCTAGCTACTCCATTCTCATCTAAATTTAGCTTTTTCAATCCAAGTGTCTCAGACCCCCACATCCAAAGTGTAATTTTGTCTTTCATTATGGGCATTGTTAACAGGCATTGTTAATGATTTCATTTGTTACCAACCAACACTGTATTTATCTTGGGTTTTGCTCTACCTCTAAATTGTAGTGGGCTAATTTTAGAACTGTACTGAAGGGTTGAAATGTATTATTTCTAAATTTACTCTTCCAGAGAATTTTCATGAATAATAGAACTTAGTAGTCCTCCATTATCTGGTTATAGCCTCTATGACAATTTAGTATTCTTAGGAAAGTCTTTATATTTTAAAATCTGTGACATAAAGTTTTCAAAAAGTGATATAAATACACACCATTCCAAGTTACTAACTGAAATCTACCTGAAATGACCTGGATAGTCTAATTTTGTCAAATTCTTAGTTTTTTAAAGACAGTAATGCCTATACAATTTTATCTTTTCTGGAGACTACCCTTATATTTAATTCATACAGAGACATTTCTACTCTAAATATACTTCCAAATGATCTTATGAATGCCACAGAGGTACAGGGACAGTCAAAGTCATGTATCTTTCTGTCCACAAGGAACTCTCCTCATTTCATTTTCTCTTCTCCCATTCCCTTGGTCAAGATCTCATACTTCTGAACCTATGATCACAGAATTTTCAGCTGTTAGTATATGTGACTGAGGAAGACTTTCTTATCTCTCCTTGCTATTCTTTGGAACTCTGCATTCAGATGCATATATCTTTCCTTTTCTCCTTTGTTTTTTGCTTCTCTTCTTTTCACAGCTATTTGTAAGGCCTCCTCAGACAGCCATTTTGCTTTTTTGCATTTCTTTTCCATGGGGATGGCCTTGGTCCCTGTCTCCTTTACAATGTCACCAACCTCCATCCAGAGTTCATCAGGCACTCTATCTATCAGATCTAGTCCCTTAAATCTATTCCTCACTGAGGAACGCTGGGCTGGAAAAAGCACAAGCTGGAATCAAGATTGCTGGGAGGAAATATCAATAATCTCAGATATGCAGATGACACTACCCTTATGCAGAAAGTGAAGAGGAACTCAAAAGCCTCTTGATGAAAGTGAAAGAGGAGAGTGAAAAGGTTGGCTTGAAGCTCAATATTCAGAAAACAAAGATCATGGCATCTGGTCCCATCACTTCATGGGAAATAGATGGAAAAACAGTGGAAACAGTGTCAGACTTTATTTTTTGGGCTCTAAAATCACTGCAGAAGCTGATTGCAGTCATGAAATTAAAAGACACTTACTCCTTGGAAGGAAAGTTATGACCAACCTAGATAGCATATTAAAAAGCAGAGACATTACTTTGCCAACAAAGGTCCGTCTAGTCAAGGCTATGGTTTTTCCCGTGGTCATGTATGGATGTGAGAGTTGGACTGTGAAGAAAGCTGATCGCTGAAGAATTGATGCTTTTGAACTGTGGTGTTGGAGAAGACTCTTGAGAGTCCCTTGTACCGCAAGGAGTTCCAATCAGTCCATTCTAAGGGAGATCGATCCTGGGTGTTCATTGGAAAGACTGATGCTAAAGCTGAAACTGCAATACTTTGGCCACCTCATGCGATGAGTTGACTCACTAGAAAAGACTCTGATGCTGGGAAAGGTTGGGGGCGGGAGGAGAAGGGGACGACGGAGAATGAGATGGCTGGATGGCATCACCGACTCTGTGGACATGAGTTTGAGTGAACTCCGGGAGTTGGTGATGGACAGGGAGGCCTGGCGTGCTGTTATTCATGGGGTCACGGAGAGTCGGACAGGGCTGAGAGACTGAACTGAACTGAACTGAACTGAATATATGTGACAGAAAAGCTGAAATGTGGAACAATCAGCAAATTCCAATTCAAGTCACAGAGAACACTCAGAATATAAACATGAATCAGTACAAAAGTCCTAAGAGCCTTAATTTAGGCAATTATTCATTATTTTTGTTGTTGTTTAGTGGCTAAGTCATGTCCAACTCTTTTGCAACTGCATCTACTATAGCCCACCAACCTCCTCTCTCCATGAGAATTCTCAGACAAAAATACTGGAGTGGGTTGCCATTCCCTACTCCAGGGAATCTTCCTGACCCAGGGATTGAACTGTCATTCCTGCATTGGCAGGATGATTCTTTACCACTGAGCCACCAGGGAAGCCCATTATTCATTATTGAATTCTAAGAAAAGAAAAGAAAGAAAGAAAGTGAAGCCACTCAGTCATGTCTCTTTGCGACCCCATGGACTGTAGCCTACCAGACTCCTCTGTCCATGGGATTTCCCAGGCAAGAATACTGGAGTGGGTTGCCATTTCCTTCTCCAGTATCTAAGAAAATAATACTTAAAATAATATTCCCAATAATTGTTCAAAAATACTGCTGTGCCAAGCATGCACAGTTGTTTTATATGTGGCAGCACTGACACTGCAAACTGATGGATGAAAAAACAGACTATCTTACATCATACACAAACACACACATGCACACAAATATAGACATAACACATATACCCCACAACACCAATTATTTACAAATAAAAAGCAAAACTAAACTTTTGGCACATGATATAGAATAATGTACTAGCTTCAGTTCAGTTCAGTTCAGTCGCTCAGTCTTGTCTGACTCTCTGTGACCCCATGAACCACAGCACACCAGGCCTCCCTGTCTATCACCAACTCCCGGAGTTCACTCAAACTCATGTCCATCAAGTCGGTCATGCCATCCAGCCATCCCATTCTCTGTCGTCCCCGTCTCCTCCCACCCCCAATCCCTCCTAGCATCAGACTCTTTTCCATTGAGTCAACTCATCACATGAGGTGGCCAAAGTATTGCAGTTTCAGCTTTAGCATCAGTCCTTCAAATGAAAACCCAGGATCGATCTCCTATAAAATGGACTGGTTGGATCTCCTTGCAATTCAAGGGACTCTCAACAGTCTTCTGCAACACCACAGTTCAAAAGCATCAATTCTTCGGCAATCAGCTTTCTTTACAGTCCAACTCTCACATCCATACATGACCACGGGAAAAACCATAGCCCTGACTAGATGGACCTTTGTTGGCAAAGTAATGTTTCTGCTTTTTAATATGCTATCTAGGTTGGTCATAACTTTCCTTCCAAGGAGTAAGCGTCTTTTAATTTCATGGCTGCAATCAGCATCTGCAGTGATTTTGCAGCCCCCCAAAATAAAGTCTGACACTGTTTCCACTGTTTCCCCATCTATTTCCCATGAAGTGATGGGACCAGATGCCATGAACTTTGTTTTCTGAATGTTGAGCTTCAAGCCAACCTTTTCACTCTCCTCTTTCACTTTCATCAAGAGTTCCTCTTCACTTTCTGCCATAAGGATGGTGTCATCTGCATGTCTGAAGTAGCTTAGAATTTCTTCAAAGAGACACAAAATAGACAAACAGAAGGGTTATATATACAGCTACATTAAAACTGATCTTCTCTAGTTTTACTGGCTCAGTCGGTAAAGCATAGGCCTATAATGCAGATAGACCCGGGTTCAATCCCTGGGTCAGGAAGATCCCCTGAAAAAAGAAGTGGCAACCAACTCCAGTATTCTTGCCTGGAAAATCCCATGGATGGAGGATCCACGGGGTCACAAAAAGTCGGACACGACTGAGCGACTTCACTTTCAATTTACATTAAAACTGAATATTTCTATACATCAAAATTCAACCTACAATATCAATAGAAGATACTCTTGATATAAAGAACTTCTAAAGATAAGCTAAAATATATAAACTTTCCTACATATTTATTATTTTTTTCTAATTCACATTTAAACAGCACTTTGCATATATGTTTTTATTTTTTTTATTTTTATTTTTTATTTTAATTTTTATTGGAGGCTAATAGAGTTTTGCCAAGAGAATGCACTGGTCATAGCAAACACCCTCTTCCAACAACACAAGAGAAGACTCTACACATGGACATCACCAGATGGTTAACACCGATATCAGATTGATTATATTCTTTGCAGCCAAAGATGGAGAAGCTGTATACAGTTAGCAAAAACAAGACCAGGAGCTGAATGTGGCTCAGATCATGAACTCCTTATTGCCAATTTCAGACTTAAATTGAAGAAAGTAGGGAAAACCACTAGACCATTCAGATATGACCTCAATCAAATCCCTTATGATTATACAGTGGAAGTGAGAAATAGATTTAAGGGACTAGATCTGATAGATAGAGTGCCTGATGAACTCTGGATGGAGGTTCGTGACATTGTACAGGAGACAGGGACCAAGACCATCCCCATGGATACGAAATGCATAAAAGCAAAATGGTTGTCTGAGGAGGCCTTATAAATAGCTGTGAAAAGAAGAGAAGCAAAAAGCAAAGGAGAAAAGGAAAGATATAAGCATCTGAATGTAGAGTTCCAAAGAATAGCAAGGAGAGATAAGAAAGCCTTCCTCAGTGATCAATGCAAAGAAATAGAAGAAAACAACAGGATGGGAAAGACAAGAGATCTCTTCAAAAATTAGAGATATGAAGAGAATATTTCATGCAAAGATGGGCTCGATAAAGGACAGAAATTGTATGGACCTAATAGAAGCAGAAGATATTAAGAAGTGGTGGCAAGAATACACAGAAGAACTGTACCAAAAAGATCTTCGTGACAAAGATAGTCACGATAACGTGATCACTGACCTAGAGCCAGACATCTTGGAATGTGAAGTCAAGTGGGCCTTAGAAAGCATCACTACGAACAAAGCTAGTGGAAGTGATGGAATTCCAGTTGAGCTATTTCAAATCCTGAAAGATGATGCCGTGAAAGTGCTGCACTAAATATGCCAGCAAATTTGGAAAACTCAGCAGTGGCCACAGGACTGGACAAGATCAGTCTTCATTCCAATCCCAAAGAAAGGGAATGCCAAAGAATGCTCAAACTACCGCACAATTACACCCATCTCACATGCTAGTAAAATCATGCTCAAAATTCTCCAAGCCAGGCTTCAGCAATATGTGAAACATGAACTCCCAGATGTTCAAGCAGGTTTTAGAAAAGGCAGAGGCACCAGAGATCAAATTTCCAACATCCGCTGGATCATGGAGAAAGCAAGAGAGTTCCAGAAAAACATCTATTTCTGCTTCATTGACTATGCCAAAGCCTTTGACTGTGTGGATCACAATAAACTGTGGAACATTCTGAAAGAGACGGGAATCCCAGACCACCTGACCTGCCTCTTGAGAAACCTGTATGCAGGTCATGAAGCAACAGTCAGAACTGTACAGGGAACAACAGACTGGTTCCAGATAGGAAAAGGAGAACGTCAAGGCTGTATATTGTCACCTTGCTTATTTAACTTGCATGCAGAGTACATCATGAGGAACGCTGGGCTTGAAGAAGTACAAGCTGGAATCAAGATTGCTGGGAGAAATATCAATAACCTCAGATATGCAGATGACACTACCCTTATGGCAGAAAGTGAAGAGGAACTAAAAAGCCTCTTGATGAAAGTGAAAGAGGAGAGTGAAAAGGTTGGCTTGAAGCTCAACATTCAGAAAATAAAGATCATGGCATCTGTTGCCATCACTTCATGGGAAATAGATGGAAAAACAGTGGAAATAGTGTCAGACTTTATTTTTTTGGGCTCTAAAATCAGTGTAGATGCTGACTGCAGCCATGAAATTAAAAGACGCTTACTCCTTGGAAGGAAAGTTATGACCAACCTTGATAGTATATTAAAAAGCAGAGACATCACTTTGCCAGCAAAGGTCCGTCTCTAGTCAAGGCTATGGTTTTTCCCATGGTCATGTATGGATGTGAGAGTTGGACTGTGAAGAAAGCTGGTCGCCGAAGAATTGATGCTTTAGAACTGTGGTGCTGGAGAAGACTCTTGAGAGTCCCTTGGACTGCAAGGAGATCCAACCAGTCCATTCTAGGGGAGATCAATCCTGGGTGTTCATTGGAAGGACTGATGCTAAAGCTGAAACTGCAATACTTTGGCCACCTCATGCGACGAGTTGACTCACTGGAAAAGAGTCTGATGCTGGGAGGGATTGGGGGTGGGAGGAGAGGGGGACGACAGAGAATGAGATGGCTGGATGGCATCACCGACTTGATGGACATGAGTTTGAGTGAACTCTGAGAGTTAGTGATGGACAGGGAGGCCTGGCGTGCTGTGATTCATGGGGTTGCAAAGAGTCGGACACGACTGAGTGACTTAACTGAACAAGTACATTTATATTTAATGTGCTCAGTTGGTCATTCATGTCCAAATCTATGGCCCCAGGAACTGTAGCCCAACAGGTTCCTCTGCCCACAGAATTTTCCAGGCAAGAATACTGGAGTGGGTTACCATTTCCTGCTCCAGGGGATCTTCCGGCCCCAGGGATCTAACCTGCATTTCTCTTGTCTCCTGCATTGGCAGGAGGATTCTTTACCACTGTGCCACCTGGAAAGTTCTTATATTTAATATAATTTCCATAAAATGTTTTTTTTTCTTTACCTCTATTTCTTCTAAACTGCATCTTTCTTCTTTATAATTATTTTCTTTGAATTACTGAACTATCTTTAGCATTTTATTCAGATTTTTCTATTTTTCTCTTTCAGTCTTTGTCCAGAAACATTCTAACCTTGAATCGTAAAACTATGGAAATCTCCATTCAGACTGTGCACAGCTGCCACTGATCATCTACCTGATCAGCAAATTTCAGCTGCTTCGATAGCCCACAATACAAATCTTTTCAGATTACACAACACCTTCCTCATGCAAAAGGCTGGGATGTTTGTGTGGCTTACACTCTTTTTTTCTTTTCTCAAGGACAAAAGATTTTTGCTGTTCTTTACACAATGCTTGAAAACAACTGACCCATATATTTTGTCCAATTTCACAGAGGTGAAAGGCAGCAGGGTGAGTCAAATACCAGTTGTTATGTTCTGGCTAGAAGGAAAAAAATCCAGGAAATTTTTAAATAGATACTAAGAGATATCCCATGATCAAGGTAAGAGAAACCCAAATAAGATGGTAGGTATTGCGAGGGAGCATCAGAGGGCAGACACACTGGAATCATAATCACAGAAATCAGTCGATCTGATCACATGGACCACAGCCCTGTCTAACTCAATGAAACTAAGCCATGCCTTGTGGGGCCACCCAAGATGGGTGGGTCATGGTGGAGAGGTCTGACAGAATGTGGTCCACTGGAGAAGGGAATGGCAAACCACTTCTGCATACTTGCCTTGAGAACCCCATGAACAGTATCAAAAGACAAAATGATAGGATACTGAATGAGGAATTCCCCAGGTTGGTAGGTGCCCAGTATGCTACTGGAGATCAGTGGAGAAATAACTCAAGAAAGAATGAAGGGATGGAGCCAAAGCAAAACCAATACCAAGTTGTGGTTGTGACTGATAATAGAAGCAAGGTCCGATGCTGTAAAGAGCAATATTGCATAGGAACCTAGAATGTTAGGTCCATGAATCAAGGCAAACTGGAAGTGGTCAAACAGGAGATGGCAACAGTGAATGTAGACATTCTAGGAATCAGTGAACTAAAATGGACTGGAATGGGTCAATTTAACTCAGTAGATATGATCATTATATCTACTACTGTGGGCAGGAATCCCTTAGAAGAAATGGAGTAACCATCATGGTCAACAAAAGAGTCCAAAATGCAGTACTTGGATGCAATCTTAAAAACGACAGAATGATTTCTGTTGGTTTCCAAG
The DNA here is from genome assembly GCF_049115385.1 of Moschus berezovskii. NCBI lineage: Eukaryota > Metazoa > Chordata > Mammalia > Artiodactyla > Moschidae > Moschus > Moschus berezovskii. The sequence continues at coordinate 28,233,357 of NC_142472.1, forward strand.
GCAAACCATTCAATATTACAGTAATCCAAGTCTATGCCCCAGGCAGTAACACTGAAGAAGCCGAAGTTAATCGGTTCTATGAAGACCTACAAGACCTTTTAGAACTAACACCCAAAAAAGATGTCCTTTTCATTATAGGGGACTGGAATGCAAAAGTAGGAAGTCAAGAAACACCTGGAGTAACAGGCAAATTTGGCCTTGGAGCACAGAATGAAGCAGGGCAAAGGCTAATAGAGTTTTGCTGAGAGAACGCACTGGTTGTAGCAAACACCCTCTCCCAACAACACAAGAGAAGACTCTACACATGGACATCACCAGATGGTCAAAACCGAAATCAGATTGATTATATTCTTTGCAGCCAAAGATGGAGAAGCTCTATACAGTTAGCAAAAACAAAACCAGGAGCTGACTGTGGTTCAGATCATGAAATCTTTATTGCGAAATTTAGACTTAAATTGAAGAAAGTAGGGGAAAACACTAGACCATTCAGATATGACCTAAATCAAATCCCTTATGATTATACAGTGGAAGTGAGAAATAGATTTAAGGGACTAGATCTGATAGATAGAGCACCTGATGAACTCTGGACGGAGGTTCGTGACATTGTACAGGAGACAGGGACCAAGACTATCCCCATGGAAAAGAAATGCAAAAAAGCAAAATGGTTGTCTGAGGAGGCCTTACAAATAGCTGTGAAAAGTAGAGAAGGGAAAAGCAAAGGAGAAAGGGGAAGATATAAGCATCTGAATGCAGAGTTCCAAAGAATAGCAAGGAGAGATGAGAAAGCCTTCCTCAGCGATCAATGAATCACCAGTCCAGGTTCAATGCATGATACAGGATGCTTGGGACTGGTGTACGGGGATGACCTGGAGGGAGGATATGGGGAAGAGGTAGGTGGGAGGGGGGTTCAAGAGGGGAAACACATGTACACCTGGGGCAGATTCCTGTCAATGTATGGTAAAACCAACCAATATATTAATGTAAAGTAAAAAAATAAAAATAAAAAAATAAATGTGATAGCTTCAGTTGTACAAAAAAAAAGAAAAAGAGGAAAACAACAGAATAGGAAAGACTAGAGATCTCTTCAAGAAAATTAGAGATTCCAAGGGAACATTTCATGCAAAGATGGGCTCGATAAAGGACAGAAATGGTATGGACCTAAGAGAAGCAGAAGATATTAAGAAGAGGTGGCAAGAATACACAGAAGAACTGTACAAAAAGGTTCTTCATGACCAAGATAATCATGATGGCGTGATCACTGACCTAGAGCCAGACATCTTGGAATGTGAAATCAAGTGGGCCTTAGAAACATCACTACGAACAAAGCTAGTGGAGATGATGGAATTCCAGTTGAGCTATTTCAAATCTTGAAAGATGATGCTGGGAAAGTGCTGCACTCAATACGACAGGACATTTGGAAAACTCAACAGTGGCCACAGGACTGGAAAAGATCAGTGTTCATTCCAATCCCAAAGAAAGGGAATGCCAAAGAATGCTTAAACATTACAATTGTACTCATCTCACACACTAGTAAAGTTATGCTCAAAATTCTCCAAGCCTGGATTCAGCAATATGTGAACCGTGAGCTTCCAGATGTTCAAGCAGGTTTAAGCAAAGGCAGAGGCACCAGAGATCAACTTGCCAACATCTGCTGGATCATGGAAAAAGCAAGAGAGTTCCAGAAAAACATCTATTTCTGCTTCATTGACTATGCCAAAGCCTTTGACTGTGTGGATCACAATAAACTGTGAAATATTCTGAAAGAGATGGGAATCCCAGACCACCTGACCTGCCTCTTGAGAAACCTGTATGCAGGTCAGGAAGCAAGAGTTAGAACTGGACATGGAACAGACTGGTTCCAAATAGGAAAAGGAGTACGTCAAGGTTGTATATTGTCACCCTGCTTATTTAACTTATATGCAGAGTACATCATGAGGAGCGCTGGGCTTGAAGAAGCACAAGCTGGAATCAAGATTGCTGGGAGAAATATCAATAACCTCAGATATGCAGATGACGCTACCCTTATGGCAGAAAGTGAAGAGGAACTCAAAAGCCTCTTGATGAAAGTGAAAGAGGAGAGTGAAAAGGTTGGCTTGAAGCTCAACATTCAGAAAACAAAGATCATGGCATCTGGTCCCACACTTCATGGGAAATAGATGGAGAAACAGTGGAAACAGTGTCAGACTTTATTTTTGGGGGGCTCCAAAATCACTGTGAAATTAAAAGATGCTTGCTCTTTGGAAGGAAAGTTATGACCAACCTAGATAATATATTCAAAGCAGAGACATTACTTTGCCAACCAAGGTCCGTCTAGTCAAGGCTATGGTTTTTCCCGTGGTCATGTATGGATGTGAGAGTTGGACTGTGAAGAAAGCTGATCGCCGAAGAATCGATGCTTTTGAACTGTGGTGTTGGAGAAGACTCTTGAAAGTCCCTTATACTGCAAGGAGATCCAACCAGTCCATTCTAGAGGAGATCAATCCTGAGTGTTCATTGGAAGGACTGATGCTAAAGCTGAAACTCCAATACTTTGGCCACCTCATGAGAAGAGTTGACTCACTGGAAAAGACTCTGATGCTGGGAGGGATTGGGGGCGGGAGGAGAAGGGGACGACGGAATGAGATGGCTGGATGGCATCATCGACTTAATGGACATGAGTTTGAGTGAACTCCGGGAGTTGGTGATAGACAGGGAGGCCTGGCGTGCTGTGATTCATGAGGTCTCAAAGAGTCGGACACGACTGAGTGACTGAACTGAACTGAACTGTATTAACAGCAGAGGAGGTTCTGACCTTACCATAACACCCAAATCTTCATTATACTCATTCCTGGGGCCTGCTGTTTTTCTTTACAGGATCTATTTTTTTTTTCTTTTTTAACACAGACACTCCTATTCAATGGAGTATGCTACTGTAACAAAGAAATGACCAAATAACTTGTGTCACAATTGGAATTTTCTGTAGACCTCGTTTTTATTTTTAGGTCACAGTCAAGTGTGACAGTCATTAAGTGACCCATAAAGGGATCAGACCAGAATGTCCAGATATAGGAAATGTTGTTGCTAAAATCAAAGGAGGTCTACAAAGCCCTTTTTCTACAGTATAGGTGGTGCAAATGCAGAATTTTTTATCTCATTTTAATTTAATATTTAATATATTTTGTTTTAACATATTATCAATATTACTAATATTAGGATTAATTGTTCCATTACACTGTTTGTTTTTTATTTGTTTTGTCTGTCTTTTGTTCCTTTTATCCTTCTGTCCAGCTTGCTATTAGTATAATATTTCATATTATACTTTATACATGTTTTTGTTTTATTAATATTTTAGTGCTTTGTCAGGGGATTAAAACATGCATGCTGTACTCCTCCAATCAACAATGAATATTCCCCCACTTCAAATATAAGGGCTGCTATAAACCCCTCATACTTCATTACAATTTGGCCTCTACTTCTTCTGAGACCCTAGTTTTCCCATTGATATCAAGGGATCTATTTTCATTTCAGCATCCTTAACATTATCCCTGAGCTACAGAGTATTAGCAGTATATGTTGCATTCTCCTCACCAATTAATTAGTTGAAAATTTGGTGAGAAGTTCTTTTAATAATAATTTAGGAGATGGCTAATTAAGTCCTATATAATATATGCATTCTAATAATCTCATCTCTCTCAGCTACCATGTGTTGTATGTCAGGGAGAAGCTGACATTTCAAGCTTATTAACTATAGGCGATCATTGACTCTAAGTTCAATTTGTCTTTATCAGATTATTAAAACTGTTCCCCCTGGACTTCAAAGTACTAAAATTCTAATCCCTAGTAACCACTTCCATATTGATACAGTAATCCTATTGAGCCTTGTTAGTTTCTCTTTTATATGATATATATATGACATAGACTGTGAGAGATTGCCATTCTTTCCATGTATACTTATCACCTCCATGAGCTTTCTTTATAATTCCCAGTGGACTGTGTTGTATGTCATAGGCTCAGTATTCGTGTCTCCCCAAAATTTACATGTTAAAATACTAACTACTAATGCAGTGGTACTAGGAAGTGGAATCTTTGGGTGATGCTTACGGCATGAGGACAGAGCCCTCATAAATCTCATGAACAGGATTAATGCCTTTATATAACAGAAGAAACCCCAGAGAGTCCTCTTGCTTCTTCTACCATGTGAAGACACAGTGAAACAAAGGAAGAGGCCCCAAGAAGAGGCCACCAAGAAGAGGCCCCTCAGCAGAACCCAACCACACTGGCACTCTGATCTCAGACTTCCAGCCTCTAGAACTCTGACAAATAAATTTATCTTGTTTATAAGACACACAGCTTATGGTTCTTTGTTACAGTCCTAATGGACTAAGATGGGCTTCCTTGGTGGCACCATGGTAAAGAATCTGCCTGCCAATGCGGGAGATGCTGGTTCAATCCCTGGGTCAGGAAGATCCCCTGGAGTAGGAAATGACAACCCATGCCAGTATTTTTGCCTGGAAAACTCCATGGACAAAGGAGCCTGGTGGGCTACAATCCATGGGGTAGCAAAGAATCAGACATGACTGAGTGCACACACACATACAATGGACTGAGATATCAGGGATCCAACTCAATTCATGGACACAGAGGAAATGTGTTGGTTCGATGTATCGTGAAGAGAATCAGCATCACCAATGCGCTGGGTTTAATAACTTACAAGACTTCAGGCAGACAAATATAGTTTCCCTCAGATCAATTTGAAGGAGCTTCCTCCTTTAGTTGGGGCTTCCCAAGTGGCGCTAGTAGTAAAGAACTCTCCTGCCAATGCAGGAGACACAAGAGATTGAGTTCGATCCCTGGGTCAGGAAGATCCTCTGGAGTAGGAAAGGCAACCAAGAAAAACCCCATGGACAGAGGAGCCTGGTGGGCTACAGTCCACAGGGTCGCAAAGAGTCGGACACCACTGAAGCGACTTAGCACACATGCATCTCCTTTAGCTGTAGAATTTCAGGTAGATCTGTGCTCACAATTTCTCTGTTTATCAGTGTGTACTCCAGTCACTCAATCCCATACATCAGTGTCCCACCTCTTCTCAACCACATACTTCCTTACCAGGGAAAACCAGGGAATGGTGAGAATTTAGTTTGTGCTGAATCTGTGGAAACCTCAGAATAATTCCACACATTCATTTTCTAGCTGCAAGAGGAGAAAACAGACCATGAAGAATCATCTGCCTAATGTCTTCATGTTCAGACACAGAAATGGAGCCCACTACATATGCTCTTCGTGAGAACCCGGTCACATACAACACTTAGTGGAAAAGGAATCTAGTTGGACAACTATACCTGAAATTACCACTATTACTCTGAAAGAAGGGAATAAGTATCACTCTGCAACACATGGGCATGGTAAATTTATAGAAATTATGGGCACAATATGTTTCAAAATTGGGAAGAGGCAAGGATGCCCTCCATGTGTTCCAAAGAAGCATGGCTTGGCAAAAACTTTAATTTGGAGCTTCCAGTCTCTAGAACTGCAAAAAAATTTTCTTCCTGTTATTTTGAGTCACCCAGTTTATGGCATTGTTATAATATCCCTAGAAAACTAATACAGAAGTTATATGGAAAAAATAAAAAGACACGTGTAACTGAATTAAAAATAAAAGACTACTTTCTCCAATATACAAAGAGCTTTTCCACATCGAAAAGAAAGTAGATGTTCAAAAGTGGTACATAAATAATGATCCAAAGAGGAAATACAAATATCTCTCAATTATGTAAATTAATATGATCTGTTTCACTCACAGTAGGAAAAGCACAAAACAGAATTGACTACCATTCTGTTTCTTACTTTCTAAATTATTACTCAACATTTTATAATCCAAATTGAGTACTTGCCAATTTATCATTATGATTTTGTTTATAAAAGCAAAATATATAAATTATCTTAATGTCTATCAATAGAAAAGTTTAGAATCACTATAAATCCATAAAATGGCATAGTATAGGGCTGTAAAACAAAATAAGAAATCTCCATAAGTGTTCAATGGAAAATGATCTCTTAGAGGTGTACTTAAGTGAAAAAAGCAAGACAAGAATACTAGGTATGGCTTGCTATCATTTGTATTAAAATGAGAAAAGATTAATTTGCATATTTCTGAATATGCATGTATTTTATTATATAAACATAAAATTTCTCCAGAAGATAAGCTCATTAATAATATTGTTAGCATATTTATAATGAGGAAACCTGGATAGTTGAGAGACCAGAATTGAAAAAGAATTGCTTTGTCAATTAGTACATTTTGATTTTAAATAGTAATAGCAAATTATCCACTTGAACTTCAGAGAAAATTAAGATTTGATAAATTCAACATAAATTTTTTAAGCATGATAGCATGTAGAGTTTAATCAATTTTATTAATATAACAAATACTTACAATTAATATAACTAATACTTAACATGTCCCTTTGCTCTGTGCCAGTTACTATTCTATGCAGTTTTGCTTCTTGTGGGTCTGGTGGTTGGCAGTCTACTAGGGTCACTCAGTGTAGAGGTGGGCATTTATCCAAAGTGATTGATGCTGAGAAATAGAAAATAAGAAACATTTACTATTAGATGTTAATAAGTACCAGGTTTACTGTTTTACCTTTAAAGAATTACAACAGTGTTTAAAGTCAATTTTTTATATAAAGAGCTCACAATCTGTTATTGAAGAGAACATTTATAACCTTAATTAGTAAAGATTGCTCTATTCTGACTCCTTTACTTTGCCTAGCTTGTGAAATTGTGGCTTTGGTTCATCTACTGAGAGTAACTTAACATTTAAATTTTGAAAGTTTTGTGAGTTTTGTGGATTATATGCAATGATATGTATAAGATAACTGAAGATAATTCTTTTTTAAATTAATTAATTAAATTTTGGCTGTGTCCCCGGTTTAGTTGTGGCATGGGCCCTTAGCTGCCCCATAGCTTGTGGGATCTTCAGCTCCCCAACCAAGGATCAAACGCAAATCCCCTGCTTTGGAAAGCAGATTCTTAACTACCAGATCACCAAGCCGTTTCCAAGCTGAGAATTCTTGATGAGATTCTTGTGCATGTGTATAGTTTGTGAAGCATTGATAGCTATATTCTCAACTGCTGTTTGAGGATAGTCATATATATAATGGAGAAGGCAATGGCACCCCACTCCAGTGCTCTTTTGCCTGGAAAATCCCATGGACAGAGGAATCTGGCAGGCCTCAGTCCATGGGGTCACTAAGAGTCGGATACAACTGAATGACTTCACTGTCACTTTTCACTTTCATGCACTGGAAAAGAAAGTGGCAACCCACTCCAGTGTTCTTGCCTGGAGAATCCCAGGGATGGGGGAGCCTGGTGGGCTGCCATCTATGGGGTCGCACTGAGTCAGACATGACTGAAGCGACTAAGCAGCAGCAGCAGCATATATATGACCTCAGAAATTAGAGACAGTGTTTCTCCTGGGATGTTTCTAAACCAATCTTCAGACCAAAGATTGGAGAGAGTTACAGTTACCCTCTTTTAAGATGGGGGTTTCCTATGCAAAGGGTTCCTCACCTGTGACACAAACCCACCGTGCATGCAGCAACTACCTGGTCCCCCTCAGCATCTCCTATCATGGGAATTGGGGGACAAGAGAAAACAGATGAAAACATGAAATTCATACTGTATTTCATGTTGTTGCCTTTGAGCCAGGAGTCACAAGTATTCTACTAACATCTGTGAAACTGTGGCAAGATAAATTGTGAGTTTGCATTAAGGTAAAAATCTCATACACTCTACAATTCTTGCTAGTTGCTTTCAAAGAACTGCCTTTTTTTTTTTTTTTTTGACAAAACATGGACTCCTATTATGAAGAATGATTAAAATTTTTATTTCTTTTGCTAACAAAGAATCTAGGCAAATATTAAGACTTTGTGTAAAGTCAAAAAATGATGGAGATGCATACATATAGATGCAAATACTTACTTTAAAAAATTCATATAAATAACGTCTTTAAAAGAAATGATTGATGACCAGTGTGTGTGCAAAACCATATACATGTATACACATACACCACACATACAGACACAGAAACACACACATATGCAGAAAATAAGCAATTTGAGAGAATATGTATTTTTTAAATCTTTGCAGGTTTTAAGAAAAAGTATTGCTTCATAATTGAATTTAGTTTTATATCAAGAAAATGACAAATGTTTCATTGCCAAGATTTCAATGTAAAGAACTAGCCTAAGAATACAATAAAAATAAAAAACACACTGTAAGTGAAGTGTTAGCACAAGTATATCTGCAATATACAAAACTATATGACATCTCTTTATATCTCATAATTAAAACGCCACACATACATATTTTAATATGATTCTGTCAACTGTCAACTAACGTTACTATTGGATTATGGGTGATTTTCCCTCAATTTTAAAATATTTTCATTATTCTCTTCTATTGTTTATTTTAATAGAAGCAAAAAACAAAAATTAACTACTACTTCCTGAAAGCCTGCTGCTGCTGCTGCTGCTGCTAAGTCACTTCAGTCGTGTCCGACTCTGTGTGACCCCATAGACGGTAGCCCACCAGGCTCCTCTGTCCCTAGGATTCTACAGGCAAGAACACTGGAGTGGGTTGTCATTTCTTTCTCCAATGCATGAAAGTGAAAAGTGAAAGTTAAGTCGCTCAGTCGCGTCCGACTCTTCGCGACCCAATGGACTGAAGCCCACCAGGCTTCTCCATCTATGGGATCTTCCAGGCAAGAGTACTGGAGTGGGCTGCCATTGCCTTCTCCACCTGGAACAGAATAAATACATATTTTTTATAACTTATAAAGAAATTAAAATAATCATTTTACTAATTAATTTGCTTGTTATGTAAGTAGGCAAACATACATACATTGCTCCTTGTATCTTCCTAGAAATATACAACAGTAATAGATTTAAATAGGATGAAACAACTATGAACTTCTGTGAAAAAAAGTAGGTTTACTAATGGAGATTATATGCTTCTGTCTCTAATTTTCTCAAATATAATCTGAGTGAGTTTGTACTATCAAAAATAGTGATACCCTATAGTGCAAATTATTTTTCACTTCCTCAGATTGGATGAGAGAAAGTCATATATGTCAGCCTACATGTAGAATGTATAATCAAAAGAGACAGAAAAATAGACTGAAGTCACTTGCTTTAATCAACAAATAGAGCATGTGCATATTTTTATTTCATATTATTAGTAATTAAAATTTATTTTATTGAGGCTAGATAATTTAGACTAAAAGCAATAAGGATAGAAAAGACTGCCATTAATTTTTCCCAACTTTATTAAGGTATAATTGACAAATAAAAATTGCATAATTTTAAGGTATACAATGCAATGATTTGCTATACCTATGTATTTTGAAATGATTCAAGGTAATCATTTCAAGGTATTTGAAATGGTCAAGGTAATTAATACATTTATAACCTCATATAGTTTCCAATTTTTTACCATTTTTCATGTCTACATGGTGAGAACACATGAGATATACACCTTTAACAAATTTCAAGAATAAAAAGTGTTATTATTACTATTTTTATTTTATATTGGAATATATATTTTTTAATATACATTTTTACTTTTAAAAAGTAATTAGAATATAATCAGTTATTCATGTTGTGATAGCTTTAGGCAGACAGCAAAGGGACTCAGCCATATATATACATGCATTCATTCTTCTCTAAACTCCCTCCCATCCAGGCTGCCACATGACATTAAGCAGAGTTCCCTATGCTATACAGTAGGTCATTGTTGGTTATTTTAATTATATCAGTGTGTAAATGTCCACCCCAAACTCCTTAACTATCCCTTCCTCCATTTTCCCCCACTCCCCACCCCCACCTCCACCACAACAATAAGCTCATTTTCTAAGTCTGTGGGTCTGTTTCTGTTTGTAAATAGGTTCATTTGTATCATTTCTGAAAACAGTATTATTAATGATAGTAATCATCCTGTACTTTAGATCCCAAGAAGTTATTCATCTTATAATTGACATTTGAATCTGAAAGCAAGTTTTCTCTCTATGCTATAAGTAGCAAACTCCAATTTATCATAGACAGTTCCTTTGTTTTAGAAATTTATCAGAATGGGCCCTTCAGTTAACCAAATATAAGTTAATATACTCCCATAAACTATGCATTTATCATTAATATAAACTTGAAAGTTCATCTTGAGGAATGAAAATTATAAATGAGGCAAGTTACAAAGACATTCAATGAGAAATCCTGCTGCTGCTGCTGCTGCTAAGTTGCTTTAGTTGTGTTCAACTCTGTGCAACCCCATAGATGGCAGCCCACCAGACTCCTCTGTCCCTGGGATTCTCCAGGCAAATCTTGGAACACTGCAATTTTCTAAATGCAAAATTACATTCTTAGAATATATATTTGAAAATGTATCTTTCATAATGTAATATGTATGAATTTATTTTCTCAAAATATCTTTCCTTTGTTTCTAACTACAGCAAACCTAGCATTGTACAAACCTTCACCAATAACTCGAAATTATTGTATTCAAAACTGATGAAAGTGAAAGTGTTACTCGCTCAGTCATGTCTGATTCTTTGCTACCCCATGGACTGTAGCCTGCCAGGTTCCTCTGTCCATAGAATTCTCCATGCAAGAATACTGGAGTGGGTAGTCATTACTTTCCCCGGGAAATCTTCCCGAGCCGGGGATCGAGCCTGAGTCTCCTGCATTGCAGGTGAATTCTTTAGTGTCTGAGCCACCAGGGAAGCCCTCAAAACTGATAAGTAACCACAAAAAGATCACACCCTCCATGTAGGAGAAAGAGAAAATTACTTTCTCTTTGGTTAAATGTTAAAATGTGAAATGTGGAGAACACATTTTTGCTACCATGAAACCCTTTATCCCTTTTCTGATTAAGGGCATTTCGAGTCATGGGATAATTATAGCAAACTGGTCTTTATAGACAAATTCATTATAAGCTGATCTGAGACTTCCAAACTAAAACTTAAAAGTGTGTGTGTGTGTTTGTGTGTGTGCGCACACGCACGTGTGTGTATGTGTGTGTACATTTTCAATTAGCTTGCTTGGTTCTGTCAAGTCTCTATTTCTTCATCATGCTTTAGTGCTTTGGATCTGTTCTTTTTTTCCAGATAATTATTTTTATAATTTGTAAATAACAAAAAGTTTATGAATGCATTTGGTTAGCAAATTACATTGAGTTGCCTAGAATATAGAGAATAGTTACCTTATTTAAAAAATAATCCAGTTCAAGAATAAATAAATCAGTGATGACGTACATTTCCTGAGTATAGGGGTATATACCTTTAAAACAAATCTCTTTTGAGATATTCAGTTTAATAAAACCCCTGTCGACTGCTTACACTGTAGGTGAGGACAGCACTTTCTGTATGACATCTCCTCATTTTAGACTCATCTGTAGTGGGAATCCCACCTGCTAAGCTGCCCTCTAGAATCCTTGACCCTTTACTGAACTCCAATGAGTTACTACTGTCAAATGCCTATTGCTATTTAGAACAAAGCATTCAAAGAGCACTAGTATGGATCAAGAGAACTCAAAATAAAATTATATTGGAAGTAAGCTGAAACAATGCAAAACAGCAATTTGATTTTAATAGAGAATGTTGTTAGAGAAATTATATTAATTCTGTAATTACAGAGTAATGTCATCAATATATTGTTTTGTGCTTTAAAAGTAAAATCTCAATTATAACATTCACAAAAGCAAAGTGAGCCATTCTAATAGCATTAGGAAGATAAAAACAGTCATTTTAGTTTGACCTTCTGTTAACTAAACATTCCCAGACCTGAGAGTCCTGCTCAGCAAATGTCCTTGCTCAGTGATTTAGCATTCTTAAGAGCTGTGTGACTAGACTATTGCTCATTATAAGACTCCCTAATTTGTTCCAAATTATCACAATTAAGGAAGGAGCTTTAAAGCATCCATCATTACACAAAAGCTGCATTTGGTTTCATAGTATTCTGCTTTGGCACTTTAAAATTAGATAGTTTTAGGGTACTTCATTTCCTCTGAAAAATTAAACTATAGTAATGGGTCAACAATTGCAAAACTATATCTAAGATATTATTCTACTGTTGGTTTATCAGGGCATTGTAATTTTGTCACAAAATTCAATCAGGATTAAAATTAATATTTTCAGTTTTTCATATAATATTAAAGCAATTTAAAATAACATACTTCAACTATTATCTCCTCAAGTATTCTCTCATGGTCTTTCTTTTTGTCTTCTTCTTCTGGGACTCCTATGATTCGAATGTTGGAGCGTTTAACATTGTCCCAGAGGTCTCTAATATTGTCCTCATTTCTTTTAATTCGTTTTTCTTTTTTCCCCTCTGTTTCATTTATTTCTACAATTCTATCTTCTAGCTCGCTTATCCTGTCTTCTGCCTCTGTTATTCTATTGTTTGTTCCCTCCAGAGTGTTTCTGATCTCATCTATTGCATTATTCATTGTATATTGACTCTTTTTTATTTCCTCTAAGTCCTTATTAAAACTTTCTTCCATCTTCTCAGTCCTTTTCTCCAGGTTATTTATCTGTAACTCCATTTTGCTTCCAAGATTTTGAATCATTTTCACCACCAAAATTCGAAATTCTTTATCAGGTAGATCCCTTATATCTTCCTCTTTTGTTTGTGTTGGTGGGCATTTATCTTGTTCCTTTACTTGCTGGGTATTTCTCTGCCTCTTCATCTTGCTTATATTGCTTTGCTTGGGGTGGTGGCCTTTCCCTCTTCTGGCCATTTGTGGAGTTCTCTTTATTATGTAGTTTCCTCGCTGTGTGTGGGTTGGACGGGCGACTTGTCACGGTTCCCTGGTTATGGAAGCTTGTGTCAGTGTTCTGGTGGGTGGAGCTGAATTTCTTCTCTCTGGAGTGCAATGAAGTGTCCAGTAATGAGTTATGAGATGTCAGTGGGTTTGGAGTGACTTTGGGCAGCCTTTATATTGAAGCTCAGGGCTATTTTCCTGTGTTGCTGGAGAATTTGCGTGGTATGTCTTGCTCTGGAACTTGTTGACCCTTGGGTGGTGCTTGGTTTTAGTGTAGGTATGGAGACGTTTAATGAGCTCCTATCGATTAATGTTCCCTGGAGTCAGGAGTTATCTGGTGTTCTCAGGTTTCGGGCTTAAGCCTCTTGCCTCTGGTTTTTGGTCTTATTCTTGGAGTAGCCTCTATCTGTCATTTCCAAGTGGTTCCCTCTGTTTTAGCTTCTGTTTCCTGGTCTTTTCAGTGTCTAATTTCCGCCCTGACACTAGGGTGGGGATGGACACTTTTTAAAGGCTCAGTTGTTCAGTCCTGTTCTGGGAAGGGAGGAACGCTGCAGACAAATATCTCTGGTGTCTGTGGGGAGTGCTTGCAGTGTCTTGGCCACACTGGGTTTGTCCCCGTTCACAGCGCGTGTGCTGTCCCAGTGTACACTGCACATGCTCTATGTTGCTCTGCCGGGAACTGTCTGAGGCCGGCGCTGGATTGAATGCACTTCCCAGGTCTGAGCGTCTCAAGTTCAGTTTCTCGGGTACTCCACAAAGGCGCAGACTTGGCTGGGTCTGCATTTTTTGCCTTCCCCGGTCCGAGCAGCTCAGGTGACCAGGTGTTTGAGACAGTTCCTTGTTACGTGATACTGCTAAAAGATTTAATTAAGTTATTAAAAAAGGACACTCTAGGTTAGTTTCTAAGGCTTATCTCAGTAACCAATCTTCAGATAAAGGTCGGATGCTCCATAATGTACAACCAGGAGATTAATAACAGACTACAATCATTTAACAAATGAAGTCAGGTGACTTGGGGTATACCAGGCTTTATCTAATGAAAGTTCTTGACTTATAATTCTTATTTGACTAATAACTGCTAGCTATGGCTATATTATTTTCTATGTCATTTGTTTCACTGAGCCTGTGATATAATGCTGAACTGACAGTTCCATATGAGATCAATAATTATAATAATGTGACTCTGGGTATGGGAAAATCAACAAGAGGAAATATTTTCCTGGACCAGGAGGCTAGTAAGACAGTGGTCCAGAGGCTTTTGCTACTTGCAAGGGCTGGTCCAATTTTAGCACACTGAGTGGCCCATCACTTCCCTAGACCTGGGAATGAGACTTCCCAGTACTGCAGGACACAATGGCCATGAAATGGTGTCACATGGTCAGATATGTGGCTATGAAGGGACCCTGCTGACTGGAAGTTGGTCCTTGCCAGCTGCCTCTACAAAGATAACATCATGACCATTGCAAGCTGCTGACCTTCTATACCCCCTGAAAGAAGTTCAGGGTGAAAATCAGGAATGAGGCACTCTGTGCTCTGAAAAAAGAACAAAAAACTGGCAGAACAAGCCTTCAGATAGTTAGATCTTTTCAGAAAAAGGTTTTATGAGTTCCAATTCTTGCATCTTCTCATACCTAGAAAAACAATGACGTCATTAATGGTGAAATCTGCTTTGGCTATTAAAAAAATTTTTTTTTTTTTTACAATTAAAAGTCAAAATAGAGTAGCTATGGTTCAGACATCCTGGGAAATAACTATTTCCCAGATATCCTGAAAAATGATATTATGGGTGTGATTTCAGATTAGATGCTGTGACCTAATGTAGAACTTAATGCTCCTGTAAAGCATTTTTGCTTCTGTACTTTGCTTGCTGCTCATAAAACCAAAGTTACTCCATTTTAAGAAAAAAAAAAATATATTGAAATGTAGCTGATTTACAATGTTGTGTTGATTCCTGCTGTAAAATTAAATGATTAAGTTACACAAGTAAAAAAATAAAAATAAAAAAAATAAAATTACTGAAAAAAAAATAACATACTTTATTGCATTTCTAAGTGGAAATAGCTGATTACATAATAGAAAGTATTCTGTTTTAAACTGAACATAAAATAGTAAATTATATTTGTAAGCAAAATTAATATTTAAAATGTATAGATTTGAGACAAGTAAAAAAGGAATTTCATAAATAACTTTTAAATGTTAATTATTTTTTCTCAGACAATATTTGATCTGTGTCTTCAG
Organism: Moschus berezovskii; assembly: GCF_049115385.1. Lineage (NCBI taxonomy): Eukaryota > Metazoa > Chordata > Mammalia > Artiodactyla > Moschidae > Moschus > Moschus berezovskii. The sequence goes on from NC_142472.1 coordinate 28,248,387, forward strand.
TTATGGGAATTTGTATTAAGAAAATAAAGCAGTGCACAAAGCATCTTCAATATTATATTCAAAACTGTTCAAAAAAGCATTATATATAACATGTAGAAACATAGAAATCTAAATATCTAATGCCAGAAATCTAAGTATCTAAATATGAAGTTAAATAAACTGTTACAGAAGGCTATTGATATAATAGAAAACCAAAAATAATCTTAATTTTGAAGAATATTTTATAAAATGAGAATACACTTATGTATTAAAAATTAGTGACCAATATTCCCTTAATTTAAAATATTGGATATTAAGCTTCAAATACTTTTAAAAATTGAAATAAATATTAAAAATCAAAACTACAGTGAGGTATCACATCACACCAGTCAAAATGTCCATCACTAAAAAGTCTAAAACTAACAAATGCTAAGGAGGGTGTGAAGAGACCCCTCCTACATTGTTGGTGGGAATGTAAGTTGGTGCAGAGAACTGGAGAACAGTATGGAGGTTCCTCAGAAAACTAATAACAGAGTTACCAAATGATCCAGTAATCCCATTCCTGGGCATATATTCAGACAAAACTCCAATTCTGAAAGATAAATGCACCCATATACTCATAGCACCACTATTCACTATAGCCAAGACCTGGAAACAATCTACATGTTCATTAATAGATGGATAGATAAAGAATATGTGGTGCATATATACAATGAGCTATTACTTAACCACAAGAAAAAACAAAAAAAAAATAAGGCCATTTGCAGCAACATGAATGCAACTAGAGACTATCAAGACTCAGTAAAGTTAGTCAGAAAGAAAGAAAGGTATCATATCATTCATATATGGAAACTAATATATGACACAAATGAAACTATCTATGAAGCAGAAACAGACTCACAGACATAGAGAACAGACTTGTGGTTGCCAAGGCTGGGGTTGGGGAGGGATGGATTGGGAGTCTGGAGTTAGTAGATGAAAATTATTACATAACAGAAGGGATAAACAGCAAGTTTCTACTATATACCACATTCAACAGTCTGAGATAAACCATAATGGAAAATAATATAAAAAAGAATACATATGTATATATATAACTGAGTCATTTTGCTGAACAGCAGAAATTAATACAACATTGTAAATCAATGATACTTAAATTTTAAAAAATGATAAACAATAGCTCGTTAGCATGGTGTGATTAATGGATTTATTTTGTCTTTAATCTACTTATGTTTTCTTCTATCTCCAAGTCACTATTAATGTTCATTAATTTAATAATTTAGACATTTTAAAATATTGAAAATAATTTAAATTTTACCATTTTCTAGCTATATTGTTGGCAAATATAAAAACAAAAAAGCTGTGTTTAGGTATAAAGTATCAATCGATGATTGTTTATACTCATAAAAAGTTAGGCATTTTACATTTCAGTGCCCTACTTTTATATGTTTATGCCGTATTTCAGTTCAGTTCAGTTCAGTTCAGTTGCTCAGTCGTGTCCGACTCTCTGCAACCCCATGAATCACAGCACGCCAGGCCTCCCTGTCCATCATCAACTCCCGGAGTTCACTCAAACTCATGTCCACAGAGGCGGTGATGCCATCCAGCCATCTCATTCTCTGTCGTCCCCGTCTCCTCCCACCCCCAATCCCTCCCAGCATCAGACTCTTTTCCAGTGAGTCAACTCTTCGCATGAGGTTGCCAAAGTATTGGAGTTTCAGCTTTAGCATCAGTCCTTCCAATGAACACCCAGGATTGATCTCCTTTAGAATGGACTGGTTGGATCTCCTTACAGTCCAAGGGACTCTCAAGAGTCTTCTCCAACACCACAGTTCAAAAGCATCAATTCTTTGGCAATCAGCTTTCTTCACAGTCCAACTCTCACATCCATACATGACCACAGGGAAAACCATAGCCTTGACTAGACGGACCTTTGTTGGCAAAGTAATGTCTCTGCTTTTTAATATGCTATCTAGGTTGGTCATAACTTTCCTTCCAAGGAGTAAACATCTTTTAATTTCCTGGCTGCAGTCAGCATCTGCAGTGCTTTTGGAGCCCCCGAAAATAAAGTCTGACACTGTTTCTACTGTTTCCCAATGGTATACTGGAGGAGGGAATGCCATACCATTCCAGTATTCTTGCCAGGAGAACCTTATGAATAGTATGAAAAGGCAAAAAGATGACACTAGAAAATGAGCCCCTCCCCCTCAGGTTGGAAGGTGTCCAATATGCTACTGGGCAATTACTAAGCTCCAGAGTGAAGTGGCTGGGCCAAAGCAGAAATGACACTCAGTTGTGGATATGTCTGGTGGTGAAAATAAAGTCAGATGCTGTAAAGAAAACACTGTATAGGAACCTAGAATGTTAGGTCTATGAATCAAGGTAAATTCGATGTGGTTAAGCAGGAGATAGCAAGAGTGAACTTCCAAATCTTAGGAATTAGTGAACTAAAATGGATGGGAATGGGCAAATTTATTTCAGATGACCATTATATCTACTACTGTGGAAAAGAATCCCTTAGTAGAAATGGAGTAGCCCTCATAGTCAACAAGAGTCCAAAATGCAGTACTTGGATGCAATCTCAAAAACCACAGAATGATCTTGGTTCATTTCCAGGGCAAACAATTCAACATTAAGGTATTTCAAGTTTATGCCTCAACCACTAATGCCAAAAACAATGAAATTGAATGGTTCTATGAAGGCCTACAAGATTTTCTAGAACTAACACCAAAAAAAAAAAAAAAGATGTCCTTTTCATCACAGGGGACTGGAATGCAAAAGTAGGAAATCAAGATCTTCGTGGCCCAGGGATCAAACCCACATCTCCTGCATTGCACACAGATTCTTTATGGATTGAGGCACCAGGGGATGCTACTTAATGTATGATACTGGGCAAATTAAGCAAACCTCAGTTTTCTTATCTGTAAAATGGGAACAATTAAAGAATCTAGTATACAATTTTGTGTGTGTGTTTCTGTTTGAGAGAGAGAGAACAGATTGGTTTATTAGTAGTGGTTATCTACACTACTAATTATCAATAAAAGGTATGTATATATACATGGGAAGATATTTATTTTAGGTAATTATTTAATTTTGGGGGCTTGGTAAGTATAAAGTCTTATGGGGTGGTGGGGGGTGGGGTGGGGTGACCAATAAGCTGGAGACTCAGGAAAGAGTACAAAGGTAATTTACCTGGAGACTCAGACAGAGTCAATATTGGAGCTGAAGTTGATTTTTCATTTCTTTAATATTTTTTAATTGGAGGATAATTGCTTTACAATGTTGTGTTGATTTCTGCCGTTAAGTATACATATATATCCCCTCCTTTTTGAGTCTCCCTCCTCCCTCCCATTCCAACACTATAGGTCACCACAGAGTGCCAGGCTGGACTCCCTCTTTTATATAGTAACTTCTTACTAGCTATATATTTTATATATGATAGTGTATATATATCAGTACTACTTTCTCAATTTGTCTTACACTCTCTTTCCCCCTCTGTTTCCACAAGTCCATTCTCTACATCTGCATCTCCATTCCTTCCATGCAGATAGGTTAATCAGTACTATTTTTTCTAAATTACATATATATGTGTAAATATACAATGTCCATCAGTGGATGAATGGATACCAAAGATGCAGTACATATATACAATGGATATTACTCAGCCATAAAAATGAATAAATTTCAGCTGTAGTCAACACAGAGTGAATTCAGAAAGAGAAAAATAAATATTGTATCACATCACTTCATGGCAAATAGATGGGGAAACACTGAAAACAGTGACAGACTTTATTTTAATGGGCTTCAAAATCACTGCAGATGGTGACTGCAGCCATGAAATTAAAAGACGCTTGCTCCTTGGAAGAAAAGTCATGATCGACCTAGACAGTATATTAAAAACAAAGACATTACTTCGCCAACAAAGGTCCGTCTAGTCAAAGTTATGGTTTTTTCAGTAGTCATGTATGGATGTGAGAGTTGGACTATAAAGAAAGCTGAGCACTGAAGAATTGATGCTTTTGAACTGTGGTGCTGGAGAAGACTCTTGAGAGTCCCTTGGACAGCAATGAGATCCAACCAGTCCATCCTAAGGAAATTAGTCCTAAATATTCGTCAGAAGGACTGATGCTAAAGCTGAACCTCCAATACTTTGGCCATCTGATGTGAAGAACTGATTTATTTGAAAAGACCTTGATGCTGGGAAAGTTTGAAGGCAGGAGGAGAATGGGACAACAGAGAATGAGATGGTTGGATGGTATCACTGACTCAATAGACATGATTTTGGGTAAACTCCAGGAGTTGGTGATGGACAGGGAGGCCTGGTTTGCTGCACTCCATGGGGTCGCAAACAGTTGGACACCACTGAGTGACTGAACTGAACTGAACTGAACTGATGTATCTGAAACCTGAAGAGAGGCCTCTGACAGGATTCTCTCTTGCTCAGAGGAGGATGGGAATTTGTTCATGATATTCAGGGTTTTAAACAGCTAGAAGAGGTCTATCCACATATGTAGAACAATCTGCTTTACTCAAAGCCCAACAATCTCTGTGTTCAGTTAGTTCAGTTCAGTCGCTCAGTCATGTCCGACTTTTGCAACCCCATTGACTGCAGCAGGTCAGGCCTCCCTGTCCATTGCCAACTCCAGGAGTTCACTCAAATTCATGTCCATTGAGTCAGTGAAGCCATCCAACAATCTCATCCTCTGTCATTCCCTTCTCCTCCCACCTTCACTCTTTCCCAGCATCAGGGTCTTTTCAAATGAGTGAGTTCTTCACATCAGGTGATCAAAGTATTGGAGTTTCAGCTTCAGCATCAGTTCTTCCAATGAATATTCGGGAGTTAGTTCCTTTAGGATGGACTGGTTGGATCTCCTTGCTATCCAATAGACTCTCAAGAGTCTTCTCCAACACCACAGTTTAAAAGCATCAATTCTTCAGCACTCAGCTTTCTACATGGTCCAATCTCACTTCTAAACATGACTCCTGGAAAAACCCTAGCTTAGACTAGAGGGACTTTTGTTGGCAAAGTAATGTCTCTGCTTTTTAATAAGCTCTCTAGGTTGGTGACAGCTTTTCTTCCAAGGAGCAAGCGTCTTTTAATTTCATGGCTGCAGTCACCATCTGCAGTGATTTTGGAGCCCAAAAAATAAAGTCTGTCCCTGTTTCCACTGTTCCCCTGTCTATTTGCCATGAAATAATGGGACCAGATGTCTTGATCTTAGTTTTCTGAATGCTGAGTTTTAAGCCAACTTTTACACTCTCCTCTTTCACTTTTATCAAGAGGCTCCTTAGACTTTCTTCACTTTCTGCCATAAGGATGGTATCATCTGCGTATCTGAGGCTATTGATATTACTCCAGGCAATCTTGATTCCAGTCTGTGTTTCATCCATCCTAGCATTTCACGTGATGTACTTTGTATAAAAGTTAAGCAAGCAAGGTGACAATATACAGCCTTGATGTACTCCTTTCCCAATTTAGAACCAGTCCATCGTTCCATGTCTGGTTCTAACTGTTGTGTCTTGACTTTCATACAGAATTCTAAGGAGGTAGGTCAGGTGCTCTGGTATTCCCATCTCTTTCAGTATTTCCCACAGTTTGTTGTGATCCACAGAGTTGAAGGTATTGACATAGTCAATAAAGCAGAAGTAGATATTTTTTTGGAACTCTCTTGCTTTTTTGATGATCCAACAGATGTTGGCAATATGATCTCTTGTTCTTCAGCCTTTTCTAAATCCAGCTTGAACATCTGGAAGTTCACGGTTCATGTCCTGTTGAAGCCTGGCTTGGAGAATTTTGAACAGTACTTTGCTAGTGTGTGAGATGAGTGCAATTGTGCAGTAGTTTGAGCATTCTTTGGCATTGCCTTTCTTTGGGACTGGAATGAAAACTGACCTTTTTCAGTCCTGTGGCCACTGCTGAGTTTTCCAAATTTGCTGACATATTGAGTGCAGCACTTTTATAGCATTGTCTTTAGGATTTGAACTAGCTCAACTGGAATTCCATCACCTCCACTAGCTTTGTTCATAGTGATGCTTTCTAAGTCCTACTTGACTTCACATTTCTGGATGTCTGACTCTGGGTGAGTGCTCACACCATCGTGGTTATCTGGGTTGTGAAAATCTTTTTTGTATAGTTCTTCTGTGTATTCTTGCCACTTCTTAATATCTCTGCTTCTGTTAGCTCCAAACCATTTCTGTCCTTTATTATGCCCATCTGTGAATGATATGTTCCCTTGGTATCTCTAGTTTTCTTGAAGACATCTCTAGTCTTTCCCATTCTATTATTTTCCTCTATTTCTTTGCATTGATCACTGAGGAAGGCTTTCTTATCTCTCCTTTCTATTCTTGGAACTCTGCATTCAAATGGGTATATCTTTCCTTTTCTCCTTTGCCTTTTGCTTCTCTTCTTTTCGCAGCTGTTTGTAAGGCCTCCTCAGGTAACCATTTTGCCTTTTTGCATTTGTTTTTCTTGGGGATGGTCTTTATCACTGCCTCCTGTACAATGTCACAAACCTCCATCCGTAGTTCTTTAGGCACTCTATCAGATAATCCCTTGAATCTATTTTCACTTCCACTGTATAATCATAAGGGATCTGATTTAGGTCATACCTGAATGATCTAGTGGTTTTCCCTATTTTATTCAATTTAAGTCTGAATTTGGTTTAAGGAGTTCATAATCTGAGCCACAGTCAGCTCCCAGTCTCATTTTTGCTGACTGTATAGAGCGTCTCCATCTTTGACTTCAAAGAATACAATCAATTTGATTTTGGTATTGACCATCTTGTGATATCCGTGTGTAGAACCTTCTCTTGTGTTGTTGGAAATGGGTGTTTGCTATGACCAGTGTGTTCCCCTGGCAAAACTCTGTTAGCCTTTGCCCTGCTTAATTTCATCCAAAAACGTCATTACAGAAATAACCAGAATAATATTTCATCACATACCTGGGCATTGTGGGTTAGCCAAGTTGACTCATAAAACTAACCATCACGGTTTATGTGTAGCATGATACCTAGTACATAACTGTAGATATTATTAGTATTAACTTGTCAGATTAACTTGATAATTAGCTTTATAGTTGGTCCTGCTTCAGTAACAATAGCAAACTACATAGAACTGTTTTACAAGCACAAGAGCTAAAGAGACAGAAGAATATGTAATCTCAAGGAAAGAAAAAGAACAAAAAAGGAAGTAATAAAAAATTTACAGAAAAAGTATAATATAATCCTTTTAACTTTTGTCTAAATTTTGCTAAGTTTAAAACTCAGTAGTGTCAAAAATCTCTCCCTGGACTTGTTTCACACTCCAAATATTTTTCATAAAAAATGTTTTCTTATTAAATATCAAAAAATAAGGTACAATAAGAGTTAATTTACCAAACAACAGTAGTAGAATATGAATTAAATTTAGTTTATCCTGCAAAGGTTTGTGTTATAATTGGAGAAGGAAATTGCAACCCACTCCAGTATTCTTGCCTGGGAAATCCCAGGGACAGATGAGTGTGGCAGGCTACAGTCCATGGGGTCACGAAGAGTCGGACACGACTGAGCAACTTCACTTTTATTATAAGAGCTCTGCCTGAGACTTACAGATCAGCAACTATGCGTGTGTTCATGCTCAGTAGCTTCATTTGTGTCTAACTCTTTGCGACCCCATGGACTGAAGTCTGCCAGGCGTCTCAGTTCATGGGATTTTTTTGCAAGAATACTGCAGTGGTTTGCCATGCCCTCTTCCAGGGGATCTCAGTGACTCAGGGATCAAACTCATGTCTTCTGCATTGCAGGTGGATTTTTTTCCACTGAGCCACTGGGCAAGCCCTTTCAGCAACTCCGCCTGCTCATCGATTCAGTGTTTTCCAGAGTGCTAAACAAAAAGATCTTTTGAAGAGATGCCACCTTCCCCATAGCACATTTGAGCTTTTAATGTTCTACCTACACTTCTGCTAGTTTTTCGAGGCTGAAATCCTCTTGTTCAGGATATTGTAAAATGCACCTACCATGTTTATTTCTGAAATATTTACAAGTGGAAACGTATGTCCTTTAGACAGGTGGCTCTCAAATTACGCTGCAAAACTGTCTTCCTCCAATTTCTCTTCATCATAACTGTGAGAAGAAAACATTTTTAGAATCAAAAGTTTTTATGTTCTGTACATATCCTTGTTTACTGATGCATGTCCTCTACTAGACTTCTAAGGAGTGGTTTACAATAGGTAAATTTTCTAAGTATATATATGTGAAACTTTTATTCTGTTCTCACGCATCTTTCATAGCTTCCTGTGCTGTTGAGAATTCCAATGCAATTCACATTTTTTTCTTCCATTGCCCTCTGTGTTTGTTTTCCCTCCTCCACCCCTGCTGAAATATTAATACTTACAGGATTTTCTCATTATGTCAAATGTTCTGATATTCTTGATGAAATTTCTTGGGATGGATTTTTTTTCCTGCAGCATTCTGAGTTTATGGTAGAAGTTATCAATCTGGAAAACCATGACTCTCTGACTTGGAAACTCTTCTTGTATTATCATAATAATCATTTTTATCTGTTTTTTCTCTTTGTAATTTCTTATGTAAATTCTACCGTTACAATGCAGATAGATGTCTTGTTTCTTAAACTGAGCCTACCAGACGTGTTTTGTTCATCATCCTCATATTTTATTCAAATATCTTGGAAATTTTCTGATTTAGTCTATAGTCCTGCTACCATTAATAAGCATCCTTTCATTTCAGTCATGAATTTTCATGGGGTTTGGGGCAAAAGAAAAAATGAAGATCCACATAGCATATGCCTAAATATAAAATATTATGTCATGCTAACATACCATGAATGTGAATTCCCTGGTAGTCCTGTTAAGACATGGAGCTCTCACTCCTAGGAGCCTGGGTTCAATTACTGGTCAGGGAAATAAGATCTCATAAGATATGTGATGTGGCAAGAATAATAACAATAATAACATATCATGAAAAATATATTCTAATCTCCTACTTTAATAAAAAATACCTTCATAAAACCCTTATGGCCAGTTTAAAATTTTAAATTCTCAAACTCCTTAAAGGTCCATGCCAAGATACAATGGTGAAGAGGGATAACCCTATTCCTCTCCACAATTTGACCCTTCCTCTTCACATACCTAACTCAACACATGTACATAAACATCTCTACCACTACATCCAAGTTCAAATTATATTACTTAAAAACAGCTGCCTTTGGCAAGCCTTGGACCTTGAGAAATATATACCAGTGCAGGGAAACTCATGGAAGTTTGAAGTGGAATCTTGGCATATGGGTAGCACAATTTTGCTCATTGAAAAACTTCATCTGGTGGGGAGAATTATGATCAATTAAATTAGAGATACTAAGGGAACATTTAATGCAAAGATGGGCTCAATAATGGACAGAAATGGTATGGACCTAACAGAAGCAGAAGATATTAAGAAGAGGTGGCAAGAATACACAGAAGAACTGTACAAAAAAGATCATCACAACCCAGATAATCATGATGCTATGATCACTCACATTGACCTAGAGCCAGACATCCTGCAATGTGAAGTCAACTGGGCCTTAGGTAGCATTGCTATGAGCAAAGCTAGTGGAGGTGATGGAATTCCAGTTGAGCTATTTCAAATCCTAAAAGATAATGCTGTGAAAGTGCTGCACTCAATACGTCAGCACATTTGGAAAACTCAGCAGCGGCCACAGGACTGAAAAAGTTCAGTTTTCATTCCAAGCCCAAAGAAAGGCAATGCCAAAGAATGCTCAAACTACTGCACAATTGCACTCATCTCACACGCTAGTAAAGTCATGCTCAAAATTCTCCAAGACAGGCTTCAGCAATATGTAAACCATGAACTTCCAGATGTTCAAGTTTGTTTTAGAAAAGGCAGAGGAACCAGAGATCAAATTGCCAACATCTGCTGGATCATGGAAAAAGCAAGAGAGTTCCAGAAAAACATATATTTCTGCTCTATTGACTATGCCAAAGCCTTTGATTGTGTGGATCACAAAAAACTGTGAAAAATTCTGAAAGAGATGGGAATACCAGACCACCTGACCTGCCTCTTGAGAAACATGTATGCAGGTCAGGAAGCAACAGTCAGAACTGGACATGGAACAGCAGACTGGTTCCAAATCGGGAATGAAGTATGTCAAGGCTGTATATTGTCACCCTGCTTATTTAACTTATATGCAGAGTACATCATGAGGAACGCTGGGCTGGAAGAAGCACAAGCTGGAATCAAGATTGGAGAAATATCAATAACCTCAGATATGCAGATGACACCACCCTTATGGCAGAAAGTGAAGAAGAACTCAAAAGCCTCTTGATGAAAGTGAAAGAGGAAAGTGAAAACGTTGGCTTGAAGCTCAACATTCAGAAAACTAAGATCATGGCATCTGGTCCCATCATTCATGGCAAATAGATGGGGAAACAGTGGAAACAGTGTCAGACTTTATTTTTCTGGGCTCCAAAATCACTGCAGATGCTGATTGCAGCCATGAAATGGAAAGACGCTTACTCCTTGGAAGGAAAGTTATGACCAACCTAGATAGCAAATTAAAAAGCAGAGACATTACTTTGCCAACAAAGGTCCATCTAGTCAAGGCTATGGTTTTTCCAGTGATCATGTATGGATGTGAGTTGGACTATAAAGAAAGCTGAACACCGAAGAATAGATGCTTTTGAACTGTGGTGTTGGAGAAGACTTTTGAGAGTCCATTGGACTGCTAGGAGATCCAACCAGTCTATCCTAAAGGAGATCAGTCCTGAGTGTTCCCCTGGAAAGACTGATGTTGAAGGTGAAACTCCAATACTTTGGCCACCTGATGTGAAGAACTTTCTCATCTGAAAAGACCCTGATGCTGGAAAAGAGTGACGGTAGGAGAAGGGGACGACAGAGGATGAGATGATTGGATGGCATCACCAACTCAATGGACGAGTTTGGGTAAACTCCGGGAGTTGGTGATGGACAGGGAGGCCTGGCATGCTGTGGTTCATGGGGTCACAAAGAGCTGGACATTACTGAGTGACTGAACTGAACTGAACTGAAAGCCAAAATAACCCCAGTGCAGGAGATGCAGGTTCAATCCATGGGTTGGTTAGATTCCCTGGGGCTGGGAATGCCACCCAGTCCAGTAATCCTTCCTGAGAATTCCATGGACAGAGGAGCCTGGTGGGCTACAGTCCATGGGTCTCTAAGAGTCAGCCATGATTGAGTGACTGAGACATGCACACAAAGCCAGAACGGTGTCTTCTAAAATGTGGGGTCAGGGAAGACATACTTCTTGTCTGATTCTAAAGTATGCTACTGATTTTATCTAAAATCTAATTTTAGGTTTTCTAATTTTTAAAAGTTCTTCACTCTATGATTATTTTTTGACCAAGATATCTTAGTTCACTTCAGTGTCCCTGAAAGCATATTGAGAAAAATAAAACTTTTGTTCTACTACTTTATTAGGAAATGCAAGCCTATGGAGCAATGATTAAAAAAAAAAAAAGAATGAGCTAGAATGGTAGAAGAGCTAATGCAATATTATAAGGAATCAAATTCAATTGACTGCTAAACTCAGAGGACTCTCTTCTGAAGAGTTTGGTGAATGTTTAAGATGCAGGAGGATCAGTCCAGTAGGCAAAAGGGGATGATATCCTTCTTTCTCATCTCTCATTTGTTGCTCTGCAAACAACCACATTAAGAGACTTCTGTTATAAATGGCAACCCGTTACAGTATTCTTGCCTGGAGAAGCCCATCGACTGGAATCCGGCAGGCTACAGTCCATGGGGTCGGACATGACTGAGGGACTAATACACACACATTAAGAGAAAACACAAGGTACACACACACACAAAAAGAATTATTGATATGTTCACAAAATCCCTGTGTACATCAATGCTTACAGAAGTTTTTTTTAAATTTACAATAGCCCCAAACTGGAAAATACCTAGATGTTCTTCAATAAATGGGTGCTTAAACAAACAAACAAAACAAAACTGTGGCTAATCCATATCATGGAATACTCCTAACAAAAAGAATGGAACATTGTTACACATAATAACTTTGATGAATCTGCACAGAGCTACACTGAATGAAAAAAAGCAGCCTCAAAAGGTTGATAGTGTATGATTCTTGTAGCACTCTTGAAATAGCAAAATTATAAAAGTGCTGAACAGATCAGTGGGTGTCAGGGGTTCAGTCATATGTGAAAGTGGGAGAGAAGTGGGTACATCTATTAAAAGGTGATATCCTTGATGTAAAGAAAAGTAAGTTTGTGGTACTGTGATTTAATAGTTTGCAAAAATGTTACTATGAAAGAAACTGAGTAAAGGATGCACAGGGTCTCTCTGTATTACTTCTTACAACTGCTTGTGAATGTACAATTATCTCAATATAAAGAGTTCAGTTTTAATAAAATTGTGTGTTAATACCTTCCCTTCCACTGTCTATACTCTTCCTTTTAGCAGAGTTTCAGAAAAAGAGAAGATAGCATATGCTCAATTTACCATCATTAGCCAAAAACAGTATATTTATTTCTTCAAAATCCTGTTGTTGTTATTTTTTTTTTTAGAAACTGTGTTAAACAAAGAGATACTTAGAAAGATGTAAAATTATTTTATTTTTTTTGGAAGCTTTATTATAATTGAATCTGCAGAGAACATGAAAAAAATCCAAGTGTTGTTTCTGTACACAAATTTTCAGTGAAGCCTGCCAAATTTGGCCAGCTGATTGAAGAGTTTATAAATCTAACTTCTGTGTGGTTTAATCTAACCTTTAGTCAAAACTGAATCAATCCCAACCTACTTCACACCCAAAGATAACACTATTTTTGCTTGATTTTGAAGAATTATTCCTGCATTTAAAATACCCTAGATTTCACTGGAAATTAGCAGTGTTAAACACATCCAATTCCTTTTATTCTTAATGATATAGCAATACAAACACATTTTTCAGAAAAAAATTGGAGAAATTGTTAAAAATGTATTTTCTCTACATCACTGGATGGCTAGAAAATTCTCTTTATTATGTAAAATGTTAGAGAAATGTTTAAAATGACAATGCACTTATTCTAATGCTAATAGATATTAGCAAAAAGTATCCTGAACTTATGTATTAAAGTTTCATTCATTCTTTTTTTTTATTTAGGTTTTGAGATTATATATGTATTTTTTTTTCAGTAATAAATACATTCTCAAATCCTCTTTCATTCAATTCCAAATTGAAACATTTAAAAGACATAAAGTGCCCCAGTAACTTTAAATCACTCCCTGTAACACATGGCAATTTGAAAGTACTGAAGCATTTTGTAAGGGTTTCTCTTTAAAAGTGTTCAATGTTTAGGGATTATAAAGTGTTATGTAACTTTATTGCAATACTTTAGATTTATTAGCATCATTTTAAAGCAAGGAGGATTATAATGTCTTATAAATCTATCAACTAAAACAGTATAAAATATACTTAATTGCTATAAAAGCCACAAGGAGGCATATGCTGAATGACAGAGGAACAAGAAATGAAGAAGAACCATAAACAATTCTGAGGTTGAGCTTTCTTGAACTATAAATTAGGAACCTTAGGAATAATAAACAAATGATAGTTGTTTAAAAATCCTATATAACTAATTTAAAATATAAAATATTAACAAATAACATTTGATATTAAAAAAATAATCCTTAGGTCAATTATAAGATGTATAGAGTCGAATGCCAGTTGAAGAATAGATGTCAAAATGAACAAAACACAGTACGGCGGGCACTTCAATAAAGGCCCTAAATGATTTCCACCTCCTGGTGTTCATGACATTGGATAATACTGTTTTTGAGTGTGAACTAGGCCTACAGAGTCTCTTCTTAATACTAAACTACGACAAAAGTGATATTATTTCTGAGATGTAGATTAAAAAATTCAATGGCTTCCTTCTAACCTGCCCTTTTGTTGCATTATTCCATTGAAGATGCATGTTGTAAGCTGCCTTATGCCTATTCCAAGGGAGCAAGGGTCTGATTCACTGCCCAACATTAGAACTGAATCCAGCCAATATTTGTTAGGGACTTAGATCATTCTCACTAATGCCTCTATCAGAGACAATGGCCCCTGCTACCATCTTGACTTCAATTTCACTTGAGACTTTGAGTCACCTAAACTAAGCAGGATTTGTGATCAATACATGCTCTGAGATAATATTTGTTATTTTAAGCCATTAAGTGGGAAATAGAGAACTAATATACACAGGTATACCAAACACAAAGGAAATAAATAGCACTGTATATATTGACATGAAAATTAAACAAAAATTGAATCACTGAACCAAAATGATAAAGACTATTAGATATGAGTGAAATAAATAGCAACAAAAACAAGATTAATGTTATTGAAATTGAAAGCTGGTACTTTGAAATATATTAGTAATCAAAACAATCTCTAACAAAAATTGTCAGAGAAAAACATGAGGTGTTTTAAATAAAAATGCAGAATAAAGGAGGGGAAATAATCAATATAAACTAAAACATGATAAAGGAATATTATAAATATCAATACCTACATAAATTTGAAGAGTGAGACAAGATGCATTAATTCTGAAAAAACACAAAATGCTAAATTGGTATAAAAAGGTGAAAAACTTGAGTAGTTTCATAAACTCTAGAGAGATTGAAATAAAGTTCAAAAATATTCATGTCTAGGCAATATCATGTATGTGTTTTACCAGACTTGATATTTTGAAAGTTAGTATTTTCTGTAATTACACAAGAAGTTCTGAAACAGAAAAAGGGTGAAATCTAATTAATTTTATGAGGTGAAAATAAATATATCCCACAATTTGATAAGCAAACTATAATATTATGTATGTTATTTCACAAATCATTAATCATTGATTAATAATCAATATCACCACCTTATTAAATATCATAAAATTCATAAATCACTAGTTTCAGTACTTCACATTTATTGTAGTAATACATTATAGACTGTATTAATCATTGATATATTGATAATATTTTTTCCAAAGATATTATTGAAAAGCAATGTGACAATTGGAAGGATTTTTTAAAATGAGTTTTATAGGAAGAATATTTTCATGTTAGTTAAATCATCATTTTAAAGGTGCATATTAAGAACAGGCATATTGAAATAGACATTAGAAAAGTTTTCAAATGGAAAAAAAAATTATAAATTAAAACAATGTGAATATGCTTGCCTTTGGGAATACCTGCCTAGAGAAATGAGAATTACTTTTTGTTATATTAAATCAGGTATCGATATATTTATAAGTGTATTTTAATCTTATTAAGGTAAAATATCACAAATTAGAAATAAATTCTAAATTTTCTTTAAGTTTACTAATTAAATGCATTGAATGTTAAGCATTGAAATAAGCCTGGATTAGATCTCAAGTTCTACATGAGTCCCACTTATACAACCATTCAGACATATTTTCCATGAATAATGAGAGTGAAATTCTTCTTATATCCTGGGATAACCAGGGTTTATGGTTATTTTTGCATGGATGCTAGTGTCATAACACATGTATATTTTGTTTTTATATGGTTATATCAATAAATTCATCAACTGCACATGTTTCTCTGATTGATATTTAATTTTTCCACTGTTGCCATTCTGATATCATAATGATTATTTATATAAGTATAATCATAAAATGTATGAAAATCATATCATGTAAATAAATGGTATATTTATTGATTACCTCCATTCATTCATTGTGAAGGTTTTAAATAGCTTTCTACCTTTTGAAAATTGAGATTCATCTTTAAAATAAGGACACACAGTGATAAAATAACTTTTGGGGAGTACATAAGTAAACAATATTTTAAACTTAACTAATATCTGGTCAAAATTTAAGGAATTCTATGTGCAAGGCATGACTTTACATATTGAAAAGTCAGTAATTTAAAAAGCAATCAGACAAAGAAAAAAACATTGCTACCTTCATTCTAATGAGAGGAGATATATGAAAAAAATAAATCTATAAATAAGATATACATTTAAATAAAGTAAATAAATATAACACACAAGGTATTAGATGAGGAAAAATGGAACTGAGTCCCGTTAGGATAGGATCTTCAATTTAAATAGTCAAAGAAGACTTCATTGAGAAGGTGGTATTTAAAATGAAGACCTGAATTTTGCGAGGTACTGAGTAACCTGTAAATTTTGGGGAAGAGTATTCCAGAAAAAGAGAATGAAAACACCAGCGTTTTGAGGGAAAAGAATGCATGATGTGTTAGAGAAACTACAACAAAAAAATCAAGGTCTATGCAAAGACACAAAACAAGATACGGCTAGTGAGGAATTGCTGAGAAGTGAAATTAGATGTCTGCAGAAGGAGCAGGCTGTGGCAAAATGATCAGGGATTCAGTTTGAAGTATATTATGTTTGTGATGCTTAGTAGATACCCACATGGAGTGGCAGAGTAGGAGGTTGAGTGGAGAGGTCTGTTTTCTTGGAGAGCTCAGGCTAGCTGTGAAATTTAAGTGTTTGAAATACCAACTGTGTTATTTGTTGGCACCAATCCATCTCTGAGATGAAATATTAAATTTCAGAAGGTATGGGTATAAAATAGAGAAATAAAAGCATTGAGACTATGATAGAAAGAAAACCATCAGAGTGTTGTGCCCTGAAGCAAATGAAAAGTGAATCCAGGAGGAAGCAGTGGTCAACACAACAAATGCTGTTTTGAGGACTTTTCGTGACCCCATGGGCTGTAGCCCACCAGGCTCCTCTGTACATGGAATTTTCAAGGCAAGAATACTGGAGGGGTAGACATTCCCTTTTCCAGGGACCTTCCCTACCCAGGGATTGAACCTGGGTCTCCTGCATTGCTGGCAGATTCTTTACCATTTGAGTCACCAGGGAAGCTCTGGAAGTGGCACATACCACAAATATTACAAAATCCAGAGAAAAATAATACAGTGTTTTTATTAAATTAACTACCTGACATAAATCTGTATTTTTCCCCCATACATCAGTTCAGTTCAGTTCAGTTCAGTCGCTCAGTCGTGTCCGACTCTCCGCGACCCCATAAATCACAGCACGCCAGGCCTCCCTGTCCATCACCAACTCCCGGAGTACACTCAAACTCATGTCCACAGAGTCGGTGATGCCATCCAGCCATCTCATTCTCTGTCGTCCCCTTCTCCTCCCGCCCCCAACCTTTCCCAGCATCAGAGTCTTTTCCAGTGAGTCAACTCGTCTCATGAGGTGGCCAAAGTATTGGAGTTTCAGCTTTAGCATCAGTCCCTCCAATGAACATCCAGGATTGATCTCCTTTAGAATGGACTGGTTGGATCTCCTTGCAGTATAAGGGACTCTCAAGAGTCTTCTCCAACACCACAGTTCAAAAGCATCGATTCTTCGGCGATCAGCTTTCTTCATACATATTTGGTTGCAAATCCCTTGTTATCATCTTTGTATGACAAGGATTTTGCAGAATTGTTTCTGAAGAGAAGTAAAAATATTAGTCTTTTCTCTAATTGGTTGCTATTCATTTTCATTATCAATTAGAAAAGTTCTTTCATGAATTTTGACAATAAAATTCATAGATTCCTGTGGAGTTATAATGAGTTTGGGTATTAAAGTTTCTACCAGTCTTCTTTCTATCATTTTATATTTTTTCCTTGTTATTAGTCACATACTAATTTTTACAGGACCAATTATTCTGAGGCAAAAAATAATAATTCAAATAAAAAGAATCATCACTATAATCTATTGACTAACAATGTTCAAACAACTTATTTCTATATACTCCACATTGAGTTATTGATACATATTTGAAGTTTTATCCACAGAATTTTTATTTCTTTAAGCACTATAAGAGTAGAACCACCATAATCCTCAAGATTTGATGTGTCAGATATGCTCAGACTCAATCCAATATGTGGAGATTCATTAAATTTTTGCCTCACACACCATTGTATTTATTGCTTATAAATATTATGGCCCTGAAAACACACAATTTCTGATAAGTTCTATTTTTTCATAATTCACAAAGGAAAGAGTACAGTTATATATCTATATATATATATAGACACTTAGGTTTCTGACAGATGAGAACATTTATTTTGACCAAGCAGTTATAAGAACTAAAACATTGCTTATGATTCTACATCTGATGAGTGGATACACTTTCCAGTGTAGCATCTGGCACTGTATATTTCAAGATTTGTATCTCCTTTACTGCCTACAAACTTCCAGATTCCAGATGCATAGACTATTTTTACCTGCACCTCTATGTCACAACTGCAGATAAATCTGTGCTCTGGGACAAAGTGTTCCTAGAAGGTATTCCTATTGCACTTTGGCCAGAAATAACCAAATACACACAGAAATGATTATAAGCAATATGATTATGTCCTAATAAGCCAGAATTCAATGTCTCCAAAGTAACTTACTGTTGACTGGAGTCCCAAAATGCCCAGGACCCACTGTTCTCAGCTCAAGGTAAAGAGTGAAGAAGAATGAGGAAGGGGAAGAGGGACTGGTCTTCACTATTTGAGGTAAAATACTTTATTTTCTAAATTTTATTGAAACATATTTAAATTAGGACCTCCAAATTAGAAAGATAGAAGCGGCCCATAAAAGTGAGAGGCCCCAGACCTTAACCATAATAAGGTTCACAGGAAATCCACCTTGGCTTGGAGTTGGATTACAATGTTGATGAAACAATTTGGCAGAATGCTAAGTGGCAAAGTCAACCAGGAATGTGATTAAGAAACAGTGAGAGGAAAATTTTAATAGTTTTATCCTTCAGTTCTAACGCTGTCTCCATTCACGGTCTGCCAAATGAACTCTAGCGTGACCTCTCTTAAATCTTTCACAAAACCAGCACCCACCACCCCAGAAGCAAAGATGATTATGGCTTCATTTATGACAAGGAGTTTTTTGATGGGGGTTTAGGGGGTAGGTTTGCAACTGACTGCACAGTGTTACAGGGTTTACATACATATATTTTCTGTAAAATAGTCACTATAAAAGAGTAATGCCTTTTGAATTTGAGGTTATTTCATATTTTTGCCATACACCTAGAAACTGCTCAAAAAGTATCTCCTGAATATATAAATCGATGTGGAAAATGTTATCATTCACAAAGCAAAACATAGGATGAATACCTGCCACATAGCTCAGGTGAAAAATAATAATTAAAAACAGATAATTGAGGCAAATTTTCTTTTTTACAGTAGTATCTGAGTAATTATTCTCCCCCATTAACTTACCATGTCCCTGTCATATAATTATCTGTTAAATAAAATATTCCAGTGTTTAAATTATTCTAATTTTTTCCATATGGGAACAGTCGCTTTTTATTCATTTGTACTGGAAAGAGAACCATGTTATGTATGAAGTATAGTATGAATTTTCTTTGGTTAATACAATTTACATTTTCTCACATTTGATCAAAATATACCCTGTGATGTTGAATTAATGTAATACATGTTAATCTGTATTATATATACACACCCAACACATACAGTTACCTTGTATTGTGCAACATTAAAACATCAATATTCTGAAACTGCAATAGAAGTCCTTATCTCTAAGACACAATTCTGGACCTATAATTAAAAGTTTATATATATTAATTTTCTTCCACTGTCAATAATGAATGTTATCAACACAAAAATAAAGTTTTAAAATCAGAGATTAATGGATCAGGACACTGTATAAAAACAGCAAACTACATTAACTCTGACATATTTTTTAGAAGTTCTACTGAAATATCTAGAAAGTGTATTAGCAAAGCAATATGGTTAGTTTTCTGCCATAGCTGTTTTTTCTAATACATTTATCTTGCTTCTCACCTGCAAGGTTATTTAAAGAATAGATACTCTGTGACTGTGTGTAACTTACTTGAAGAGATAACTTAAAAACAGTAACCAAAATAAATGTATTAGGTAACCAGAAAAGATGGTCATTACAAACAAATAATAAAAATGCAAAATTATACATTTCCTCTTCCTCTTGCTTCTTCACCATTTCTCCTGATCTTTATTTTCATCTCAAAGAGATAAAATTCCTTGAATAAAAGGAGTCTTATATTTCCTTTTGTCTCTAGTAATTGCCTTAGTACGTAAGAAAGTGTAGATGCTCTAACTCATCTGCTATTGATTAATCTTGGACCAGTTGATAAATACAAATGACAAATTTAACAAATTAAAAGTTAGAATGCCTTGGGCTTCAGGTAAATGTCTCAGGTTATTAACCTCCAAAAAATTATGTCCCATACTTCGCCTAAGCCATTAAACATATGTTGTATGTCACAATCTTTTCCTAATAGTTACTTCAACATCAAATCCCAATATCAAATATTATATGCCATTATATTCACTTCTTTAAGTATTTTTATTGGTAAAATGATCCACCCCACCAAGTTCTCCAAACCTGTGAGGCTTTTTTAATCTCTGTAACTCACAACCCTGCCTTTCTCATCACTTCCTAGCACAACTGAGTCCATGATTCAGCAATAGAATTAACTGATTGTATGTATCAGCAATGCTCTTGCCTACTTTCTCCCCAGATTACCACCTATATAATCCTATATAAACTGCAAATTCAACTATGCCTACTTTCTTTCTATACCATAAAGGTTTCTCAAAGCTGAAAGAATTCACACAGCAATACTGACTGGATTCACCTCAGTTCAGTCTCTCAGTTGTGTCCGACTCTTTGCTGTCCCATGGACTGCAGCACACCAGGCCTCCTTGTCCATCACCAGCTTCCAGAGCATGCTCAAACTTATGCTCATCGAGTCGGTGATGCCATCCAACTGACTGGATTAGCTCTAAATTTTTAATCACAAATCTTAAATGGGAAGCATTTCTGCTGCGTTACTTACTATACTTCTCTTGAGAATTCATTATCCCATTGCAAATATGTCTTTAATACCCCCTTTTCCTTTGTGAATCTTTCTCCACCTTCATCCTTTCCTGATTACTTTTTAGTTCACTAAGAGAATATAATCAGTCAGAAGAGGATTTTAATTTCCTTCTAAAACTATCTCCATCTACCACCGCATACTCTGCCTTTCTTCTTGGTTCGTTTATATATAAGGCAATCTTTTCTCTGACACAATTGATTTCTACTCAAATACACTGTCCTGGAAATTATTCCCATCCTCTCAGTTCAGTTCAGTCGCTCAGTCTTGTACAACTCTTTGTGACCCCATGAATCACAGCACGCCAGGCCTCCCTGTCCATCACCAACTCCCGGAGTTCACTCAAACTCATGTCCATTGAGTCAGTGATACAATCCAGCCATCTCATTCTCTGTCATCCCCTTCTCCTCCTGGCCCCAATCCCTCCCAGCATCAGAGTCTTTTCCAGTGAGTCAACTCTTCCCATGAGGTGGCCAAAGTATTGGAGTTTCAGTGTTAGCATCAGTCCCTCCAATGAACACCCAGTACTGATTTCCTTTAGAATGGACTGGTTGGATCTCCTTGCAGTCCAAGGGACTCTCAAGAGTCTTCTCCAACACCACAGTTCAAAAGCATCAATTCTTCAGCGATCAGCTTTCTTAGTCCAACTCTTACATCCATGCATGACTACTGTAGCATTAATGTTCATCTCTATTGGAGCATGTTGACTAAAATAAAAAGCTGGGGCAAAAGCTTTTCCTTATTAAAAAATAATCTACTGTCAATTTCTTCAATTATTGCATAAGACAACACTCAGAAATGTCAAATTATAGTATAGGGCTAAAACTATAGTATAGGGCTATACTACTGGCCCTACTTAATCTATTATTTCTTCAGTCTACTTCAGAAAGTCTTGTGTACCCATGGCTGCACTGAAAATACTTCCATCTATTTTACTGATATCTATATTGTCATGCCAAATGGTCTTTACTTTTTTCTTTATTGATTTTTGAGCAATTTTTGATTCAATTGATCTCACCATTCCCCCTGAAGCACTTTATTCGTCTAGATTCTACCATTTCCCAATACTTATGTTTCTATTAAGCTGACTGTTTTCAGGCTTTTTTGATGGATGCATTTTCTTTTTCCTGCTCCAAGTTGCTGAGTCTAAAGAGCTCAGACCTGTAAACTCTTCTCTTCCTTTCACTATGTCTACATCATGAACTAGGTAAACCAGACCACGACAGTGGACTGAAATTCCACTTATAATCTGAACAATCTCTTCTTTAAAATTTTCAACCCAAACCTTTTGCAGAAATGCCAAAAGTCTGAGAAATGTTTTCCTGATATTTTTACATGTTAGGTTAGCAGACATCTCAGGCATAACACATTCACAACTGAACTCTTGAATTTTTTGCCCTTAAAACCTTTCCACTCTCAGTGTTATCATCTCAGTGCTCATCATTCAGTGATTCCTGATCCCACAGATACCTGTGCCTTCTATGTTACTTACAAGGGAAAAAACCTTGGCCTTAACCTAGTCTACTTATTTTTTCTCTTATCCTCCATATCCAAACTGTAAAGAAATAATATACCCAGATTTTGAAACATTTCTCACAACTTTTGTGAGTACTGTTCTGATCCAAGCCAGCCCTCAAATTTATGTGGAAGAATCCTATATATCCTACAAAATTGATTTGTTCTCGTGCCCCTTCCCCTTTTCAGCAATTTCTGCTCAAAGCATTATCAGTTTATATCAACATTCAAACAAAGAAAGCAGGAGGCTTTCTCAGAGAAACTGTAAAACCTTTGTTGTGATCTACATAACCTGTTATTATGTCTCTGATCTTTACTTTCATTTTATAATGTTAAAGTTATTATAGCCTTACAAATCTTTGTACTTTCTAAGAGTTTTCTTGACTCAGTTCTTTACAGTTTTATTTTCCCTGGCTGTATCCTTTCTTCAGGCCTCCTAGGTGACAGAGTGGGAAAGAATCTGCCTGCCAATGAAGGAGAAGCAGGAGACATGGGTCTGATCCCTGCATCAGGAAGATCCCCAGGAGTAGGAAATGAAAACCCACTTGAGTATTCTTGCCTGGGAAATTTCATGGACAGAGGAGTTTGGAGGACTATGAGTCCATGGGGTTACAAAGAGTCAGACAAGACTGAGTGATTATACAAAAATCCTTTCTTCAAATGATACCACAAAGAAACCTTCCAAGTTGTTCTGTCTAAAATATCTCCCCTTAACACTTAAATTCTCTTAAATTACCTTACCTTGTCTTCTTTATAGCTCTTATAACTGTTTGGGCTTATATTTCATATGGATTTATTTGTTCACTGTTTATTTCCAGTATCCTGAAATAGACTGTAAAGTACACCAGGAATACACTCTATCTCCAGTACAGTTAAAACAGGCACAAGGTCCAAGCTCAATAAATACCCCTGTAGGAAACTGCCTTAACCTATAAAGAAAAATTCAATTTACTATGAATTTTTGACATCTACAAGAAGTTGGATTACGGTTTGTATTAGGGTTTGGTCAAAGAAGTAGAATTACTATGAGATATACTGAATTAAGGAATTTATTTTTGAGATTAGAACTCTGCAGTTATGAATTGTTCTTTTTTATACATCCTTAGGACCTCTGCATAATCTTTCTGTGTGGACTAATTTAGACTTTCTCACAGCATAGTGGCTTTAATGATTTATGACCTCATATTTTTCCACCTTAGGTTTCCAAAGCAATTAAAACAGGCAGAAGGGAATTATGTTTTGTGACAGAGCCTCAAAAACATTTACCCTCACTTCTGTTCTGTTGGTTACAAGTGAGTCATAGGCCAGTCTAGATACACATGGAAGGGCCTTAGGCTCCCTATTATAGGGTGGTAAATCCACACTGTAGAAGGTCACGTGGGTCTATGTATAATTGTTTCATTCACTTATTGAAAATATGACCTTCTATCTTTCACCCTCTAACTACAATAATTCACATCCTCCCCATATGCAATACACACTCATTTCTCCCCATCCACCCCCAAGTCTCTTCAAGTCTCATCCTATTAAGGAATCAGCTTGAATTCCAAAGTCATCTTCTAAAACAGGTCCAAGTGATCATGAGCTCATCTGGTACAATTCTTTCTATATTGGTCTTATTTAGAAGATCTAAAGAGACAAATTACTTCTCCAGCTCCACCACACACACATTCTCTCTCTCTCTCTCTCTCCCTCTCTTTCTCTCAATTGTATGACAGGATGACAGGACAAGGTGACCATCATAGATATACTCATTTAAATAAGTAGAAAGGAAAAAGCACCCAGCAATATCCATAGCACTTATGAAATTCAGCAGATAACAAGTTGACAATTTCTTAATTAGGACTTAGTCCTATTTGGTAATTTCTATATACATTGGCTCTGTCATCTATACTTTTGATTGCAACTTGTACGTGATTCTTTATTTTTTCATAAGAAAACTGAGTTTGCCACTGAGTAGACTTCTCATCATGCTCCCTGCCAATAAAATTTGTGGACCTGAAGGCCCCTTTTCATCTTGTACATCTTCTGTCACTATAATTCTAGTTGTAGGTAACTTCCACTAGGAAAAAAAAAAATCTTAGAAATGTGTGGACTTTTTTATGCATTGTAGTGGAGTACATTCAATTTGAAAAAAAAGGAACAACCAGCAATCTCTTTGAGACAGATCTTTCCCTATCTTAGGCTCTGGAGAGGCTGGTATAGAACAGTTCTTTTAAGTTTCTCCTAATCTCCATTATTTAAGTGAAAGGACCTTGAAGGCATGCCTTTAAGAGCCAAAGAAGGACTTTGGTCTATTTGAAAATGTGAGTCATTAGTATAAATCTTTCTGAAATCTTAACAAAGGATTTTATAATCCTACTCTGATTTTTATTTTTATACTGAAGTTCTTACTTCAAAATCTAGCTAGCTGGAAACATTATTCTGAGCCCCTTTCATTTCCCAAAATGTCATTCCAACACAGAATAACTTGTTCTTTGATACAGATCTTGGGCTTCCCTGGTGGCTCAGATGGTATAGAATCCACCTGCAATGCAGGATACCTGGGTTTGATCCCTACGTTGAGAAGATCCCCTGGAGAAGGGAAGGGCTACACACTCCAGTATTCTTGCTTCCATGGACAGAGGAGCCTGGAGGGCTACAGTCCAAAAGTTCACAAGGAGTCAGACAGGACTGAACTGCTAACCACATCAAGCAGGCATGTAGTAAATCTCTTTACTTATTCACTTTGTTGTAAACTTCCTCTAGGAGGTACCCTCAACATTTTGCTGAGAAGTGTCCTGCACAAGATCATCAAGTTATTAAGTATATTTTCTATTTTCCATGCTAGCACAAGTGATAGTTTAGTTGTATTTTCTGGCATTATAATATGGGTCTCTTCTACCAGCCTTCAAAAACAAGATCCTAACTCTTCTTTAATACTTTACTGACAATATTTCTAGGTCATTTAAACTTCAGTATTTATTGTGATCAAGGCCATACCTGTTTCAATTAACCATCCCCTCAAAGTTTTTTCAGTTCTGTCCTAACTCTCAGTTCAAAAGCCAGTGTCATGTTCTTCTGTAAAAATACCCTTTCCTGTGATTAATTTTAGTTTTAAGTATGAGAACCAGTTCCTACCAATGACCTGGAGATCTGCCAGTTGGATACACTGAAAAAGGTTTCTTTTTTTCTTTAATTTATTAAGGGAAAATAGGAGTCATCAAATTTATTTTCCTGCTGACTCTTTTAATGAAAAAATGAATAACTGTAACTGATACAGCCTTACTACATTTTGAAGGAAATTTGGCTTGGGTAAGCTGATTAACGGAGAAGGCAATGGCAAGCCACTCCAGTACTCTTGCCTAGAAAATCCCATGGATGGAGGAGCCTGGTAGGCTGCAGTCCGTGGGGTCGCTAAAGGTCGGACACGACTGAGCGACTTCACTTTCACACGTTGGAGAAGGAAATGGCAACCCACTCCAGTGTTCTTGCCTGGAGAATCCCAGGGACGGGGGAGCCTGGTGGGCTTCCGTCTATGGGGTCACACAGAGTCGGACACGACTGAAGTGACTTAGCAGCAGCAGCAAGCTGATTAAAGGGGAGCTAAATTTCCTCTACACCCATCACAGATCTCTGATTTCATGTATAAAAGGTAGGAATGTCTAAGTGAGCACTAGAACACCACAAATCCCCAGATTCCCTCAAAATCTTAAGACTGAAAGAACTGTTTCTTTCATCGTCTTAACCACTCTTTACCTCAAACACTGTTCAAGCCTTCAGCTTCCAACAACTGACAAACAGGCATCTCATCTCAGAGAGACCAGTTATTTGTCTTGGAGTTTCTCTGACACCAAAGAGCAGGTCACTTAGAGAAAACACTTGGGACTTGAGCTTGCATAAACTAAGACTTGTAGAGATTTAACAGCCCATGAGGAGACTTCCCTGGTAGTTCAATGCCTAAGATTCCATACTACCAATGCCAGAACTAAGACCTGGAATAGTCATACAAATTAAAAACTAAATTTAAAAAATTTAAAAAAGCTTAAGTATCCAGAGACAGAAAACCTGACATTAAAAAAAAAAAGAAAGACCCATTAGGCAACTCCTGATCTATGTCAGAGGGAGTCAGGAGATAAAGGGTTCATTCAAAAATACTCTGCTCTTCTGAACTTTAGGTGGACTATCCCGATTTCATCCTACAGCTTCTGGAAAATTCCCAGATGCACTGAGCCCCAGCTGCCCATATTGATGGACCAGCTTGATTACACACTTTTGTATTGACTATTTTCTGTCTGATATTTCCTAGTTCCCTATTCTTGGCCTCTGGACTTTCCAAAATAAACAATTTGTATGAGGACTTCAGCTCAGGCTTTGAGTTCCTAGGCAATGCCAGCAATAGACTCAGACCAAACATTAGAGAAATGTTTATAGTTTAATGAGTCTACTAATTAGAGGAATTTATTCCCTATTCAAAGAAAATAATAACTCCGATTTATAAATACAGAAAAGACTGTGTCTCTTTTTAACCATGGTTCATCCACTTTGTGCTTGATTTGTCAAATAAAAATAAGTTGCTTCTCTGGGACCCTACTTAATTACTACAGCACCTAGATAAACTCTTCGTTTGCTCAGGAAGCCAAGTTTTGAGAGCTACTCCTAATAAAGATGTTCTTCGCCTCATCAATTTGTATTGTACACTGTTGCTGCAGATTAAATCGATCAAAATGCTTTAATATGAAGTCCAGTTTTATATTTTAAGAGAAAACTAAATAAATTGAAAATGCTTCAAAGAGACGCAGCAATACTTAAAGGAATGGAAAATGGAACAAAGAGTAAAGGCACTATTTTTGTATCTCCAAGACAGCAAGCATTGGTTAAGATTTCACAGCAATGAAGATATAATTTACATTTAAAATTAATGCAATTCACTTTTATAAAAGTTTGATTACAAGTTGGGAGATTTTAGTAGCTTTTACTGGGAAATAGACCACAATCATCTTTTATGGTGAATAATGAAAACCCTTTGCTATCCAATTTTGATTTTTAATATTAAACTAACAATTAAATCAAAACAGTTTTTATAAGATGATTAGCCTGAAAAAAGTACATTTCTTCAGAAAAATTAATCTAAAGTACACTTAAATTGGTGATGTCAAGATAATATGTGTTGGTAAAGTCAAATCTTCAATGTTTGCAATTTCAGAAGTGTTGTCAATATTTTTATGCTTTCTTATGAGATATCAAAAGCCACATAATATTATGAATTTTTAATAACATGTAATGAAAGACAAAACATAAATCTAATAATAGAACATTAATTTAATTTCATGATAACTTCAACTTTCTTATGGAACATTCTATTTGATTCTTTCACAAGTGAAAATGAATTATTTTCAAAATTTAAAAAATCTATTGAAATAGAAACACTTCCCAGGTGAAAGATTTTACATAATCATCAAAATAAGAGAAATATTAAAAAGTGAAAATCATTAAGGCTCAAATTATGAAGCATAAGAATAAAGATATTTTTGTCATCTGTAGAAAGGTATTTTTTATCACATGTGTCAAATTAATGTGAGTTCCAAAAAAGTTAGAGCAAACTGAAGAATACCCCGAGCTACCAAATACGACAGAGCTTTACAATTCTCCAGGCCCAAGATGACATTACTATTTACATAATGTAGTGTTGAGTCAATAATAAGGACCATTTTGATTTCTCAGAGCATGTGAAGAAAAATAAGGGAACTAAGGGTAAACAGGAAAGTAGAAAAGAACAGCATCCATAAAATAGATTGTGCATTGATCATGGGAATTTCAATTACTGGAAAAATGTCTTGCACAATAGCCCTGGAGTCGATAAAGTAAAATGCATAGTCTTAGGAGGAATGCTGGATGATTCTCACACACCATTTGTTATGGAACCTCAAGAGAACAGTGAAAAACAAGAACTCCTGAACAGAATCTTCCTGAACAAACTCAGCCACCGTGGAATTTCGAGAGTTCGGTGATCACTAGACTTCAAAATATTTTCAGTTTCCGTTGAAGTAGATGATGTCTGTTGTTTTTAATAAACTATGTAAAAAACTACCACAGTTTTGATGCTTGTGTTCTCTTACCCAGAAGTCTTCAATTTTCTTGCTTTTTAAAACAAAAGTCATTCTCATCCATCAGCAATGTTAAAATCATGACCCACACCTTTGAAAAATTATTTATCTAACTTAATCCCCCTCAATTATCTTAAGCTTATATATGGTTATCTTAATTGCTATATCTTTTTGAAATCTCCACCCATGTCTAATTTCTGTATTTTCTGCTTTAGCGTGTATTCATAAGACAAGTTTAAAGATGTTTTTAAAGAGAAATTACTAGTGTAATTTGAAACAAAACAGCATCCATTTTATTTATTGTAAACCCAAAACTAAGTATCTAATGTTCATTGTGCATGTCCACGAAGTTGCTCAGTCACGTCCGACTCTTTGCGACCCTATGGATTGTAGTTGCCAGGCTCCTCTGTCCATGGGATTCTCCAGGCAAGAATACTGGAGTGGGTTACCATGCCACCCTCCAGGGGATCTTCCCAACCAAGGGACCAACCACATCTTTTATGCTTCCTGCCTTGGCAGGCAGGTTCTTTACCAATAGTGCCACCTGTTCTAACGTGCATTCAGTTCAGTTCAGTCGCTCAGTCGTGTCTCGCTCTTTGCGACCCCATGCATTAGTGATATTTTAAAACAATTAGAGTTTTTGATTAGACACCATTTACCAGCTTTTTCAGGTAAGAACTATTTGTTTGAACAACAACCCTCACATATCTATGCAAATATACATTTCACTTCGTTCTTAGGAAAGAAATTGTTAACATTCTAATTTTCATAACTTTGTCTTACAACATCTAATGCCACATCTGGGA
Organism: Moschus berezovskii; assembly: GCF_049115385.1. Lineage (NCBI taxonomy): Eukaryota > Metazoa > Chordata > Mammalia > Artiodactyla > Moschidae > Moschus > Moschus berezovskii. The sequence continues at coordinate 28,277,642 of NC_142472.1, forward strand.
CATCTCAACATCACAAGCAAATATCAACAAAGATACTACTACTACTACTAATGATAATAATACAAGAGAAGAAGAAAGAGGAGGAGGAAAGTTTAAGTGTAAATTTTAGGTATTAGGCTCCTTTTTTGTAATTATATAAGAGTCTGATGCTAGGAGGGATTGAGGGTGGGAGGAGACGGGGACGACAGAGAATGAGATGGCTGGATGGCATCACCGACTTGATGGACATGAGTTTGAGTGAACTCCGGGAGTTGGTGATGGACAGGGAGGCCTGGCATGCTGTGATTCATGGGGTTGCAAAGAGTCGGACACGACTGAGCGACTGAACTGAACTGATATATATATATATATACATATATGAACATTTTATGATTCTTTGTACAATAAACTGAAATCAAATTAACTGCACAACTGATGAATTCAATGCAAATTACATTTCCTCGTTAACTGAATTACCTAGTCATATCAATATAAATGACTGATCAGCAAACAGAAGAGAATAAATGGATTATGCCTTTTGCTATTGTTCAGTTGCTAAGTCATGTCCAACTCTTTGCCTGGACTGCAGCATGCCTAACACTGGTATTAAAATCTACAGATTAAATTATTCTTGAACACTGATTATATAATATATAACTCATATAAGGATTATATTTTGAATGCTGAGTATATACATGAACATGCTTTTTGAACACTAATTTTTAATAGACACTAATATTGTAGAATACTCATTTTGACTTTATAGTGATATTTTTTTATATCCTAAACACTAGTAAAAATAATTGCAGTGAAGATTCAATACAAAAATAATTTAAACCAAACAAAAATTTAGAAAGAAAACTTAAGGTGAGATTTGAGGAAGGTCAAACATTGAGTGAATTTTTTTAAAGGTAAACAGACAAGTCTATACTGGGCATTTCTGACTAAAGATCAGAGAACATTTTTATAAATGGCATTTTTCTATAAAGAAACACATCGCACATTCACCAATAAGAAGGCACTTGACTAGCATATGTTCCCAATAATTAAGCTCTTAAATCTGACAGGGCATCTGTTCTTAGGTTCGTTCAAGGAGATAACAACTGAGGGACTGCTTAGACTAAAATCTGTTTTCTTGCTAATGAAGAACCTCTCTGAGGGAGCAAGAGACAAATGCACTCACATTCCCTATTTACTCTATCTTCTCTTTATCCTTTACTTTTCTTGGTTTCTCTTGCTCTTTGTATTTTTCCTCACTTTAATTATTATTCTATAATATCCTTTCTTTGACTAACATATTATGTAAATAAAATTTATTTAACATTGAGTACGATGGCTTCTAATTCTCTTGGAAATCAGTCTGAGAATTGTCATTTCATATCTTTCATGGAAGAAGAATTGAGAGACATACAGGAGCATGTAGAATTGCAAATCAAACAGACAGATATAAAGAAGGATCAAGAGAACATCATGCACTATGAAAAAAGATGGCAGAGGCGGATAGGTAAGAATTATGGATAATGTATTAGACCTATGTAAATTATAATCTTGTTTCCACCACCTGATGGGTAACTATGGGGATGTTACATAACCTTTTAAAGCTTCAATTATTTTATTTAAAGATGCATATAATATTAGATTATGGGACTATGTAGAGTTTTATGAGAATTCAATGACTTAGCATATGCAACAATTGTAATATTTTTAATTTTGTGCCTATACATGGCAGATGCTATGTTGATAAATGTTTAATAAAATTTGCTTAAAATGTTGTCCCATTAGGCATCTGCTGCTGCTGCTGCTCAGTCACTTCAGTCGTGTCTGACTCCATGCGACCCCATAGACGGCAGCCCACCAGGCTCTGCCGTCCCTGGGATTCTCCAGGCAAGAACACTGGATTGGGTTGCCATTTCCTTCTCCAATGCATGAAAATGAAAACTGAAAGTGAGGTAGCTCAGTCGTATCTGACTCTTCCAGACCCCATGGACTGCTGCCTACCAGGTCCCTCCGTCCATGGGATTTACCAAGCAAGAGTACTGGAGTGGGTTGCCATTGCCTTCTCCCATTAGACATTGGAATGACAGTAAATCAAAGAACACAAATTTTAAAATGGTTGGAGTCAGAATTTTGCTCTGCCAATGGAGGCTAGAGAGACAGCACTTAACTCATCAAAAGGTGGAAGAAATAGACAAACCAATAGAATAATCAAAGAACTGTGAGTATTTTTACACAAGATTTTGTGTATCATTGTCTCAGACTTCTTAATATTGCTATTGATAACAGTGAGGATGATGGTTATGAAGAATGCTAAAGATGATGATAATGACAATAGTGATAATAAAATGAAGTGCTCATTATTGCCCTGAATTGCAATATAGGTCTCAAAATTCTAAGTAAAACATAAGTGAATTGATTACATAGTATATTAACATAAAATACCAGGATTTAAGAGATTTTCTTTGTATCTTAAGAAATATTATCAATAGAACTACTAGAAAATTGAGAGTTTGACTTTGAATTTCTTACCACTAGAACCACTGGGCTTCCCAGGTGGCGCTAGTGATGAAGAACCCACCTACCAATAGAGGAGACATAGAGAGGTGAGTTTGATCCCTCAGTTGGGAAGTTCCTCTGGAGGAAGGCATGACAACCCACTTCAGTATTCTCTCCTATGGACAGAAGGGCCTGGCAGGCTACAGTCCATAGGGTCTCACAGAGTTGGACATGACTAAGCAACTTAGCGTTGAACTTCTGGTGTTTAAAAAGGAGAAAATAATCGATGATGGTTATGAGCGGAAGCTACGGGAAGATGATGTATGCCTGTGTGTGTGTGTATGTGTGTGTGCGTGCATATGTGCCATGAGAATAAACAGAATTCTGTATAAGATACTTGTCATTCAGAAAAATGATGAAAATTTTAAGTAACAGGAATTCACTTCACTTGCCTTGATTACAAATCACCCATAATTATAGCTGATTGCCACTGAATGAAGTTCGGGTTGTATATTCTCTTCAAATATGGTACTAAGGAGAAAGTATTATTTTTCAGATGAGTCATGTCATCAGCCTAGAGTTATTAGTCCAATTTTTCAGGGTATTACTCTACCATAAAAATTGCCTAAATTTATGTTCATATTACATTGTTGTCTCATAGCTGAAATAAATGTTAACCATTCTCCATAGAGTTACTTAATCAAACTCCATTAGAGTCACTATCAATTTTTCAACTGTGATTTCTTCTCTTCACTATGCCCTTCACTATGTACTTAAGGAAATGAACTTTACATTTTCTGTGCTCCTAAAGAAATTTGAACATATATATTTTAATAACATCACAATTTTCTCATTATGTATTAGCACACACACTCAGCTAAATTGTTATCGTTTTTGGTCAATGCCATGTAGCCAGCTTATGCTGTGCTGTGCTTAGTCTTTCAGTCATGTTCTATTCTTTGCAACCCCATGGACTGTATCCTGCCAGGCACCTCTGTCCAAGGGGATTCTCCAGGCAAAAACACTACAGTTGGTTGCTATGCCCTCCTCCAGGGGATCTTCCCAAATTAGGGATTGAACCCAGGTCTCCCACATTACAGGCAGATTCTTTACTGTCTGAAGCACCAGGAAAGCCTAAGAATACTGGAATAGGTAGCTTTTCCCTTCTCCAGGGGATCTTCCCTACCCAGGAATCCAACTGGGGTCCCCTGCCATGCAGGCACATTCTTTACCAGCTGAGCTAGCAGGGAAGCCCAGCCAGCTTATAGTTCATGTTTACTGAACAACTGAATGCACATTTAAGGACTGACTCCTAATATCCAATTATTTGGTCATATAAATTCTTGGATTAAAATGTCAATTTTGGAGAAAAATATTGAACTAAGGTGTGAGAAGTTTCAGTTGTATGAATGATATTACAGTCATTTATAAAGATTATTTTAACTTACATTCTACAAGAATATGAGGACTCATAAATATTATTAAAATACAGACATTCATATGTGATAATTTTTATAAAACTGGATAACTACATTATTTAATATGAATTTGATAAGGAATTGTGATTTTTATTTGTATCTATTCAAATTGAGACATAATTTTGGCCATAAAAATGTATTTTGAGGTATCTTATATTAAACTTATGCCAAAAATTAATGCTGCCAGGTATAATACGACAGTTCACTATCTACCTCTAAACATTGTATGAAAGATAACCAATTATACAGAAAGTAATGTTTAACTTTTGAATTTAATGGCAGCAGAGCTGGTTTACTCTTTATTAATTTGATTTTTATTATTAAAATCAGACCCCTAAATGTTATATTAAAGCTGTTTTTGGTTCAAGAATTTACATTATCTATGATTACCTCTAATTGAAGTTTCCTTGAGCTCAATATGCTTTTGAAAGATTTTGTAATAACAGTGTACATTAAATAGAAATAATCTGGCCAAGTTTTAAAAATGCTTGTTTTTGGATGACTTTATTATGGTGAGAAGAATTTCTTTTCTGTCTTTTAAAAGTTGATAACTCTAGAATTACTATTGCTCAGACTGTTCACAACATAATATACCATATGTATCATTTTCCAGTCACAGCTGATCAAAGTCTTCATCTTTTCCCAGACACTCAAAAAGGTGTCAAAACTTCATGATTGATGGTAAGTCCTAATTACCCAAGATGTGAGTTTTTGCACTATTGGCTGGTGGAGTGGACTGATGGACAGATGCAGTAATGCCATGTGAGGCAAAGAGGAGCAGACATTCTAACAGAAATAATGTGAACAGGAGCAAAACACCTGCGCTGACGGCTCGGGTTTCACAATTTTCAGACTCATCTCTCCACACGTTATAATTAATTGGAACTTATGTGGACAGGATTTCTAGATAATGCTTTTGAAAGAGAAAGTTTCCAAATTTCAAAAGGTTAAGTTTTGCTTTGATGGAAGAGTCCTCTCTGTTGATCAATACTTAATAAGAAATCTAGCCAAAAAAAAAAAAGAAACCTGGTCAAGTCAGTTACTTTTTCATAACATTATTAAAAAGCACTCATATCACTGGGTTCAGTACAACATATGTGTCTTGTCTGTTTGAACAGATATAAAATTACTGAGAGCAACTGCTTATAAATAATAATAAATATGGACTAACTAATATTTGATAGTCATCTGTGCTCCACATGCATTTTCATATTAGGCTATAGAAAGCAATTAAAATCTTGCCATATGGCTTACATTAAAAAAAGGAGGGGGCAAATAAAAAGAGGCTAAGGAAGGGTTTGGTGGCTCAGATCGTTAAAGAATCTTTCTGCAATGCAGGAGACCCGGGTTTGATCCCTGGGTTGGGAAGGTCCACTGGAGGAGGGAGTGGCTATCCACACCAGTACTCTTGCCCGGAGAATTCCATGGACAGAGGAGTCTGGAGGACTACTGTCCATGGGGTCAAAAAGAGTTGGAAACTACTAAGCGACTAGCAGATGCAGGCTAAGGAAATAAAAAGTATACCAGTTATTGTATTAATACATTAATTGTATTTTAAAGCTAATGCTAAAAAAGAACGCAAGACTGACTGATCTTTAGAAAGACCAGTGCAAAGTGATCAAAAATCTGGTTATTTAACTCAATCCACTACTCAACTGCTTAAACAAATATTTGTTGATGTGTTTTCCAGAAATACAGATAGACATTTTTAGACTAATATAAAACTGTTTTCCACCAACAGATCCTAACTGGAATAAATGCTAAAAGACGTGACTGAATGGAGTACAAAGTGGTGATCGGAGCAAGCTTCTGATTTGATTCAATAAAGATGATTAAAAGAAAACATTGTTTCTGGATAAATATATATCTATATAAAAACAGTGACCATATGTATTTTCTAGGGCTGCCATGACAAACTCTACAAACTGGGAGACTTAAAATAATAGGAATGTATTCTTTCATAATTTTATTGTCCAGAAGCCCAGAACTAAAGGTCTACAGGGTTATGGGTACTCTAAAGGCTCAGGGAAAGCATCCTTCTTTGCCTCTTCCTAGCTTCTGGTGGTTGCCAGCATCCTCAGCTTACAGCTGCATCTCTAACTTCAGCCTCAATCTTCATGATGGCGCTGTCTCTGTGTATGACTATGTCTCTGTCTTATAATAAAGACAACTGTCATATTGAATTCAGTATTGTTGTTCAGCCTCAGTCATGTCTGACTCTTTGTGACCCCACAGATTGCAGCACACCAGGTTTCCCTGTCTTTCATTGTCTCCTGGAGTTTGCTCAACCTCAAGTCCATTGAGTCAGTGATGCCATTCAACCATCTCATCCCCTATCACCCCTTCTCCTTCTGCCTTTGATTTTTCCCAGCATCAAGGACGTTTCCAATGAGTTGGCGCTTCAAATCAGGTGTCCAAAGTATTGGAGCTTCAACACCAGTCTTTCCAGTGAATATTCAGGGTTGATTTTCTTTAGGATTGACTGGTTTGATCTTCTTGTTGTACAAGGGACTCTTAGAGTCTTCTCCAGCATGAATTCAGTAGGACCTCGTCTTAATTAACTGCATCTCCAAAGATCCTGTTTCCAAAGAGGCTGCACTCACAGGTAACTATTATTTATTATTTTGTTTTAAATTTAATTTTTTCATATAATATTTTCCAGATAAAGGCTCAATGCCCATAAAACATGACATTATTTTGGTAAATTTACTATCTTACAATCTCTAAAATCTGATTTGTCAGCAAGGGGGACTATTCCTTTATATTAACGAATTTTAACACAAGGGTCCTGGTGTAATTGATGTGATAATTATAGGTACTGTTGGGACTTAATGCTCTGGGTGCTACATTATGTACATAGAAGGCAAATGGTAATTAAAAAAGGCTGTTTTGTCAACATAAAATAATAGCAGGGACTACTTAGACAACAAAACGCTTCCGTTCTGTCTCTCTCTCTATCTCTTTTTTTTCTCTCAGAAAATCAGAGATTCTTGAAGGATGTTAGTAGTCTTCTCTAAACACTGATTTCTGGCAACACTGAATTTTCACATAAAATATTGATATTTAATAAATAATGTTCATGTAAATTGAAGACCTATATATCCTTGTCAAAGTCATTTAAAAGTAGATGATGGACAAAAAAGAAAAAAAAGATGGTGAACAATACAGTACAAAGCCTATAGGTGTCATAAGCAAAAACAGGATTTCAATAAGGCCTAGAATACTTTTTGAAATAAAATTCAAAAATTTAGATATGCAATCTTCTATCATCATGCTCTCTTAAAACTTTCTAGGGGAATTCATTGGAACTACTTGAAATACCTACCATTTCCTATGAGATGAAGCAGTTTATGTTTTTCATCTTCTACATACATATATGGATACATATATACCATTTGTACATGTGTATATTTAGCCATACATATCATGTACACATTTACTTGCCCACATATACTTATTTCATTAAGATTTTTTCATAAAGAAACAGTGTTTTAGCAAACTCAGAAATGGAAACATTAATACTATTAATTTGGTGCAAAAGTAATTGCGGTTTTTGCATTATTGCATTTAGCTGTTTGATAGAGGAATACTTTCTTAAATAAATGTGGTTATGCCATACAAAGGCTAATAGAGTTTTACCAAGAGAATGTGCTGATCATAGCAAACACTCTCTTCCAACAACACAAGAGAAGACTCTACACATGGACATCACCAGATGGCCAACACCAAAATCAGATTAATTATATTCTTTGCAACCAAAGATAGAGAAGCTCTATACAGTCAGCAAAAACAAGACTGGGAGCTGACTATGGTTCAGATCATGAACTCCTTATTGACAATTTCAGATTTAAACTGAAGAAAGTAGAGAAAACCACTAGACCATTCAGGTATGACCTAAATACAATTATACAGTGGAAGTGACAAATAGATTCAAGGGATTAGATCTGATAAACAGAGGCCTGAAGAACTAAGGACAGAGGTTCATGACATTGTACGGGAAGCAATGATCAAGACAATCCACAAGAAAAAGAAATGCAAAATGGCAAAACGGTTGTTTGAGTTGGCCTTACAAATAGCTGAGAAATGAAGACAAACAAAAAGCAAAGGAAAAAAGGAAAGATATACCCATTTGAATGCAGAGTTCCAAAGAAGAGCAAGGAGAGATAAGAAAGCCTTCCTCAGTGATCAGTGCAAAGAAATAGAGGAAAACAATAGAATGGAAAGACTAGAGATATCTTTAAGAAAATTAGAGATACCGATGGAATATATCATGCAAATATGGGCATAATAAAGGACAGAAGTGGTTTGGAGCTAACAGAAGCAGAAGATATTAAGAAGAAGTGGCAAGAATACACAGAAGAAATATACAAAAAAAGATTTTCATGACCCAGATAATCACAATGGTGTGATCCCTCACCTAGAGCCAAACATCCTGGAATGCGAAGTTAAGTGAGCCTTAGGAAACATCACTACAAACAAAGTTAGTGGAGGTGAAGTATGCAAATCCTAAAAGATGATGCTTTGAAAGTGCTGCACTTAATATGCCAGCAAACTTGGAAAACTCAGCAGTGGCCACAGGAATGGAAAAGGTCAGTTTTTATTCCAAACCCAAAGAAAGGCAATGCCAAAGAATGCTCAATTGCACCCATCTCACACACTAGCAAAGTAATGCTCAAAATTCTCCAAGCCAGGCTTCAACAGGATGTGAACCGTGAACTTCCAGATATTCCAACTGGATTTAGAAAAGGCAGAAGAACCAGATATTTAATTGCCAACATCCTCTGGATCATTGAAAAAGCAAGAGAGTTCCAGAAAAACATCTACTTCTGCTTTATTAACTATGCCAAAGCCTTTGACTGTGTGGATCACATCAAGCTGTGAAAATTCTTAGAGATGGGATTACCAGACCACCTGACCTGCCTCCTGAGAAATCTGTGTGCAGGTCAAGAAGCAACAGTTAGAACCAGACATGGAACAAGAGACTGGTTCCAAATTGGGAAAGGAGTACATCAAGGCTGCATATTGTCACCCTGCTTATTTAAGTTATATGCAGAGTACATCATGAGGAACGCTGGGCTGGAAGAAGCACAAGCTGGAATCAAGATTGCCAGAAGAAATATCAAAACCTCAGATATGCAGATGACACCACCCTTATGGCAGAAAGCAAGGAATAACTAAAGAGCCTCTTGATGAAAGTGAAAGAGGAGAGTGAATAAAATTGGCTTAAAACTTAACATTCAGAAAACCAAGATCATGGCATCTGGTCCCATCACTTCATGGCTAACAGATGAGGAACAATGGGAACAATGACACACTTTAATTTTCGGGTGGGCTCCAAGATCACAGCAGTTGGTGACTGCAGCCATGAAATTAAAAGACGCTTGCTCCTTGGAAGAAAAGTTTTAACCAACCTAGACAGCATATTCAAAAGCAGAGACATCACTTTGCCAACAAAGTTCCATCTAGTCAAAGCTGCGGTTTTTTCCATAGTCATATATGGATGTGAAATTTGGACTATAAAGAAAGCTGAGTGCCGAAGAATTGATGCTTTTGAACTGTGGTGTTGGAGAAGACTCTTGAGAGTCCCTTGGACTGCAAGGACATCCAACCAGTCCATCCTAAAAGAAATCAGACCTGAATAATCATCAAAAGGACTGATGCCGACACTGAAACTCCCATACTTTGGCCACCTGATGTGCAGAACTGACTCATTGGAAAAGACCCTAATGCTGGGAAAGATTGAACACGGGAGGAGAAGGGGATGACACAGGATGAGATGGTTGCATGGCATCACCAACTCAACGGATATGAATTTGAGTCAACTCTGGAAGTTGATGATGGACTGGGAGGCCTGGCATGCTCTAGTTCATGGGGTCGCAAAGAGTCGGACATGACTGAGCAACTAAACTGAACTGAACTGATGCTATACATCATTTTTATGTACATTGTTCACTCACGTTAACATATTGGGGCATATAACGTCCCTCAGTGTCTCTCTCTCAGCCCTAAGTAAAACATGAGTTAGCTATCAATCATGTCAGTTAGGTATGGTACTTCTGAACTACTTAAAAATTACAAAAGCACCAGAGATTATACAAATTTTGGAATTTGTACAAAAGGACAAAAATGAAAATAAATTAACAATCAATAAAATCACAAATTATTTAATACCCATATTCAATAGCCAACTGATCAAAGTAGGCATCACAAAGGACATTAAAATATGTTTTGATTGTCATTATAATGATAAGAGACCATGTCAAAATTTGAGAGTTGCAGTTAAAGAGTTCTTAGATGAAATTTAATAGTAGTAAAAGGTTGTTGGAAATAAAGATGAGGAAGAAAAACAAGGAGAAAGAGAAAGAGAAGGAAGAGTAGAAAGAAGAGTGAGAATAAGAAGGAGTAAAGAGGAAGAAGAGAAGAAAAGGAGAAGAGAGTCATAAAAATTAATGACTTTATTTCATCTAAAAAAACTAAAAAGGGGAGAAAAACTTATACCCAAGACATGTAGAATGAACAGAAACATAAAAACAAGGGCACACACACAAACAGAAAACCAACACTTAACAATCAAAATATAAGACAAATTGAGTTGTTAAATTTACTTATAGACAATTAAGCAAAAAAATTAGAAAATATAACTTACCAATATCATGAATAAAGGAAGAGGCAATTCTTTTGATTTTACAGACCTTAAAGATATAACAGTTCAGTTCAGTCGCTCAGTCGTGTCCATCTCTTTGCAACCCCATGGACTGCAACATGACGGGCCTCCCGATATAACAAGGTACTGATATAATCAACTTGTGCCAGTATATTTGATAAATTAAGTAAAATACACAAATTCCTTGAAAAAATAACCTATGATAATATAAGAAAAAAACAGAAGAAGTATGTATCATTACATATTACTTATAAAATTTTAAGTGAATAGAGAGCCATTTCCAGAAAGTAAAGCTTTGAGTCCATGTGGTTTCACTGATAATGAGTAATATCACAAAACTTAAGAAAGCAATTATATAAATGACAATATGATTATATGGCTTTGTATTTTTTTCAGTTAATGTGGTGAATTACATTGTTGTTATTGTCTTAATGTTAAAACAGCATTGCCTTTCTGGGATAAACCCCAATTGATTATGAAGCTATTTAAGTTGATTCAGTGGCGTCCCACTCTGTGACCCTACAAATAGCAGCCTGCCAGTCTCCTCTGTCCATGGGGTTCTCCAGGCAAGAATACTGGAGTCGGTTGCCATTTCCTCCTCCAGGGGATCTTCCCAGCCCTAGGATCGAACCCGGGTCTCCTGTGTCCTTTTGCATTGGCAGCAGGCTCTTTACCACTAGTGCCACCTGGGAAACCCTATGAAGGTATTTATCTACAACAAATGGACTGCCAAATATTTCCTAAGCAATAGCAAGTTTATTTGGAATGAGCAGAGAATTGCAATATGGGGTCTGCAATCATGGCCAGCCACATGCAAGTCCCAGCTGGGCAAGGGAAGGAAAATGCTTTTATTGAGGTGGAAAGGAAGTTGGGAAGGCTGTAGCAAAGTTTTCAGGGCTTTTTATTGGCTGAGTCCTTACCAGTAAAAAACAGGAGTCTTTCTTCTTCCTGTTGAATCTGATTATCTTTACAGGGCATGAGAGTTCCCCCTTCTGGTCTCCCTTCTCTCTTTAACTGAGAGGATGCCCTACTCAGTGCTTCAGTCATGTCTGACTCCTTGTGACCCTCTGGACCTTAGCCCACTGTCCATAGGATTTTTCAGGAAACAATCATGGAGTAGGTTGCCACTTCGTCCTCCAGGGGATCTTCCTGATTCAGGGATCAAACCCACATAGCCTGTGTCTCCTGCATTGCAGGCAGATGTTTTACTGATGAGGCATTCAACTGAGCACCACTTTATTTAATCTGTTAATTAAGGTTTTTACACAGTATTATCCTTCTTTATTAACCACTACATCCAATTTTCTAATATTAAGTATTTCTGTGTGTATGTTTTTCCAGTATATTGGTCTGTCATTTCTTTCTTACAAGTTCTTTATCATTTTACTAATAGAGTTGATACTAGCCTGAAATGAGACTGCAAAGGGCAGCCATAAAGTACCTGTTTCCATTATAAACAGTTTGAATGATGGAAAAGTTCAATACACTGAGGTAAAAATCTGTCTCAAATGAGGTAAAAATAGTGTTTTGACTCCTGGTTTTGCTAAAAATATATTTAGTGTTTTTTTTTTAACAAAATCTTAATGGAGTGTGTATGTATATGTTTGTGTGTGTGTGTGTGTGTGTATTGTTTCCCAAGAAGATTGTTGTCATTCTTTTCTAATATAATAATAATATTATGGACAGAAATTAAATTGCAGATGTATGTATTTGTCTGCTTATTATGCTGGTTGTGTAATTGACATCAGTGACAACTATAAAATATAGGCTGAAATTAGCCAGCTTTTCTAAACAAACTGGCGTCTCAGAGACACATTTACAATCACTTACATGATATCCATATTAAGCTTATCAAAAACAAAATTTTAAATTGAAATACGATTTGACATTGAAGAGAAGATCATTCCTGTATATTATAGCCTTGGAATGATTATCATGTTTCAAAGCTAGATACATTTTTAATAACTTATTCTGAAAATGTTTTCTATAAAAATCATAACAATTATCTACCAGATTTAATAGATGGAGATTCTTTTCCAGTTTCCATATCTGTCCTCTTTGTGTGGTAGCAAATATTTTTTTTTAAACTTCAAGTGAGGTATTATGTGAATGTCTTAGATGAGGTATTACGTGAACGTAATTTTGTAATTTTACAAGTTAAAATATACGAGTCCATTCTTCACAGCTGATGCTAGTTATTGAAGGAAAATGAAACAGTCTGTAGCAACTGCTAAAATCAAAGGCAATGATACATATATATCATTTTAATTATTTCAAATCCATGTTTTATTATGTATAGATCCAGAATGAACAAGTATTGAGTACAATTTCATGAGTTTTATGAGTAAGAAGGTTTTAAACAATGAGCTTTTATAACTATGCTTATAATTAGAATAGAGTAACATTAAAACTCGGTAGGTCTTGGGATGTGGTTAAAATGTAGTGGCTGAATGTTCTTCAGGTACAAGGCCTATAATTCTGATAAATAATTAGCTATTATGTGGAAGTCTTGTTGTAGAGTGGCATGTGAAAGACCAACATACATATAAACACACACATCTCCCACCTATCTTTATGGATATATATATATATAACTATATACGGAGATATATATGTATGCATATAACTATAGAGTATACATATATATGTATATATACACATATGCATGTGTAATTGCATTTCCATCACAATCTAAGACTTGCTGAATTTTGGTTTTCACACAGATAGGCAGATACAAAAATTACGTGGGTTTTCTGAGTTCCCTCGTGGCTCAGGGGTAAAGAATCTGCCTGCCAGTGCAGGAGGCATCGGTTCGATCCCTGATTCTTGAAGATCCCACATGCCAAGGAGCAACTAAACCTGGGCACCACAACTATTGAGCCTGTGATCTAGAGCCCGGAACCAGAACTACTGAGCCAATGAGCCAAGCTACTGAAGCCCACACACCCTAGAGCCCCTGCTTCACAACAGGAGAAACTCCACAGTGGGAAGCCCACACACTGCAACTGGAGAGCAGGCTCTGCTCCCCACACTAGAGAAAAAGCAATGAAGACCCAGAACAGCCAAAATAAATGAATAAGTTTAAAATTTAAAAAATATGTGTTTGCATGTGTTTATGTTTATGTATTATGTATGTATTTCCTAGCTCATCTACTAAGCTAGAAGCAGAGAAACTGCAGTAGCAATACACAACTAACACCTATATCTTGGTTTCTAAATGCCATTTTCCAATGAAAAGAAATAGAGCTCTTTGGACAGTTGGTTGATTCCAGTGCTAGAGGAAGCAAAGAAGGAACAACCTGAACAGCAAAAGAAATATTTAGCATATCCTGAGGTTATGACCCACTGAAGCAAATATTCATGGACCCTTACTTATATAAAGAAATAACAAATAAATAGAGCTCTGGAGAAGCACGTGGCAATCCACTACAGTATTCTTGGTTGGAGAATCACAATGGACAGAGAATCTGGCGGGCTACAGTCTGTGAGGTCACACAGTCGGACATGGCTGAAGCAACTTAGCATGCATGCATGCAGAGATCAGAGACAACTTTTTCTTACAGAAAGGCTTCAATTAATAAATGTAGAGTGAGTGAGGAAAATCAAAAGCTACTGCTTGAAAAGTCACATCAGTAATAACTGCTGTTGGTAAAATCCACTTTCTACAAAATAACTCACCAATAATTTCCAAATATGCAATGGTGTGAAAAATAAACACACAATAGAGTGAGGAAGTGTGACAGACTGGAGGAGTCTAAGGAAATAGGGCAACTCATTGGGGAATTCTGGTGAAGGATTTATGGTACCCTCTAGCATTTTTGCAATATGCTTCCTTAAATTTTTAATTGGGGGATAATTGCTTTACAACGTTGTCTTGTTTTCTGCTGTATAACAGCAGGAATCAGTCATTTATATATATGTGTGTGTGTGTGTGTATGTGTGTGTGTGTGTGTATCCCCTCCCTTTTGAGCATTCCATATATTACCTCAACATGAAAACTGAAATGTGAAATGGGAATAAATATAAGAATTGTGTGCTAATAGCCTTAAAACAAATGTTTTAGTTTTTAAACTAATATTTTAAAAACTATTTTCAGTAATAGAGAGGAAAATATTGTAATAGTTCATTTTTATTTTTCGTCATTAAAACAACTATTTCTCAATAGTATGTTGTTGCTGCTGCTGCTGCTAAGTCACGTCAGTTATGTTAGGAAGAGAAAAATGATAAACTATTCTTCAATCAGAAAAATTGTTTATGTAAACAGAGTCATATCATTTTTAAAGAAATAAAAGTCTTTAGTAGCTGTGAATATTTTTGCTCCTCTTATCATCTGTTTTTCTATAAGGTACTCTGCACCCTTGTTACAGGAATGGGCACTTGGTCAAGGCAGGGTCAAAATAGCTATCTATATCCTAGCAACAATTAGAACAAAAAGAATCTTTCAGTGAAATAACTGTTTCCTCTCAACTTGGCATCTAAGCATGTGAATCCGAATGACCTTGTAGAGTTGGTGAGTTTTCTGGCATGAGCATTTGTACAGTGAGGCAAACAGAAACAGAGTCTGCAACCCAGGATGTAAATTAATACTAGATACCAACACTACCTCTATTCATTACTCTTTGTGGAGAGAGGATGGGGTGGAGAGAGTCCCTGGTATTACAAGCCTATTGTAATTCTTTCTTTCCTTTTTTTTTTTATTAACTAGCTACTCTAAATTTTGAGTAAGACGTCTGATCTATCCTTTGCTCCTATGTCCTAATATCATGCCTATATTTTAAGTTCAATTTAGTGTATAAAAAAATGTATTTATAACAATCTCAATTTTTGTCTGCTTTCCTGGAACAACAATGCCCCTTTCACTTTCAGAAATACCCTAGCTGGATGCACAAATTAAACAATGATGATTCTCATCGACTATATGAAATACAAAATTATCTAGACTTTTGGAATCTTAAAATGGCAAGGGCATTTGTAAAAGTTATCATAGAATATATTTTGAAACGTGTGATTCTGGAGCTGTATAGAGCTTTGGACAGTGATGGTATTCCAGATACTTAAAGTTATTCCAAATCACTCCACCACATTAGCTTTCCCAGATCATTTTGGGTATGCCAAGTTGTTATGCTCTGATTTAATTTCTAAATGTACAGGAGGAAGCCATATTTCCTAGCTATGATATGGTTTCAAATAACCTATGAGTAGCCAGATTTTCAGGCTGTGATACCATTTCCAAAAGCTTTTAGGCATGCCAAAATTTTATATTCTGATCTAATTCCCAAATAGTTACGAATATGCCAGATTGTTGTACTATGAAGTCATTGTTTGACAGTTAATTTCTTGGGAGAGAAAAATCTCATATGAACAGATTACTTTAAAGTCTATAATCTGGTATAATTTATACAGTTGTCCTTCTTCCCCTAAGGAACCCTTCATCATGTCTTTGTGTTTATAATTATACTGACAACCGTTTTTTAATCAATTCCAAAGCTAACAAGTTTAGTAATACGAAGGCATATTTGCCTCTGTTAACTATTAAGAAAAATTTAAATTTCCAAATTCTAAAATTAATCTGTCATTTTCTTACCTCCTGCCAAAATTAGCTCTACCTTATTTTAAATTAAAATCCATAACAATACAACGTTATCAAATCCCCAGTTCAGATTTCCACTTACTTCACATCTCTCCATTTCTGGCACATTCAGTAATTTGGGAAACATAGATTCAGTTCAGTTCAGTTCAGTCGCTCAGTCGTGTCCAACTCTCCGCGACCCCATGAATCACAGCACACCAGGCCTCCCTGTCCATCACCAACTACTGGAGTTCACTCATGTCCATCGAGTCGGTGATGCCATCCAGCCATCTCATTCTCTGTCGTCCCTGTCTCCTCCCACCCCCAACCTTTCCCAGCATCAGAGTCTTTTCCAGTGAGTCAACTCGTTGCATGAGGTGGCCAAAGTATTGCAGTTTCAGCTTTAGCATCAGTCCTTCCAATGAACACCCAGGATATTATGTTGTCAAATTAACCATAGAGCCAATTCCTGGGTTATGTCCCCACTATGATTGTTATAGAACTGATTTCCATCTATTCTTTAGTCTTTCACAATAGTCTCTTAAAAACATATGAATATAGGATGATACATCTGGAAAATCTGTGATTATAACCATTTTAACAGACAGCTTCTCCTTTCATATGGAACTCCTTGGTTCCAAATTTGCTCGCTAATAAGGAATAATGATGATGATTGCTAACACTGAATGCCTGCTTCATACTTTATGTACATTAGTATTGTGTCCATGTGTTAATCAGAAAAACAATATCTGAAAAATAGATCTATTAAGTTTTTTTAAAATCCATTAAGACCATTAACACAAATATAAATAATATAATTTTTATAACTTTCCTTTCCATTTCTAAGTAAAATTTATTTTCTAAAAGATGCTTGAAGAAGTGGTAGTGGGTTGGCAAGAGGCCAGGGAAATATGTTGGATAAGACAAAACTTTGTAGCCCAATTCATTCAACTTTTGAAGCGTTGGTTGTGCGACATGTGCTCAGACATTGTCTTTCTGTTAACAAATGCCAGCAGCAGGCATTTCAGTTTTCATTGAATCTCATTGATTTGCTGAGCATACTTCTCAGATGTAATGGTTTCACTGGGATTCAGAAAGCTGTAGTGAATCAGACCAGCTCAGACCAACAAACAGTGACCAGGACCTTTTTATTTTTTTATTTTTGGTGCAAGTTTGGCTTTCAGTTCAGTTCAGTCACTCAGATGCGTCCAACTCTTTGTGACCCCATAGACTGTAGCACGCCAGGCTTCCCTGCCCATCATCAACTCCCAAAGCTTACTCAAACTCATGTCCATCGAGTCGGTGATGCCATCCAACCATCTCATCCTCTAGCGTCCCCTTCTCCTCTTGCCTTCAATCTTTTCTAGCATCAGGGTCATTTCAAATGAGTCAGTTCTTCACATCAGGTGGCCAAAGCATTGAAGTTTCAGCTTCAGCATCAGTCCTTCTGATGAATATTCAGGACTGATTTCCTTTAGGATTGACTGGTTGGATCTCCTTGCAGTCCAAGGGACTCTCAAGAGTCTCCTCTAACACCACAGTTCAAAAGCGTCAGTTCTTCAGTGCTCAGCTTTCTTTATAGTCCAACTCTCACATCCGTACATAATTACTGGAAAAACCATAGCCTTGACTAGACAGACCTTTGTTGGCAAAGTAATGTCTCTGCTTTTTAATATGCTGTCTAGGTTGGTTATAGCTTTTCTTCCAAGGAGCAAGCATCTTTTAATTTCATGTCAGTGGTCAACATCTGTGGTGATTTGGAGCCCCCCAAAAAAATAAAATCTGTCACTGTTTCCATTGTTTCCCCATTGATTTGACATGAAGTGATGGGACTGGATGCCATGATGTTAGTTTTCTGAAATTGAGTTTTAAGCCAACACTTTCACTCTCCTCTTTTACTTTCATCAAGAGGTTTGTTAGTTCTTTTTCACTTTCTGCCATAAAGGTGGTGTCATCTGCATATCTGAGGTTATTGATATTTCTTCTGGCAATCTTGATTCCAGCTTGTGCTTCATCCAACCTAGCATTTCTCATGATGTACTCTGCACATAAGTTAAATAAGCAGGTGACAATATACAGCCTTGATTTACTCCTTTTCCTATTTGGAACCAGTCTGTTATTCCATGTCCAGTTCTAACTGTTGCTTCCTGACCTGCATACAGGTTTCTCAAGAGGCAGGTCGGGTAGCCTGGTATTCCCATCTCTTGATGAATTTCCCACAGTTTGTTGTGAGCCATACAGTCAAAGACTCTGGCATAGTCAATAAAGCAATAAAGGTTGGCTTTGGGAAATGCTTTGGTGTTTTTTCTTGACTCAACCACTGAGCTAGTGGTCACTGGTTGTCGCATAAAACCCACTTTTTGTTGCATATCACAATCCAATTGAGCAATGGTTCCTTGTTGTTTTGTAGAATAAGAGAAGATCAAAAGATCAAACCTATGATCTTTTTGATTTTTTCAGGCAACTCATGAGGCATGCACTTACCAAGCTTTTCTACCTTTCCAATTCACTTCAAATGCCAAATGACATAAAATGATTGATGTTAAGTTTTTGGCAACTTTTTGTTTGGCTTATATTCTTGGTTTCTACTATAATTTAGTTATTGCATATACAAATATTTTTTTGGCTCTTTCATATGAAAAATGGAGAAAGTGATGGCACCCCACTCCAGTACTCTTGCCTGGAAAATCCCATGGACAGAGGAACCTGGTAGGCTGCAGTCCATGGAGTTGCTAAGAGTCAGACACAACTGAGCGACTTCACTTTCACTTTTCACTTTCATGCATTGGAGAAGGAAATGGCAACCCACTCCATTGTTCTTGCCTGGAGAATCCCAGGGACGGGGGAGCCTGGTGGGCTGCTGTCTATAGGGTCGCACAGTCGGACACGACTGAAGCGACTTAGAAGCAGCAGCAGCAGCATATGAAAATATAATTATCTGTAAGTAAATTTATATATTTGACCTCCAATATCTTTATTTTAAATAATTTGAAGAATGATCCCTTTTTGTCTTTTGCTGTACATCTTGGGGGACTTTCTTTATACTCTTCCATAAAATATTTTTATTATTTTATAATTTATTATACAATATTAAACTTTCCCCAGTGAAATGTTATCACCTTTACCACCGTTCTGGGAGTTGGTGATGGACAGGGAGGCCTGGCGTGCTGCGGTTCATGGGGTCACAGAGTCGGACACGACTGAGCGACTGAACTGAAACAACATCTTTAAGATTATCCTTGAGGTTTCTGTCCACTGGATAATTCTCTTCTTTAATTTATATTCTTATAATTTCTCCCTTTATATTATATTGGGTATTTAAGTGTTAAGACTGGTTTTTGATACCTTTGTTATCTTCATGCCTTTTGAGAGATTGTTAACATTTCACTTTTAGAGAATACACTCTCTCACTTTCTACTGAACATTAAAATCATCTTATCCCTTGGCTACAGCCAAAGGGACTTAGTGGACACCTGACTTAAGAGGAGTCAATTCGATTTATTTTTTCTAAACATTTGGAAAAATTGGTTTATATACTTCAAATAGTTTGCTGAGGGTATTAAATTTTTAAGGTGATAAAATCTAGGTGAATGAGGGCTCTGTTTGAATAAATCAAGCTTGGCTTGTGAGGCCCAATAATCAGTACTCCTTGGTCAGAGGAAGGTAAAAGAAGGAAGTTGGCACTGGAAAAGGAGAAGTAGCAAGAGGCCTTGATTTTAAACTTCCTATTTCCTGGCTATTGTGGGGGTGGCGGGAGGGGGAGAGTGCTGAAATTTCTTCCTATCACTGAAATCAGTGAAATAATCTTTATCCTCAGAATATATAGATTCTATAGATAAAATCAACTAATCCTAGTAAAAATCAAGTACAATCTGAATTAGACAATTTAGATAACTGAACAGAAACAATTAGATATAGTAAGTATATTATCAAGTGCCTAATTTGTACTAGAAGTTGTATCAATGGGAATAGAAGAAAAGGGAAGACATTGGGGTATGTTTTGGAAGAAATCTCAGTTATCTCTGATGTGTTAATTTTGGGAGTTGAGCACATAAAAGGGATTAAGAAGTTTTACTAGTTTTTAATTTGAAAAACTGGATGATTGGTGGTGCCATTTCCAGCAATATATTAGATGAGAAAGAAAAAAAAAAAGGATTGCAGTGATGAATGACTATATTTAAAATGTATTTAGTTTTACATGCTTGTTAGATCTCCAATATCTCTGGCAAGAAGACTGGAAATGCATGAGCCCAGAAAACTTAGTACTAGAAATATTAATGTAGGAGAAATCACACAGAATTGTAGAACTTTAGGAATGGATATATTTTAAAGAAAGTACACATGGAAGAGAAGCAGAAGCCCACGATTGAGCCATGTAGTGAGCAATGATGGATACCGACAGAGGGTGGTCATTTAGATAAGAGAAAAAAGAATTCAGAAAATTGAAGTGTCATCACAGCCAAACCACTAAAGTATTTTTAGAAAGAAATCATGCTTACCTGAGACAAATTCCTAAGATAAAAATATCTAAAAAATGAGGACATAGAAGTGATTTGTTTGGCAATAGGAAGATGGTTGGTGACCTCTATCTTGACATTTGAGTGGAATTGATAGGATTATATTCCAGACTGAGATGAGTTATTAATTGAGAAATATAGAGAATGTGAGTATAGACATAAAGGTTGATAGATGATTGATGATAACTATTTTCAATAATAGGTAATCAAGAGAAAGCACAAAAATCCAAAGTTCCTGAGTCCAAATCCCATTTGCTTTACTTGTTTCATTCAGTCACTCAGCCAATATTCAGAGTATCTACTATTTGACTTTAGCTACTGCTTTAGCTCACTGCTTTAGCTACTGAGGGAATTGCCAAACAGGGCAGAGAAAGCTTTAACCTGCATGTAATTTATATGATATTATCATGCAACAAAGGAATAACAAGAAATAGCAATGGGCATGTAGTTATGGATGGGGTAACATAAAAAGCTAAGAACCTCATATATGAGCCAAGATTTGAATAGAGTGAGGGAGACAATGATGAGATTATCTGGAAGAAAAACATTCTTGGCAGAGGAAACAATAAATACAATGGCCTTGACTTGACAAAATGCCATGCTTGAGAAACAACAAGCAAATGTTTAATAATAAAAAAGACTGTTATTATAATATTGAGGGCTGGTAGTATATTAAAAAACAGAGACATTACTTTGCCAACAAAGGTCCGTCTAGTCAAGGTTATGGTTTTTCCCGTGGTCATGTATGGATGTGAGAGTTGGACTGTGAAGAAAGCTGATCGCCGAAGAATTGATGCTTTTGAACTGTGGTGCTGGAGAAGACTCTTGAGAGTCCCTTGGACTGCAAGGAGATCCAACCAGTCCATTCTAAAGGAGATCAATCCTTGGTGTTCGTTGGAAGGACTGATGCTGAAGCTGAAACTCCAATACTTTGGCCACCTCATGAGACGAGTTGACTCACTGGAAAAGACTCTGATGCTGGGAAGGATTGGGGATGGGAGGAGAAGTGGACAACAGAGAATGAGATGGCTGGAAAGCATTACTGACTCGATAGACATGAGTCTGAGTGAACTCCAGGAGTTGGTGATGGATAGGGAGGCCTGGTGTGCTGTGATTCATGGGGTCGCAAAGAGTCGGACACAAGTGAGTGACTGAACTGAACTGAACTGAACTGAAAGATTAAATTCTGTAACATATACAAAGCCCTTCACAAATATCCAAGATATAGTAAAAATCCAGTAAATGATAAGTGCTACATTATTATCTTATGAACCCATATAGATATTCTACTAAGATGAAAAAAACTACAGCATATATAGTAGTATGTAGGAGTTTCACAATAAACTGTGGAAAATTCTGAAAGAGATGGGAATACCAGACCACCTGACCTGCCTCTTGAGAAACCTGTATGCAGGTCAGGAAGCAACAGTTAGAACTGGACATGGAACAACAGACTGGTTCCAAATAGGAAAAGGAGTACATCAAGGCTGTATATTGTCACCTTGCGTATTTAACTTGTATGCAGAGTACATCATGAGGAACGCTGGGCTGGAAGAAGCACAAGCTGGAATCAAGATTGCCGGGAGAAATATCAATAACCTCAGATATGCAGATGACACCACCCTTATGGCAGAAAGTGAAGAGGAACTCAAAGGCCTCTTGATGAAAGTGAAAGAGGAGAGTGAAAAGGTTGGCTTGAAGCTGAACATTCAGAAAACAAAGATCATGGCATCCGGTCCCATCACTTCATGGGAAATAGATGGAAAAACAGTGGAAACAGTGTCAGACCTTTTTTTTTTTGGGCTCCAAAATCACTGCAGATGCTGATTGCAGCCATGAAATTAAAAGATGCTTGCTCCTTGGAAGGAAAGTTATGACCAACCTTGATAGTATATTAAAAAGCACAGACTACTTTGCCAACAAAGGTCCATCTAGTCAAGGCTATGGTTTTTCCCGTGGTCATGTATGGATGTGAGAGTTGGACTGTGAAGAAGGCTGATCGCCGAAGAATTGATGCTTTTGAACTGTGGTGCTGGAGAAGACTCTTGAGAGTCCCTTGGACTGCAAGGAGATCCAACCAGTCCATTCTAAAGGAGATCAATCCTGGGTGTTCATTGGAAGGACTGATGCTGAAGCTGAAACTGCAATACTTTGGCCACCTCATGCAACGAGTTGACTCACTGGAAAAGACTCTGATGCTGGGAAAGGTTGGGGGCGGGAGGAGAAGGGGACGACAGAGAATGAGAAGGCTGGATGGCATCACCGACTCTGTGGACATGAGTTTGAGTGTACTCCGGGAGTTGGTGATGGACAGGGAGGCCTGGTGTGCTGTGATTCATGGGGTCGCGGAGAGTCGGACACGACTGAGCGACTGAACTGAACTGAACTGAGGGGTTTTTTATATTGTAAATATTTAGAGTGTTTATTACAAAAAGGTTGTTATTACTCAAAATACTTTTGAAATCTGCTTTTGGAATTTCATTCAAAGTTAAGGAATACATGTGTATATGTTATACAAATCTTTCCACTCTATTTATTTTTTCTCCTGAAGAATATTTTACTTATCTCCTTCCCAAAATGAGAAACCCTATCATCTTTTCTTCTGTTCTTCAAACATACTTCCATTTTAGAGTGTACTGCCTTTCATATTTATTTATTTTTCCATAATTCTGGGAGGCATTTTGTGGCATTTATTCCTTCAACAAATAGTTACTAAGCATCTAATATACGCTAGGCCTTGTTTTATGTGAAAGAGATAGTAATGAATAAGGCAGAGAAATTCCCTGATCATATCAGTTCTTATTTTAGTTTTCAAGGAGATTCATAAATACTAAATAAACTAATCAAAATGATCAGGTAGTGATATGCTCTACTTCTTTAGTGTTTATGCTGCGCAAATGCTGTTCTAATTGTCAAAAATAAATACTAATGTAATAATTTTCATGGAGGAAATAAAACAGAATAATATGGTTAATAATGACCCAGGAGGACTAGGTATAAGCAACATTATCTAATTACACTTGAACCGTTAGCCAAAGATCACATGTCATTCCAAGGAAGCATTAAATCAAATTTGGAGGACTGGAAGAAAGAAGGAACGGAAGGAGGAAGGGTATAAGGAATAATGAGAAATACGAAGAAAGAGTGGAGAGGAAGAAATAGATAATGGATATAATATTAAAGAAATTTACACATCCTGCATTGTAATTAAACAGAAGTCTAAGAAACCTGTTTTGATCATGTGCTGTCTGAGAAGAGTGGTTAGTTGGTCCTTAAAGCGGAGTGAGTAAGTGAAAGTCGCTCAGTCATGTCTGGCTCTTTGTGACCCCATGGACTATACAGTCCCTGGAATTCTCTAGGCCAGAATACTGGAGTAGATAGCCTTTCCTTTCTCCAGGGGATCTTCCCAACCCAGGGACTGAACTCAAGTCTCCTGCATTGCAGGCTGATTCTTTACCCCTGAGCCACAAGAGAAGCCTGAGATTTATAAAATCATTTCCTTTTATTTCCAAGGAAGCCAAGTTATAATATGTATATTAAGGATAGGAGATTCTTATTGTCAATTACAGATCTATGTATGTGGGTTTGAAGGCCATTAATCCTTATTTAAAATGTCTACTAGAATATAATATGTATGGTATAGTTGTATTTGGTTGTTAAGTGTCTAGTTAAGCCCTATTTGAAAAACTGCAGACTAAAGCTATCAGACCATAAGAATTCAGAACCAATTCAAGAGTGTAAATGAATAATAGTACCTCAAAATTCTTCCCTGTTTTATGTGGGCAATTTGATGGCTATTGTCAGGGAAGAACTGATAGGAGCTCGATTTTTGGTTTATGAAGTAATTTGAAAAGTTTCTTTCTCTGAAACAATTTGGACTCAACGTTTGATTGAATTCAATTGCTTGAGGATATGATATTTGCTGAAATAAAATCTCTAGATTCTGCCAGCTATTAATATATACTATGTGTCTTCTTTTAAGTCTGTCTGGGATTTTCTAAGTATAATGGCTTCTAGGGAATGGCCTGTGTTAAACAACAAATCCCCCAACAGTTTTCAGTCAGTTCACTTCAGTTCAGTCGCTCAGTCGTGTCTGATGCTTTGTGACCCCATGAATCACAGCACTCCAGGCCTCCCTGTCCATCACCAACTCCCAGAGTTCACTCAGACTCATGTCCATCGAGCTGCTGATGCCATCCAGCCATCTCATTCTGTGTCATCCCCGTTTCCTCCAACAGTTTTAGATTCTCCAAATTCAGTGGGACACTAAGCATTTTCAAAACTTCCCATCACCTTTCCCTTTTCAAAAAGTATATTTCAAACTGTTAGCACTTTCATCTAGCTTACTATCCCACCAACTGATTATCAGAAGACCCAACCTCCCATTTCATGTAGATACTAGAATTTATCAGACAGGATCTAGTTTTATCAGACAGGAACTCAGTTCTCTTCTAATGTCAAACACAAACATCCTGTGTTTTTCTTCCAGGTACTGTTTCTCCTACTCTGTCTTGCTCAGTACCTCTGTGCTGAGGAGGCTGCATCTTTATTTGTGAACTATATCAGGTTACCTATGTCAGGCGAGTGTATGTTCCTCGGTTCTTTATCTCGTCACAACAAAGATTTGCAGTGACGGACATTAAAGTCCCCTCGGTGTGTTACAGTTTTTGGGTCTTGGACAGACCGTGTTATGGCTCTTAAACAAATCAGTGTTACAGCTCACTTTTATTTAGAAGATAGCAGGAAAATCCATCTTCAAGGCGTGAGGGCACGTGGATCCAAAGATGCGAAAAGAAGAGTACCCCAGAGCGTGGGGGAGGGGGAGAGGGGGAGAGAGAGAGAGTACTTTGGCTCCTCTTTTTATACTTTTTTTCTTCCCCCTGGGCCTGCCCTATGCAAATTGGGCTTAGTCAGGAGTGCTGGTCTACCTGCAGACCTCACTCCGGTCCTCGGACCTTCCTTTGACCTTCCTCTGTCCTATTTTCGTGGGCTTTTCCCTTCCTTGTCTTTTAGCCACCGCCATTTTGGATTCCTTTTCCCTATTCTACCTACATAACACCTAGTCCTGTGTAATCAACTACCCCAACATGTACAGCTTAGAACAACCATTTATTTCACTCATGATTTTGCAGGTCACCAATATTGGTCTCAGTTGGGAAGTTGTTCATAGCCAAGCTCCATTCCTTAGACATCTGCTGTCAGCTGGAATATGGTAGCTGGGTTGGCTGGTTTACAGTGCCCAGTCTGGGAAGGCTGGGATAGATGAGCTCTCTCTCCTGTGTGTTCTCCAGCGGGCTTGTTCAGGCTTGTTCACATGGCATGAGAGTTTCACAAGCAGCCATACCACAAGATTAATGAACAAATAATGGTCAAGTCTGCTTTGCCTCGTGTTTGCTACTGTCACTTTGTCCAGGCAAGTTTTATTGCTACCTCTATTCAAGGAGTAAGAAAGAGGCCATCTATTAATAGGGGGCTACAAAGTCACATTTTCTTTCATGAGTATAAAAGTGAAAGTGTTAGACACTCACATGTGTCAGACTCTTTGTGATCCCATAGACCGTAGCCCACCAGGCTTTGTCAATGGGATTTTCCAGGCAAGAATACTGGAGTGGGTAGCCATTCTCTTCTCCAGGGTATCTTCCTGATCCAGGGATTGAATCCAGATCTCCTGCATTGCAGGCAGATTCTTTACTTCCTGGGCCACCAGGGAACATCCTAATTTACTGTTTATTGAGCATTAAATGCAGTCTTGATCATTTATACTTTCACCATATTAAATAGTATTTTCAGCTCAGTCTTCCACCCTGCTCGTATATTTCTTTCTGTGAAATTTCATTTTTGTTGTTGTTGTTGTTTAATCAATTCAACATAATTAAGATTTATACAATTTTTACACAATCTTTTACTATTTCTAAAATTAAGTTTGGTGAATTTCCTTAGGGAGCCATTTCCTAAGAGAGACGAAGAATATAGGTACCTAAGGCTCAGACAGTAAAGAATTTGCCTGCAATGCAGGAGACCTGGGTTTGATCCCTGGGTCAGGAAGATCTCCTGGAGAAGGAAATACCTACCCGCTCCAGTTTCTTGCCTGGAGAATTCCACGGATGGAGGCGCTTGGCAGGTTACAGTCCATGGAGTCACAAAGAGTCAGACATGACTGAGTGACTAACACTTCATAAGGTTATTACCTTGAATACCTCTCTCTGTGTCTTCAGCTCTTTCCACACAGTCTAGTAGGGCATGGCCATTTCTGCCAGGAACAATTGATGGTGGAGCCTCACTGATACATAGCTCAGAATAATTATTGGTCATATGATATATGAAATATTAAATTTAGCATAGGAAATATGCTTTTGGGTGCTGATAAATAAAGTGACAGTGTGGGTTGCATTACATTTGAAGACATTAAAATCAATATTATTCCTAAAGTAGGAAGAAAATCATTTACAAGTTCTTAAAATGCAATTGAGATGCAAGCTGCATCATTCTGAAACCACATTATAGACGGTCTGAAAGACTGTGTATATATCTGGAAGCCCCTACAAGTTCAATCTCACTTTGCCGCAGAACTGTGTTCTAAAAGAACAGAGGAGAGGTATATTGAACCACATGGTATATTTGGAGATCTTAGACACTGCAGTGGGACATCCAAGCCCCTAAGTTATATCATCCTGCATGTGTGGGAAACCCTGAAAAAAACAGTGTTAAGTGAAAAGTGCCAAATCAACGTATTTTACCATATATTATAATCAGGCATCAAAACAATAATGACAGTTTCCTTTAAAAAATAGAGTTAATTTGTCATAAACAACTTGATTTTACAAATATACTCACAGAAATTATGGTTACTTTTTGCTTTTGTAGGCTTTAAGATAATGAAGAGGGATGAAGGTATTAAAGTCACCATTTAAGGTTACCTCAGAGACACATTTTCAACCCCGGTCTCTGAAGTTTTAATGACAACAATTTATTTAGTATTCGTACCCCCTAAGAAAATTGGTTTGTAAGAACCAAGACAGAAAAAAAGCCCAATGCATTACCTTTACAGAGAACTACTTTATACTTATTATACTTGTCTCAAGGTTAATTCCTGTAGAATGTATTTTTAGTAGTCATCTATAATTCTGTCCTTTTATTTCCATGATCTGCACTAGCTCATAACAGCTTTGGCATCGTATTATTACTTGATTGAAAGGTAATAATCAAGGCAAATGTATAATGTTTTCATGTTCTTCCATCTTTTGATTTTAAAAGTACAGAGAAAGGCATAAAAAATTCTCAAACTATTTTCAAGTATCATTCTTATATAATCAGTATCATAAAATTCTAAGAAAAAGAGTTACCTTTTAAAATAATCTAGCCCTATAGTAAATGTATGGCTTTCCTAGTGAAATTTGCATTTTCACAAAATAACATTGCTCTTTCATAATTATTAGACCTTTTGTTGTTTAGTATTTTTCAGAGTTTGACTCTTTAAACATCTAACACATATACCAGTACATTATTACATGTAGCAGCAAGCATCATATAACCAGCACTTTGTATTTTATTCAGCCTAAAGAACATAACATTAAGAGAAGTAATGACAGTAGAGTGACGGATAGAAATGCCTCAGTAAAAAACTTCAGTTTTGTCAAGAGAATGCACTGGTCATAGCAAACACCCTCTTCCAACAACACAAGAGAAGACTCTACACATGGACATCACCAGATGGTCAACACAGAAATCAGATTGATTATATTCTTTGCAATCAAAGATGGAGAAGCTGTATACAGTTAGCGAAAACAAGACCAGGAGCTGACTGTGGCTCAGATCATGAACTCCTTATTGCCAAATTCAGACTTAAATTGAAGAAAGCAGGGAAAACCACTAGACCATTCAGATATGACCTCAATCAAATCCCTTATGATTATATAGTGAAAGTGAGAAATAGATTTAAGGGACTAGATCTGATTGATAGAGTGCCTGATGAACTCTGGACGGAGGTTCGTGACATTGTACAGGAGACAGGGACCAAGACCATCCCCATGGAAAAGAAATGCAAAAGAGCGAAATGGCTGTCTGAGGAGGCCTTACAAATAGCTGTGAAAAGAAGAGAGGAAAAAAGCAAAGGAGAAAAGGAAAGATATAAGCATCTGAATGCAGATTTCCAAAGAATAGCAAGGAGAGATAAGAAAGGCTTCCTCAGTGATCAATGCAAAGAAATAGAGGAAAACAACAGAATAGGAAAAACAAGAGATCTCTTCAAGAAAATTAGAGATTCCAAGGGAACATTTCATGCAAAGATGGGCTCGATAAAGGACAGAAATGGTATGGACCTAACAGAAGCAGAAGATATTAAGAAGAGGTGGCAGGAATACACAGAAGAACTGTACAAAAAAGATCTTCACAACCAAGATAGTCACGATAACGTGATCACTGACCTAGAGCCAGACATCTTGGAATGTGAAGTCAAGTGGGCCTTAGAGAGCATCACGACGAACAAAGCTAGTGGAGGTGATGGAATTCCAATTGAGCCATTTCAAACCCTGAAAGATGATGCTGTGAAAGTGCTGCACTCAATATGCCAGCAAATTTGGAAAACTCAGCAGTGGCCACAGGACTGGAAGAGGTCAGTCTTCATTCCAATCCCAAAGAAAGGCAATGCCAAAGAATGCTCAAACTACCACACAATTGCACTCATCTCACACGCTAGTAAAGTCATGCTCAAAATTCTCCAAGCCAGGCTTCAGCAGTATGTAAACCGTGAACTCCCAGATGTTCAAGCAGGTTTTAGAAAAGGCAGAGGCACCAGAGATCAAATTGCCAACATCCGCTGGATCATGGAGAAAGCAAGAGAGTTTCAGAAAAACATCTATTTCTGCTTCATTGACTATGCCAAAGCCTTTGACTGTGTGGATCACAATAAACTGTGGAACATTCTGAAAGAGATGGGAATCCCAGACCACCTGACCTGCCTCTTGAGAAACCTGTATGCAGGTCAGGAAGCAACAGTCAGAACTGTACATGGAACAACAGACTGGTTCCAAATAGGAAAAGGTGTACGTCAAGGTTGTATATTGTCACCTTGATTATTTAGCTTATATGCAGAGTACATCATGAGGAATGCTGGGCTGGAAGAAGCACAAGCTGGAATCAAGATTGCTGGGAGAAATATCAATAACCTCAGATATGCAGATGACACTACCCTTATGGCAGAAAGTGAAGAGGAACTCAAAAGCCTCTTGATGAAAGTGAAAGAGGAGAGTGAAAAGGTTGGCTTGAAGCTCAACATTCAGAAAACAAAGATCATGGCATCTGGTCCCATCACTTCATGGGAAATAGATGGAAAAACAGTGGAAACAGTGTCAGACTTTATTTTTTTGGGCTCCAAAATCACTGCAGATGCTGATTGCAGCCATGAAATTAAAAGACGCTTGCTCCTTGGAAGGAAAGTTATGACCAACCTTGATAGTATATTAAAAAGCAGAAACATTACTTTGCCAACAAAGGTCCGTCTAGTCAAGGCAATTGTTTTTCCCGTGGTCATGTATGGATGTGAGAGTTGGACTGTGAAGAAAGCTGATCGCCGAAGAATCGATGCTTTTGAACTGTGGTGTTGGAGAAGACTCTTGAGAGTCCCTTGGACTGCAAGGAGATCCAACCAGTCCATTCTAAAGGAGATCAATCCTGGGTGTTCATTGGAGGGACTGATGCTAACGCTGAAACTGCAATACTTTGGCCACCTCATGCGACGAGTTGACTCACTGGAAAAGATTCTGATGCTGGGAAAGGTTGGGGGCCGGAGGAGAAGGGGACGACGAAGAATCAGATGGCAGGATGGCATCACCGACTCTGTGGACATGAGTTTGAGTGAACTCCAGGAGTTGGTGATGGACAGGGAGGCCTGGCGTGCTGTGATTCATGGGGTCGCGGAGAGTCGGGCATGACTGAGCGACTGAACTGACTGAACTGACACACCTTGCTATGTGTATCTAAAATAATGCACATTCATTGGGGGAAATAAACAACTGTAGCAAAAACTTGACTCTTTAATGCAGTAAACTTTATCTGTGTGATTGAAAAATCATTTCTGAAAGCAGCAAAATAGATTTGAATATTTCTTCTTGTCTGAGCCAGATTTTTACCGGGGCCAGGGGAAATACTGGTATTCCCTTACATATCCCTTTATATGGAAGCATTGTGGTGGGCAGAATCCAAAGATGCTCCCCAAGAGTCCCCTGTTGTGCATGCATTGAACAATCTCCTCCCCTTGACTGCAAATGGGCCTCAACCGATTGGGTGCCTGCTCCTCTGATAAAATTATGTTGTATGATTGAAGTGATGGGAGAGTCAAATTAGAGAAAGTAGTATATTATATAGAACCCTTGTTGGTCTTGAAGAAGCAAGCTTCTGTGTTGTAGAAATGGCCAAATCAATGACAGAGAAGGGCTAGTGTCCTCTACAGGCTGAGAACAGCTCCCAGCTGACACTCAGCAAGAAGGCAGGGGTCTTTTAAAAATATTTATTTTTATTTTACTTATTTGGCTGTGCCGAGTCTTAGCTGCAGCATGTGGGATCTAGTTCCCTGACCAGGGATCAAATCTGGGCCCCTTGCATTGGGAGCACAGAGTCTTAGCTACTGGATCACCAGGGAAGTCCTGAAAGCAGAGCCCTTAATCCCACAACAAGGAATTGAAATCTTCCAACAAGTAAACTGGGAAGAGGACTCTGAGTCTCAGAGGAGATTGCAGCCTGGGTGGAATGGATTGCAGCCTGATTGTACCCTGATCCCTTGAGAACCCATATAGCATGCACCTAGCGATGACCTGAAGACACTGTAAGATAAGGAATTTATATTTTTAAGATGCTGGATGTGAGATAAAATGTTATGTGACAATAGAAAACAAAAATGAACACATTCCTTTTCACACATCCTATGGAAATAAAGTGCATACAACACAATATCACCATAACATAGACATCTATTTCCTTAACAAATAAGTGTTGAGACTTGTATTTTCATCTGAATTCATTTTCATAATATTTTCATTCATTTTACTGTATTAAAGCACTCACTCATTCAGTCTTATAATTACTGAGCACCTCACTGTATTTAAAATTTGGGACAAATCTTTATAAAGGATGCTTTATATTGCTCATTCTTCTGCATTCAAAAAGCTTGCCCTGCAATTAAGCAGACA
This sequence comes from Moschus berezovskii, assembly GCF_049115385.1. Lineage (NCBI taxonomy): Eukaryota > Metazoa > Chordata > Mammalia > Artiodactyla > Moschidae > Moschus > Moschus berezovskii. Next base: position 28,309,525 of record NC_142472.1, read on the forward strand.
TTTGGCAAAGCAATCTGGGCTTAAATGCAAATCTTAATAAATGTTTCCATTAGTAAAAGAAAAAATGGATATTTATGGATTTACGGATATTTACCAATATTGGCAAATATTAAATAGAACTATTTCCACTACCTTATGGTTTGTTTCTCCTTTGAAGCTGCTTTCTAGCTACAACTTATAGGTGGTCTTTATCTGTGCCTCTCAAAATTTAAAGTGCCTAAGGGAATCACCTGGGGATCTTGTTAAACTGTGGGTTCTGCTTCAGTACGTCAGGTATGGGCCCAGGATTCTATGTTTCTAACAAGCTTCTAGGTGATACTGATGCCACTGGTCTGAAGATCACATTCTAAGTGTCAAGAGTGTACATAAGCTCTGCAGGTTTCTGCTAAGATCAAGGAAGTCACCTTGTTATAACTTAGAGTGAGCACACTTTGATGTGGTTTTAAATCAGTGGCCCCATCTTCACAAAGTCTAGAGCCAAATAAATCTTTTCTTCTAGAGTATATGTATGTAGCTATAAATAAACCTTTGAGATATTCATTTGCTTTATTGTCCTTCCCTAAAATCAGATTAAGTAATTCTATACATTTTCAGCATGAGACATAGAGCCTTTAAAGAGACCATCATGTTCTTAGTTAGGAAACAAAATATTGCCAAGTTATTCTTGTATTTTCCATTTTTATAAACTTATTGCATCTCCAATCAAAATTAAAATTGATATTATTTTTGAATCATAGATCATGTATTTTTAAGATATTCAGAAGAAATAAAAGGCAAGAGCAACCCATCCTCAAACAAAGGAAAAGAAAAAGAAGATAATTCAGTATGATAGTCCATTGGGGCTGACTATATATTGAAAATATTTTTATATTTTAATATATTTTTTATTTTCTTGGTTTATACATCTATCGTTAATAAAATATAATAAAGCTTAAAGCTTCTAGTAATATTTACAGTATGACAAGCAAAGTAGATTTTCTTTATTAGTACCATTCATCATTGAGTGATAGGTAGATTAAATGACTAAATGTAACAAAATCATACCCAAAACAAATAAAATTTGGAAGCATATTTACTTGATTTTAGAATTTTAAAAAGTTAATGTAAAAGAAACAAAAAATTTGCAAAAACAAGTGAATTAATTTTGGAATCTTCTTTTGGGAAATTTTATTACTAAAATATAGTAATACAACTGACCTTTGTATATTTATCTTGTAATCTATGAACTTGTTAAACACATTATATTAGTTATAGTACATTTTTAATAGGTTGCTTACAAGATCATATGACAGGAAGAAAGCAAACAAAAAACCCCCCTTTTTAATTCTTTCTTCCCTATTTGGCTGGACTTTACTTTTTCTGTTACTACTCTGATAATACCAGCTAGAACTTCAAGGATGATGCTGAATAGGAATGGTGGGAACCAACAGGCTTGTTTTTTTCTAATCTTAAGAGCAAAGGTCTTTCAGAATTAATGATTGCCAGTATCTCTAAACTTTTGTAAATACCCTTTATTAAACTGAGGAGGTTACCTTTAATTTTTAGTTTGCTCAGTAGTTGTATCATCAATGTATGCTTACTTAAAGGTTTTTTTTAATGCCTCTGCTGTGATGATCAGGTGTTTTTTTGTCTTTAATTTTATTAATATAATATTAGAAGAAAAATGACACTAGATGAAAACTAGATCTAGAACGGAATGATTCCCACTTAAAAATGATAACATGTAGGTAAATATAATTATATTTCCATTTAGCCATCTATTTAAATATTTAAAACAATAATATACATACACTTGAAGTGAAATGAAAGTCACTGAGTCATGTCCTACTCTTGCGAACCCATCACTGTAGCCAACCAGGCTCCTCTGTTCATGGAATTATCCTTGCAAGAATACTGGAGCAGGTAGCTGCTCCCTTCTCTGGGGGATCTTCCCAACCCAGAGATGGAACCCCAGGTGTCCTTCGCTGCAGGCAGATTTACATCCGAGTCACCAGGGAATCCTGTATACACAGTTACATACTATATATTACAGTGCCAATAAATTATGTAGTCAACTAAGTATATTGTGTCTATAACAATATACAATATGGCTATGCAAATGTTTTAATGTCACTTGGAAGTAGATTTTGATAATTAATAATGGATATATAATGCCTAGATTAGTCACTAAGACATAAAGGCAAAAACTACAATACAAGAAAGTAAATGAAATGGTATTCTAAAACAAGTACTAAAACAAAGAACAAGTGTTGGTGAGGTTGTGGAAAAAAGAGAACCCTGGTGCACTGTTGGTAGAATCACAAAGTGATGCAGTCACTGTGGAAAACAGAGGGGAGTTTCCTCAAAAAACTGAATGGCCATCTGATCCACAAATTTCACTGCTGACTATTATAACCAAAGAAAACAAAACGCTAATTCCAAAAGACACGCACCGAGGTTCACTTCAGCATTATTTACAAGAGTCAAGATATCGAAACAAACTTAGTGCCCATCAATAATGAATAAAGAAAGAAAATGTGATCACTATACACAATGGAATCTTAGCCATTAAAATGATGAAATCTTGCTATCTGTAAAAACATGGAAGGATCTAGACGGTAAACAGATAAAGACAATACTGTATGATCTCAACTATATGTGGAAAAACAAAACAAACAAAAAAAAATGAAAAGAAATTCATAGAGACAGAGAACAAATTGTTCGTTACTGGAGGAGTAGATAGTGATAGGTGGGAAGCAAAATAAGTTAAGGGGATTAAGAGGTACAGATCTCCAGTTATAAAAAAAAATATAAGCCACAGTGTTGTAATATACAGCATAAAGAATATGGTAAATAATACTGTAATAAATTTATATGAGGACACATGGTTACTTGACTTATATTGGTGATCACAATATATGCAGTGTCAAATCACCTGTATGCAGTGCACCTGAAATTAACATAATACAGTATGTCAACTATATTTCAATAAAAATTTGTAAATAAAATCCTTGAGTCAATCAAAATGAGTCAGGAGAAGGAGAATAAAGTAATAAAGATTGGAGACAAGTACACAGCTAAGAGTAAGATCATAGACTTCAGCACTACCATATCAATAGTCTTCTCACATAAACACAGACTGGACTAAACATTCTAAAAAAAGACAAGATTTCAGTCTAAATAAAAGGCTATGTATTTTTTACAAGAGACAGTATTTAAAAGTAACAAACAGATTAAAGTAGTTGAATGGAAACAGCTATACCAAGCAAATAGTATGCACAAAACAGCAGATAAGACAATATTATTAACCAGTAAAGATTCTAACACAAGTAGCATTACCAGAAATAAAAACAAATATTACATAATGATAGGAAAATCAGTTCACAAAGAACAGATAACTATCTTAAGTACTGATGTGCTTAATTATAGAGCTTCAACATAAATGGACATACAGAAAAACAACCCTACATCTGTTAAAGTATTTTAATCCTTATGTCTCCATCCCTTTATCTACCTAAAAATTGAATAAAACATTCTCACAAAGAGTACTCCAGGTCATGATGGATTCACTGGTAAATTCTGTCAACTATTTAAAGACCATCTAAAGGAGGGAATTTTTACCAACTCATTTTCAGAGGCCAGTATTACCTGAAGTAATACAATACAACTATATTTCTATTTACTTATTTACCTATCCCCTGATGGCTCAGACAGTAAAGAATCTGCTTGCCATATGGGAGACCTAGTTGGGAAGATCCCCTGGAGGAGGGCATGGCAACCCACTCCAATATTCTTGCCTGGAGAATCCCCATGGACAAGAGGAGCCTGCAGGCTACAGTCCATGGGGTTGCAAAGAGTTGGACATGACTTTGCTACTAAGCACACATCTATGTATCAATTAACAATCAGTGTATATCCTGTGAACAAAGATACAAACATCCAAATCACAAAATATTTGATGATCTAATCCAGTATCACATAAAAAGACTAGTGCATCTCAAAGATTATTTCAGGAGTGCAAAGTTAGTTTAGTATTGGACTGTCATTCAATTTACTAGGTTATAAGAACAAACATCAAATTAATGTGATTATCTCCATAGATGCAAAAAAGGATCTAACTTCCTAAAAATGCACAACTCAACACACATTAAGACTAGCAATTATCCATTTTTATTCAGTGAAGAATACCAAAAAGAAAGAAAACAGACATAGATAGTTTTTCAATTACCAGGAATTTTTGCTACCTAGAATAGACAATGAATTCCTAACAGTCAACAGTCAATAGAACAGGAATAAAAAAATCAAGTGGAAGATGAGCAGAGGCACGCATAAACAATGTCACTGAAGCAGAAGTCTCAAGTACTTCCGACAGAAATACAACCACGAGCAGCCTTTACAGGAAACATTTTGGCAGTACTTAATTATGCATGTACCCCACAATCTAGCAACCCCACTTCTGGTATTGGGGCATGTCTTTTTAGAAATTCCTAACAAAAAGGAGATGCAATGAAGACAACAATCTGAGGCATTTAATTTTTATTTACTCATGATTTATTTATGTAATTAATGAATTTATGATTGAATGCCATAGATTTTAACAAAACTAAGATGGCAATCAAAGAAGGAATTGGTATGTAAAATATAGTAGATGCAAACTTTGGAATAATTTTTGCATACTTAGTAGCAACAAAAAGTTATGCTTGGTAATATTGCTAGTAATTAAAAGTATTGTGTTAAATAAATGAAAAGGCTACACCAGGTTGAATGGAACATCAGTTCAGTTCAGTTGCTCAGTCGTGTCCAACTCTTAGCGACCCCTTGAACCACAACACGAAAGGCCTCCCTGTCCATCACCAACTCCCAGAGTTCACTCAAACTCATGTCCATCGAGTCGGTGATGCCATCCAGCCACCTCATTCTCTGTCATCCCCGTCTCCTCCTAACCCCAATCGCAAGCCATTCAATATCACAGTGGTCCAAGTCTATGCCCCAACCAGTAATGCTGAAGAAGCCGAAGTTGAACAGTTCTATGAAGACCTACAGGACCTTTCAGAACTAACACCCAAAAAAGATGTCCTTTTCATTATAGGGGACTGGAATGCAAAAGTAGGAAGTCAAGAAACCCCTGGAGTAACAGGCAAATTTGGCCTTGGAGCACGGAATGAAGCAGGGCAAAGGCTAATAGAGTTTTGCCAAGAGAACGCACTGGTCATAGCAAACACCCTCTTCCAACAACACAAGAGAAGACTCTACACATGGACATCACCAGATGGTCAACACCGAAATCAGATTGATTATATCCTTTGCAGCCAAAGATGGAGAAGCTGTATACAGTTAGCAAAAACAAGACCAGGAGCTGACTGTGGCTCAGATCATGAACTCCTTATTGCCAAATTCAGACTTAAATTGAAGAAACTAGGGAAAACCACTAGACCATTCAGATATGACCTAAATCAAATCCCTTATGATTATACAGTGGAAGTAAGAAATAGATTTAAGGGTCTAGATCTGATAGATAGAGTGCCTGATGAACTCTGGACGGAGGTTCGTGACATTGTATAGGAGACAGGGACCAAGACCATCCCCATGGAAAAGAAATGCAAAAAAGCAAAATGGCTGTCTGAGGAGACCTTACAAATAGCTTTGAAAGCATACACACACACAAAAAAAAAATCCCATGAAATACAAGCCGATATGCACATTTAAGGATTTGCATTGAACAGGCTGTTGCAGGGGTTACAAACAGGAGAGCAGTAGGAATCAGATCAGGGTAAAGAGCAATAAAAACAAAAAACACAATGCCCATCCAGAAAGGAGCCTTGGGTATCAAAATAACTGTTAGGAACTGACTGGCTGACAGAACTATGTACCAGATTTGCTTGATAATAAAATTTCTAATCTTACATTTCTAAGAACATGTAAATTGCAGCATACTGGAATAAACTGAAATCAAATCCCTTCTCCATGGAATCTCCATCTATATATTAGTGCTTAATTTTATGGCTTAAATACCTCATGTGGCTCGTGACACACAACAGTCTGACAAAAAAGCTGAATTAGAGAGCCAGTGACAAATTCTACATGCAATTTAAGTACTTATAAAATCAAGCACTAAATATAAGCAATAAGTGATCTATAATTACTTATAATAATAAAAGTATTTTATATATAGTAATACATTGCTATTATCAATAAAAATAAATGTAAGTAGTTATGTCTAATATTTTCTTTTTAATTATCCTGAAAGATTGTCAAGTATATGACCTGGATGTACTGCCTCCTTTTTGAATACTATCACTAAAGGATGCTTATAAAATGGTAGAATAAACACATTGAGTCCTACAGGGATTAAAAATTGTTTTACATTTTTACAGTGCTAACTGACAGAAGAGCTCACATTTTTTTTCTTATTAAGAGCCAGATTGTGTTTAATGTTTACAGAAAAGAAATTTTAAAACTATATATTTGACTTTTAAATTATTTTCCATTCATCATTTATTAGATTAACTATATATATATATACATGCATATGAATTGATAAATGTAGGTAGATAAACTATTTTCAATGAAAAGCAGCATAAAAAAAGAATATAATGATTTTGAAAAATAAAGTATATGTCTAAACTCTCCAAATTGCTAGCTTGTGACATTTCCTTTATTGATGAACTGCAGTTTTGTCATGAATAAATTTGATCATGAATAATAATGATGCCATTTTTCTCCCTCAGATAAAGAGTGGGAAATAACAGATTTCTGTGGCCATTATTTGAACAGCTGGATTCCGAAATGTGTGAGGCAAGGATGATTCCATGAACTTTTCAATTATAGGAGGCAAAAAAATTATTTTTCTCATCTGGTTGTGATTTACAACTGAGATTCTAGAGTAGAACATAAAAATCTTTCTTCATACTCAAAAATATAAGCAACAAATAAAATACTTTCACAAAATACACTGATGAACTATATTGACTGAACTCTTGGCCTACTTTCCACAGGATGATTTCCTAATATCGTGGAAAAAAATTTTACTCCTCTATTCCCTACTTCACTCACTTCCAAGTTATACAAGAAAAAAACAACACTCATCAAGAGACTAATATTGTTTAAGGTACAAAAATGTCATTTATAAGGTAAATATTTATCCTTTATTAATTCCAGCTATTTACACAGAAATAATAAAGCTGCCTTTGGAAAGGCAGCAGGGGTTGCATATGCCTTTAATGGGCTATAACTCACAAAGATGTACACAAAATCATATTCACTTTCGCAAAGTAACTATCTGTTGAAAATACTGAGTCTCTTATATTGCAAATTGGAATTTGCTTCTCCCTGTCTCTCCTCTTGGAGAAGGAAACGGCAACCCACTTCAGTGTTCTTGCCTGGAGAATCCCAGGGACGGCGTAGCCTGGTGGGCTGCCATCTATGGGGTCACACAGAGTTGGGCACGATTTAAGCAACTTAGCAGCAGTCTCTCCTCTCCTTCCTTCTGTCTCTCCTTCTCTCTCTGCTATTTCTTTCAGATGAATTCCCTCAGATGCTCTTTTTATAAAACTGGAGAGCATTTTAGGTAGTGACCTACACTTTTGACATTTTCAGATATTTAAATTTCCAGACTAATTAAAACTTCATGTTCAAATATAGCCTAAAATTTCTTCCTTAATCCCAGGTTCGACTGAATCACAGCCTGATAACCTGACCACCTATGAAGTGAAAGGGGATAACGCCTTTTTTTTCCTTAATTCCCACACATTTGCCATCTTTCCTTTTGACTTCCCAGGATCCCTGAGGTTGATAATGGTGAGTAAGACAGAATGAGAGAAAAGGGGGCAATGGTCTTTTCACTTGATGCTCTCTGTAGTCATCCTTTGGTTGCTGAGTAACCTTTGCCATTTCTAGCTTCCCAATGCCAATTCTTTCATGGGCTGCATTTCTAGGTTTTTGGGGTACTCTCCATCCCACTCAAGCTTTCGTCATAGCATCATTTCCTAGTAAGGGTTGGCAAATTCAAGCTGAACTTTTGTGAAAACTGCTTCACTCCTTCCTCTGATGGTACACTACCAGTCATTTTCTGCTCCAGGTCTCTTGGTGGGTTCTTTCAAGACATGGCAGTCAAAAATGAGGCAATAGACACTCTTGCCCTGTACACAGAGAAATGCAGTTTGAAACTGCTTCCTGCTCTCGTCCACCCAAGTCACTGCCAGCTGTTCCAGCCTTCCTGGAACCGTTGCACATCTCTTAAGTGAAAAGCAGTCTCTTCTCTGTTCCCCAAACAGCAGGAAGACACAGGACATGCTTCTTTATAATGTTCTGCTGCTTCATTTACACCAGGGTAGAGGCTGCCTTTCGGAGAAGGCAGTGGCAAGCCACTCCAGTACTCTTGCCTGGAAAATCCCATGTATGGAGGAGCCTGGTAGGCTGCCATCCGTGGGGTCGCTAAGGGTCGGACACGACTGAGAGACTTCACTTTCACACATTGGAGAAGGAAATGGCAACCCACTCCAGTGTTCTTGCCTGGAGAATCCCAGGGACGGGGGAGCCTGGTGGGCTTCCGTCTATGGGGTCACACAGAGTCGGACACGACTGAAGTGACTTAGCAGCAGCAGCAGAGGCGGGCTTTGAGTGTTTGCACTGGAAAAAGTATCATGCAAATTTACATCCTTGCAACAATTCTCTGTCTTTCTAAATGGGCTAACTTGTGCCTTCTTCATTTGATTCTGGGGAAATAGAAGTGCATCACCTCCATCACGAAAATGGACAGAGAAATGCTGCTGAACCCTTAACAAATTATCATCAAAGAATATCTTTGATTAATGTCTAGCTTTCTCTTGTAAAGTCTAGACAGAAAGATGGAATTGTCATTTGTCTCAATTAGAAGTATATTCTTCTGCAAGAAATCAATTTCCTGACCATGTGAGACTTCACAGAAAGATGTTTGAGTTTATTTTCTCATCTTGCAGGAAGTCTGAGAAGTGTAGGAAAGGTCCTAACAAGCTCTCTATAAAACTCTTCCAAAGGGCCTTAGTTACTGTGGAGCTAAAATACCACATTCAACAATGGGAAAATGTCATGGCCTGGAGTCTTGCAAAGAAACCATTTCCAAGTTACTTTGTTCAGTATATGTTTGTTTGAGACTATGATAAGAAATTAAAGGTCATATAATGATACAATCTATGGAACATAGAGGTATATTAGAGAGAAATTTTTCAGGTTATTTCTTTACAATATGAATGTATAAATATATACATTGTAAAAATTAAAAGAATATGTGAAAAATTAAAAAATTATCTAATCATGTATACCTTTGATTCATCCTTTTTTCCCCCTTCACTGTGAGAAGCAATAAAAGAAATTGTTCATGTCATAAAAATTGAAAAATAGGACAACTTTTCAAAGACAGGGAACAAAAATAAAAATATCAGAGATCAGACATCAAGTTGATCATCAATGCAACTGAATCATTTCTTGTATTTGAGTCACATTGCAATGCATGTAGTTAGTTGACAGGTGCATTTCTGGGTTTCCATATGTACATATGTTTGTAAACATAAAGCTGCATCACAATGTGGCACCCATAACACTTCCCTATGAAATCTGCAATTGCTTTTTCTTTGCAAAATCTTTTACTTGCTTTTTTCCAGTGGCAAAATTAAAGGTAACATGTTATAATAAAAATGGTATGAAAAGTACACAAACCAGAGGCTACTTTATGTTTTACATGATTGTTTTGCCTGATTATTACTACTACTTACTATTATTACTATTATTATTACTTCATTAGTTACCCAATAAAATGTTTTGAAATTCAATTTTTGACCCCCTTCATCAAAAATACCATGTATAGGGAAGAAAAAGTAGAATGGAGAGTGAAATTCTAATAGGCATACTCTAACAGAGCTTGGCACTCAGGGTATTTATTGGGAGGACCTAAGTGATCAGCAGGCTTCCCTGGTGGCTCAGTCAGTAAAGAATCCACCTGCAATGCAGGAGACCTGTCTGAGTTCAGATCTCAGTTAAATCCCTGGTCAGGAAGATCCCCTGGAGAAAGAAATGGCAACCCACTCCAGTATTCTTGCCTGGGAAATCCCATGGTCAGAGGAGCCTGGTGGGCTACAGTCCATGGGGTCCAAAGAGTCAAACATGACTTAACTAAACCAGCACCACGTGTGATCAGCAACATGGAAGGAACAGAAAGAAATAGAAACGGGCAAAGGGAGACACTGAGATGCAAAACGGGTACAGTAATAGCCTCTTCTAACCTTACAGGGAAACTCTAGAACAAGAACGGCCTTTCAGGTTTATCCTGCCTATGGCCGATATCGCCCCAGGCTCAAACAGGAAGAGGCATGTTCTCAGGCAAAGAAGGAACACTGCAGATGAGGCCGTTCCAGGAACCAAAGAGGTCAAGGCTGTCTGCTAACTGCATTCCCAGCAATTGTGCCAAGAAAGCTTTCTCTGACAGAGCATTTGAGTAGAGTGTCTCAGTCTAAGTAATATGTTTATTACCTGATTAATCTGGCAGCACATTCTTTCCTCCTGCTTCCCTTAGTTTTATTTATTTGTTTTTTATTACACTGAAGTTTGTTTAGTAGAGTGATTTAAGTTGCAGGGCTTAAGGGAAACCAACAAAGAGCGGTGAAATACTTGGGCAACATCAACAGTTAGTTGGAAGACTTGCTAACTAACCCGAAGCAAAGGGACCCACGGACTGAATCAGAGGGTGGCAGGTGGTCTTGGGTGAAGAACAGGAGGGCTACCTCATGGCAGGCAGCTTGTCACAGATAGAACTGTGGTAGAAGATACACTGAACTCTCTTTGCTCCAGCGCAGATCTTCCAGAGCATCCAACTGGCTGAACACAGCAAAGAACAGGAAGACAAAAGAGTCCATCCACGTTGTCTTAAAATTGGCTTCCTGAAGTTCAGAGCTGCATGGGAAATGGTGGAGTATGAACCTGGAGAGGAAGATGGAGAACATCCAATCAATGCATATTTCTCTTCTGTGAAATCCAAGATTTTTAATCAACATCACAATAGTCCCTGTGTACATAACAAGCTTGGAACACTGACTAATAGACCAAGTAGTCAATAAATACATGATTGTACATGCATGCTAAGTCGCTTCAGTCCTGTCAGACTCTTTACTATCCCATAGACTGTATCCTACCAGGTTCCTCTGTCCATGGGGATTCTCCAGGCAAGAATACTGGACTGGGTTGCTATGCCTTCCTCCAGGGGATTTTCCTAATCCAGGGGTCGAACCCACCTCTCTTAATGTCTCCTGCACTGGCAGACAAGTTCTTTACCACTAGTGCCACCTGGGAAGCCCAAACACATGGTTAATTAACCTTTAATCATTGTTAGATAGCACTTTATTTTTTCTTTGTTCTTTCTTTTTGAGATACTTTATGAAATTTAGTGACGTCAACATATTTTCTCAAGTATCCTGAAACTGCTCAGAGCATTGTGGGAAAAATACTTTCAAAGGCCCTTCTGGCAGAAAAAAAAAAAACTGCTTTTGAATATCCTCATATTATCTAACTCCACCCATCTGTTTTTCAACTCAATATCCTTCAAAATGAAGAATGTAAAAGCAGATGGTTTTTCATACCTGTGGAAATAAACTTCGTCAAGTAATAAAAGGAAATCAGTTCAGTTCAGTTCAGTCCCTCAGTCGTGTCTGACTCTTTGCGACCCCATGAATCACAGCACGCCAGGCCTCCTTGTCCATCACCAACTCCCAGAGTGCACCCAAACTCATGTGCGTCGAGTCGGTGATGCCATCCAGCCATCTCATCCTCTGTCGTCCCCTTCTCCTCCTGTCCCCAACTCCTCCCAGCATCAGGGTCTATTCCAATGAGTCAACTCTTCGCTTGAGGTGGCCAAAGTATAAAAGGAAATAGATAAGAATAAATGCAATGATGCCAAATTTGTTCAAATGAAACAGTTAAGCAGGTTCAATGCATGATACAGGATGCTTGGGGCTGGTGAACTGGGATGGACTAGAGGGATTGGATGGGGAGGGAAGTGGGAGGGGGGTTCAAGATAGGGAACACATGTACACCTGGGGCAGATTCATGTCAATGAATTTGTATTGCAAAACCAATACAATAATGTAAAGTAATTAGCCTCCAATTAAAATAAATAAATTTAAAAAAATAAAGAGAAAATTAAGAGAAAATTATAGACTGCATTGCCATTGACAATGGATTCAAATCCAAATAATTATTTTAAATACATAAGAAAAAACCCAGGAATATAATAGGTGGGTGATTAATCCCTTACCACTATAACTTTTGCTTATCATTTCTTGACCACCTCTTATGTGCCACACTCAAATAAAATTTAGTTTGGTTCTCAGAACTAAGTTTTACTCAAAATACCATTATTATGTCCTTTATAGCTGGTAGGAAACTAAAGCACTGAAGGGTTAAATAAATTGCTGATATTTTTATATTTACATAGAATTGGGATTTAAAACCAGGTCTTGCTGGACAAATACAATTCACATAAACAAGATATAATATAGAGAGTTAACCAACGAGGAGAAACAAGGAAGCAACTTCCTTCTCACTAACTGCTGCATAAACTCAAAATATATTACTGTCTGAATGCATTAAACGCCTATTAAATTGTCAACACTTTCTTTTTTGGAAGAACCTCCAATGTAGATAAGGTGGCATTGAAAAGTATAATCACATAATCTGTGCTCTAACACTTTCAGAGGAAGTCAAGCCAGAAGGATACACCAGAAACTTTGTTCATACCTTTGCTTCTGTGAAAACTCTCCTGGTCTATTTGGCTGAGGAAATAACAAAGGGGCAAGAGAAGAACTCATCGTCTGAGTCCTGGATTCCCAGGTAGCTCAAATGGTAAAGAATCTGCTTTTAATGTGAGACCCAGGTTCTATCCTTGGGTTGGGAAGATCCCCTGGAGAAGAGCATGGCAATCCATTCCAGTATACTTGCTTGGAGAATTCCATGGACAGAGGAGCCTGGTGGACTACAGTTTATGGGGTTGCAAAGAGTTGGACACGACTTAGTGACTACCACACACACACATGCATATATTTGATCCAAGTACTGAGGTTTCTTAATGTGCTAAAATTTACTGTTATCCATAGTTTTAAGAGATTGACTTTAAATTTTATTCTTTAATATTTAACTCAGTGTAAATGATTTAAAACTAAAAAAATATATATATCCTTTAGTTCTTTGAGGACTGGACTTTCTAAAACAATGCTATACGACATAGAGAAAACATGGGATGTGCATGCCCAGTTGGAAAGGCCTATGGCATTCCTGAAGTTTACCAGTGGTCATGGACTTTGCCAACCCTCATCTTTCCTATGAAAAATATTTCTTGCATTTCTCTTCAGTGTTTTATCTTAAGTTGATAATTTGATCATAAGGTCTAATCCATACACTTAGTATGAGTTTCTTTATAAAATATTTCTGAGAGGAATTATTTTTTTTTTCATATATGACTCTTGGCAAGTTTGTGTATATATATATATATATTACTGGGCACATTCATCCACTCTACTTTCATTATTAAATTTCTATGGTGTAGAAGAGAGAGAAAAGCTTGACATCTGCCTTCATAAAGCTTGCATTCTAACCATGCTGCTGCTGCTGCTGCTAAGTCACTTCAGTCGTGTCCAACTCTGTGTGACCCCATAGATGGAAGCCCACCAGGCTCCCCCGTCCCTGGGATTCTCCAGGCAAGAACACTGGAGTGGGGTGCCATTTCCTTCTCCAGTGTGTGAAAGTGAAAAGTGAAAGTGAAGTCGCTCAGTCATGTCCGACCCTTAGCGATCCCACGGACTGCAGCCATCCATGGGATTTTCTAGGCAATAGTACTGGAGTGGCTTGCCATTGAGACACACAAATGAAAGTAAATCAAGTCACACAAATGAAAGTAAAATCTTAACTGCAATAATGGCTTCATATGTGGAATCCTCTGAGATCACATGTGTACATGTGTTAGTCGCTTAGTTGTATCCAACTCTTTGCAACTCCATGGACTGTATCCCACCAGACTGCTCTGTCCAAGGGAATCTCTAGGCAAGAATACTGGAGTGGGAAACCGTTTCTTTCTCCAGGGGATCTTCTGGACCCAGGGATTGAACCCTGGTCTCCTGTGTTGCAGGCAGACTCTTTACCGTCTGAGACACCAGGAATTAATTAACCTAATCAATAAGGTTAATGAAACTTTTATTTTTTAAACTGGTGTCTTGGCTGAAATAATTGTTTATATTGTTTATTTCCTGAACCAAATTTCACACTGCTCCAATCATATGGGTAGGGTGGTAATTTCAGTTTGCTAGAAATGGCAACCCACTCCAGTGTTCTTGCCTGGAGAATCCCAGGGATGGTGGAGCCTGGTTGGCTGCCGTCTATGGGGTCGCACAGAGTCGGACACAACTGAAGAGACTTAGCAGCAGCAGCAGCAGCAGCAGCAGTGCTGAGAACTCTGGTTCCCTGGATTTACCCTTCACCTAATGGGAACCCCAGATCCATTCCATTCTGGGATTTTGTTACTTTTTAGAGGCTCCTACTGGGAGACAGACAAGGATCTACACTTCTTGTCAAATTCTAAATCCTGTGTTCTTTCCTGTCTTCATCAAAATGTCCATGTATTCAGGGAAGCTAATAAAAGTTCCCATGATTCTTTAGCTGCAAGACTTAGAACATCTACCTTATTATGAAAAATGTACTGTTTTCCCTTTAAAACTTTAGGTTTTATTCGACAAAACTATTTAATTATTTACTATGCTTAAACCACTCTTTTCCTTTGGGATGGAAGCAGGAGTTGATTGAGAGACTGAAATAAATTTCACTTTTAATTTCCTTACTACTTTCCTTCTGTGTATCTGAAGTAGAATAAAACATACATGGATATTTCAACAAATTATTTTGCCACAAGTTCATCAATATTAATTCTAAAAATATATCTCAGTGCCTTCAGTTCAGTTCAGTCACTCATTCATGTCTGACTCTTTGCAACCCCATGGACTGAAGCATTCCAGGCTTCCCCACCACCACCTACTCTCGGAGCTAGCTCAGAGTCGTGTTCACTGAATCGGTGATGCCATCCAACCATCTCATCCTCTGTTGTCCCCTTCTTCTTCTGCCTTCAACCTTTCCCAGCATCAAGGTCTTTTCCAATGAGTCAGTTCTTTGCATCAGATGGCCAAAGTATTGGAACTTCAGCTTTAGTATCAGTTCTTCCAATGAATATTCAGGACTGTTTCCTTTACAATGGACTGACTGGAGCTCCTTGCAGTCCAAGGGACTCTCAAGAGTCTTCTCCAACACCACAGTTCAAAAGCATCAATTCTTCGGTGCTCAGCTTTCTTCATGGTCCAACTCTCTCGTCCATAACTGACTACTGGAAAAACCATAGCTTTGACTAGATGAACCTCTGTTGGCGAAGTAATGTCTCTGCTTTCTAATATGTTGTCTAGCTTGGTCATAGCTTTTCTTCCAAGGAGAAAGCATGTTTTAATTTCAACGCTGCAGTCACCATCTGCAGTGATTTTGGAGCCCAAGAAAATATTTCTGTCACTGTTTCCATTGTTTCCCCATCGATTTGCCATGAAGTGATAGGACCAGATGCCATGAGTTTAATTTTTTGAAAGTTCAGTTTTAAGCCAACTTTTTCACTCTCCTCTTTCACATTCATCAAGAGGCCCTTTTGTTCTTCTTTGCTTTCTGCCATAAGGGTGGTGTCATCTGCATATCTGAGGTTATTGATATTTCTCCAGGCAATCTTGATTCCACCTTGTTCTTCATCCAGCCCAGCGTTTCACATGACGTACTCTGCATATAAGTTAAATAAGCAGGGTGACAAGGTACAGCCTCATCTTACTCCTTTCCCAATTTGGAACCAGTCCATTGTTCTATGTCTGGTTCTAACTGTTGCTGCTTGACCTGCTTACAGATTTCATAGGAGATGGGTAAGGTGGTCTGGTATTCTCATCTCTTGAAGAATTTCCCACAGTACCTAGAATATGTTAAAAACTACTGAAAAATCGTGGCTATAGCAATGAGTGAAGCAGAAGAATCTTTGTCTTATTAGAGCTTACATTTCAGTGAGAAAGATAACTTTACCCTTTTAGAAGTCAACTAAAAGCAGAAACAACTTCCCTACATTAGTTTTCAGAAATAATAAGTAACATGATCGCTAAATATTTTTCAAGGACATCTTGTAAAAGCCAATGACTTGCCTGCAAAAGAATTAGAACTTGGCTTTTGTTTATGAAGTTATTTAAAGTTTAACTTATTTGACTTCCCCCTCTGTTAGCCTTCCTTTTGTTATCAAAACTATTAATTGCTTGACTCTTCTATTTAGTTGTGTCCAAATTGCTTTCTCTTTTAAATGTTTGACTTTGTTTTTTAATTGGCTTCTTGATTCTCATCAGTTTTCAGGAGGGTTGGTTTTAGTTACTTTTATGTTCTTGGAGGAATAGAGGAAGCTTGCTGTAAAAAAACATTTCTGAATTCAATTTCTCAAATTTAAATTACTTCTCTTCCAGTTTAAACTTTAATTTTCTTTCTCCTTCACATGTCTTTGTTTTCATATTGATTAAAATTCCTTCGTCATTTTTCCTCTCTACTTTTTGCTATTATTGATAAGTTCTATTATTTACCATTTTCCCTAGAAAGATGCAAATTAATGAAAATCTTCCCTTTCATTGCCTATACCATCTTTGTCCTTATGTAAGTAAAACAATGGATCCTTTGAAAAGCATAGTCAAAGACAATGTGGCAAAGGTCATTCAGTCAGTCTAAATCCTATTTGGATGGGCACGGGTAACAAGATTCAATTTGATTTTTTGGTGAAATAGAACTGTGGTTTGAACTGACTGAACATTCAATTCAGTTCAGTTCAGTTCAGTCGCTCAGTCATGTCCGACTCTTCGCGACCCCATGAATCACAGCACGCCAGGCCTCCCTGTCCATCACCAACTCATTTACTAATGATACATGAAACTACTGGTAAGAAACTGGATGAATCCATTCAAATCAAGCACCAATATAAGTAAAGGCCAGGTGGTGCTACTGGTAAAAAAAAAAAAAAAATCTACCTGCCAGACAGGAGACTCAAGAGAGGTGGGTTCAATCCCTGGGCTGGGAAGATAGGTACCTTGGAGTAGGAAATGGCAACCTGCTCCACTATTCTTGCCTGGAAAATTCCATGGGCAGAGATGACTGGAAGGCTACAGTCCCTAGGACTGCAGAGTCAGACATGCCTCAGCCACTAAGCACATGTGTACAGACACACACAAACACACAAACACACACACAAAAGGCTTATGATAAATTAGTAAACATTTTTGTGTATTAAGATCAGTACTTTTTAAGCCACAAAATTTTTTTCTCTGTTTCCATCATGGTAACATTTATCTTATTGACTTATGATAGTTAATTTGCTTTTCTGTATCTCCTATTAGACATGAGCTCTCTAAATACAAAGACTATATTTTAATTATATTTTTCCTTTTAAACCCCAACATGTTGCTAAACCCCAACATGTTGCATTTTACCTAGTACATTGTAGGCTTACAGGCATTGTATCAAAGAGAGAAATCAAAGTCTCTTCAGAGAACATATTTGGGGTGGTTGCTGGGTTATACAAGTTTTTCATGGTAGTAGCACTGTCACCCTCCTCTAAACTTCTACCAAAGTGTGGGAAATCCGAGCACTTCTAATCACTGGTGATGTTTCTGCCCTAGAAAACAGAGCTGGGGAAGCTCCCCACAGAAATCTGCATTTCTTTTGCAAACTCCTGAGAGAGAAATCTCTCAAAGGCAGAAGAAAATAGGAAAAACAATAAACCATTTGCAACAAAACAGCACCACATTAAAAAAAAAAAAAAAAGCCTAATTTAAAATATATGTAAATTGGCATGTTATGAGATGCAAAAAGCAAAATCCATACTCTAGAAGGACACAAAAGGACACACAGGTATTTATTTTAGAAACATATTTTCACAACTCTAAAGAGGCTGTCTTACCACAATTGAACACCTCAGGTGCCAAGGCAAGGCTTTATAGTTTGTTCTTGCCTTCACCTGGAGAGGCATGAACTGAAGGAGAAGAGAAAGATTTGTCCAAAACAGTATTTGAATAACAAAATGAATGTAGATGGGAAGCACTTCCTTTCTAATCCCAACATGAAGAATTCACAATGGCATTGTGCCTTGCTTTTGTTATAGAAACACCTGTCTCAGTAGGATCAATTTCAAGAGCCCTAAGTCAGAATACTGCTCTCGTTCTGCTAGTGGAAGGAGAGATTCACAGAAAGTAACAGGAATCAGATGGCCCGCTTCTGTGAATCTGATCTGCTTCAGGCAAAGATAACAGAGAGAATGCTGATGTCTGTGATGAAAGTTCGCTGAACAAAGCTCTCATGAGTGTGATTTATGGAAGCCGAGACTGTTATGGTGCCTGTCCTCATTCAGGCACACAACTGAGATCGGAAGGCCTTATTTTTTCTTAAAATTTTTGGAAAGAAGAAAAAACTGGGAAATCAACTATAAAGGAATCAGTTCTTCAATTTTCTCTGGTTAATGGGGGAGGAATGGGGACTTCATACAAAATATTCAGAATCACATCAAATGTTAGATGATATACATTTTCTTGTGGCTCAGCTACTTTTGCACTCAATTCTTTAGGCAGCCAGTTTACCTGTAGGAATCCTGCTTCATCCTCTTCCATGCAATAAGGAATATTTGCTACAATAGGCCCAGGCTTGTGATGATGGTTCAGTTGTATCTGTGGTGGGAATGAAAACTTGGGGAAGGGTGAAAGGAAGGAGCTAAACTTGTGCAATTCTTAGTGTGCTGATAGAAAGCCCATTGTTGACACATTCTCAAACGGTATCCACTGATATGTGTTTATCAGAAATGTCTGCTTTTTTGTGTCTTTCATGTTTAAGGACTCTACAGGAAAGCTATTCACAAGTTCTCTAAATCCCTAATAATGAGGACAAGGAAAATGTGATGTTCAGCATGTCATATTGACCTGTAGTTATTCTCAAAGTTCTTGACACCATATGAAGTAACAAATAAGTATGGTGACCCTTACACCTATGTTGCTAATACAACAGTAATTGTGGGCATCAGGAAAAAAAGTTTGAAGGCTCAGACAAAAGATGAAATGTGATCATGAATAATGATTTGAGAAGGACACTAAAACATCAAAAACACAGTCATTCTAAAGACATTAAATTGACTTTTTCTCAGTCATACTTCTATTTATGAAGTGATATTAAATACTTTTTATGACTTTAACCAACATTTAGATAGTTAGAACCATTAAAGACCAAAAACACAATTCTACTTTAAACTATTAGGATAAAAACAAAGTGTGAGTAAATTTAGACACATATAACACTGAAGTACTTGTTACTGTATTTATTATGGTTTATAACATATAAAAACAGACTAGTCTGTTGGCAAAAATAGATTAATGAACCTCTCTGTGTCAATGTATCATATCTTGCATTTCCCTTAACAGTTAATGTCAAGTCGTAAATGAACTTCTTTTAAAAAACTTTGCCTGAGACTTCCCTGGTGGCTCAGTGGTAAAGAATCTGCCTGCCTAGTGCAGGAGACATGCATTCGATCCCTGATACAGGAAGATCCCACATGCCATGGACAACTAAGCCCTTACAGCACAACCACTGAATCCACGGTCTGGAGGCCTGGCACTGAAACTACTGAGCCTATGAGTCGCAACTACTGAAGCCCGCATGCACTAGAGCCAGTGCTTCACAATAAGAGAAGCCACTGCAAGGAGAAGCCCGAACACCACAACTAGAGCATAGCCCCCACTTGCTGGACCTAGAGAAAGCTCATGCAGCAATGATGACCCAACACAGCCAAAAATAAATAAATAAAATTTAAAAATAAAAACAACTTTGCCAACTTGTATAGCAAAATAACTTTAAAAGTGTTTTTGTTATATCTACTACATAAATAACAATATATATTAATGGCAGACAATTATTAAATTATAGAAAAACAATAGACATGAACATATACATATGTTTATGACATACAATACTATCTTCTAGTCGGTAAAAATAGTGATATATTCAAAAAATGCTTTTAATTTATATCTCACTTTTTACAATTCAAAATTTTCTTAAATTTCATTTTTTTTCAATAGAAATGGGAAAATATTATCCTGTTTAATGGGCAATTCTTTTTTTTTTTATAATTAATTTATTTTTTATTGGAGGCAAATTATTTTACAATATTATATTGGTTGGTTTTGCCATACATTGATATGAATTTGCCCAGGTTTACATAAGTTCCCCCTCCTGAACCCCCCTCCCACCTCCCTCCTCCCTTTATCCTCCCTCTGGGTCATCCCCGCATGCCAGCCCCGAGCATCCTATAACATGCATTGACCCTGAACTAGTGATTCGTTTCACATATGACAACATACGTGTTTAATGGGCAATTATTTAAGAAACTAAGGGACTTCTCTGGTGGTCCAGTGGTTGAGAATCCACCTGCCACTTCCGGGGACATGGGTTCGATCCCTGGTCTGGGAACTAAGATCCCACATGCCACAGGGCAACGAAACCCTTGTGCCAAAACTACTGAAGCACATTTGCCCTAGAGCCGGTGCTCCATAACAAGAGAAGCCATTGCAATGAGAAGGTCAAGCACCACAACCAGAGAGCAGCCTCAGGCTCTCTGCAACTGGAGAAAGCCTATGAGCAGTTACAAAGACCAAGTACAGGCAAAAATAAATGAATAAAAATACATTGAAGTAATCTCTTTATGTTAATTATGAAAGCATATTTAGTATTTCCCCTTTGACTAGCTTTCCCAGATGCTTTGACAAAGCATCATCAGAATCAAGTTTCCTGTGTTGCATTTTGTTCTCTGATGTTGACCCAAGAGATTGAATTTCTGACCTCCTCATTTTAAGTCTTCTTTCCACATATAGAGAATATATTTTCTCAATGGAAATAGAGTTGACATGAAAACAGAATCAGCATTAGTCTGTTTAATGAATTCCAGATCCATTTGCTTGCATATTCATATAGAAATATTATGAGAACTCTCTAATGTAGAACTAATAAAAAGAGTAATCATAATATCAATTATCCTAGAGCACTAACATAGCTATCAGAAAAACTGTATTTCAACAAGAGTCCTTGTCTTCAGTTTGTCATTTGTAAAATAAGAGACTATAGATCTCTCTGTCTCCTAGCTTCTCTCCCTCTTATTCTCTCTCTCTCCCCTACTCTCCTTCCCTCCCTCTCTCTCTGCCATCAACATG
This sequence comes from Moschus berezovskii, assembly GCF_049115385.1. Classification (NCBI taxonomy): domain Eukaryota; kingdom Metazoa; phylum Chordata; class Mammalia; order Artiodactyla; family Moschidae; genus Moschus; species Moschus berezovskii. Next base: position 28,330,806 of record NC_142472.1, read on the forward strand.
TTTACAGAGAATACCCTTCTCACATTAACAGGTGAGACTGCCCAAGGAGGATACCGTAAACTCACTCCAGACTCTAGGAAAAGGGATGGCTCATAGGCTCTGTCAAGCACACATATGCATAAGAGACTTTAGTGTGAAAAGAAAAATATGGAGACAAATCAATATACAATTTAGAAATTCAGTTTGTAGCAAAATATTTGAGGCAATCAACTCATGTTTATGTATTTATGACTAGTCTTAATATATTTCCCGAACACTCAAATTTTGGTACCTTCTAGGAGACAACCTGAAGGGCTTGTAGTAAAAGATTTGCATGAACAAAAAGTCTATAGTGACACTTTTCAAGAGTCAAAATAAGTAGATTTGGAAAGGAAGGCGGAGCCATATAAATAGTACCTCTCTCTATTACAACTTGTTATGTAAAAATAAACCATGTTAAGTAGAGGGATGCTGATATCTTACAAATTCTTTATTCATTCAGTTTAATAGTGCTTAATATTACAAAACTCTGTGGAAATCTGTTTGTCTTTCATTGGCAGTACATTGGTTTTGTCACAGGCATCAAACAGATCATCCTTATTTTCGCCTGTGCCCAAACATGCTGACACAGGAATTTAACTAAGAGTTCAGTGCCAGTTTTTTGACCAGTCAGCTTGCTAAGTGGCATATGTCTGAATTGTACTGCTTGGATAGTTCTGAATGTTCAAGCTGTAAACCCTTAAGGCAAGGATTATATTCATGGGAAACTGCATGATACATTATGCTTTACAGACACATAGCATCAGAATGTCCTAAAATGGAAACCAACTTGGACTCTGCACTTGACACACAAAGAAACAAATATATATCAATGCATTCTGTATATTCCTCTATGGCCCTCTTTTATCCTTTAATTTTTTATAGAAAAAAAAAGCTATTTAAATTAACATTTCAGCGTCTGATATGAATTCTGATCAAACACCATGAAGATCTGTTATAAGTTAGCACAAATTAGCCTTTATTTTAACCCACTCCAGTATTCTTGCCTGGAGAATCCCAGGGACAGGGGAGCCTGGTGGGCTGCCGTCTGTGGGGTCACACAGAGTCGGATACAACTGAAGTGACTTAGCAGCAGCCGCCTTTATTTTTAGGTTGCCTGAGAATACATAGGGGCATTGTGTAAAAAAAAAAAAAAAAAAATACAAGTAAAAAAAAAAAAAGCTGGGTAATTATTGGCTAATTGTTTTATCACACTATGATTGAGTCCAGAGTTCCTTGGAGATAAACAATTATGACACATTTCCAAGTCTAGAAAATGTTACAAAATGACTTTACATGCAAATCTGAAGGAAATACAGTTCAGTCTTAATGCAGTATGTGCTATGTCAAGGGCATTATATTTCAGTATAGCTTTACAATGAGTACACTGCAAAAGTAAATCATATGTATTTATTACCTATGATTATTACATTCCTGAGAATGACTTTTAAAAATATTCTCATTGTAGAACCTACCGCTATTTTTTTCAGTGAACCAAACTCCCAGGGTATGGATGGAGAGGGATAGGAGGATCTTACTATTTATAAGAGAGAAGGAAACCTAAAAGCCCTCTTACCATTGTGTTGGTTGTTTCATTTCACTTATGTGTTTTCAAGGTTCTTTCCCTCACGGAAGCTGACCCTATGTAACCAAAAAGGTGCAACGCTACAACTACCACAGACAGAAATTTGCTTTTTTTCTCTGAGGTTTGTTCATTCAGTTATGATCTTTTCATACTTTTTAAATAGTTAGCATCTAGTAATGCCTAATCTCACAGCTGCTCCAGCAAAGTACAGCCGCTGTACCTTACCTTGGACGAGGGGTATCTACTCAAGGTAACCTCTCCTGACCTTGAATGTGGAGTAGCTCCTCTCGGCCCTCCTGTGCCCGCGCAGCCACCGCCTCTTGGACGTGGGACAGCTCCTCTCGGCCACTGCCCTGACCTTGGACGTGGGGTTGCTCCTCTCGGCCACGCTTCTCCATGTGGTCAGTTGCCTCTCTAACGTCTGCACCTGCCGGAGCCGGAGTCTCAAGAAACATCTGGAGTAACAGGCAAATTTGGCCTTGGAGCACAAAATGAAGCAGGGCAAAGGCTAATAGAGTTTTGCCAAGAGAATGCACTGGTCATAGCAAACATCCTCCTTCAACAACACAAGACTCTACACATGGACATCACGAGATGGTCAACACTGAAATCAGATTGATTATATTCTTTGCAGCCAAAGATGAAGAAGCTCTATACAGTTAGCAAAAACAAGACCAGGAGCTGACTGTGGCTCGGATCATGAACTCCTTATGGCCAAATTCAGACTTAAATTGAAGAAAGTAGGGAAAACCACTAGACCATTCAGATATGACCTCAATCAAATCCCTTATGATTATACAGTGGAAGTGAGGAATAGATTTATGGGACTAGATCTGATAGAGTGCCTGATGAACTCTGGACGGAGGTTCGTGACATTGTAAAGGAGACAGGGACCAAGACCATCCCCATGGGAAAGAAATGCAAAAAAGCAAAATGGCTGTCTGAGGAGGCCTTACAAATAGCTGGGAAAAGAAGAGAAGCAAAAAGCAAAGGAGAAAAGGAAAGATATAAGCATCTGAATGCAGAGTTCCAAAGAACAGCAAGGAGAGATAAGAAAGCCTTCCTCAGTGATCAACGCAAAGAAATAGAGGAAAACAACAGAATAGGAAAAACAAGAGATCTCTTCAAGAAAATTAGAGATTCCAAGGGAACATTTCATGCAAAGATGGACTCAATAAAGGACAGAAATGGTATGGACCTAACAGAATCAGAAGATATTAAGAAGAGGTGGCAAGAATACACAGAAGAACTGTACAAAAAATATCTTCACGACGAAGATAATCACGATGGCGTGATCACTCACCTGGAGCCAGACATCTTGGAATGTGAAGTCAAGTGGGCCTTAGAGAGCATCAAGACGAACAAAACTAGTGGAGGTGATGGAATTCCAATTGAGCTATTTCAAACCCTGAAAGATGATGCTGTGAAAGTGCTGCCCTCAATATGCCAGCAAATTTGGAAAACTCAGCAATGGCCACAGGACTGGAAAAGGTCAGTCTTCATTCCAATCCCAAAGAAAGGCAATGCCAAAGAATGCTCAAACTACCGCACAACTGCACTCATCTCACACACTAGTCAAGTAATGATCAAAATTCTCCAAATCAGGCTTCAGCAATATGTGAACTGTGAACTTCCAGATGTTCAAGCAGGTTTTAGAAAAGGAAGATGCACCAGAGATCAAATTGCCAACATCCGCTGGATCATGGAGAAAGCAAGAGAGTTCCAGAAAAACATCTATTTCTGCTTCATTGACTATGTCAAAGCCTTTGACTGTGTGGATCACAATAAACTGTGGAACATTCTGAAAGAGATGGGAATACCAGACCACCTGACCTGCCTCTTGAGAAACCTGTATGCAGGTCAGGAAGCAACAGTTAGAACTGTACATGGAACAACAAACTGGTTCCAAATAGGAAAAGGAGTACGTCAAGGTTGTATATTGTGACCCTGCTTATTTAACTTCTATGCAGAGTACATCATGAGGAACGCTGGGCTGGAAGAAGCACAAGCTGGAATCAAGATTGCCAGGAGAAATATTAATAACCTCAGATATGCAGATGACACCACCCTTTTGGCAGAAAGTGAAGAGCAACTCAAAGACCTCTTGATGAAAGTGAAAGAGGAGAGTGAAAAGTTTGACTTGAAGCTCAACATTCAGAAAACAAAGATCATGGCATCTGGTCCCATCACTTCATGGGAAATAGATGGGGAAACAGTGGAAACAGTGTCAGACTTTATTTTTTTGGGCTCCAAAATCACTGTGGATGCTGATTGCAGCCATGAAATTAAAAGACGCTTGCTCCTTGGAAGGAAAGTTATGACCAGCCTAGATAGCATATTAAAAAGCAGAGACATTACTTTGCCAACCAAGGTCTGTCTAGTCAAGGCTATTGTTTTTCTCGTGGTCATGTATGGATGTGAGAATTGGACTGTGAAGAAAGCTGATTACCGAAAAATTGATGCTTTTGAACTGTGGTGCTAGAGAAGACTCTTGAGAGTCCCTTGTACTGCAAGGAGATCCAACCAGTCCATTCTAAAGGAGATGAATCCTGGGTGTTCATTGGAAGGACTGATGCTAAAGCTGAAACTCCAATACTCCAGCCACCTCTTGCGAAGAGTTGACTCACTGGAAAAGACTCTGATGCTGGGAGTGATTGGGGGTGGGAGAAGATGGGGACGACAGAGAATGAGATGGCTGGATGGCATCACCGACTTGATGGACATGGGTTTGAGTGAACTCCGGGAGTTGGTGATGGACAGGGAGGCCTGGTGTGCTGTGGTTCATGGAGTCGCAAAGAGTCGGACACGACTGAGCGACTGGACTGAACCGAACTGAACTGAATGCCTAATCTCTCACTGCTCATGTTCTGAATAGTTAGGTGAAAGTAAAGTGAGGGAAGACACTTATCTCACTTTCTCTCCAAATCATCCCATTTTAGTTTTCAACTGGACTTTTCAAATTTTGGGGATTCTAACAATATACTGAATTAATAGATGGTATCAAACACTAAGTCTAGCAACTTGATGATATCTATCCCCTTTAACACTTTGTGTAATGATTTTTCTGAAAAAGAACACCTCCTTGCATCTGTTGTCTCAGGGCATGAGAAAAGCAGTCCTGAGAAGCATCTGTAAGAAGTGACAATATGTCAGACCCATCATTCATCTGTAACAGCGCTGGTCTATGCAAGATAGCACCAGTCACTGTTAGACATCAAAGAAATGAAAGCATCTGCCCCTAGAATCTAGCCTCCATCCCTTATGAAACCAACTCATGTGCCAACATTAGCTGACCAGGTTTTGTAAATGCATTAATACTTAGGAAAATGAATTCATGAAGTGAATAAATGATCTTTACTTCATCTTTATCTGTGAGAGAAATCCTAGTCTACCCAGATATCTATTTTCTTTCCTTGAACAAATATAATTATCTCAATCTATGGTTCTGTGTTCTTTTCAAATTATTCACATGTGTGGCATGGTCAACCATGTCTGACTCTGTTCAACACCATGGACTGGAGCCCACCAGATTCCTCTGTCCATGGGATTTTCCAGGCAAGACTCCTGGAGTGAGTTGCCATATCCTTTCCCAGGGTATCTTCCCGACCCATATCTCTTGTGTCTCCTGCATTGGTAGGAGGATGATTTACCACTGTGCCACCTGGGAAGCCCTTTTAAATTATAAACATAATTAAATATAATATATCCTTTTTATGCCTTATACAGTTTTAGAGATATTTCAAGAATAATAAAAAGTTAAAAAATTAAATGTATGACACTGATACTATGGTTTAAAATTTAGTTTCAGAAACAGGAAAGGAAAAAAGATTTTTTTCTCATCTTTTCAGAAAAATCTCAGAATTTCATTTCTATCGCATTTCTTAAAACTCACAGTACTTACATTAATGTGGATTGATATTTCATTCTATGTATCTAAAGAGTTACTCATTATCTTCTGCCATGCACACAAAATTTCTTCAAACCCACATCTGGTTCTTTCTCCCCTTCTGCCTTAGCACTGGGAATGATTTTGAGCCTATATCCAACCCAGAACACTCTTGTCATTTCAGAGCCAGAGTTGGAGACTGTGCCAGTAGAGTCTCAATCACCAGATTTAAAAAGTTGATAAGATAAAATTGAGAAAGATTTAAAAAAATCAGATTGAGTGAAGCATGTATAATAGATGGCATTAAAATGTTTGAAACTGTAAAATATTTTGCTTTATTTTTTCCATTCCAATGTCCAGTACCCTTGGCACTATATAGATATTACCTTAAATCATTGCAAAAAAATCACAAAAAACACAAGGTACCTCTTACTTTGTGGACATTTTAACTTAGCTTTGCCTTTATTTTTATAAAATGACATTTTTCTTTACTTGAAAATATATTCATATACATAAACACTATAATCAGAAAACTAATCATGTGTTTGAAGACTTACAGCATTCATAAAAATGAGCTATGAACTAGCTTATAAAACAAATTAACTATGTGCTTAAAGTAATATATAGTAATAAAGAAAATTTTAAAGGATATATAAGGATGATCACGTTTTTATAGAGTCAAACAGACAATTATTCTAAAAACACCATAAAATTTATGGATGGGAGAAATGAGTAATTGCTTCATCACTGGCAAGTTTCAAATTGCTTCAATGATTGGGACACAAAATAAGGAATGAGAGTTGGAACTCAGGAGGAATCTGATTTAGATATAAACATGATAGCCAAATATTTTAGAAGTCTGAGGAAATTGGAGCAATGCAAATGTTGAACCAAACGTTCCCATTGGTCAGTTTCACTACTTTGTTTGAAATGTCTGATTTTTTAAAAAATGTATCAGATACTGTTATAGTCATACACAATTTGTATCTCTTTTCCTTCTACATTTAAGGATACACAATTCTGTTTGGTACAATATTTTCGGTAAAACTGGTCCCCTCCCTTAAATATCTTACATATCCTTAATGAAGTTCATTTTCTAAACTAAGCGAAGAGTGTTTACTTCATTATACTGTTGACTAAAAAAGATGCATAACTTGAGAGCTGCAAGTTAAGTTTAATTTGGGGCAAAATGAGGAGTGCAGTCTGGGAGGCAGAATCCCAGAAAGCTCTGAGACACCACTCCAAAAAGGCAGTGGAAGGAAGGTCAGTGTATAAGATTTTAGAGAAGGCTGAGTTCCATACCTTAAGCACTCATTTTATTAAAGGTTTTCTGCTAGTCATGAGGATCTTATGTCATAATGAAAGGATTTAGTGCTTTCCTAGATATGAGGAGATGCAAGGAGTGAGATCATAAAATCTGTTCCTAAAAACATCCAACTTTGCATGAAATGTTCCCTTGGTGTTTATAATTTTCTTCAAGAGATCTCTAGTCTTTCCCATTCTAATGTTTTCCTCTACTTCTTTGCATAGTTCACTTAGAAAGACTTTCTTATCTCTCATTTCTATTCTTTGGAACTCTGCACTCAGATGTGTATATCTTTCATGCAAATATGGACACAATAAAAGGACAGAAATGGTATGGACCTAACAGAGGCAGCAGATATTAAGAAGAGATGACAAGAATACACAGAAGAACTATACAAAAAAGATCTAACTGACCCAGATAACCACGATAGTGTGATCACTCACCTACAGCCAGACATCCTGGAGTGTGAAGTCAAGTGGGCCTTAGGAAGCATCACTCTGAACAAGGCTACGGGAAGTGATGGAATTCCAGGCGAGCTATTTCAAACCCTAAAAGATGATGCTGTTAAAGCGTTGCACTCAGTATGCCAGCAAATTTGGAAAATGTAGGAGTGGTCACAGGACTGGAAAAGGTCAATTTTCATTCCAATCCCAAAGAAGGACAATGCCAAAGAATGTTCAAACCACCACAAAATTGCCCTCATTTCACATGCTAGCAAAGTAATGCTCAAAATTCTCCAAGTGAGGCTTCAACAGTAATGTGAACCGAGAATTCCCAGATGTTCAAGCTGGATTTCAAAAGGCAGAGGAACCAGAGATCAAATTGCCAACATCCACTAGATCACAGAAAAAGTAAGAGAATTCCAGAAAAACCTCTACTTCGGCTTCATTGACTACACTAAAGCCTTTGACTGTGTGGATCACAATAAACTGTGGAAAATTCTGAAAGAAATGGGAATACCATACCACCTTACCTGACTCCTGAGGAATCTACGTAGGTATGTAGGTCAAGAAGCTACAGTTAGAACCAAATATGGAACAACAGACTGGTTCCAATTTGGGAAAGGAGTAAGTAAAAGCTGTATGTTGTCACCCTGCTTGTTTAATTTATATGCAGAGTACATCATGAGAAATACTGGGCTGGATGAAGCACAAGCTGGAATCAAAATTTCTGGGAGAAATATCCATAACCTCAGATATGCAGATGACACCACCCTTAGGGCAGAAAGTGAAAAGGAACTAAATATCCTCTTGATGAATGTGAAAGGGGAGAGTGAAAAAACTGGCTTAAAGCACAACACTCAACAAACGAAGATCATAGCAACCAGTCTCATCATTTCACGCCAAATAGAAGGGGAAACAATGACAGACTTTATTTTCGTGGGTTCCAAAATCACTGCAGATGGTGACTGCAGCCATGAAATTAAAAGACACTTGTTCCTTGGAAGAAAAGCTATGACCAACTTAGATAACATATTAAAAAGCAGAGCCAGTACTTTGCCGACAAATGTCCATCTAGTCAAAGCTATGGTTTTTCCTGTAGTCATGTATGGATGTGAAACTGGATCATAAAGAAGGCTGAGTGCCAAAGAACTGATGCTTTTGAACTGTGGTGCTGGAGAAGATGCTTGAGAGTCCCTTGGACTGCAAGGAAATCCAACCAGTCCATCCTAAAGGAAATCAGTCCTGAATATTCATGGGAAGGACTGATGCTGAAGCTGAAGAGCCAGTTCTTTGCCACCTGATGCGAAGAGCCGACTCATTTGAAAAGACCCTGATGCCGGGGAAGATAGAAGACAGAGGATGAGATGATTGGATGGCATCACTGACTCAATTGAAGTGAGTTTGAACAAGCTCTGGGAGATGGTGAAGGATAGGAAATCCTGGTGTGCTGCAGTCTATGGGGTTGCAAAAAATCTGACATGACCGAGTGACTGAACAATAGAAAAAATATCCAACTCTTTAAAGACCTGTCCCACCAGATTCCCTGGAGTACAGAGTTCTCCCTGTACTCCTTCAGAGGGTGTTGAAGGTCACCAGCTACAACAGGACAGGGTTCAACCTATGCAGAGGCAGATGGCAAATGCCCTTGCTGTTTAGTCGTTGGCAATGAAACTGGTAAGTGCAAATTTGTAGTTGACAATCCTTAGCCAATGGTTGCTTTAAAAATGGACATCTATCCCAATTCTAGAGTACTAAGAAGACATTTTATTTAAAGAATATTACACCCAAAAAAGAGATAGACACAAAATCCTACTCTTTCTTGATGCCTTGAATTCAGTGTTGCAATGGTTTTGTTGTCATGACCTCTTTTGCCCATAAAACAACAAGAGACAAGGAGCCAATAGGCAAGAATAGAAGAACAAAAAGGAAATTAACACCACAGATCTTCAATGCTTTCAAAGCATCAAAGGTATATGCAGGATAGGTGGTATCTCCCCTGGAATTGCCTATCTCAAAACACTATTTAAGTGAAATGATTATACAACTTAATGATTAAGTCATTTTAATTCAAGTGGTTTGTTACCTGCAAAGATCCTAAAAAACACAAACATATTTAAATTTCCCTCAAAAAAAGAAAGACTAAATAGGGATTATTATTAACAGTAGAGTTGTAATAAGCAACAAAGAAAATTTTGTTGTACTATATTAGGTAGATAAGGTATGTATATAATATATAGGAAGAAAAAAGCTGAGTTCAGAATAGTCTTATTCATGGACATGAAAGAATGATTAAATTTTTTTAAAAAGCTTTAAAAGAAGAGTAAGAAGATAAAGCAATCATTACTAACATATATGTCATTATATATTTTAGTGCTGGAAAGAAACTTTCTTCATCAAATTTAAATGAAGATTTTATTCAATTAATTTGCCTTTTTTCATTTTTACTTCTATGGTTCTTATCTCAATAATCTTTTTTCAATTTTTTTCAACAGGCTTCTAATTCATGAATTTAAAAATATTTCAATAATGTAACACTAACTTTGATGGTATGTCTTCAAATATACAAATGTAATACAGTAACTAATTAAAGAATTAACCAAATGCTTTTTTCAAACAAGATATAATTGATACATAACATTATATTAGTTTCAGGTATATTGATTTCAACATAATGAATCAATATTTCCATAAATTGTGAAAAGATCAGCGAGTATTTCTAGTTAACTTCCACCATCACACATAGTTACACATTTTATTTTCATGTGATGAGAACTTCTAAGATCTACTCTCATAGCAATTTTCAAACATACAGTGCAATGTTATTATTTGCTTATTATCCCTCTCCTTCCAAGATAATGTAAGTTCTCAAAGGATAGGCATTTGAATGACACTTGCCTTTCCTCCAGTTTCTAGAACAATGCCTGGTGCATATTAGATGAAAACTAATTGTTGAATGAATATGTGAATTTGACCCTTTCAGAATTGTAGTACATTAATTATATTATATACCTTTTTATCTAGAGACTTCTAATATGACAGATAATGATAAAATATATTTGCACAGTATAGTATATAATAATTAATCTTGTCAAAATATTTATAAAAAATAGATCAACAGATCGATTTGATGTCTATACTACTTTTCACGAGGCTTAGTGATTACATGGCATTTTAAAGTACTTCTAGGAAGGGGCACAATATATTTAAAGTGATGAAAGGGAAATACCTACAACTAAGAATACCCACCTAGGCTCTTTTTCAGACTCACTGCAGCATTATTTACAATAGCTAAGACATGGATGCAACCTAAATGTCTATTGACCATGGAATGGATAAAGAAGATGTGGTACATATATGCAGTGGAATATGACAGCCATAAAAAAGAACAAAATGATGCCATTTGGAGCAAAAAGGATGCAAGTAGAGATTATCACACTCAGGGAAGTCAGAGGAAAACAAATATCACTCACTTGTGGAATCTAATTTTTTTTTAAAAAAATGATACAAACAAACTTATTCACAAAACAGAAACAGACATACAGATATCAAAAACAAACAGGTTACCAAAAGGGAAATATGTGGGAGGGAGGGATAAATCGGGAGCTTGGGATGAACACATACACACTACTATATATAAGATAGATAACCAACAACAGCTTACTATATAACACAGGGAACTCTGCTCAACACTCTGTGATAACCTATATGAAAAAAGAATCTTAAATAATGAATATATATGTTTAACTGAATCACTGAGCTGTACAACTGAAACTAGCACAACTTTGTAAATCAACTATACTCCAAAAAAATCAAAATTAAAAAAATAATAAAGTACTCCCAGGAGGTATTCATGGGGTCGCAATGAGTCGGACATGACTGAGTGACTGAACTGAACTGAGGAGGTATTATCACAGGAAACAATATGAACATATCTTTCCTAAAAGTGTAAATTCCATGTGGCTTCTTCATTTCAAAAGCAAGCAAAATGAAACAGGAGCAACTACTTTATAATTCTGTTCCAAAGATAATATTTGACTTACACATTAAGCCCTGGAATCATTATTGCTTCATATGAAAGCATTTAGCTATTTGTACTTATTCAGTTCATGGCATACACCTTCCCAAATTTAAAAAGTATGGGATTTGTATTTGTGTACTTTGTGAAAAGAGGTCTCAATGGGCAAATGAGAAATTCAACTTTAATTCCATAGTTCAATGATCATACCTGAATGGAAACTTTCATGATAAAGTTTTGTAAAACACAATTTCAAGCATAAAAATAGGAAAAGAGTGGGTTACTTGTATTCAAGGCAATCTCTTCTTATCTATGTTTTTGTTAAAAATAAAATGTTAAACTGAGATAACCATCAAAATCATGTTTCTAGAAGATTATGAAACTTCTCAAGGATATTATGTTTAATTTCTTAAAAGCAAGAGGATTTTGAACTGTCTCATGCTAACCCAACAGTTTCATGAACTTAAGTTTATTTGAGCAACTGCTTGCTCCCCTGTAAAATATGTTTGGTAAAATGTCAATTTTATGGCATGTATTATATGGTGGCTCAGACAGTAAAGAATCTGCCTACAATACAGGGGACATGGGTTTTATCCCTGTGTCGGGAAGATCCTCTGGAGAAGGAAAAAAGGAAGCTTGTGCTGCTGCTGCTGCTAGGTCACTTCAGTCGTGTCCGACTCTGTGTGACCCCACAGACGGAAGCCCACCAGGCTCCCCCATCCCTGGGATTCTCCAGGCAAGAACACTGGAGTGGGTTGCCATTTCCTTCTCCAATGTGTGAAAAGTGAAAGTGAAGTCGCTCAGTCGAGTCCGACCCTTAGCGACCCCACGGACTGCAGCCTACCAGGCTCCTCCATCCATGGGATTTTCTAGGCAAGAGTACTGGAGTGGCTTGCCATTGCCTTCTCCGAAGCTTGTGCTAGTTTTGTTTTTATACCTCAAACTGTGAAAGTTGTAGCCATAGTATGTGAAAAGTACTTAGTTAAGATGGAAAGAGGATTCCAGGATCATCTTGGAGATGCTGTGGGCTTGGTTTCAGACCACCACAAAAGAGTAAATGTCATAGTAGAGCAAGTCATATGAATTTTTTGGTTTCCCAGTGCACATAAAAGTTATGTTTATTCTATACTATAGTCTATTAAGTGAAAAATAGCATTGTGTCTAAAATGATAATGTACATAACTTAACTGAAAACTACTTTTTCTTTGTTAAAAAAATTCTAGGCATTATCTGAGCCTTCAGCAAATCATAGCAGTGACATCAAATATCACAGATCACCATAACAAATAATACTGAAAAGTTCGAAATACTGTGACACAAAAAATATCATCTGTGACACAAACACGAGAAATGAACAAAAATTGTTGGGATAATGGCATCAGTAGACTTACTTGATGTAGAGTTACCACAAACTTTCAGTTTGTTAAAAAAAAAAAAAAGCAATGTCTGCAGAGCACAGTAAAACGAGGTATGCCTATAAATTTGTACAATAAAATATTCTGAGAAAGAATACATTCATATAATTTTTATTAGAGTATATTGTTATAATTGTTTTATTTTACTATTAGTTATTGTTGTCAATCTCTTACTGTTCTAAGTTTATAAATTTAACTTCATCATAGTTATGTATGTATAAGAAAAAATAGAGTATTTATAGGGTTCAGTATTATCTGAGGTTTCAGGCATCCACTGGTGGGTGGAACTTATCCCCTGGGACAAGGGAGTCCTAGTGTAAAATGCAGTGTTAAGAAAGCAAGTGGAAATATTAGCAGAACCTAGTTTATGAGGGAGCTCGATTTTCATCTTAAATGAGCTTTGTCTTCTTGCAGAGAAAAAGCCAGTCTTTATTTTCCTTTTAAAAGGAAAAGCTATTTCCACAAGTGTCCTTTTCAAAATTTCAACTGATTATTCAGTCTAGTCTAGAAAATACTAACCTAGGTTGAAGGAGAGAAGAGTTGGATTGCAATTGAGATATTAGGGAGCAATCATTGTTGGCAGCAAAGACCGATCTTGTATCCACTAACAACAATACACACATACATGCACACACACGGAAGCTTTGCAAGTCTATGAATATGAATACTGACTAGGAGAAAGAGAGCTAAGGCACTCATACGCATAGATGGCATGCTTTTAATTGGGGTTCATAAGGTAAGGCTGAGAATAAAGTTTACAAAATAAGCACAGTTTAAAATTGGTCATTCTCTTATACTACTGAAAAATAAAAACTTCTATATTAATAATATAACCCAGACTTTTTATACATATGTAAAAAATTACATGCTACATATTCATATAAAAAGTTTTACATTAATATAATGGAATAAGATTTTGACTTATATGTTTGTGCTTAGTCGCTTTAGTCATGTCTGACTCTGCGACCCCATGGAAGGGAGCACACCAGGCTCCTCTGTCCATGGGATTCTCCAGGCATCCCTGGAGTGGGTTGCCATGCTCTCCTCCAGAGGAATTATGTGCTACTGACATGATTTTTTAATTTAAAAAGGTATTAAGTTGGGTATGATCCCTGTAAGGGATATTATTGAATTAAAAATGATTTTTCATGTAAAAATGGTTAGTTTATCTCATGATTCAATCATGAGTCACTCTAAATGAGCAAAAACATTTTACTTTGATATTGAGCAGAATTACAATATATTTGGTTCCTTTTTTCAACAAACAGAAAATTAAAGAGATATGTAACCATGAGTCATGAATTAATAAAATTATTGATTTTCGTACTTACGGGCAACCAGTGAAACCAGTTTTCTTTACTTGAAAGCATGTTGTTGTTCAGTCAATAAGTCGTGCCTGACTCTGCAACCACATAAACTGCAGCATGCCAGGGTTCCCTGTTCTTCATCATGTACCAAAGGTTGCTCAAGCTCAGGTCCACTGAATCGGTGATGCCATCCAGCCATCTGATCTTCTGTCACCCCCTTCTTCTCCTGCCCTTAATCTTTCCCAGCATCAGGGTCTTTTCCAATTAGTTGTCTCTTAGTATCAGGTGACCAAAGTACTGGAGCTTCAGCATCAGTCCTTTCAATGAATATTCAAGGTTGATTTTCTTTGGGATTGACTGGTTTGGTCTCCTTGCTGTCCAAGGGACTCTCAAGAGTCTCCTCCGGCACCTTAATTCAAACGCATCTGTTCTTCAGTACTCAGCCTTCTATATGGTCCAACTCTTACACCTGTACATGAATACTAGAAAAACCATTACTTTGACTATACAGATATTTGTAGCAGTGAAAAATAAAATGACTTCTGGTATAGTTGGGTGCCACCGTCTTGATTTATACTAGGATATCAGTAGTTTTACATACCATTGCTCTTGAAACAACATGCAAAGTGTCAAAATAGTAATAATAATAATACTGTCTCATACTATTTTTTGTAGTTTTGATTTCATGCAGCTACTAAAAGAATCTCAGAGCATCACTGTAAAATATATCTTGGGAATCTGTGTTAGGTAACTGAATTCTCTTAATGTAATTCCAAAGGGCAAAAATTCATTTTTACTTATTTTCAAAGTTTTCCTTGTTTTTTGCTGAAAAGATACATTAAACTCTTATAGGTCTTTTAGTCAAAAGTTTTTACCAAGAATCTTAAACATTTTATTTCCTCTTTTAAACTTAAGAAATTTCCTGGGCAGCTTCTTGACAGTTTTAGACATCTTGAGGGACAATGGCACATCTTCCCCCAAAGCTGGCTTCCTGAGAAAACTTGTTCAGATAGCACACTGGTGTCAGGGATGTCTTCTTTTGTTCTTCCTTTTTTATTTTGGTTTTATTTTTTTCTCTCCTAGAAAATCACTCAGAGTCACTAAATGGTGGTGTTATATTCTGTAGAAGGATTTTAATGAGAATGAAATATGCATCTTTCCTGGCACTAAAAGCAAACTGCAAATTTAGGTTTCAAGAACCATTCCAGACAGAGATATTAATTTGGTCTACTTGTGACATAGGATAGGAGCAGAAAGCTTTGTAAGTCATTTATTACTACAGTAAACTGTAGTTGGCTGTAGGGGTTTAAATTCAGACCATAGGAATGACAGCAAGAAGAATTCTCAAACAATATTCATATAGGATGGTATAGTACTTGATATCTGTATTTTTATTTTTTTCCCCCAAAATTACATATTTCTCACTTCTTTGAAACTAAGAAAAATAATAATAGCTAGAACTGCATATTCCCTTTATTTCTCTGTTTACATGGTAGAATTTTTTTTTTTTTTTTGCTTTTACTCTTAACTTTTTTTTTTGTTTGTTTTGTTTTGTTTTTTTTGTAATTATTTTTTATTGGAGGCAAATTATTTTACAATATTATATTGGTTGGTTTTGCCATACATTGACATGAATTCGCCCCGGGTTTACGTAAGTTCCCCCTCCTGAACCCCCCTCCCACCTCCCTCCTCCCTTTATCCTCCCTCTGGGTCATCCCCGCATGCCAGCCCCGAGCATCCTATAACATGCATTGACCCTGAACTAGTGATTCATTTCACATATGACAACATACGTGTTTCAATGACATTCTCCCAAATCATCCCACCCTCACCCTCTCCCACAGAGTCCCAAAGACTGATCTATACATCTGTGTCTCTTTTGCTGTCTCGTATACAGGCTTATCGTTACCATCTTTCTAAATTCCATATATATGCATTAATATACTGTATTGGTGTTTTTCTTTCTGGCTTACTTCACTCTGTATAATAGGCTCCAGTTTCATCCACCTCATTAGAACTGATTCAAATGTATTCTTTTTATTGGCTGAATAATACTCCATTGTGTATATGTACCAAAGCTTTCTTATCCATTCGTCTGCAGATGGACATCTAGGTTGCTTCCATGTCCTGGCTATTATAAACAGTGCTGCAATGAACATTGGAGTACATGTGTCTCTTTCAATTCTGGTTTCCTCGGTGTGGATGCCCAGGAGTGCGATTGCTGGATCATATGGCAGTTCTATTTCCAGTTTTTTAAGGAATCTCCACACTGTTCTCCATAGTGGCTGTATTAGTTTACATTCCCACCAACAGTGTAAGAGGGTTCCCTTCTCTCCACACCCTCTCCAGCACTTATTGCATGTAGACTTTTGGATAGCAGCCATTCTGACTGGTGTGAAATGGTATCTCACTGTGGTTTTGATTTGCCATGGTAGAACTTTTAACTCTCTCTATTATTCTACTTCCCCAGGACTGCCAATATTACTTGTTGGTGGAGTGGAGGGAGTAGTTGGGGGAGTGAAGTTGTTTTTTATTTAGAGATATTTAGAAACTATTTTTTCAAAGACAATATTTCTTGTCTCTATGGTCACCGAAGTCTCAGTTCCATTATCTCTGCTGCCAGCCAGTGCCTTGACAGATTTCCTTGAAAATTTTAATGCAGTAAGAAAATAAAGGAAAAATTATGTGTTCTTTCTCTTTAAGTTTACTCCACAGATGCAACCTCGGAAGTTACTTCAGCCTCAAGAGGCAAAGACAAAGATGGGCTTCTTCCATACTGATCCTTCAGTAAACCAGCAGGCAAGCCAAAACACCTCCCTTCCCACAACAGGTTTTGGAGGATAAGGTTCTTACTGCCTAACTCTCACCAGGAATCCACACCAGGAATTCAGCCCACCATCACTATAGCTGCCTGTCAAGGGGTTGGAAGAGGGAGATGGTAGTCCCTAGGAAAAGGCCAAAATCCACCAAAACTTACCACCTTTTCCTGATAATGCTTTCAGTGTTCAATTATACTTCAGAGTTTTGTAATGTTTGCTTCTCATGGTTCTTGACAACTCACATTTTTTTCACTGCTGGAGTTGATTCCTGGAACTTTCTACTTGGCAATCTTCCATGAGGGAACTCTCATAAAGCAAGCATATATTTCACTGACATACCTAACCTATTTTATTGGTTCACTTTGGTTTCTTTTATTAATGCTCTCTACAGGTAAAGAATCTGTCTTCAATGCATTAGACACAGGAGACACAAGTTCAGTCCCTGGGTCAAGAAGGTCCCCTAGACGAAGGCATGGCAACCCACTCCAGTATTCTTGCCTGGAGAATCCCATGGACAGATGAGCCTGGTGGGCTATAATCCATAGGGTTAAAAATAATCGGACATGACTGAAGTGATTGAGCACTCATAGGTAAGTCAAGGAATATCTGGTTTTTATTCACAGCATTTAGTTCTATTATTTTACTAATTACATATTTAAAATTTTCACTACTGAAAAAAATTCATACTTTTATTCTTATCTTTTACTTCCTGATTTTTTTGCATAAATTCTACATGATTTTTCCAGTTTTATTGAGATATAATTGACACATAACATTATGTGACTTTAAGGTGTATGTAATGACTTGATACATTTAATACTGCCAAATGAATACCCACATAGGGTTTGTTAACACTTCCATTACCTCACATAACTACAAATTTGTGTATGGTGAAATATTTAAAACCTGCTCTCAAAAACTCTGAAGTATATAATACAGTATTGTTAATCATAGTTACTGCCATGGATGTGGTCCCCAGAACTTACTCATCTTATATTTGGAAACTTGTACTCTTTCCCCATTTCCCAAATCTCCAGCCCCTGAAAACCACCATTGGACTCTCTGTTTCTCTGTGTTCAGCTTTTTGAGATTCCTCATATAAGTAATCTAATATAGTAATTTTCTTTCTCTGTCTGGCTTACTTTATTTAGCATAATGCTTTCAAGTTCTATCCATGTTGTCATAAATGGTAAGGGGTCCTTCTTTCCATGCTGAGTAGTATCCCATTGTCAAATAACCCACCTGTTCCTTATGCATTAATTCCTCAAAGAAAACTTAGATTGTATCCATATCTTGGTTATAATGATGCTGCCAAGAATATGAGTGTAGATATCTCTTCATGATCTTGATTTCATTTCCTTTGGATTTAAAACCAGAAGTGGGACTGATTTCATCAAACTATCTTTATGTATTGTCTTGTAGTTCAATGAGTTATCTTAAAACATCAATTTTGAATTCTTTATTAAGTAAATTGTAGCACTTCATGTCTTTGAGGTAGGATACTGGAAAATTTTGCTGGTGTCATGTTTGCTTGATTTTGCATGTTCTTGAAGTTTGGGGTTTCTGTTTTTGCATTTGAAATAGCAGCCACCTCCTCCAGTCTCTACTGTCTGACTTCAGGAGAGAAATGTCTTCCATTTGTCTGCTAAGGATTCTAATGCTTTCTCAGATCTTCTATGGATAGGCTTGCTCCACACTTTTGCTTTCTCTTGTCGTAAAATTCTTATGCATATATCTTCTCACCATCCTACAATTCAGCAAGTTGGGTGCCAACAGCCTCCACTTTGTTTTGCCAAGAGCAGTAATAAATGTTCAAGTTTGTGGTCTCTCTCTGGTCTACAGATTCAGGCTGGCTTTCTGCATATGCTCACTAGCCATCTGCCAAGTCTTGCTCTTAGCACCATTGTGAGTGCACACAGGGAGCAGGCCATGGGGCATGAGAGACTGTAGCAGAGCCACACAGAGTGCTGGGGGCTCCCATCGGGCAGTTAGGGATCTACAGGTGAGCTACCCCAGAAGCTCACACGTGGGCCTCCTGATAGAGTCCTCGATGCAGGTAAACAGGATCCACATGCCATTGTCACCTTCCTTTGCACGTTTTGCCCACTGTTCTCCCTGCTGCTCACCACCCTGTAATCATGCGCGCCTGACTCAGAACTCTGGATAGTGTGAAAGAAAAACAGGTGCCTGCCACTGTGCCCTGCCTAGCTAGGGAAGTTGTTGGTCACTCACTCATATACTTTCTCTTTCCTCCAAAGAAAAAAAAAATAACAGGCCAAAAAGAGCTCTTTTGAGCTGTGTTTCTTTGGGAGTTACAAGACATAGGTAAATTTAAGCTGTTCTTACCCACTTAAATAAGTCTAACTTCATATATATATATTGGCTTCAAACTTGTGCTAGAATTGTCCACTGGACTCCTGGACTATCACAAAGGCTCTCTCATTTTGGGTGATGGCATTAAGTCAGTAGCTTTCAGGGCCTCCTGGACTATACCTGAGAGGGGCTGGAACCAGTTCATGGGTCACTTCAGGATCCAAAGCCAGAAGCACTTCGGGGCCCAGAGCCAGGGTCCAAAGCTTCCCCATAAATTATCTGGTGCATGGAGGGGCAAAACTCCTCTGGGTCCCTTGGCATATGGTGCTGGGTCCACACAGCTCCCTCAAAGGAACTTTCTTAAAATATTACAGTCACACTGAGTGAAGTTAAGTCAGATAAAGACAAATTTATATGTGGGATCTAAAAAAATGGTACAAATGAACTTATTCACAAAACAGAAATAGTCACAGGTGTATTAAACAATCCTATGGTTACCAGAGGGGAACGGAGGGAGAGGGATAAATTGGGAGATTAGGATCGACATACACAGTACTAGATATAAAACAGATAACTATTAAGGACCTAGTGTATAGCACAGAGAACTATACTCAATACTCTGTCATGATATATATGTGGAAAGAATATGAAAAAGAGTGTGTATATGTATACATATAATTGATTCATTTTGCTGTACACCTGAAACTAACACAACACTGTAAATCAACTATATTCCAATAAAAATTATTTTAAAATTAAAAATATATATATTTTAAATTTTATTTATTTTGTGGGTGCACAGTGTCTTTGTTGCTGCATGTGGGCTTTCTCTAGTTGTGGTGAGTGGGCATGCATCTCTAGATGCAGGGCATGGGCTGCTCATTGAGGTGGTTTATCTTGTTGCATAGTGTGGGCTTCAGTAGATGTGGTGCATGGTCTTCGATTCCCTGAGGTATGTGGGATCTTCCCGGACCAGGGATTGAACCCATGTCTCCTGAACTGGCTAACCCATGACTAACCCATGTCTTAACCATGTCTTAACCACTGGTTAACCCATGTCTTAACCACTGGACCACCAGGGAAGTTCTCAAAGGCACGTTTAACTGTGGATGGATGCTAAATTGTTGTCAGGGGAGATATGGGCAAGGGATATTCTATACACCCATCATCCTGACATCACTCTCTAATCTTACTTTTTCATGGATTTTGGGAGGCCAGTTTTATTAGTAGCAAGAAAGAAAAACAAAAAAACTAAGCAGAATTCCATATCATAATTCTCAGAAAATTTTGAATAAAATAATTATCTATTTGTAGTGATTATAATCTATGGCTGCAATACCAATTATCTTTGTCCTTGACTTGTAAGCTTGCTGCAAGAACTAATGAATTAGTAATTTAAAGGAATAATTTAAAATTTAAATATTTTAGCACTAATTATTATTTTGCACTTGTAAGAAACAAATTCATGGCAAAAGAATCAGACAAAACTACTTCATTTATAAGGACTTTTCCAAAAATATATAATTAAGAAAAATAACCATTATCTCTTATAACTGTCTTCAAGAAAAAATTATAATCCAGTGAAATGTTGAATCACACAAAATGATGAATTATCGCCTTTGTCACAAAAGCTGGAATTACATGATAAAAGACCACATAGCAAAGTTGAACAGTTAAGTGCACAAAGGAAAAAGGTTACAAAAATCAATTGTGTTATAGATTGCAGTCATCAGCTATATACTCCTTTCTTCGACTGTTTTAAAGTGAGCAGCACATTCATTGCAAATTGCATCAGATTTGACCTTGCTTTTGAAGCTGACAGCATTAGCACTTGAATTTCTAGTGGAAAAGGAAATTTAAAAGAATAAAAATTTTCCCCCTATGGGAGTTTTTTTAGCTCTCTAGAAATATGCTCCTATAATTTTAAAAGCAAACAAGTTAATATTGTTTCCTGTTAGTTTTATTTTCCAGATTTATTCCTTTTTCATTAAAGTCAACAAAACATACATTTTGATGTAATCTTATAAACATAAAAATTACTAATTTTGCAAAGATTTCTGGCTAGTAATATGATGTAATTGGAGAAGGAAATGGCAACTCACCCCAGTATTCTTGCCTGGAGAATCCCATGGACAGAAGAACCTGGCGGACCATAGTAGATAGGGTCGCAAAGAGTCAGACATGACTGAGTGACTAACACACACAATCTGTATAAAACAGACCTGTGTAAAACAATCTGGTAGAGATCCTTAGGTTTTAGCTATGGGCCTTCGAAAATAGTTTATTCAGCATACATAAACTAAGATTTATTTCAAGTTGGATAATAAAATGAATAACAAAACATTATATTTGTCCTAATTTCACCTCAAATACAAAACAGAAGCATAGATGTTAATGCTTTAAGCCAAGGAGTATATACATGTCATACCTGCTTTTTTTTTTTCCATTATATTTGTAAAGTAGCCTGGCCCATCCAAATAGAGATGTTGAGAATGTAGACTTCAAGAGTCTCTTGTTCTAATACATTGAAGAATTAGACTTTATGTAAATGTCATGCCCACTTTGTTCATGAAATAAGCTTGTCATATTGTCATACTCTATTTTGTAAAAGATTTACTACCACAGTTCTCTGAAACCATTTGAGTCAACCATAAGAACTGTGTTCTTGGTTTAGAAAAGCAAAGAACAGCTATTGTCCCTAACCCAGGGAACTGAAATATAGCTATTATTTATATTAGAGGAAAATTTGCTATCACTAATTCAGTTCAGTTCACTTCAGTTCAATCTCTCAGTCGTGTCCGACTCTTTGCCACCCTATGAATCACAGCACGCCAGGCCTCCCTGTCCATCACCAACTCCCGGAGTTCACTCAAACTCATGTCCATCGAGTCAGTGATGCCATCCAGCCAAAGTATTGGAGTTTCAGCTTTAGCATCGGTCCTTCCAATGAACACCAAGGATTGATCTCCTTTATAATGGACTGGTTGGATCTCCTTGCAGTCCAAGGGACTCTCAAGAGTCTTCTCCAGCACCACAGTTCAAAAGCATCAATTCTTCGGCAATCAGCTTTCTTCACAGTCCAACTCTCATATCCATACATGACCACTGGAAAACCATAGCCTTGACTAGACGGACCTTTGTTGGCAAAGTAGGATAAAAATAAATTTAAGAAAAATACCTCAATATTACCTGCAGCATAATTATTCAACTGATGTTTTCAATGGCTTTAAAATAATTTCAAAATTGTATTGGGGATGAAATATGAGTATTGATAAAACAAGATGCAGCACTTATGTATAATTGCAGCCATGAAATTAAAAGACTTTTACTCCTTGGAAGGAAAGTTATGACCAACCTTGATAGTATATTAAAAAGCAGAGACATTATTTTGCCAACAAAGGTCTGTCTAGTCAAGGCTGTGGTTTTTCCCGTGGTCATGTATGGATGTGAGAGTTGGACTGTGAAGAAAGCTGATCGCCGAAGAATTGATGCTTTTGAACTGTGGTGTTGGAGAAGACTCTTGAGAGTCCCTTGGACTGCAAGGAGATCCAACCAGTCCATTCTAAAGGAGATCAATCCTGGGTGTTCATTGGAAGGACTGATGCTAAAGCTGAAACTGCAATACTTTGGCCACTTCATGCGACAAGCTGACTCACTGGAAAAGACTCTGATGTTGGGAAAGGTTGGGGGCGGAAGGAGAAGGGGACGACCGAGAATGAGATGGCAGATGGCATCACCGACTCTGTGGACATGAGTTTGAGTGAACTCCGGGAGTTGGTGATGGACAGGGAGGCCTGGCTTGCTGTGATTCATGGGGTCACAAAGAGTCGGACACGACTGAGCAACTGAACTGAACTGAACTGATACTCTCTGTATCTAAAAACACAGAGAAAGGAAAACATTGTTGAATAAACAAAAAATTAAGACAGCACATTATTTTAAAGGTAATCAGATGAATAATGAATATTATTGACTCACTTGTGTTCCCTTTTCTAGAGTAATTATATTCACACAAAAATGGCTGTAACTGTATTTATCAAAAACATTACTACAAAGTTGTAACATTAAAATTGCACTCTAGTGTTATTCACAAATAAGCATTCACCAGTTCCATTCTATATGCTACACTGTGAAAGTTTTTATGAAGCAGAAGAGAATAGTTCCTAGTCACTAATCAAAAAAAGATCACAAAGTAGACTCAGCAATTAAGAAATGAATGAGCAGTCTTAGGGTAAATAAATATAATGTATGTAACCATCATAAAGTTTGACTTTGGTATACATATTCTTACTAAAAAATGTAATATATTTTATCTTCCATTAGTTTACTTCAGTTCAGTCGCTCAGTCGTGTCTGACTCTTTGCGACCACACAGACTGCACCACGCCAGGCCTCTTTGTCCATAACCAATTCCTGGAGTTTACTCAAACTCGTGTCCATTGAGTTGGTAATGCCATCCAACCATCTCATTGTCTGTTGTCCCCTTCTCCTCCCCACTTCAGTCTTTCCCAGCATCAGGGTCTTTGCCAAGTTCTTCACATCAGGTGGCCAAAGTATTGGAGTTTCAGCTTCTTCACATCAGGTGCCAAAGTATTGGAGTTTCAGCTTCAGCATCAGTCCTTCCAATGAATATTCAGGACTGATTTCCTTTAGGATTGACTGGTTGGATCTCCTTGATGTCCAAGGGATTCTCAAGAGTCTTCTCCAACCCCACAGTTCAAAAGCATCAATTATTTGGCACTCAACTTTCTTTATAATCCAACTCTCACATATTTATTTTCCATAAATAACTTTAATTTACTAATTTATAGAAGGAAAAATAAAACTGAAGGTACTAGAACTTCTAGTTCTGGTTGAAATATTACAAGGCACTGTTGCTTCAACCTCACTAAAAACAAAAAGCTTGATTAGGTACAAAATTACATTTTAAAAAATCCACCAAAAATGAGAATGCAAAGAAACATAAAAGTAACAAATTCTAGCAAGACACAAGCCCATCATCTGGAAAAGACTCACCTCTGGTAGTGTAGAAATAAAAAGACAAAACTATATGAATGACCATAAAGAGAAACTAGGGAAAGTTTAGTGAACCTTCATGGCAATATGAGACCCACAGGCCTTCAACAAGTATATGGGGTGGTAATGCAGAAGGCTGAGATCAGAAAGGAGGTTTGATGAAAGAGCTCCCTGAAGCGTTAGTGCCTTGTTTTAACTCAGTCTGGAAATAGCGTAGTATGAGATGGCTGAGAGTTGGGACATCCCAGAAATTCACTGAGTACACTACAGTTCCATTCTGAAGTCTAGAGGGGACCACAAGAAAGCAAGATCTTACAGAGTGAATATAACTGGGGTTTGGATTTGAGGGCAAAGAAAATTTCCTGGTGCTAAAAACAGCTGAAAGACAGGCTATAAAACAGAAAGAATACTCAAATGTTTCAGAAGGATGTAATACTGACTATAAAAGTCTACAATGCTGTGGATTTCTCCACAGGGGGAGTCTTGATTCCGCACTCAAAACATTTGAAGCCAATGATGCACTGAAAATAGCTAAAGAGACAACAAACTCCACAAATTAAGTTAAATCTTTAACTTTATTAAAGATTATATTGACTCAATTCCTCACACGATTTGCTTGAGAGAAGAAAAACTGCTTACTTTAGAAAATATTTGCAAACAAAGCAACTGACAAGAGCTTAATTTCTAAAATATAGAAACAGCTTATACAACTCAATAACAACAACAACAACAAAAACAACCCAATTGAAAAATGGGAATAAGACCTAAATAGACATTTTTTCAAAGACAATACAGATAGCCAATAGGCACAGGAAAAGATGCTTAACACTGCTAATTATTAGAGAAATGCCAATCAAAACTACAATGACGTACCATCTCACACAGTCAGAATGACTATCATTAAAATCCCTATAAATAATAAATGCTGGAGAGGGTGTGGAGAAAAGACACTGCCAACACTGTTGGTAGAAATGTAAGTTCATGCAGCCACTGGGGAAAGCAGTATGGAGGTTTCCAAAAAAAATATAAATAGAATGACTATATGACCCAGAAAGCTCACTCCTGGGCATCTATTCAGACAAAACTATAATTTAAAAAGGTACATGTACCCATACATTCATCATGATTCAAAACTGCCAAGACATGGAAACAACCTAAATATCCACCAGAGATGAATGGATAAAAAAGATATGGTACATATACACAACAGAATACTATTCAGCTATAAAAACCTGAAATAATGTCATTTTCAGCAACATGAATGCAACTAGAGATTACCATGCTAAATGAAGTCATAAAGAGAAAGACAAATACCGCTGATATCACTTATATGTGGAATCTAAAATGTGACAGAAATGACCCTATCTGTGAAACAGAAACAGAATCATAGACAGACAGAACAGACTAGTAGTTGCCTAGGAGGAGAGATGCAGAGGGAGTTGGGCCTAGCAGAGGTAAGCCTTTATATATAGAATGGATAAACCACAAGGTCCTACTGTATAGCACAGAGGACTATATTCAATGTCCTGTGATAAACCATAATGGAAAAGAATGTTAAAAAAGAGTAGAGAAATAGATATAGATATGCATATACATTTAGCTGTTTACTCCTCAGTCACAGTCAACTCTTTATGACCCCAGGAACTGCAGCACGCCAGGCTTCCCTGTCCTTCACCAACTCTTGGAGGTTGTTCAAACTCATGTACATTGAGTTGGTGATGCCATCAAATCATCTCGTCCTCTGTCATCCCCTTCTTCCTCTGTCTTCAACCTTTCCCAGTACCAGAGTCTTTTCCAATGAGTCAGCTCTTTGCATCAGGTGGTCAAAGTATTGGAACTTCAGCTTTTGCATCAGTCCTTCCCATGAATGTTCAGGACTCATTTTCTTTAGGATTGATTCTTTGATCTCCTTGAAGTCCAAGGGACTCTCAAGAGTCTTCTCCAATACCACAGTTTAAAAGTTCTCAGCCCTCAGCCTTCTCTAACTCTCACATCCATACATGACTAGTGGTAAAAAGGAGCTTTGACTATATGGACCTTTGTCAGCAAAGTGAAGTCTCTGCATTTTAGTATGCTGTCTAGTTTTGTCATAGCTTTTCTTCCAATGAGCAAGCATCTTTTAGTTTCATGGCTGCAGTCACCATCTGCAGTAATTTTGGAGCCCAAGAAAATAAAATCTGCCAATATTTCCATTTTTTCCCCCACTTATTTGCCATGAAGTGATGGGACCAGATGTGATGATCTTAGTTTTATGAATGATGAGTTTTAAACCAGCTTTTTCACTCTCCTCTTTCACCTTCCTAGATAGCATATTAAAAAGCAGAGACATTACTTTGCCAACAAAGGTCCGTCTAGTCAAGGCTATGGTTTTTCCCATGGTCATGTATGGATGTGAGAGTTGGACTGTGAAGAAAGCTGATCGCCGAAGAATTGATGCTTTTGAACTGTGGTGCTGGAGAAGACTCTTGAGAGTCCCTTGGACTGCAAGGAGATCCAACCAGTCCATTCTAAAGGAGATCAATCCTTGGTGTTCATTGGAAGGACTGATGCTAAAGCTGAAACTCCAATACTTTGGTACCTGATGTGAAGAAGTTGAAACTCCAATACTTTGGCCACCTCATGCCACGAGTTGACTCACTGGAAAAGACTCTGATGCTAGGAGGGATTGGGGGTAGGAGGAGACGGGGATGACAGAGAATGAGATGGCTGGATGGCATCACCGACTCGATGGACATGAGTTTGAGTGAACTCCGGGAGTTGGTGATGGACAGGGAGGCCTGGCGTGCTGTGGTTCATGGGGTTGCAAAGAGTCGGACACGACTAAGCAACTGAACTGAACTGAACTGAACTGAATTGAACTGATGGTAAATTTTGTCTGCTCCTAACCATTGCAAGAACACTTCATTTCTGATACTGTTCTCTCCTAGCATTTGCTTTTTCCATGTATCAGTTTTCTGTTGAAATTCATTTGTTCACATGTATTGTCCATTTTTTGCACTTTCATGTTTGTAATAATGTTAATTCTGGCTAAAATTCCAACAACTAAGCATACTTGGTATTTCTTCCACTGACTATTTGCTCTCTTCTATATTCATATATATATATGTATATACACACAGACACACACACACACATATATACATATATATATATATCTGAATCACTTGTACAGCAATAATTCATATAACATTGTAAATCAACTATACTTCAATTAAAAAAAAAAAACCTTCTCCCTTTGCCAGGGTAAATATTTTTAACTCTCCAAAGTGCTATTAAATAAAATGTCCAATACATAGTAAAAATATAAGACATATATCACAGAAGTCATTAGAAACTATGCATAAGAGAGGAGACCAAAGAGTAAACAGAAGAAATCCAAAGAACACGTAGGTGCTGGAATTTTAGCCAGATAATTAAATAAAAGTATTGTAAACATGAAAGTGCAAAAAATGTATAATACATGTGAACAAATGATGAATTTCAACAGAAAGTCGAGACATGGAAAAAGCAAATAGTAGAAAAGAACAGTATCAGAAATGAAGAGTTCTTGCAATGAGCTTAGGAACAGACAAGATTCACCAGGGTAAATAATCAGTAATCTTGAAAGCATGTTGATAAAATTGGAAATACAATTGGTATGGAAGGGGAAAAATAGAAATTCCAATATTTGTCACTTCCTGATCTAACAAAAACAACAAAAGGATTTTTGCTTTTTTAAAAATGGTTTTCCTAGAAGAGACAAACCTTTAAAAAGTTTATTTTCATATAACTACATTTAAAAACTGAGATCAGAGGGCATTTTTTTTTCTTAAAAGTGAAAAACAACATTAGTCACATATATATAGCTCAGTCTTTTACAATAAAAAATTCTGTTTTTTTTTCACCATGGATATGTCATTAATGCTCATTCCCATTATGTCCTTATTAACAAATGTGATACAAGATAGCTGCTGCTGCTCAGTCATGTCCGACTCTGTGCGACCCCATAGATGGCAGCCCATCAGGCTCCACCGTCCCTTGGATCCTCCAGGCAAGAACACTGGAGTGGGTTGCCATTTCCTTCTCCAATGCATGAAAGTGAAAAGTAAAAGTGAAGTCACTCAGTCGTGTCTGACTCCTAGCGACCCCATGGACTGCAGCCTACAAGGCTCCTCTGTCCATGGGATTTGCCAGACAAGAGTACTGGAGTGGGTTACCATTGCTTTCTCCAATGAGATAACTAATAACCACTAACTGTTAGTTTAGAAAAATATATCTCCATTACTTTGAAGATATAACTCATATATCCCAGTATGATACATCTCATTTCTCCTGTTTAGAATAATTTTAAAGATAATATATTATTTCATATTGATACTTGTAACTATAGTTTATTTGCTTAATGTATAAAATATGGAATCACTTCTTATTTTATATTCAAAGCATATTATAATAATGATTGGTAGAAAAGAACTAAGAAAGTAACAGTTGACTCAATGTATGTTATTCAAGACATATCTAACAATTTTATCTATTTCCTTTCAACTGTATCATGTTTCAAAATCAGAGAAAAAGTAATGCAATGTAATTTTTCTGCCAAGTTACTCTAAGACAAGAGATGTCCCATGATTTATCTAGAGCTATCTGAGAAGGTGACAGATTAGTAAGATATTAGTCAAAGAAATTTCTCCCACACTTATAGTGTACAAAATTCCACAGAATTTAATGCCAGCTATACATTGAAATCAGTAGGAAAGGAGACTTCTACAGAAAAAGATTAATATTTTAAGGACATTTCAACACTCTCATTATAAATAGAATCCTTATATAGGCCCTTAAAAACTGACCCTTTCCAGTACTTATATTTTCCTAGATTATGCTACAGTTTATTGTAAATGCCTTGTGGTATATTAAATTTAAGGTTTTTTAAATGTGTAAAAGTAATCTCATCATAAGTTCAGATCAGTTCTCTCAGTCGAGTCTGACTCTTTGCAACCCCATGAACTGCAGCACTTCAGGCCTCCCTATCCATCACCAACTCCCGGAGTCCACCCAAACCCATATCCATTGAGTCGGTGATGCCATTGAACCATCTCATCCTCTGTTGTCCCCTTCTCCTCCTGCCTTCAATCTTTCCCAGCATCAGGGTCTTTTCAAATGAGTCAACTCTTCACATCAGGTGGCCAAAGTATTGAAGTTTCAGCTTCAACATTAGTCTTTCCAATGAACACTCAGGCCTGATCTCCTTTAGGATGGACTGGTTGGACCTCCTTGCAGTCCAAGGGACTCTCAAGAGTCTTCTCCAGCACCACAGTTCAAAAGCATCAATTCTTCAGCACTCAGTTTTCTTCACAGTCCAACTCTCATATCGATACATGACTACTGGAAAAACCATAGCCTTGACTAGACGGACCTTTGTTTTGCAAAGTAATGTCTCTGCTTTTTAATATGCTGTCTGGTGGTGGTTTAGTTGCTAAGTCGTATCCAACTCTTGCAACCCCGTGGACTGTAGCTTGCAAGGCTCCTCTATCCATGGGATTTTCCAGGCAAGAATACTGGCATGGATTTCTATTTCCTTCTCCAGGGGATCTTCCTAACCCAGGAATTGAACCCAGGTCTCCTGCATTGCAGGCAGATTCTTTACCAATTGAGCTATGAGCAAAGCCTAATATGCTGTCTAGGTTGGTCATAACTTTCCTTCCAAGGAGTGAGCATCTTTTAATTTCATGGCTGCAATCAGCACCCACAGTGATTTTGGAGCCCAGAAAAATAAAGTCAGCCACTGTTTCCCCATGGATTTGCCATGAAGTGATGGGACTGGATGCCATAATCTTTGTTTTCTGAATGTTGAACTTTAAGCCAATTTTTTCACTCTCTTTCACATTCATCAAGAGGCCCTTTAATTCTTCTTCACTTTCTGCCATAAGAGTGATGTCATCTGCATATCTGAGGTTATTGATATTTCTCCTGGCAATCTTGATTCCAGCTTGTGTTTCCTCCAGCCCAGCGTTTCTCATGATATACTTTGCATATAAGTTAAATAAGCAGGGTGACAATATACAGCCTTGACATACTCCTTTGCCTATTTGGAACAAGTCTGTTGTTCCATGTCCAGTTCTAACCATTGCTTCCTGACCTGCATACAGATTTCTTACCAGGCAGGTCAGGTTTTCTGGTATCCCCATCTCTTTCAGAATTTTCCACAGTTTGCTGTGATCTACACAAAGGCTTTGGCATAGTCAATAAAGCAGAAATAGATGTTTTTCTGGAACTCTCTTGCTTTTTGGATGATCCAGAGGATGTTGGCAATTTGATCTCTGGTTCCTCTGCCTCTCACCATAAGGGTTGTCATTAAATTAGTGATTTCTATATGTCAGACACTAGTCAAGTAGTTTGTGTCCGACTCTGCGATCCCATGGAACAAAGCCTGCCAAGTTCCTCTGTCTATGAAATTCTCCAGGTGAGAATACTGCAGTGAATAGCCATTCCCTTCTCCAGGGGATCTTCATGATCCAGGTATCGATTCCTAGGTCTCTGTCTCCTCTGGTTCAGGCAGATTCTTTACCGTCTCAGCCACCAGGGAAACCCCAGATATGTCAGACACTAGTCAGCTGTTTTAAAATTTTTAAATACTTTAATTCAATAAATGTGTTCCAGATTAATAATAATAGCATAATTTTATAGGTTAAAAATGGAGTTCAAAGAATTTAAGTACTTTGCTCATCATTATCACATTACTGAATGTCAGAATCAGATTGAATCTTATACATGATTTTAAAGCCTTTAGGGGGAGAAAGAAACCTGCTTTAAATCTGACTCACATAGAAGAGGTACCGGCAATATGGCAGAGTAAGAAACACCAGGAACCTGTCTCCTTCTGGAGACAATAATTGCACTGGAAGGATCTTTCTGGTGTTACTATTTTGGCACTCTGAAGTCTATTAAAGGCTTGCAAGTTCTAGAAGAAGGCTGGATGGGTGAATTGTGACTAATTTCTGTCAATTTCAGCTCTTAGCTCTGCACCAGCTACCTGTCTCCCATGTCTTAGCCCTGTGGCAGGTAGCTATGTATTTGTTACTGATACAAAAACTACCCTGACCTTGAAATACCAGGTGTCTGTGCTCTGTCACTGCATACTGCTTCTGACTTGAGGAGTGCAGATGAAGTGGCCTTTGTTATTGCACCTTTCCTCCATTGCTGCAAGCCCCATCCTCACCAGCTCATTTCCAAGCAATTTAAAGGCCAGCATATTCCACCTCCAACACCGCCACTGTTTCCATTAATTATTTTATATTGCAGTATAGCTGCTTTACAATGCTGCATTAATGTCCACTGCATAGCAAAGTGAATCTGCCACACATATACATATATCCCTTTCTTTTGGATTTCCCTCTCATATATATTAGGACACTGCAGGGCAAATAGATGGAGAAACAATGGAAACAGTGAGAGACTTTATTTTCTTGGGCTCCAAAATCACTGCAGATGGTGACTGCAGCCATGAAATTAAAAGATCCTTGGTCCTTGGAAGAAAAGATATGACTAACCTAGACAGCATATTAAAAAGCAGAGACATTACTTTGCCAACAAAGATCCATCTAATAAAAGCTATAGTTTTTCCAGTAGTCATGTATGGATGTGAGAGTTGGACCATAAAGAAGACTGAACACCAAAGAATTGATGCTTTTGAGCTGTGGTGTTGGAGAAGACTCTTGAAGAGTCCCTTGGACTGCAAGGAGATCCAACCAGTCAATTCTAAAGGAAATCAGTCCTGAATATTCATTGGAAGGACTGATGCTGAAGCTGACACTCCAATACTTTGGCCACCTGATGTGAAGAACCGACTCACTAGAAAAGACCCCGATGCTGGGAAAGATTGAGGGCAGAAGGAGAACGGGATGACAGAGGATGAGATGGTTGGGTGACATCACTGACTTGATGGGTATGAGTTTGAGCAAGGCCAGGAGTTGGTAATGGAAAGGGAAGCCTGTCGTGCTTCAGTCCATGGGGTCGCAAAGAGTCACACATGACTGAGTGACTGAACTGAACAGTGCTTAAGTAGAAATCCCCGTGTATATTGTAGGTACCCATCAGTTGTCATATTTTTCCCCTTTCAGGAGCCAGACTTTAAAGACTAGAGAATTCAAAAGTAACTAACTGCATGTATCAGTGAAATTAGAAAACCATCACACATGACCAGGGAGAGGCTGGTACAGGCGTTCGAATTAACAATTAAACCAATAAACTTTACCCAAACTGATCAAAACTAAAAGAGACATATCACACATTACCAGTATCATAAAGTATACAGAACAGATCACTACAGATTTTACAGATATTAAGATAATAATAAAGGAATGTTATGGACAATTGTATAAAAGCAAACAATAATTTAGAGGAAATAAATTCCTTAAACACAAGATCTACAAAACTTTCTTCAAAAATAGTAAAATAATAGCCTTATATCGATTAAAGAAATTAAATTTATAGTTTAAAACTTTTGCAGGAAGAAAACCCTAGGCCCAGATAGCTTCATTAATAAATGCTACTCAGTTCAATACAGTCGCTCAGTCGTGTCCAATTCTTTGCGACCCCATGAACCATAGCACGCCAGGCTTCCTTGTCCATAACCAACTGCTGGAGTCTACCCAAACTCATGTCCACTGAGTCGGTGATGCCATCCAACCGTCTCATCCTCTGTCGTCCCCTTCTCCTCTGCCCTCAATCTTTCCCAGCATCGGGGTCTTTTCAAATGAGTCAACTCTTTGTATCAGGTGGCCAAAGTATTGGAGTTTCAGCTTCAACATCAGTCCTTCCAATGAACACCTAGGACTGATCTCCTTTAGGATGGACTGGTTGGATCTCCTTGCAGTCCAAGGGACTCTCAAGAGTCTTCTCCAACACTACAGTTCAAAAGCTACAATTCTTTGGCGCTCAGCTTTCTTCATAGTCCAACTCTCACATCCATACTTGACTACAGGAAAAACCATAGCCTTGACTAGACGGACCTTTGTTGGCAAAGTAATGTCTCTGCTTTTAAATATGCTATCTAGGTTGGTCATAACTTTCCATCCAAGGAGAAAGCATCTTTTAATTTATTGGCTGCAATCACCATCTGTGGTGATTTTGGAACCCCAAACAATAAAGTCAGCCACTGTTTCCACTGTTTCCCTATCTATTTGCAATGGAGTGATGGGACCAGATGCCATGATCTTAGTTTTCTGAATGTTGAGCTTCAAGCCAACTTTTTCACTTTCAACCTACTACTGCTGCTGCTGTGAAGTCGCTTCAGTCGTGTCCGACTCTGTGCGACCCCATAGATGGCAGCCCACCAAGCTCCTCCATCTATGGGATTTTCCAGGCAAGAGTACTGGAGTGGGGTGCCATTGCCTTCTCCGAGATATGACACTAACAGTCATTTAAAAGAATACAGGTAAACTGCATTTTATCAAAATTCACAACTTCTCTTCTTTAAAACACACTGCACCAAGAATGAAATGACAAGGAAAATTGGAAGAAATTACTTATAAATCATCTGTCTGATAGGGATGGAAATCCAGGATTAAAAAATCAGAAAACAAAAGTGAAAAACTCACATAGCTCAATAGTTAGGGGAAAGAAATAATTCAATTAACAAATGGGCAGAATATCTGAACAGACATTGCACCTAGATAGCTATTATGCTGTCTAATAAGTGTATCCTAAACATCAAGAGTTATAAAGAATATACAGATTTAAAAATCAGTAAGATACTCCATACCTCTTAGAATGAATAAGACAGAACATTAAAAAAAATGATTAGTATCATAGCTGCAATCATCATAAACTGGCAGTCAGAATATAAAATGGAGCAACAACTTGGGAAATAATTACTTTAAGTCAAACGTATACCTGTTGTTCAAACATACACCTACTTCCAGAATAAATAAAAGTATGTGACAAATTATGTACTCTTACTCAAACATTTTATATGTTCGAGTAAAAAGTAGGAAACACCACAAACATGTATCATTTTGTAAATACAAACACTGTATATCCTTCGAACACTGTTCAGCAAAAAGAAAAAATGGAATGAAGAAATGATGCAACATAGGAACATAGGTGAATCTCTACAGTTTTGCAGAGTGAAAGAAGCATATATACTGTATCATTCCATCTATATAAAATTAGGAAATAAGAGCTATCTACAGTATCAGAGAGCAGATCAGCAGTTGACTGGAGATAGAAAGCATGCACAGAGAGATGAGAAGATGCAAATGTAAAAGAATGAGAGCAACATTGGGACTGATTGTTGCGATATTTTCATAGATGGCTGCATATGCTAGATTCTGTCAAGCTGTATACTGTCAACAAGTGCAACTTCTTGTACCTCAATTATACCTCAATAAATCTGTAAGAATTTTCAAAACAACTTATATGAATGTGAATGGAGGTGACGTAACTGGCATACAGTTCTCCATCAAAGTACCCACTCCACACTCAATTAAAGATGTCCATGCTCTTCTACAAAAATACCATGACACAGTTGTGTAATAAAATGAGACACACTTTTGGAATAGATAAATACAAATTCTAGTCCTGTTCTGAGAATGGTTAGTTGATGATCATGAATCATTAACCTTCATGGTTCTCAGAATCCAATATTAAAATTGGAGGGTAGAACTAATAGTGTTTTTATGCACATAAACACTGTCAATATAAAGAGGTCTTCTATGTTCTGGTATGAATTTTAGCATTTATTACTATGGCATAAAAGTTTTCAGTGTCTCTTGATAGTCAACCTAGATCATGTTTGAATGATAATTAGTCTATGGAAGCACATTCAGTTGTAGCTAGGAAACTTAAACACATGAGCTTATATATCATAATTATATGCACACTCATGTGTACATGTTGTTGCTATTTAGTCGCCAAGTCATGTCCAACTGTTTTGTGACCCCATGGACTGTAGCCCACCAGGCTCCTCTGTTCATGTGATTTCCCAGGCAAGAATACTGGAGTGGGTTGCCCTTTTCTTCTCTAGGTGATCTTCCTGACCCAGGGATTGAACTCATGTCTCCTGCGTGTCTCCTGAATTGCAGGTAGATTTTTTTTTTTACTACTAAGGCACCAGGGAAACCCATGTGTGTATGTGTGTATATATATATGTGTGTGTGTGTGTGTGTGTGTATGTATCTATATACGTATGTATGTATTATGTGTCCTGTGTATATATAACATATAATACATATTCAGTTCAGTTCAGTTGCTCAGTCGTGTCCAACTCTTTGTGACCCCATGAGTCACAGC
Source organism: Moschus berezovskii (assembly GCF_049115385.1). Taxonomy (NCBI): domain Eukaryota; kingdom Metazoa; phylum Chordata; class Mammalia; order Artiodactyla; family Moschidae; genus Moschus; species Moschus berezovskii. The sequence continues at coordinate 28,366,196 of NC_142472.1, forward strand.
ACACCAGGCCTCCCTGTCCAATATAACACAAATGATACACATGGAATATTATAATTATCCTATCATTTTCTTTAACTGCAACACTGATATCATGCACAAATGATTTTTTAATTATCATGAGAATTCTTAAAAATATGAACAATTGATGTACTTTTCAATTTTCCTTGTGCTTTTTCTGTAGCTACATCCTTGGCAGCTGTGCATAGACTATTAGCCAGGAAGTGAAATTCTGGGCATAGAACAAAGTCAGGTTGTTTCTTTTACTTAACTTTTCACTTCTTCACAAGAGAGAGAAAGAGACAAATTGAAGCACTGACAACTTATGTTTTCAAAGCAAAACTGAGAGTACTTGAAAGTTAATTTCGTGAGAATCATTTTAAAAATTCAAACTGGCATTCTGTTATGAAAAGGGGATTTTTTTCAATTGAGTTTATTTTATTTTTTCATTATTAAACTTTTTCTTTTCTACCGGAGTATAACCAATTAATAATGTTGTGACAGTTGCAGGTGGAGACAGCAAAAGGAATCAGTCATACTATAAATGTATCCCTTCTCCCCAAACTCCTCTCCTATCCAGGCTGCCATATAACATTGAACAGAGTTCCCTGTGCTGTACAGTAGGTCTTTGCTGGTGATCCATTTTATTTAATATTTTTTTAAGCCACATTCTTTTTTGTAATCCATTTTATTTATTTTTGACTGTGCTGGGTCTTTGTTGCTGCTAGGACTTTTCCCCAGCTGCAGTGAGTGGGGACTATTCTCTGGTTGTGGTCCGTGGCCTTTTCATTGAGGTGGCTTCTCGTGTTGCAAAGCACAGACTCTAGGGTGTGTGGGCTTCTGGAGTTGTGGCTCTTGGGCTCTAGAACACAGGCTCAACAGTTGTGGCGCACAGGCTTAGCTGCCCCGAGGCATGTGGGATTGATCTGCCCGGATCAGGAAACAAACCCATGTCTCCTGCGTTGGAAGGTGGAAACTTGTACCACTGAATCACCAGGGAAGCCCCTGTTTAGCCACTTACAATATAGCAGTATGCACCTTTCCATCCCAAACTACCTAACTATCCTAACGTTTTCCCACCCCCTGCCCTGGTAACCATAAATTCATTCTCTAAGTCTATGAATCTGTCTCTGATTTGTAAATAAGTTCATTTGTATCATGTTTCCATTCCGTTCCGCTCAGTCGTGTCCGACTCTGCGACCCCGTGGACTGTAGCCTACCAGGCTTCTCCGTCCATGGGATTCTCCAGGCAAGAATACTGGAGTGGGTTACCATTTCCTTCTCCAGCATGTTTAGATGTGGCCAAAGCTTTTGGTTTATCTTACTATTCATAGTGTGGAAGTGGACATGTTAGTCCCTCAGTTGTGTCTGACTCTTTGCCACCCCATGGACTATAGCCGGCCAGGCTCCTCTTCCATGGAATTCTCCAGGCAAGAATACTGGAGTGGGTAGCCATTCCTTTCTCCAGGGAATCTTTCCAACCCAGGGATTGAACCTGGGTTTCCTGGATTGCAGGCAGATTCTTTACCATCTGAACCACCAGGAAAGACACAGTGTATCACATCCAAATGACATGACAATGACTTCAATTTTGGACTATGCTCAGAAATGTGTATTCATTCCATAATGTGTAACACACCATCTTGATTGGCCATTTAGATGGAGAAACAACAACAAAACCTTTGTCATAGGTGATTTATAAAGATTACAGTATTTAAGATTGTGTCTCCTTAATGTTTATTGTCAACTCAATTTTACATGTTACACAGAGATTTGAAATTGCAGAAATCTGTTTTGAATGTGAAATATTATAGCCCAATGTAGAATGAATTTAATTTGTAGTGAGAAATATTTCTCTATATAATTAAGTTTATCTTACTATTTGATCATGTTAAACTCATTTTCTTACTTTGATATTTTGACTTAATAAAGGGGATGGTACAAGAAATAGAACATACATAAAATATACTCTTGTTTCTTCCTATGGTTTATAAATTAATTCTCCAGCATGCATTGTCTTTTTCCAGTATGTGATAGTTGCTCATTTCTGTCCAACTCTTTGCAACCCCATGGACTGGAACCCACCAGGCTCCCCTGTCCATGGGATTTCCTAGGCAAGAATACTGGAGCAGGTTGCCATTTCTTTCTCCAGAAGATCTTCCCAACTCAAGGACTGAACCTGGGTTTCCCACATTGCAAGCAGATTCTTTACCATCTTAGCCACCAGGGAAGCCCTCTGCATTATAGGATGTCACAATAGAAGAATACAACTAAACTTTATTGTGCACTTTTAGAAAATGTATTTTATATGAAAAAAATAAATTACAATTTTATCATATTTTTAAAATTACATATAATTTTATATGTAAAAAAATTTTATATGTTTAAAAATTATAGCCCATTACATTTGAATAAAGCAACATTCTCTAATGAAAGATTTAAACTAAACTTTGAAATCATTCTAAGTACATTCATGAATATTTAAATAAGCCAACTTGAACAAAGGAAAAAAAATGAGAAAAAGCATAATTTCACAATCAAATCTTGCAAAGTTAGTCAAAATAATTAGGCAAATCTTGAATATGTATGATATTCCACCTGTGGAAGTTATATTTAATATTTTGACATAAGTTAGAAATCTAAGTTATATTCAGTTCCTCATAATATATGCATATATATATTTGTAATATATTTTTACCCAAATCACATGCATTCTTTTTTAACTGTTATGTGAAAGACCAAACCATCATCTTTTATTAGTTTTATTATATGTCACTTTTAAATGATAGTTTTAAGTAAACTATGGAAACAGTGTCAGATTTTATCTGTTTGGGCTGCAAAATTGCTGCAGACAGTGACTGCACCCATGAAATTAAAACACTTCCTCCTTGGAAGAAAAGTTACAGCAAACCTAAACAGCATATTAAAAAGCAGAGACATTACATTACTGACAAAGGTACGTCTAGTCAAAGTTATGGTTTTTCCAGTAGTCATGTATGGATGTGAGAGTTGGGCCATAAAGAATACTGAAAGCCAAAGAATTCATACTTTTGAGCTGTGGTGGTAGAAAAGACTCTTGAGAGTCCCTTGGACTGCAAGGAGATAAAACCAGTCCATTCTAAAGGAGATCAATCCTGAATATTCATTAGAAGGGCTGATGCTGAAGCTCCAATACTTTGGCCACCTGATGTGAAGAATCAACTCATTAGAAAAGTACCTGATGCTGGGAAAGATTGAAGGCAGGAGGAGAAGGTGACGACAGAGGACGAAATGGTTGAACAGCATCACTGATTCAGTGGACATGAGTTTGAGCAAGCTCCGGGAGATGGTGAAGGACAGGGAAGCCTGGCATGCTGCAGTTCATATGGTCACAAAGAGCCGAACATGACTGAGCGACTGAACAACAGCAATCTATAGAGATAAAATTCGGTCACTATAGTCTCTAATTCTAAAGTGTTCTTTGTTCACATACATGAAAAACATCTTCTTTTGAAAAAAATTATCACCAAAATTTCAGATGATTTCTGTTTTCATTAGTATGAATATTGCTCAAGAATTTTCTAATACATAGTGAAAACTTGTTACCACACATATCTAAACTGTTATTGAACTCTCATGTGCGTATATCGCCCTCAAGTAGTGAAATGCAAGCAACTCTTGCCCAAATTTCAGTAGCAGTCATAATTAAGACTCAACTCATAAATGCTCGCCTGTCATGAATTTTCCCCCAATACCAATCTAATGAAAATTCAGCTAAACCTTCTCCCTAGGACTCCATGAACTTGAACTCATATCTAATTATTCAATCATAACCTGCAACTCTTGAAGACACTCTTCAGATCATATCTTATTCCCCTTGTGATATGATCAGCTGTTTGTGGGTAGGACTGTTTATGATATGTCTTCCCAAAGTTTGGCCCAGTTCTAATTGCAAGACTGATGCTCAATAAATACTGGATGAATTAACACCAACAGGTAGTATCTAACGAATCTAAAGATGGAAGTTCGTGTCATTGTAGAGGAGACAGGAATCAAGACCATCCCAAGAAAAAGAAATGCAAAAAACAAAATGGCTGTCTGAGGAGGCCTTACAAATAGCTGTGAAAAGAAGAGAAGTGAAAAGCAAAGGAGAAAAGGAAAGATATAAGCCTCTGAATGCAGAGTTCCAAAGAATAGCAGGGAGAGATAAGAAAGCCTTCCTCAGTGATCAATGCAAAGAAATAGAGGAAAACAATACAATGGGAAATACTAGAGATCTCTTGAAGAAAATTAGAGATAACAAGGGAACATTTCATGCAAAGATGGGCTCAATAAAGGACAGAAATGGTATGGACCTAACAAAAGCAAAAGATATTAAGAAGAGGTGGCACAAATACACAGAAGAACTGTACAAAAAATATCTTCATGACCCAGATAATCACGATGGTGTGATCACTCACCTAGAGCCAGACATCTTGGAATGGGAAGTCAAGTGGGCCTTAGGAAGCATCACTAACAAAGCTAGTGGAGGTGATGGAATTTCAGTTGAGCCATTTCAAATCCTGAAAGATGATGCTGGGAAAGTGCTGCACCCAATATGCCAGCAAATTTGGAAAACTCAGCAGTGGCCACAGGACTGGAGAAGGTCAGTTTTCATTCCAATCCCAAAGAAAGGCAATACCTAAGAATGCTCAAACTGCCACACAATTGCTTTCATCTTATATGCTAGTAAAGTCATGCTCAAAATTCTCCAAGCCAGGCTTCAGCAATACATGAACCGTGAACTTCCAGATGTTCAAGCTGGTTTTAGAAAAGGCAGAGGAACTAGAGATCACATTGCCAACATTCGCTGGATCATTGAAAACGCAAGAGAGTTCCAGAAAAACATCTATTTCTGCTTCATTGACTATTCCAAAGCCTTTGACTGTGTGGATCACGAAAAACTGTGGAAAATTCTGAAAGAGATGGGAATAACAGAACACCTGACCTGCCTCTTGAGAAACCTGTACTCAGGTCAGGAAGCAACAGTCAGAACTGGACATGGAACAACAGACTGGTTCCAAATAGGAAAAGGAGTACGTCAAGGCTGTATATTGTCACTCTGCATATTTAATATATATGCAGAGTACATCATGAGAAACGCTGGGCTGGAGGAGGCACAAGCCAGAATCAAGATTGCTGGGAGAAATATCAGTAACCTCAGATATGCAGATGACACCACCCTTACGGCAGAAAGTGAAGAAGAACTAAAGAGCCTCTTGATGAAAGTGAGAGAGGAGAGTGAAAAAGTTGGCTTAAAGCTCAACATTCAGAAAACTAAGATCATGGCATCTGGTCCCATCACTTCACGGTAAATAGATGGGGAAACAGTGGCTGACTTTATTTTTCTGGGCTACAAAATCACTGCAGGTGGTGATTCCAGCCATGAAATTAAAAGACGCTTCCTCCTTGGAAGTAAAGTATGACCAACCTAGATAGTATATTAAAAAGCAGAGACATTACTTTGTCAACCAAGGTCCATCTAGTGAAGGCTATGGTTTTTCCAGTGGTCATGTATGCATGTGAGAGTTGGACTACAAAGAAAGCTGAGCACAGAAGAATTGATTTTGAACTGTGGTGCAGGAGAAGACTCTTGAGAGTCCCTTGGACTGCAAGGAGATTCAACCAGTCCATCTTAAAGGAGCTCGGTCCTGGGTGTTCATTGGAAGGACTGATGCTGAAGCTGAAACTCCAATACTTTGGCCACCTGATGCAAAGAGCTGACTCATTTGAAAAGACCCTGATGCTGGGAAAGATGGAGGGCAGGAGGAGAAGGGGATGACAAAGGATGAGAGAGTTGGATGGCATCACCTACTCAATGGACATGAGTTTGGGTCGACTCTGGCAGTTGGAGATGGACAAGGAAGCATGGCGTGCTGCGGTTCATAGGGTCGCAGAGTCGGCCACGACTGAGTGACTGAACTGAAGTGAATGAATCTAATAATTAAAATTTACTATGTGGCTCAGTGGTAAAGCATTCACCTGCCAATGCAGGAGACTCAGTAGATGTGGATTTGGTCCTTGTGTTGGGAATATCCCCTGGAGGAGAAATGGCAACCCATCCCAGTATCTTGCCTGGGAAAATCCCACCAGGACAGAGGAGCCTGGTGGGCTTGCAGTCCATGGAGTTGCAGTCAGACATGACTGAGTGACTGAATATACACACGTTTTCTTAAGGATTACAGCAGAAATCCAAAGCAGTTCCATAAGCTTGAAAGCAATAAATTAAAAATTTGTGAAACTAAATTGTATGATACTTACCTAGTACATTTCGAACAGTTGATCACAGTAGTTCTTAACTAAGCAAATATTTTATTAAACATTTCCATATTTAACAACATAATTAAGAATAAGTAACTTGTCTTTTGTATCTTCCTTTCATAAAGCTTCTAGGTATTATTTCTGTGCCATATATTTTTATCCTTTCTTTACCTTGATGGACAGTTACATAAGATTGGGGTTTATATTTTTCGCTGGGCAACAGTTATAAGTGCTCAGTGTTATAACAGTGTAAATGTTGACCTGTTAGATAGTTGCACATTGGAAAAAGGCATGAAAATGTTATGTCCAAGTGCAATACATGTATATATCAAAAAATGTGAATTAACAGTACGTATGCATGCAGGTTAAGCTGATTCAGCGATGTGCAACTCTATGTGACCCTATGGACTGTAGCCAGTCAGGCTCCTCTGTCCGAGAGGATTCCAAACAAGAATACGGAAATGGGTAGCCGTGCCCTCCTCCAGGTGATCTTCCCAACCCAGGGATTGAACCTATGTCTCTTATGTCTCCTGCACTGGCAGGCAGGTTCTTTACCATTAGCACACCTGGGAAGCCCCAATAGTCCATACAATTCAAATAAAAAAGATTAAATTTCTGTAGTTGTTTGATTATAGAGACTAAAGAATACACAAGGAAAGAAATGATATTATCTTAATTTGGAAAATAAACTTTAAACTCCAGTTTTCCTTTATATTTTGAAAACACTTAGACCATTTTTAAACTTAGCATACATTAATCTCTTTAAAAGCTTCTGATTGCATAAAATATGCTAGGCCCTCTGAAAATTTCAAGTTAAACATTAGGAGACATAAGCTTTACCCTGCAGAAATTCAGCTGTGCAGGTTTTTGCAAATTTAAATCACCTGCCATGTTGATGTTGTTATTGGATTTCACAAGTTCTACAATGAATTACATAATGAAAAGTGCTTCACAGAGTTGTGCAGAGTCTTATAACTTCTAAATATCTGGGATAGAAATAACGTGCAAACTATTTCCCCACTTCTGCCTCTTATCTCTACAGAATTCTGACTTTAACAACCATTTCTCATTTTGAAATTTGCACTATATTCTTTATATCACAAACTGTAGATCATATTAAAATTTGATTTGCTAGTATTTAGCTACTATCAAGTGCCACATATATAAACAGCATCTTTTAAAAACATAATAAAGCAGAAAATTAATCTGAACAATCTTCTCTGTAGTACTACATTTCATAGGTTTCTTGATTAAAAATATGAAAACAAAACTATTTGGTAGCCACATAACAATAGGATTTTCAGCTGAGGTGCAGTCTGGTTTTTAAAATTTTGGATTTTAAATTATTTGGAAGCTGTTATAAGTGGTATTTGATACTGGCAAAGATTGAAGGCAAAAGGAGAAGAAGGCAGCAGAGGATGAGATGGTTAGATAGAATCACTGACTCAATGGATATGAATCTAAGAAAACTCTGGATACTGAAGGACAGGGGAGCCTGGCCTGCTGCAGTCTATGGGGTTGAAAAGAGTCGGATATGACTTAGCAACTGAACACATCAATAAGTGATATTGCTTTGTAGGCTCAACCTAGTTCAAAGTTATAATTTATTGTTATTTTACAATACATTCCACATGATTCTTGTGCAAAATTTAGACCTAAAGTTTTATGGAGAAATCACACAAAATATTTTCGTCAGTGCCTTTAAGTAACACTGCAATTATCCAGACACTATTACGTGTGTCCAATATTAACACTAATGTAATAAGACCTCACATCCTGGTTGTCACTTCTCCAGTTCACAATTACAAACAACTCAGAAGGAGATCACAGAGGCCAGAGGTAAGTTTTTAAAGTTGCAGAAAAAGAAATAAACAAAATGATACACATGTATACATATTTTATTTTTATCATATGTATGATATAGCTCCTCTAATATTAGAATTTTTATAACATAGTTATTTGTTTTCTTTGAACACAGTATACTTTTACCTTTAGATTAGAAGTTGAGTAAGACAGCAGGTGTTAATTAAATATAAAAGGCAGGGAGAGAGCACTGTGTGCTTTTCATGGCCACATCCAAAAGATCAGAGAAATGTTATCTCCACTACTTTTAAAAAGGAAAATAGTTGGAATCTATAGCTTGAAAAGTTAAAAAAATAAGGAAATAAAAAAAAATCCTCTGTGTACCTCATTAACACCAATGAACATCATGGCACAACCATAACTCATTAACATTTGTTGATATGACCTTGAGTCATCATGAGAAAGCATATCATATTTAATTTGTTGTAGTGAGGAAGGGAAACCTGTCTCTAATTTCAACAAGATGACACTTCAATATTTTACTTGGCATTTTTTCAAACTTTTCGCACATCAAGAGAAAGAAATCAGTCATCTATAAAAATCACTTTTGCGAACATTTCATTTTGTCATAAACTCAGGTAAGGAGCATATTTAAATTTTTTCATCTAACACAGAAAATACATTTCCTCATCCTTGCTGTGAGAGATAGCCACCCTCTACATGTTTCTTGAATTGTATACTTGGTTAAGTTTTAAGATCTACACTGAACAGTCAATACACCCATATAATCAACTTACTGCAGTTTTTAGTGGCAGTGGTAATGGCAGTGGCTAAGGACTCTGCATAGTGTGTACATCATGTCCAGCTTTCAAGAAAACATTACAAGTGGCATGCCACAAGGCAAATGACATGATTTGTACAGTAAACATCAGAACGGACGTAGAAGGGATGCTGGGACTGTAACACTGGTAGTTCAAAACCTCTATACTAATGCATATATATGGAATTTAGAAAGATGCAAATGATAACCCTGTATACGAGACAGCAAAAGAGACACAGATGTATAGAACAGTCTTTGGGACTCTGTGGGAGAGGGTGAGGGTGGGACGGTTTGGGAGAATGGCATTGAAACATGTACATTATCATATGTGAAACGAATCACCAGTTCAGGGTCGATGCATGTTACAGGATGCTCGGGGCTGGTATGCGGGGATGACCCAGAGGGAGGATAAGGGGAGGAAGGAGGTGGGAGGGGGGTTCGGGAAGGGGAACTCAGGTACACCCGGGGCGGATTAATGTCAATATATGGCAAAACCAACCAATATAATATTGTAAAATAATTAGCCTCCAATAAAAATAAAAAAAGAAAAGAAAAAAAAAACCTTTGTGAATTAACATGCTAAAGGTTCTAATGGAAAAGTAGACAGCATGCAAGAACAGATGGGCAATGTAACCAGAAAGATGAAAATACCAAGGGGTAAAAAAAAAAAAATCTAAAGGATATAAAAAAGATTTAAAAAAATGAAAACAAAAACAAAAAAACTCCCACCATTTTCTGTAAATGAAAAATATAATTGATTATATATATAATACAATTCACTAGTAGACTGGACACAGCTGATAAGAGAATCTCTGAGTTAGACGCATAGCAACAGAATCATTAAAAACTGACAGCAAAAAGAATTGAGACTGAAAACAAAACAAAGTCGAGGACTGTAAGGACAACCACAAAAGGAGTAACATAGGTGCAATGGCAAAGGGAATTGGAAGAAAAGGGCCATGGCCAAGAGTGAAACCAGAAGAATATTGAGATATGAGATTAAAAAAAAAAAGACATTATGAAGTACTTAAGCGAGACTGTCAGTATTGACAAGAGATCAAATAGAATAAGCCTGAGAGATGTGTATTAGAGATAATGATGGAGAACATAACAATGTCCTGAAGATGTCTGGTTTTGGAGCAGTGAGCAGAAAGGTCAGATGACAGTAGTTGAAGATTGCATGCAATACAGGAAGTAGTGGCATTAAGCGTAGCCTTCTATGTTATCCAGGATACCACTTACTTTCCATCAGCAGCTTTTCCAATTGAAAGGATTTACTTCATACTACCAAAATACATGGAAGGGTTTTAAAATCGGTGCAAAGGCAAAACTCAAGAATTCTTGCTACTGAGGCAAATAAATATCAAATTACCTTTTTCCCTTTCATACATGTTAGACTTTTATTTAGTATTTGAGTTTGTAAAACCATCACTACCTAAAAATTTCAACATCCTATTACTACTTTATTCCTGCTTGAAAATCAGCCAATTTATTTTCTTAGATTTCTGATGCCTTATTTGAATTATCTTACTAAATGCAGCTTTCAGAAACCACCAAATGATAACACTATTCTTGGTTAGAAGTTCACTGGGGCATGATCTGCATTCTGAGTTATTTTAGTCTACAGTTTTAACTATATTGCAATGCTGCCTATCATGAATCACTGTGAATCCATTCTTTGAATACAACTTCTTGAAGCCTGCATGCTGATTTAACTCAATGCCATGCCATTTGTCATGTTTTATTATGACACCATCCTATCCCCAGGAATACATTTCTGTACCAAGTCTTCTAGAGTAACAGACAGACCTAAGTATTTCAGTGACTTTAAAAACAATATCTATTCCATATTCATGCTACTAATGACTTTGTTATTGATAGAAGGATGACTAAAAGAAAAGAAGAGTTGGAATGGAGTGAGATACGAAGGAAATCTCACTGATATGAGAACTCTTTATTTGACCATTATTATTTAAGACGAGAATTTTGTTTCTTTAAGATGGGATAAATGTGAAAATGTGTCATTGTTGATAAGGAAATTGGTAACAAGAAGAAAGTATTAATGGAAATATATCAGAAGAATTTGAGAACAGTGGACTCCACCAAGTCTAATAGAACAACCCCTTCAACTATAGGTCAAGAAGGGAAAAAAAATACATGCTGATACAGAAAGCTTGTAAAACATTTTGCAAACAGAGGAAAATATATCAGTTTTTGTTTTCCTATGACTAGTAAGCAAGATAATCTCCTTATAGTGAGGAAAAGGAATAGCTTTTGGATGACAATTTTAAGGGCAGAAAATCTGAAATTACAGGACAGGTGAAAATAACTAGGCCAACAAAGGAGGCTGGCCAGTAACTTTAAAGAACTTTGTTATTAGAAACTGGGAAATAACAGGGATAAGATATAAGTAACATTGTGATTGATTTCCTTCTGCATCTCTAAAGAACTAGGCTTAGATACAAAGTCATGGAAAAATTGTATGTTGCTGTTGTTGTTCTGTTGCTAATCACATCTGACTCTTTGTGACTCCATGAACTGCAGCACATGAGGCTTCCCTGTCCTTCACTATTCCAGGAGTTTGCTTAAACTTCTGTCCATTGTGTCAGTGATGACATCCAGCAATCTCATCCTCTGTCATCCCCTCCTCTTGCCGTCAATCTTTCCCAGCATCAGGATCTTTTCCAATGAGTCAGTTCTTTGCATCAGGTGGCCAAAGTGTCAGAGTTTAAGCTTCAGCATCACTCCTTCCAATGGATATACAGGGTTGATTTCCTTTAGGATTGACTAGTTTGATCTCCCTGCTGTCCAAGGAACTCTCAAGAGTCTTCTCTAACACCACAGTTCAAAAGCATCAGTTCTTCAGCACTCAGCCTTCTTTACCGCCAAACTCTTATATCCATATGCGACTACTGGAAAAACCATAGCTTTGACTATATGGATCTTTGTAAGCAAAGTGATGTCACTGCTTTTTAATACACTGTCTAGGTTTGTCATAGCTTTTCTTCCAAGGAGAAAGCGTCTTTTAATTTCATGCTGCAGTCACCATCCACAGTGATTTTGGAGTCCAAGAAAATAAAATCTGCCACCATTTCCACATTTCCATCTATTTGCCTATCAGTAAATGTCTCTCTCTCTCTCACACACACACACACACCACAAAATGTGTAATGTAACAAACCATGGAATATAGTCACGAGAAACAAAAGAAAAAAAGGAAATTAGACAATGTAGAAATTACCTGAGTGATGTTAAAACAAGGGATATTCTAAGATGTAACATCAAGAATTACAGATTTACCAAATATGCTAAAAGGATGCATGATGAAAATCAGAGAATCAAGTATTGGAGTTTTTGTTTCAGCACATATTTGAATTTATGATTTCTAAGTTGAGGCTTGATTAAAAGAAAACATTCCATTGTATTTGCTAATTTAAATTTCAATAGCTGCAAATTATAGATTGTCACTATGTTGGGAAAGGGTAATTAAAACCATGTGATCAATTAGCAGGACTTCAACAACACAGTTGTAATCTAACAACCCACCCCACCTTCCTGTCTTATTCTTTTATGATATGCATTGTATTCATCTCTGTCAAAGCAACCTTGATAGACTTTACTGTTAAATGCTATTTTATAGAGGCAGAATGTTTCTTCTTACCAAATGTTTCTTCTTACATACTCACTAAATTTTCTTGAATAATTTATAAATGAAGTTTAATTCTTCTTACATGAACTAAGTGAAAGTAGCTCAGTCTTGTCCAACTCTGCGACCCCATGGATTCATAGAATTCTCCATGGGATTCTGGAATTCAGGCCAGAATACTGGAGTGGGTAGCCTTTCCCTTCTCCAGGGGATCTTTCCAACCCAAGGATTGAACCCAGATCTCCTGTGTTGCAGGCAAATTCTTTACCAACTAAGTTACAAGGGAAGCCCTACATGAACTAAATGCAAGAAACAAATGTTGAAAAATATATTTTAAGAAGTGAAAATAAAATCACCTTTCTTTGGTGATATTTTCTTTTAAAGAAGAATACAGGGATTTAATATTTCTGCCAAAAACTCTGATGCTGAGTTGATGACTCAGAAAATACATTGGTTAGATCTTTGTAACACAGATAATTTTTGCTCAGAATATTTTCATAAAGAAAAAGCACTGTAGTACTAATACTGAAAAACATACACACATGGAAGTAGGTGAGATATTTAAACCCATGGAATTTTGGGACAGGAAGTAACAGCCAGTGAAATGGGCCTAAGGTGGGGTTGCACCTGGCATATTCAAGGAACAGAGGAGAGTCTGGTGTGTCACTAGAATCAAGTAAATAAGAGAGAGGATGGTAGATGGGGAGGTCAGATTGCACACCTTACGATTTAAGAGCATAATATTCCTTCTTCCATTTACTACATCTGCATGAATGCATGCATGTTCAGTTGTTCAATTGTGTCGGACCCTTTGATACCCCATGGACTGTAGCCCACCAGGCTCCCCTGTCCATGAAATTTTTCAGGCAAGAATACCTGGAGTGGGTGAGCATTTCCTCCTCTAGGGGATCTTCTCTATCCAGGGGTGGAATCTGAGGTTGTGGAATAGCAGGCATATTCTTTCCCATCTGAGCCACAGAGAAGACCCAAAAGAGGCTAAAAATAGTCTATTGTACTCTTTATCTGAATGGTCATTTACCAAAATAAAATGCTTTTACTATGAAACCACTGAACATCAGAGATCAAAGTCAAATAGTCTGTACCACATTGTATTTTTAATATGGTGTGTGTGTGAGAGAGAGAAAGAGAAAGAGAGAGAGAGAAAGAGAGAGAGAGGCTTGATTTAATACTTTTAAAGAGTTGCTTTGGTTGAAATAACAGAAGTGGAGGATAACTGCAAACTAATTTCTCAATATCTGTGTGTAGGACTCACTACATCAGTGATCGTATAGGTTGCAAATAGCACAATAAGGCAACTAATTTATTATATAAAACCTTTATGTGAAACTAAACTACAAATTTTGGAAGGCATTTTGGACTATCATATATGACAAAAAAATCATGCTAGAAAATTGTCTGACACAAAATGAATGAACTATTTATAAGTAGCTGTATATCTATTTTCACTTTAAAAGCAATGATGAGTTTATTTTATTTACTATTTATTTTTCATGAGTCAGGCTTTGCTTCATTATGAGGAATAGCATGTGGCTAGTGTTTTAGGAGAATGTCAATGGGACAAACTAAAGTGACTCATCAAGAATATGTAATAAAATCTCCAAATGCAAATTATGTTATGTATAAAATTAACTGCCAAAAGAGTGAAAAGCAACAGATGGCCAGCAAAAAAAAGATGGAATTGAAACAGTCAGGTCTGATATTGACTAAGTGAAGAATCTTAATCTAAGCTTGCATATAAGATGCACAAATAATGGCTGACAAATGGAGGATTTTCTTAAAGTTTGTGAGATACATAAAGAAAACTTTTTTATACACCTAAAAAAAGAAATGGTGACTAATTATAATGTACATGTAAAATTATGTGGCAATAATGCCCGAAAAATCAAGAACTTACAAGTGAGAAAATCTGGAATAAAAAGCAAAGCATATGTCAGATGTTGCACTGAAGTTGATTTTTCAACCTAACGTAAATCCCTAATGAGTCTGAGCATAGGACAATGAAAGTTTCTCATTTCACAAAACCTGGATGATGTATACTCTTCAAATATTTAAAATAACTATATTTTAAAATTCTGAGACAATAATAATAGGATGAATGTGCATTAATTACTTACTGCTGCATAAGAAACCACTCCCCAAACTGGTAGCTCTAAAAAGAAGCATTTACTATTTTTATTAATAATAAGTCTAGAAGCCCAATAAGTTCAGCTGATGGTTGCAGTGTTCTCTGGACTCAGCTGTGCTCACCCAGGCATTAGGGTTAAGAATAGTGTGGGCTGGCTAATTTACAATGGTATCATCCACATGTGGAAGTTGGCCAGCTGGTCTTGTTCTCATGGCATGGTGTATATCCTAGAGAACAGTGTAACACGCAAGGTCTTTGAGGCTTAGACTTACAAGACTCATTGCTACTCTACCACTTCCAAAGCATCATACTGGTAAAAGCAATCGTAAAGCCTGCCCAGATTCATTTCCAGCAGGAAACAGATACTACTTCAAAGAACTATAAAGTCATATTGAATAGGGCATGGGATACTTGGAAGGGGACAATTTCAGAAACCAGTTTATCATTTTCCACCTCAAAGTCCCCAATACGCATGTTTCTCATGCATTCCAATTATGGTCAGTTTACCTAAAGAGGCTTTAAAGACATATGTAATCATGGTGCTTCCCTGGTGGCTCAGATGGTACAGATTCTGCCTGCCAAAGCAGGAGATGCGGGTTCGATCCCTAGTCTGGGAAGATCCCCTGGAGCAAAAAATGGCAACCCCCCCAGTATTCTTGCCTGAAGAATCCCATGGATAGAGGAGCCTGGAAGACTGCAGTCCATGGAGTTGCACAGAGTCAGACCTGACTTAGTGACTGAACAACAACCACAATCCTGACATCAGGTTCAAAATCCAGAATTGTATAATGTACATCATTACAGATGTAATTGTTCAGCTGCTTCATTTCTTTACCTAAGGACCTATGTTTACAAAGATAACTGATTTGTCACCTAACATTTACTAGAACAACAATGAGAAAGAAGCAGAGTAACTACAGTAGATACATATAGGAAGCCCACACATTTGATAAATGAGTTTTGTTGGTGAAAAGTCCAAGCCTTCAGCAGGGCAGAAACACATGGGAAATTATTCAGACTGTTAAAAGGTCTTGTGGTTCCTAAATATTTTATGAATAGAAATCAACCAGAGAAAGCTATTTTTCTTTTCGTGTAGGCAATTTTTCAAAAGTAACAAATGAGAAAAATGAACAAAAAATTTCCCAGAGGACCTGCCAACAATACTAAATCAACATTCATTCTTCTTCACTGATATGCTTCTATTCAAAACTTGAAATTATGGAACTAGTGATGGAACTTTGCTTCTAAGTATATGGTGTTCCAGATATCCAGGATAGAGTATAAAATGTTGATCAAAATAGAATCATTTGTCTCAACACCATAAAATTTTATCTATAACATTTTTGGTTAGGGAATGCAGAGTCATGTTTTAAAAATGCTGAACTCACATAAACTTTATATGCCAATGTTAAGGTGAATATTAAACATTTTTATGTGTAATCCAGAAACAGGTTAATCTAATTACAGATTTCTATAGATAATAACTTTCTAGTTATTTTAATACCAAAGTGTTCAATTAGTCTTGGTACCCAAGAGTTAGAGAATTGTAAACATGGAAAAGATTATCTAAGAGGTTATTTGTGGGGAGAAAACTTATATTGAATTAACAGAAAAACTAGTAGGAAAAGAGTATGGTTAAGTCACCAGATGCAGTTTTCTTATGTAACAGTCACCACCAGTTAGAAAACATAATGAAGGAAAAGCATTGCTTTTATTTATAGTGGCAACAAAAGCTCAAAGTACCTAGGAATAAAATTAACAAATATGTGACAAAAACTGTATGTTTACTGCTGGACAGAAAAGAAAACTTCATATATGAAGATACACCATGTTTCTAGATAGCCAACCTCGGTTTTGTAAAGCTGTCAATTCTCCCCCAAATAAACCTATAAATTCAGGGCAGTTTCTGTAAAACTCAGTAGTCTTTTGGAACCTTGACAAAATAATTCTAAAGTTCATTTGGAAGAGTGTATAGAAAAGCTGACAAGCATTACAGGGGGAAAATGTTAGGAGGTTAGATTTGCCCTCCCTGATATATAAAAAAAAAGTAGTATAATATACTATAAACAAGTTGGTATTGGAACAGGACAAGATCCGTAGATCAACACTACTAAACGGTCCTACCCCATAGGAATGGGAATTTGGTGGATGCTAAAGTGGCATTTCAATTGGGAGGGAGGGCAAGAATGGCTTCAAATGATGTTGAAACATTTGATAGTCATGTGGGGGAAAGTGACTCAGTATTTCAAAATATGTTCCAGATGTATTAAAGATCCAAGCCTTAAACAAAACAAAACAAAACAAACCCTCTAACGTTACCAGAAGACTATATAGAGGATTATCTTTTAGAACTTTAGCATAGGCAGTGTTCTTCTGAGGCTGTCATAAAAAAGCCAGTTGGAAGATTTGACTACTTAAAAATGAAAATCTGGGTGGCTGACTGGTTTGGTGATGCGGATGGTGGGATATTCTGGGCTACAGGGGGGCTGAGGTCACCCCCACTCCCATGCCACCTTCCACGGAGAGGCGATGACAGAGGAAGAAGGACCAACTATTGAACCGCACCAAAGCAAAAAGACCAAGTCTTTGGAAAAGAATCTGCCAAACTAGAGAAAATCTGGAAATACATGCTCAGATGTAGTTCAGAATTCCTGTGGATCCACAGTGACTGCATTGTGCCTCTTAATCTCCCTTATGATAAATGAATATTTATGTTGGATTGTAGTTAATTCCTTTTGATAAAAGTCAAACACACATAGAGCAAGGCTAAGAACTCTGAGAGTTGCCAATCTCCCACACTGGATTAAACCTGTGAAACATAATGATTACAATGTAGCTCTAATTATATGAAATGTTTAGGTGTAAAGATTCATAGGTACAATTTTCTAATTTGAGAAATGATTTTTTCAGAATATCTTGCGCTGAAAAACTAGAAAGATGAAAAAACAAAATATAAATAAAATACAGTAGGTGTAAGTTTTTGGAAAAATTAGGAACAAAAGGAGTTGTGTGGCAAGTGGCTAGAAAGGAGAAAATTCAAAGGTGTGAACCTTTTATTCTGTCCTGGGTCTATGTCAAGTGATTTGCAAACTGGAAAGTGGTAGCTGAGAGGCTAAAAAACACCAATTTTGATAAGCTCTTGTGGCCAAGGAGAAAACCTTTACTTCAGTGGATACAAATAGGCCGGGCGGGGTGTGGGAGTTGAGGGAGCTGTGCAGGGAAGGCAGGCTGGCTTTACAATTGGAAGAAGTTAGGAATAAGCGTGGCTTGACAATTTAATAGCCAATGCAAAGACTAAAACCTAGATTAATCATTTCCATTCTGATCGGTGGAAGGTCCTGATTGGTGGAAAGTGTACTGTTCCTCCTTAGTTGTTTAGTAGAGGCAAAATAAATTCTCCCTGTAGAAAATATGAAATAATCTAGGAGAATTTACAGAAGTGCAAAAAATTGAAAATCCAATTGATGGGACTATCAATCAGTGAGACAGTCACCTTCACCACTGAATAAAGGGTGCTGAAGGAAGGGTGATGAAGGAAGCAAGGTATGGCTGGCGACCTATGAAAAAATGAAGACATTGAACACAGTTTACATGCTGCCATAAGCAGACCAGCCTTTAGTTTATGGAAACGCATTGCTTTATCCTTTGGCTAAAGTAAATGTTAGAAATTTGCCAGCAAGACAGAGATAATGCTAGCCACCATGTCATTAAATACTTCCATTACAGTACTATTTTGTTCATTCTTGATCTGATAAACTTTTATCTTATTGGTAAACTCATATGGTAAGTATCTAGGATTAGCATTAGCAAAGCAAGAGTGAAGTGTATAGCTTCAAGACACAAGCTACTTGAAGACTTAGGCATCTGCAAGGTAAAAACTAAAATGATTTGAAAATATACTCATGAAATCCTAAATCACAAATATACGCTATGTACTCTCACAAGTTAACATACTGAAAAATCACATATTTATAGACTATATACATAGATATTAGAAAATGTCTTGGAGGTTATACAATCATTCCGTTCTATTTTGGTGGCTCAGAATCTGGCTGCAATACAGGAGATGGGGGTTTGATCTCTGGATTGTGAAGATCCCCTGGAGAAGGAAATGGCAACCCACTCCAGTATTCTTGCCTGAAAAATCCCACAGACAGAGTAGCCTGGTGGGCTATAGTCCATGGGTTCGTAGGAATTGGACATGACTTAGAAACTAACCACCACCAGGAGATTAATAATAATATATTAAATACATAACTGATAGTAACCCACCCCAGTAAATGATTTATTAATACTCTCATTAGAATGGCAGATTAAATGTAGGTGAAGGCAGCATATAGCAATTAATTATGAAAGAAGATTGAATAAATCAATACTGATAGAATAGAAGAACCAAAAAGATGACCGTTTGGAGATAGTCTTGAAAAGGACAGAGAAAGCTGTTTACAAGGAGTCTAGTATGTTCGGCTAAAGAGTAACTGTGTTTGAGTAATTCCTACGTATCTTTTCTATTTCAATTCAGATGTTACTGTTTTCAGTAAATGTTAAACTGATCACACCTGGTCCTCAGACATGACTTCTAAAGCTTGAATTTCTATCAGCTATCTCAAAATTAAGATACCTCAGGATTTAATTTGCTTTTTTTTTTTTTAAACCTCCTACCCTATTTCTCATTCTTCAAACTTGTAAGCCATTGTTTTTGTATCCTCCCTGTTTAGTCCCAGGTTCCACGTTCATTACTTAAAGTCATTGCTATCATCTTCATTTATTCTCTAGTTTCTATATATCCCAGGTCCAGTCTATCCCTCCTCTTCTATTTGAAATATATCCACTTCTCTCCATTTCTATTTTGTTCCCCAAAACTTAATTCCAAGTCATTTCTCACAAGGGTTATCATAATACATCCCATTCTTCTCTCCCTGAGTTTGCTTTCAACTTGTCTGATCACCCAATGTGATCTATTTTAAGTACACTTATGAATGTATTTGTCCCATGATGACACCTTCAGTGAATTTCTGTGGCAATTAAAATTCTTATCATGTTGTAAAATAACTATTTATGATCAGACTCCTGATCATGTTTCCAATCTTCTTATTAAGTATACATTTTCCTGAATGTGTTTTCTATCTATCTATATTCTTCCTAGATCAATTCATATGACATCATGCTCATCAGACAATTTAAAATTTAGGTTAAAAATCCAATCTGTATTTTATATATGTTTTTTTTCCATATCTTGTCAATCTTCTCTTTCCCTGTTTCTGACTCTATATATATACATATTTTTCTTTCTCTTTCTCTCTCTATATATTCTATCATATGTATGTGTTTATATGGTACGTATATATAGTCTCCAGAGAAGGCAATGGCAAGCCACTCCAGTACTATTGCCTAGAAAATCCCATGGATGGAGGAGCCTGGTAGGCTGCAGTCCATGGGATCGCTAAGGGTCGGACACGACTGAACGACTTCACTTTCACTTTTCACTTTCACACATTGGAGAAGGAAATGGCAACCCAATCCAGTGTTCTTGCCTGGAGAATCCCAGGGACGGGGGAGCCTGGTGGGCTTCTGTCTATGGGGTCACACAGAGTCGGACACAACTGAAGTGACTTAGCAGCAGCAGCAGCAGCAGCATAAATAGTCTCTCACATGTATTGTATTGTATTTGAGATATATGTTGATTATACTATGATATCTTTCTATTTTCATTAACTATGTTAGGCACTCATCGAGCCCCTTTGACCTAAAAGCAGGTGCCAAATGTGATCTTGGAAAAATCACATTTAAAAAACACTTCCTTTGGTTTTTCCCGTGGTCATGTATGGATGTGAGAGTTGGACTGTGAAGAAAACTGATTGCCGAAGAATTGATGCTTTTGAACTGTGGTGTTGGAGAAGACTCTTGAGAGGTCCCTTGGACTACAAGGAGATCCAACCAGTCCATTCTACAGGAGATCAATCCTGGGTGTTCATTGGAAGGACTGATGCTAAAGCTGAAACTGCAATACTTTGGCCACCTCATGCGATGAGTTGACTCACTGGAAAAGACTCTGATGCTGGGAAAGGTTGGGGGCGGGAGAAGGGGATGACCGAGAATGAGATGGCTGGATGGCATCACTGACTCTGTGGACTTGAGTTTGAGTGAACTCCAGGAGTTGGTGATGAACAGGGAGGCCTGGTGTGCTGTGGTTCGTGGGGTCGCGGAGAGTCGGACACGACTGAGGGACTGAACTGAACTGAACTGAATGGTTTATTGGGAACAAAAATAGCCAATCTATAAAGAAACAAGAATAAGCATAGCAGATATTTTCCAAACAACACTAGATTGCAGAAAACATTAGGGATTATGAGGAAATGTTAATTTAATAGAATTTAATAGCAGGATATATTATCAATTAAAATTAAAAGTACAATAAAATACATTCAGTTCAGTTCAGTCACTCAGTCATGTCCAACTCTTTGCGACCCCATGAATCACAGCACACCAGGCCTCCCTGTCCATCACCAACTCCCGGAATTCACTCAAACTCATGTCCATCGAGTTGCTGATGCCATCCAGCCATCTCATTCTCTGTCATCCCCTTCTCCCACCCCCAATCCCTCCTAGCATCAGAGTCTTTTCCACTGAGTCAACTCGTCGCATGAGGTGGCCAAAGTATTGGAGTTTCAGCTTTATCATAAGTCCTTCCAAACTGGAAAAATCATAGCCTTGACTAGACGGACCTTAAGAACCAGATATTTTTCTCTATTCACACTTTCTGACAAACTTTATTAACAGAGAAAACAAAAATAAAAATTGTTCAAAAATTCATGGTAAACTCCTCTTATCAATAAAAGCCAACCCAAGACAATGAATTAACTACATATATAGTCTAATAAAAAGAAATCATATGTTGAGCAACTTTTCAGCAGACATAGGAATACATATATCATATTTCACAGCTAAGATAACCCTCCTGCACTGTTGGTGGAAATGTAAATTGGTATAGCCTGCCATGGAAAACAATATGGAAGTTGCTTAAAAAACTAAAATATGACCTTGTAATCCCTCTTCTGGGCATATATCCAGATAAGGAAGATGTGGTATCTATATACAACAAAATATTACCCAGCAATAAAAAATAATGAAATAATACCATTTGCAGCAACATAGGTGGTCCCACAGACTGTCATACTGAGTGAAGTAACTCAGAGAAATATTTTATAATATCCCTTATATGTGGGACTCTAAAAGAAATAATACAAGCTTACTCATAAAACAGATGTACAGACTTAAATAAAAATGTATGGTTAATATGGAGGAAAAGTAGGGGGAAGGGATAGTTAGGGAGTTTGAGGTCAACATGTCCATACTACTGTATTTTAAATGGATCACCAGTCATGTATGGATGTGAGAGTTGGACTGTGAAGAAAGCTGATCGCCGAAGAATTGATGCTTTTGAACTGTGGTGTTGGAGAAGACTCTTGAGAGTCCCTTATACTGTAAGGAGATCCAACCAGTCCATTCTAAAGGAGATCAATCCTTGGTGTTCATTGGAAGGACTGATGCTAAAGCTGAAACTGCAATACTCTGGCCACCTCATGCGACGAGTTGACTCACTGGAAAGGAGTCTGATGCTAGGAGGAATTGGGGGCGGGAGGAGAAGGGGACGACGGAGAATGAGATGGCTGGATGGCATCACCGCCTCTGTGGACATGAGTTTGAGTGAACTCTGGGAGTTGGTGATGGACAGGGAGGCCTGGCGTGCTGTGATTCATGGGGTCGCGGAGAGTCGGACACGACTGAGTGACTGAACTGAACTGAACCAAAAAGGACATATTGTATAGCACAGGGAACTCTGCCAAATGTTATGTTGAGTCCTGGATGGGAAGGATATTTGGGGGAGAATGGATACACATATATGTTTCATTGAGTCACTCTGCTGTGTACCTGAAACAATCAAACTGTCAATCAGCTACACTCCCATATAATACATCATATATATAGGCATATACAATATATAAAAAAATAAACTTGTGATAATCATTCCACAATATATCACATATATCAAATCATATACTGTACACGAATCCAGTACAATATTATATATGTCAATTATATCTCAATAAAATATATATTAAAAAATAACTATCAATAAAATGTAGCTAAAGTTTATTGAAAGTTGAATCTCCCTGAAACTGATAGAGGTTATTTTTTCTGGAACTACATAGATTTGAGTTCAACTAATTGGATATGTACAAAACAAATAAATTCAGAGATATAAGAAGTAGTTTGGGAGTTTCCAGGGTCATGGAAAGGATGAATTGGTTAACTATTAATGGGTAGCATCTCTTTTTAGGGTGATGAAATATTTTGGAATTAGTAGTGACAGTTGTACAACTTTATGAAAATACTAAAAACTGCAACTAAATGTATGCTTTCAAAGAATAAATTTTATGGGGTATGAATTATTAATTCTAAATAATTTCAAAAATAGTTAAGGGGAAAGAAAATTTAAATATACATAGCTTTCCAAGTTGGATTTTTAAATCACTTTTTCCTTGTGAGTTTATTTTAAATAAATCTTTCCCTATTTTCCAGGTAAAGAACAAGTAGTTTCTCTGTCCAAGCTTACAAAGCTAGGAAATGTTAAAGACAGATTTTGTATCCATGAGCGTAATATCTAAATCATATAAGTATGAGAAAAACTTTTTTCTCTGTCATCTCCTTATTTAAGCATGTCAATAAACGTACCTGGGTCTGGCTCTTTGTTCACAAGGTACATCTTCAACTACCTTTCTCAAATTATTATACACCTCCTTTTCAGCATCATTCACATTTAACATGCTGCAGGAAACCATCATTAAATTTTAAAGAAACAAGTTATTTCCTTTCTATAAACTCAATATATTTCCTATTTGGAAATTAACTGAATATTGTAATAGCCATCATATAATAACAAGATTTTCATATACTGCTAAACTTTGGACAGTTCATGGTCTATGACATTCTCTTTATATTACTTTGAACTTTAAATACTTGCATGATTGATAGCAAATATAACACTTCATTATATTTGTTCTCGTTGTTGTTCACTCACTAAGTCATGTCCGACTCTTTGCGGCACCATGGATTGTAGCACACCAGACTCCTCTGTCCTTCACTGTCTTCTTAAGTTTGCTCAGATTCATGTCCATTGAGTCGGTGATACTATGTCCATTATATAAGGTTTTATAAAAAACACAAAACCTATGTTAAAGAAACGTATGCTAACAAACACTTTTAACATAGGTTTTGTCATGGGAATGTGTGATAATGAAAGTTTATTTTACTTCCTTTGTGGCAAAATAACGTTGGTTCACAGAAATACCTGTGATATGAAAGTCTTTGTCCTATGGGCCACGTTTGATTTCACATCGTTTTACATGTAAATACATATTTGGGCTTCCCTCATGATTCAGACGGAGAAGGCAATGGCATCTCACTCCAGTACTCTTGCCTGGAAAATCCCATGGACGGAGGAGCCTGGTAGGCTGCAGTCCATGGGGTCGCAAAGAGTCCGACACAACTGAGCGACTTCACTTTCATGCATTGGAGAAAGAAATGGCAACCCACTCCAGTGTTCTTGCCTGGTGAATCCCCAGGACGCGGGAACCTGGTGGGCTGCAGTCTATGGGGTCGCACAGAGTCAGACACGACTGAAGTGACTTAGCAGCAGCAGCAGCAGCAGCACAATTCAGACAGTAAAGAATCTGCCTGCAATGCAGGAGACCTGAGTTCGATCCCTGGGTTGGGAAGATCTCCTGGAGGGGGACAAGGCAACACACTCTAATATTCTTGCCTGAAGAATCCCCATGGGGTCACAAAGAGTCAGACACCACTGAGCCACTAAGCACACATATGTGGCTTGTAAGGCAGGAGTATATAGTTCAAAGTTACATTAGAATAGTTAATGCACATTGTAGCAGTTAAAGTGTTGCTATAAGAGCAGAGCAGATGCATTATACCCCCCTGAATCACTGACTGTCCATCTGAAATCATTGCATTTTCCAAACTCATTGTATAATTTGGCATAATTGATCCTAATAAAAGTGGAAATCCTATAACTCTAAATTTTCACTAATATTCACACTTTTAGAACTTGATCTATGATTTGATATTCAATCAAAAATTACACGCACAAATCTGTGGTTAAGCCATGTATAAACAGTATTATTCCTCTCTCCATTATTACTATTTCAAATGGAAGGAAGAAAATTTAAAAATATTTCTCATATATGTCATAAAAATGATGAGCAGAACAGCATTTTCTTTTTCACTGCTTTTAAGAAAGGGAAATAATATATATACACAAAGCCTTAAAAGTCATTTTTGAAGTTATTTTGTCAACTTGAAATCTAATTTTCTAAATTTCCAGAGACTTTGTGACAAACTGTCAAACAAAATATTTATTCTTTACCTAAATTCTATAGCAAAAATAGCATATTACTCGGTAAAAATTGTAACAAGTATAATTTTTATTCATGAAATTTTCCAAGTCTGATTTAATAAGAGTTTAAAATGTAATCTAAGACTCTTACAAATTAAATTCATTGAGAGAAAGCGATATAAAATAAATTATTGTATAGGTTCTCAAAATTCTTTTAACAGAGGTATAGTTTTTTCCTTCATTGACCCATATTCTGAAAGAGATTCGGGAATATGCATAATTTAAATGTATTGCTTGTCATGTTTTATTTTTCAGTACGCACAAAAAACGCAAGTACTAATACTTATCAATATTGTTTTACAGTTAGCTTTTTCTGGGGCATTTTCCTTCTTAAAAATAATGAGCAGTGTTGACATTTTCTCCCATTTTTCATCTCTCTAGTGAATTCCTGTACGTATCTTCTCACATAATCTGAATATATTAAGCTATCACCATTTAGAGCTACCAGACAATGAAAGATTCTCAAACCAAGGGTCAAAGTAACCATCAGATCTTGACAAAGATTAGGAATTCTTGATCAATTCCAAGAATGAGGTTTCACAGCAGTAATCATCATTGGAATTTTTAATGGACATCCTTTTTATATTAATAGATAATTTTCTTTTAAATAATATTAATAGAATGTTTAAAATATGTGTATAAATTATTTTTTCAAAATGTAAGCAAAAGACATGTATAACTGAAAACGTCAAGATACTGATGAAATAAATTGAAAAAACCTCATGAAAAAATATATTCATGCTCATGGATTAGAAGGATCAATACTGTTTTCCATATTACACAAAGATATCTGCAAATTCAATATAATTCCTATCAGAATTTCAATGGCATTTTTCACATAAATAAAACAATTCTAAAAGTTGTATGGAAGCACAAAAGCCCATATAGTCAGTCAATGTTGAGAAAAAAGAACATAGCTGGGGGCATTACACTTAGTGATCTTTGACTGGATTTTAAAGATATAGGAATCAAAAAAACATGGTAATGGTATAAATACAGACATACAGATCAAACAAACAGACATAGAAATAATGTGAAATGCAAGGCTGAATGAAGCACAAGCTGGAATCAAGATTGCTAGGAGAAATATCAATAACCTCAGATATGCAGATGACACCACCCTTATGGCAGAAAATGAGGAAGAACTAAGGAGACTCTTGATGAAAGTGAAAGAGGAGAGTGAAAAAGTTGGCTTAAAACTCAACATTTAGAAAACTAGGATCATGGCAACTGGTCTAATCACTTCATGTTAAATAGATGGGGAAACAGGGGAAACAGTGAGAAACTTTATTTTGGGGGGCTCAAAAATCACTGCAGATGGTGACTGCAGGCATAAAATTAAAAGATGATTGCTCCTTGGAAGAAAAGCTATGACCAACCTAGACAGCATATTAAAAAACAGAGACATTACTTTGCCAACAAAAGTCCATCTAATCAAAGCTATGGTTTTTCCTGTAGTCATGTATGGATGTGAGAGTTGGACTATAAAGAAAGCTGAGTACCAAAGAATTGATGCTTTTGAACTGTAGTGTTTACAGAAGACTGTTGAGAGTACTTTGGACTGCAAGGAGATCCAACCAGTCCATCCTAAAGGAAATCAGTCCTGAATATTCATTGGAAGGACTGATGCTGAAGCTGAAACTCCAATGCTTTGGCCACCTAATGTGAATAACTGACTCATCTGAAAAGACCCTGATGCTGGGAAAGACTAAAGATGGGAGAAGGGGATGACAGAAGGTGAGATGGTTGGTTGGCATCACCGACTCGATGCACATGAGTTTGAGTAAGCTCTGGGAGTTAGTGATGGACAGGGAGGCCTGGCGTGTTGCAGTCCATGGGGTCACAGAGTCGGACACAACTGAGAGACTGAACTGAACTGAACTGAACAGATCAGTGGACAAAAGAGAACAGAAAAGAAACTCCAGAAATAAACACACACATTTATGGTTTATTAATTTACAACAAAGACACCAAGAATATGCTTTGGGGAAAGCGCAGTGTCTTCTACAAGTTGTGTTGGGAAGACTGGACAGAGAAAAAATAAAAATGGGCCACTATTTATACAAAAATTAACTCAAAATGGATTAAAGATTAGAACATGAAACTGTGAAACTCCTAGAAGAAAACAGATAATTAGTTCCTTGACTAATGTCTTGGTGATTTTTTTTTTTTTGGATTTGACACTAAAAGCAAGGTAAAAAAACCCCACAAATAAACAAGTGGGATTACATCAAACTAAAAAGTTTCTGCACAGCAAAAAGAAACTGCAAGCAACATGAAAAAGCTTATGAAACAGGAGAAAAAACTGGCAAATCATGTATTCAGTAAGGCACTAATATTCAAAATACATTAAGAACTCAAAGAATTCAATGGCACAAAAGCAAACAATCCAATTAAACAGGCAGAGGATGAATAGATATTTTCCCAAAGAAGATATACAGATGGGCAATGGGTACTTGAAAACATGCTAAACATCATTAACACAGAGAGAAATTCAAATTGAAAGTATAATGTTATCCCCTCATAGCTGATAGAATGGCTATTCTAACTAAGGGAAGAAATAACAAGTGTTGGTAAAACTATGGATATAAGGGAACCCTTTTTCGTTGTTGATGGGAATGTTAATTGGAGCAGCCATGATGCAAAACAGTATGGAGTTTCCTTAAAATATTAAACAATAGAATTAACATCAGTTCAGTTCAGTTCAGTTCATTTCAGTCGCTCAGTCATGTCCGACTCTTTGTGACCCCATGAATCACAGCACGCCAGGCCTCCCTGTCCATCACCAACTCCCGGAGTTCACTCAAACTCACATCCATAGAGTCGGTGATGCCATCCAGCCATCTCATTCTCTGTCGTCCCCTTCTCCTCCTGCCCCCAATCCCTCCCAGCATCAGAGTCTTTTCCAGTGAGTCAACTCTTCGCATGAGGTGGCCAAAGTATTGGAGCTTCAGCTTTAGCATCAGTCCTTCCAATGAACACCGAGGACTGACCTCCTTTAGAATGGACTGGTTGGATCTCCTTGCAGTCCAAGGGTCTCTCAAGAGTCTTCTCCAATACCACAGTTCAAAAGCATCAATTCTTTGGCGATCAGCTTTCTTCACAGTCCAACTCTTACATCCATACATGACATATAATCCAGCAATTATATTTCAGGCTATTTATCTAAAGGAAACAGAAATCACTAACTCAAAAAGATATTTGCACTCTCATGTTTACTGTTGCATTGTTCACAGTAGCTGAAACATGGAAGCAACCTAAGAGTTCATTAGTGGAAAAATGGGCAAAGAAAATATGTTGTATATATGTACAATGTAATATATTGAGCCTTGAAAATAGAAAGAAATGTTGTCATTTGTGAGAACTTGGATAAATCTTGAGGGCATTATGCTAGATAGCAACACCAGGAATGGCTTTTGTCAATCAAAAATATACTAACAAACTTACCCTTTTTGGTCTATGTTCAAAAATTCGAGAAAAAACTCCCCTTCATGATTCTGCTTTGGCTTTCCAATATCAGTAAAGGTTTCTTCAGGAAAGGTACATCTCAGGGAATAGCACTGACATTTTTATCAAGCTTACCAGTTGAGAAAGTATATCACATGCATCTGTTAGATAGTTAAAACAGGAAAAAGAAGTCCATAATGGTGGTGGCTAAAAGACAAAGAAAGGAAAAAGCCTGCGAAAGAGAACAAAGGAAGGTCCGAGACCAGAGTGAGAACCTCAGTTAAAACAGCCCTCCTGGCCATCCCAATTTACACAGGGCAGGCTCAGGGGAGGAGAAAAAACATGTAAAAAGAGGAGCTAAAATTGAGCCGGGAGCCTCTCTTCTCTTTGCATCTTTTGGGTAGGCCAGTCCTCAAGCCTGGAAGATGTATTTTCCTTTGCTTGCCAAATAAAACTGAGCTGAACACTGTTCCATCCCTTGCTTTACATTTTTGTAGGGGCGAGACAGAACCGGCAAAATCTACAAACTCCCCCAACACATCTTATTTATGTCTATCAATAGTGCAAGGCAGATAGGCTAAATATTATCACTATGCTGCTAATGGGGAAACCGACAAATGATGCACTATTTAGGTCATTTAATTTCTTAGGAAAATTCTATGTAATATTGAGGACTGTGATTACTTTTTTTAAAAAAGGTCCTTATCTTCTAAAGAGATAATTGTTAATACCATCAACACAAGTTTAAATGCTTCTCAGAGGTACTAGATAACTCAAAAAGGCTTTTCAGATAATCAGTTAAATAATAAATTGATCTAGGCTAAAGTGAGAAAGATGAAAACTGAGAAATAAGGAAGGCTTCCAGCAAGAGCAGTAACTTAGCCAGAAGTCTTGAAATGTGAAATTATAGAATGTATTCTATGAATGAAGAAATCAGCATAATGGTCAAGAAAAAAAAGGTTATAGAGCTGAAGAGACTCAACTGTAAAAAATATGCTGAAAGACTTTCTTCAAATGTGTAGAATATAATTTGATGTTTTTGAACAGTGGCTTTCCCAGATCAGATTTATAATTTAGGAAGCTCATTATGGCATGGAAGGTATACATTTGATTGAAATAACAAAAATCTAGAGATTAGAAAGGAAATTGGAGATTTACAACAATCCAGGCAAAACATTTAAGAACCTGAGAAAAGACATTGGCACTGTGGATTTGAGATGACTAATGATATAAAAGGAATTGTACAGTCAGAAAGATAGAATTTCCTGTATAATTGGCAAAAGGGGATAAAAGGCAAGGCATTGTGATTACAGTGGAATTCAGGGAGAAAAATATAAATCAGTTATCTAATTGGTGGGGAATGAATTGGGGGAGATTATGAGTATTTAAGGTTTTATTTGTGTTAAAGGGCCATGGAGGTCTTGACTACAAAAGAACCATAATTTGTACTATGATTAAAATCAGTTTGGCTGGCCTGTGTTTACAATAGACCATGGAAGATAAAAATGGCAGCAGGGGGATATACTACCTATTGTGGTAATTCAAGTAAGAAAATAGTGGCTAAGACCAGGGTGGTCAAAGTGAAGAGTGTAAAATGTGGTTGGATTCAAGATATATTTTAAACATAGAGGCATTTTTTCATGAAAGACTAAGCATAGGGTTTGACTTAAAGAGGAGATTAAACATTCCACCAAAGACCTTCACCTGAACAACTTGAAAGAGCAATTTACTAACATTGTAATAGGAAAATCTGAAAGTGGACCAGAGCATTACAGATTGGGGCATGCCAGATTTAAATTGTTTATTAGGTGTTTGAGTGGATATCTCCAGTAGGCATTTATGAATATAAAGTAAGTTGAGAATTTTTGGAAAGAAATATAAATAACCATTATAGACATTTAAAATTATGCAAAAGGGGAATCCCCTTGAGGTCCAGTGATTAAGACTCCACACTTTCACTGCAAGGGGCATGGGATCAACTCCTAGTTGAGGAACTAAGAACCCATGAGCCATGCAGTGCAGCCAAAATGCATAAATAAATAAAATTATGAGATGGGATGAGATGATCAAGACAGTCAAAATACATAGAAAAGAGAACCATGGGGAGAAATTTGGAATACAGGTTGAATAGTCGAAACAAAGAGATGAAAAAGGAGCAGCTAATGAGACAGAAGGAAAACTAAGAAAGTATAGTATTTTGCAAGTCAAGTAAAAGAAGTAGGTCAGAGGGAGTTGAACTGTCAAGTGAGATGAACAATCATCACTGATCACTGAATTTAGCAATGAAGAAGTCATTGCTCATTTTGATGACAGCAAGGTGGTGTGATAGTCAGGGACAAAGGTATCTGATAGAGCTTGGTGTGATTGGAAACTGGAGAGCAGCTTGTAGGAAACCAAAACAAAACAACAGAGTTTTTCAATAAAGAGTAGCAAAGAACTGGGATATTCTTTGTTGGGTTACTTGGCAACCAGAGCAGTTTTTGTCTATTTTCCAGTTGTTTGCTATCTCCTCTAAAGAAGGAGAAGGGCTTCCCTGGTGGCTCAGATGGTAAAGAATCTGCCTACAATGCAGGAGACAAAGGTTCAATCCTTGGGTCAGGAAGGTCCCCTGGAAAAGGGAATGACAACGCACTTCAGTATTCATGCCTGGAGAATCCCATGGACAGAGGAGCCTGGTGGGGTACAACACATGGGGTGGCAAAGAGTCAGACATGACTAAGCGACTTAGCATGCACTAAAGAAGGAGAGGCTTTACAAAATCACTGCTGATCTCCACTAGCTTCAACAAATCTAAAAGCACAGGGGTTTCAGGAATCAGAGGACACATCTGTTAATGATCTAATCTGTGCAAAGCACTGAGGTGCCTAATGAGCAGGTAGACTTCAAACAAAGTTGCTAGCAAACAAGGCTTTAGCCTTCTATCCTCAAACCCCGCCT
The DNA here is from genome assembly GCF_049115385.1 of Moschus berezovskii. Lineage (NCBI taxonomy): Eukaryota > Metazoa > Chordata > Mammalia > Artiodactyla > Moschidae > Moschus > Moschus berezovskii. Next base: position 28,397,742 of record NC_142472.1, read on the forward strand.
CAAGAGCAACAATAGTTTCCTTTTCAATTCTCTTCTCCAAATCATGTAAGCAGCCTTTGTTATCAGATTCTAAACAGAAATTCTACCTGAAAAGATTCCATAAAACGTATGTTCAAGATTTATAAACTTGGTGATATAAAAGAGACTATCTAAAGAAGAAAACAGTAGAGCCACCAATTCCCTTGACTAATAGCCCACATAAGGTTAATAACAGAAAACTGAGAAGGGGACAACAGAGAATGAGATGGCTGGATGGCATCACCGACTCCATGGACATGAGTTTGAGTGAACTCCGGGAGTTGGTGATGGACAGGGAGGCCTGGCGTGATGTGATTCATGGGGTCACAAAGAGTCGGACACGACTGAGTGACTGAACTGAACCAAACCAAACACTTTTTGTACTAAGTTGAAATTTATATTTTTATAAATTTTATCATAAAGATGAAAAAAATTCCAAGATTACTACATGGGAAAGGAACAAATAAAAATAATTTCAACTAAGAAAAAATTCAAACTATTAGAAAAGTAAAATATGGTATGATATTTTTTCATTATTACAAATATATTTCAACTTAGGTTGTTAAATCTACCATAAGGTTTGAATTGATTATCATGGTATCTTACGAAACTGTGGATCTCTTAGTGATTTCCATCTCATCTCTTGCATCTATTTCTTAATTCTAGGATTATGTCATCTATAATTTAAGGGAATAATATTTCAATTTAACTTAGCTTACTTAATTTTTATTTTGGTCAAGCTGTTTAAATTGTCAGAAAAGATATTATAAATGTCATTGCAGAAAAATACAGACTTGTAGGCATATAATGGAAATGTATTTCTGTTTAGATGTAAGCACAGATATGTGTCATTTTCCAACTGAATATCTCAATATAGGAAAGTATAAAATATTTTTATTTTAGATATAAGGTATATTATTTCTTATCATTTCCCATGTTTTTTTTCCCGTGTATTTTGTGAAATTTACTTTTGTCCTACTCTCTTTAGTCTTTTTTTTCTTTTCACTGAGTTTGATTATTTTCCATCTTCTCTATAATTTATTCTTTTCTTTCCTCTTATATCATCTATCATTTGTTAAACAGTCAACAAAATTAGAGTTTTTGTTCCAAATATTTTTAAAGTCTGACTCTTCTATTTTATTTCCCCATAATGTTACATGATTAAAGCAGAGATTTATCTTCAGTAAAAATAGGATTTGCTAGCTGATAATTTTTCTGAGTTACTTGTATTACCTGGTAGTAGTTAAAATAATTAGTATTAGACTTCTGTAACTTAAGATTAAATACTGCAGAGTAATATATGATCCAGAGTAATCACTGAAATGAAACAAATATAGAACTAAAGTTAATCAAGGAAAATGGAATATAAATAATTCATAATGTTTAGCTGCTCTATCATCTTGAAGAAATTACAAGTATGTAGGTAAGTAAATGTTAAAGAAATTATCACCAGTATACCTGTACTACAGATACACTCTAAAGTAAATTTTTTAGGCTGAAAACAAATTACATTAGGTCACAACTGTGATATACATAAACAAATGAAGAGCAAAGGCTGTTGTGCACATGTTCACTTCAGTTCAGTTCAGTTGCTCTGTCCTGTCCGACCTCATGTACTGCAGCATGCCAGGCCTCCCTGTCCATCACCAACTCCCTGAGTTTACTCAGACTCATGTCCATTGAGTCAGTGATGCCATCCAACCATCTCATCCTCTATCGTCCCCTTCTCCTACTGCCCTCAACCTTTCCCAGCATCAGGGTCTTTTCCAACGAAGTCAGTTCTTCGCATCAGGTGGCCGAAGCATTGGAGTTTCAGCTTCAGCATCAGTCCTTCCAATGAATATTCAGGACTGATTTCCTTTAGGATGGACTGGTTGGATCTCCTTGCAGTCCAAAGGACTCTCAAGAGTCTTATCCAACACCACAGTTCAAATGCATCAATTCTTTGGTGCTCAGCTTTCTTTATAGTCCAACTCTCACATCCATACATGACTACAGGAAAAACCATAATTTTGTCTAGATGGACCTTTGTCGGCAAAGTAATGTCTCTGCTTTTTAATATGCAGGTCTAGGTTGGTCATAACTTTTCTTCCAAGCAGCAAGTGTCTTTCAATTTCATGGCAGCAAGTCATCATCTGCAGTGATTTTGGAATCCAAATAAATAAATAAAACTGCTGACTGTTTCCATTGTTTCTCCATCTATTTGCCATGAAGTGATGGGACCAGATACCATGATCTTAGTTTTCTGAATGTTGAGTTTTAAGCCAACTTTTTTACTCTCCTCTTTCACTTTCATTAAGAGGTTCGTTAGTTCTTCTTCACTTTCTGCCATAAGGGTGGTATCATCTGCATATCTGAAGTTATTGATATTTCTCCTAGCAATCTTGATTCCAGCTTATGCTTCATCCAGTCCAGCATATCTCATGGTGTACTCTATACATAAATTAAATAAGCTGGGTGACAATATACATGTACTCATGTAGATAAATATAAAGGACTATGTATAATTCTGTTATATTTAGTTCTTTTTAAAATTAAGGCCTATGGGTTTACAATGATGAAAAATATATATATATGCTATGTAACACTTCAGAGAGGAAAAATGAAACACATGATTGTGAATTTTCAACATATAGCCTAATATAATTTAATACAAGTTCTAATAAATTGTGATGTCAACAAAAATATTTTAATATCCAAAGAAACTACTAAAATATATTATAAAAGATGTGGCTAGAAATCTAATCAATAATAATTGAATATTAACAATACTCATTATTATACATTCATACATGTAGACAGTAAAAGAGAAACTGAGAAACCAAAGGAAGACAGGATAAGAAAAAAAATAAGAAACAACCTACAAGACAGCAGACCCTAAAACAACCATATCAACAAACATTAATTAAATGTGTTAAACTCCCTAATAAAAATAAATTGCTAGACTGCCTAAGGAAAGGAATATGCAACTATACACTGCCTATAGGAAATGAACTTACAATATATTCACACAGACAGGTAAAAATAATGAGCTATAAAATGTATATCATGCTCGGGAAAATACAGGCATGAGAGTCTGGCTGAAATGCTAAAAGCCCAAAAAACAAAATAAATTAAAACATCATTTATGTAAAAATAATACTCACTAATGATAAATGGTTAACATATTAGGAAGTTATAACAATTATAAATGTATTTGTATTTAATGTCAGAGATTTAAAATATATAGAGTGAACATTGACAATAAAATCACAATGAATGACATTAACTTCCCTCTCTTAGCAACTGATATAGTAACTTGACATAATTTCAGTATGGACAATAGAATGATACAATCAATCACAGCCCCTAATTAACATTTATGGAACACCAAACTCCCGAACTACGGACTTTACAAATTGACATTGTCTTCAAGTACACACGGCCCTAGCACTGGACAGAATATATGCCAGTCATGAAGCAAGTCTCAGTATATTAAAGAATACACCAGAGAGAAAGAGCTCTAAACACAAAATAATAATAATTTAGATATCAGCAAAATAAAACAATTCTGAAATCAGAAATACATTCTGATTTCTAAATAAATTATCTGTCAAAGAAAAACATCAAAATTATTTTGAACAATGATAATAAAGACAGCACATATCAAATTATTCTTCCCTGGTGGCTCAGAGGTTAAAGCGTCTGCTTCCAATGCGGGAGACCCGGGTTTGATCCCTGGGTCGGGAAGATCCCCTGGAGAAGGAAACAGTAACCCACTCCAGTATTCTTGCCTGGAGAATCCCATGGACGGAGAAGCCTGGTAGGCTACAGTCCACGGGGTCGCAAAGAGTCGGACACGACTGAGCGACGGAACGGAACGGATTAAAGCAACACTTGGATAAAATTTCAATGTTCAGATTAGATATTTATGTTCTTTTACATTTAAGGAAAAGTTTAAAAATCAGTGATCTTTGTCCCTAGAACATGAAGCTAGAGATAACATGAAGAGTAAGTCAATCACAATGCAGGCAGCAGAAATAAAATGCAGACTTAATCAAATAAGACAAATATGCTGCTTAAAAATGTGAGGCGATGGATAAAAATGTAGCTTTGTTATTTAAAATAAAACAGAGAAAATAATCACTAAAAATTTCAAGAAGAAAGACAAGATCTAACTACACATTTGATAAGAAATGAATAACAAGATTGAACACAGAACAAAATAAAAGCCTCCAGTTGCAATGACTTTAAAAAGAAGTTCACAATAAATTTAATGAAAAATGTGCAGAACTTGAACTCCAAAACCTGCAAAACATTGCCAAGGAAATTTAAAGAAGATCTTAACAAATGGAGAAATACAGGTTGAGGAATTTGCATTACTTAAATTTCAATACTTATACTATAAAGCAATGTTAAATGAGGGTATTGACAAAAGAGTAGACATTAAAATCAATAGAACACAGTAATGCATGTAAAATAGACTGTTGGTTCGAAATCTGGGAAGCTTCCCAGGTGAAATATGAAGCTGATCCTTGTGCATGAGGAGCGGTGAGAAATCAAAGAAAAAGGCAGATTACTCCAGATTGGAGGGTGGTAGTTTTAATAAGCAAAGGAACTGGCATACAAGCTTGTCTTGGGAGGCCAGAAAATGAGTCAATCTCTTCACCTCCACCTATCTCCCTGAAGAGTAAGAGTTTATACAAAAGCCTTAATTGGGTTTACTCCTGCATACCAATCGATAATCTCAGCAACACACTCAGAGAAGGAAATGGCAACCCACTCCAATACCCTTGTCTGCAGAATCCCAAAGGATAGAAGAGCCTGGTGGGCTACAGTCCATGAGGTCACACACGACATAGCAACTGAACAACAACACTCTGATCTCTCAAGACTGCTTCCTGGAAAAGGGCTCCCACTGTGGGAAAAGTGGGCAGAACACATATTCCAAGGACAGGTTAGGGGGTGATGTGCTTCTAATTGCACGGGTCTAATTTTGTGTCAAGTGTTTGTCACATCCTCTCCATGACCTTTCCCAATATAGACCCACATTTACATGGTCAGCTGATTTTTAATACAGGTGCCAAGATAAACAAATGAAGAAAAATAATACTCTTTTCAGTAAATGATGCTGAAACAACTGAATATTCATATATATTTTTCTACTTCATAAAATACACAATTATATGGAACTCAAAATGGAACATAACTTACATGAAAGAGCTGAAATCACAAAACTTCTAGAAAAAGTTGTCGAAAGTTTGACTGGTCATTTTTTGTGATAGGCTAGATTAGACACTAGATTCAAGAATTAAAGCCTCTCATCCTTTGCTTAATCTGGGAAGTGTTAACTGACTAGAGTTTATTTCTCTTTAAGTTTCTTTGTATCTGCTGGCCTTTACCAGTTTTAAAGGAAAGTACAATATTTCAAAATTAATCCAATGATTTCTTATTATAATACAGGGAATAAAAATATTTTACATCTTATTGGGGGTGGGAGGAGAAGGGGATGACAGAGAATGAGATGGCTGGATAGCATCACCAACTCGATGAACATGAGTTTAAGTGAACTCCGGGAGTTGGTGATGGACAGGGAGGCCTGGCATGCTGTGATTCATGGGGTCGCAAAGAGTCGGTCACAACTGAGTGACTGAACTGAACTGAACTGATAAACAAATCAAAGATGATCTTCCCAAATCCATTTGAATTTATGGATTTGAATTTATTAATGAATTTCTTAACACATGCATGCTGTGTGCTAAGTCACTTTAGTCATGTCTCTTGGCGACCCCATGGACGTTAACCCACCATGTTCCTCTATCCATGGGATTCTCCAAGCAAGAATACTCGAATGGGTTGCCATGCTCTCCTCCAGGGGATCTTCCTGATCCAGGGATTGAACCTTTATCTCCTGCATCAGAAGGACAGTTCTTTACCACTAGCACCACCTGGGAAGCTTGAATTTATAAATACTTTTCCCTGGTAGCTTTGATAGTAAAGCGTCTGCCTACAATGAGGGAGACCCGGGTTCGATCCCTGGGTTGGGAAGAGCCCCTGGAGAAGGAAGTGGCAACCCACTCCAGTATTCACGCCTGGAAAATCCCATGGACCGAGGAGCCTGGTGGGCTACAGTCCATGGGGTCACAAAGAGTCGGACACAACTGAGAAACTTCTCTTCACTTCTTCACTTCACTTTCTTTAAATTATTAAGGGAGGAATATTAGAAAGTGGTCAAAAGAAAACAAGAGTTGAACTGTTTCTCCCACTAACATATTGAAATGATAGAGTTACAATAAATTTTATGTTTCAGTGTGTTTACAATAAGAGAATATAAAAAAACAAAAACATTTCTTGCTTCATAACAAATTAGAGATAATGTGAAAAAGCTGTAAGTTTTTCTTTTGTTTGTTTTATTCCCTACAGCTTATTTGTAAGTGGTAGTGATGCTAAAAAAAAAAATAAAGTTCGCTTCAGAATATCAGAACAATTATTCCCTTGACTGTGCTTGCAGTAGCATTCATGGATTTCCTTAAAAACAAAAAGCAAGCAAGAAACAACTATGAAAACCATGGAAAATAACATCTTTTAAAATCTTTGGTTCAAAACAGTGCTCTGTTAGTGTGCATAGCTCAGTCACAAGATACTTTGTGATTATAATAGCAGTGAGAGAAGATTTAAAATGTGAACAGTACTCTGTCCTTTGCCCCAAGGGAATCTCCTCCCTGTAAAGTGAAAATGGGATGTGGGAATTGGGTTTTGTTGCCAGAATTTCAGGCACTCTCTGAGATGCTTCTTTTTTAGGAGCAGTACAATTAATTTCTACCTGCAGAGAGAGGCCTTTCATCTTCTGCAGCAGGAAATCTAAATTCTCACCCGTGTTCTTCCCAGTATAAAATGTGTAAAGTTGGACCATCTCCTCAATCATGTGTGTTGGTTGCCCTAAACCATAAAAATGCAAAAGGACTCCTGTCTTACTAGACTCACAGGGCTGTTTCAAGGAGAAAGAAGTGTACTTGATATGTGCATTTTAACACCTTAAAGTACAAAATATTAGTGAGGAATTTAAGTGTTACAGATGTCTTTTATCACTCCCTACCTCATATTTTTGCTTCAAATGTTTATCAGATGAGTTATAAGGGCCTGCAGACAAGATCTCAAACAAAGCTAACAGACGTCCACAAGTGACAAAGTAAATCATTCCACTTGTAGAAAATCTGGACAAAGACATAGATGTATATTTTGTTCTGAAGTCATCATGATATATAGCAGGGCCCCATGAGGCTCCAGGCACAAAGCTCTTCTGTGTCCCTCATTCCTATGATTATAGGAAACAGCCTTAATTCAGTCTTCATGACCTTCCCTGAATTCCAAAGAAGAGATTCAATCAGTTGTTAATTAGGAAAGGGAGAGGATAAGAGATGCTGCTGCTACTGCTGTTGCTGCTGCTGCTAAGTCACTTCAGTCGTGTCCGACTCTGTGTGACCCCATAGACGGCAGCCTACCAGGCTCCCCTGTCCCTGGGATTCTCCAGGCAAGAACACTGGAGTGGGTTGCCATTTCCTTCTCCAATGTGTGAAAGTGAAGTCGCTCAGTCATGTCCGACTCATAGCGATCTCATGGACTGCAGCCTACCAAGCTCCTCCATCCATGGGATTTTCTAGGCAAGAGTACTGGAGTGGCTTGCAAGGGGGGAATAAATAATCAAAAGCAGCCTTGGGATAAGGTCATGGTTCCCCATCAACAGACACATGCAACTATATCTTTGCACTGTTTTGCAGATACTGAAATTGCCTCTGCTGCTGCTAAGTCACTTCAGTCGTGTCCAACTCTGTGTGACCCCATAGACGGCAGCCCACCAGGAGAATCCCTGGGATTCTCCAAGCAAGAACACTGGAGTGGGTTGCCATTTTCTTCTCCAATGCATGAAAGAGAAAAGTGAAAGTGAAGGCACTCAGTCATGTCTGACTCTTCACAACCACATGGACTGCAGCCTACCCGGCTTCTCTGCCTATGGGATTTTTCAGGCAAGAATGCTGGAGTGGGTTGCCATTGCTTTCTCCAAAATCCCCTCTAGGTGGGAGAAATTAACAGTTAACAAGGGTATGGGTATGTTGTCCACCTGAGAGTGGATGATGCTGACTCCTAGTTACCTCACCACCAATCAATCAGAAGACTCTCCACAGGCCGACCATGCCCTCTGTGAACCATTACTATAAAGCTTTCCAATACCCTCCCCAAGTGAGTACATACAGTTTTTTTGAGACAAGAGCCCACTCTTCCCCGCTTTTCCTGGCAAAGTAATAAAGCTATCCTTTTCTATGTCACCCAAAATTCTGTCTCTGAAATTCCATTTGGCACTGGTGTACAGAGAAGCCGAGCTTTTGTCATTGTTCAATCATGTCCTTCCAAACTTAGAAATCAAGGGAATCTGTTCTCATCACAAGGAAGTGACATATATTCTATTTCTTTAATTTTGTATCTATATGAAATGATGGTTGTTTACTAAACCAATTGTGGTCATCATTTCATAATGTATTTAAGTCAAATCATAACAGTGTACACCTTATAGAAAACTGTCAATTTTATCCCAACTCAACTGGGGAAGGGGAAAAATAGAGAATCTTTAAATTTATTATGAAAATTAAAAAAAGGAATCCCTGTCTTTCAACCTTCTCTTCTAATGCATAGTACTATAATATGACCCTATTACTAAAACTGGAATCAATAGTTATTCATGTATAAAATTTCATCTGAAAGACATGTCTTCCCATGTTCAAAATCTGTACTACTTCTGGGAAGTTTCCACTAACTACTGAGAAATGAAATATTTCCTGCCATTATCAATAAACAAGAATGTCACAATCAGCAATTCAGTGTGAGGTGGTGAGCCCTAAGGGTACTTAGGAAGGAGAGGAATACCAGCCATCAGGAGAAGAATACTGTAGCCACTCCCTATGATGAGCCCCAAGGGGCTCAGGTTGTGTAAAACACAAGATACTGGCCCAGGATAGTTGAGATATATAGGAAAGGAATGATTTCAGTGAGCCCAGACTCTTGCATCTTCCACACATAGAAAAGCACTAAATTCCTTAACTTGGGATATCTGGTTTTCTTTAGTTAGCAATAATCTTTTGATGTTCAGGCTACCTGCCCTTTGTTACAAAACTTCTATATAATTTGACTTCTCACCATGCCTCCTCAGAGCAGTTCTGTCTGGGTTACTTGAGGTGTTATCTCCCAGTCTTGACGTCCTAAAAATTCTAACCGATCAAACATAATTCTCAACTTTAAGGTTGTGACTATTTTTTAAGTCGACACTAGCTCACCCTGTTTTATTTTAGGTTTCTGTCCTGAAATTTTATGGTACTTAAGTCTCTTGTTTTCTTGTTTTGCTATTTAAATGTCTTTCATATACACATATAACACACACACACACACACACACTGAAACACACCCAGAGTGCTTTTGTGAGTCTGTAGTGAAGGAGCAGGGGATATTTTTATTCTAATAATAAGTGCTTTTTCTAAAGCTATCAAACTGCATTGTGAACCAAAATTCTGGATGCATTTTAGAATCCTAGTTCCCAGGATTATAGGTAATGGCATTTCATGACTACAGAAATCAAAACTTGGAAAGCTGATGTGACTTGCAAATTTGCAAAGATATTTCAACATCAGAACCAGGATTCCAGATAGATCCATTTAATTTCAAAACGCATTTCTTATAAACCTTATTGCTGTCTGGCCCATTTTCTCAACTTAATTTTTTATCATCAGTGCCCTCAATGGTTTCTGCACGGTTTTGATTCTTGGTAGGTTATACATAGTAGTACTTACAATGGAATCTCAGTAAATACTTGCAGAGTGATGCTTGTCTACATTTTTTTTTTTTTTTGCAAGGATCCTGAAGACAATTAAAAAGAAATCCAACTAATATCCAGACTGCAGATTATCAGGGATATGTGGACACTTACACTACCCTTTTTCTATGATGAGTTCAAATAGAAAGAATACTAAATCTGGGAGTAAATACTACAAAAAAATAACTGAACAAGCTTGTCTAGATATAGAACATATTTTAGAGACAATCCCTGACTGATTTGGTACCATCTGATTTCAAACTTTGAAGTGTTTGGCTAGTTTAAGACAAAATTTAGGATTACAAGAAAATGCATATCCATTGACATTTTCCAGCAGTCTTCCTGGCATTAGATGAGTTGGATGATTAAAACCATCTTTCCACTAACAACACAGATGGGAATTATAGCTGATGAAAAGTGTAGAGACTGCCAAAAAGAGAAGGCCAATAGGCTATATCCAAGAAAACCCAGAGTATGGCATTACCATGGTGTATTTACAAATTCGACATAGGCAGACATTTTTGTGCTTTTCTCATGAATCTATTCCATGTTCCTTAAATAGCACCTGGAATAACTACATTACTGAATTTACTGGATTCATAAATAACCACTGAAAACAGTTCCTTCTTTGAGAAAAAAAAAATCTCATTAACCAAGTTCAATTTTATTAGATTTAAAAACAAACAAACAAACAAAAATTGTAAGCAACCCAGGGTCCAGAAAATATGTCTGCAGATACAGTGAAATCTTTCCCTCTAGATGGCCCTACACTAGATCCCAATATTTTTGTAAAGGTGACTTTCTGTGTACAGTAATCAGAATCATGGACAGATACATTATATCAATTATTTAATGGTTTTAAGCCAAAATGGCATAATATACTCAATTCCACAAAATACATGGACTAAATTATTGAATGAAATATTGAACATCCATCAACTACAGTGTTCTTTCTCTCTAGGCAATGTTTTAAAATATATTCCCTTTCATGATTCTGCTCCTGTATAAATCCACATCAGACCAATATTCTCTTGTAATTGAGTCAATGTCATTTTTAGAAAAGTTAATACATTTTGTCAGCTCAAGTCTTGCATGGTTTAAAGTATATTTAATTGAATTTGTTAAGCAATTAAATTTTTTTCATTATTTAATACAACCCCCTTATTGTTCCAGTATACAAACTATTATTCTGGTTGTTATTTTATTTTCCAAATAATAGAATTGAAAAGAATGAAAAACCAAACAGAATGCAGTGATCACATATCAGAAATTAATTGATAAATGGTTATTGAATGTATGGGGTACATATTAAAATTTAGAGAAATGGAAAAAATTACATTAAAGTATGCAGCAAATATGCATAACTATTATGACAAAATAAAACTCAAAGAAAATAGTTTTAAAATAGTATTTAATTTTTATAATGGAATGCAGTATAGTATTTGCTAAACTTTGCTATGTTGAAAGTGAAAAAGTGAAAGTATTAGTTGCTCAGTCATGTCTGACTCTTTGCAACCACATGGACTGCAGCCCGCCAATCTCCTCTGTCCATGGAATTCTCCAGGCAAGAATACTGGAGTGGGTTTCCATTCCCATCTCCAGGGGATCTTCCCAACCCAAGGATCTCTGGGTCTCCTGTGTTACAGGCAGATTCTTTATGTCTGATCCACCAAGGAAACCTGAAACTTCACTATAATGGAGAAGAATCCTCTAATCACAGTAGTTTGAAATGAGTATTTAATTAATTATCACATGCACAGTATGTAGCTGTGGGTTGGCTACAGCTTTGCTATGGGCAATTCCTGGCTAAGATTGTTTCAGGTTGCAGCGCTGCTCTATTTTGGGTATAACTGACATGTCTCTTTATTTTGGAACATAGAAAAAGAATAATATCTGTATAGTACATGAATATTCTGTAGACAAATAGAAGCGTAAGAGCTGGTATAAACATAATATCCACATCTTGTGTGGCCACTGCAGAACTATGTTTGCTCACATTGCAAGTGACTGAATTTATATATATCCATGATCAGATTTATGGAGGTTTATTAGTAATGTGTTTCTTTGTTAGTGATTCTCTGTTATTGTTCCCAGTTTTGTATAAATGTAAGTTGTATGCAATTATTTTGGATAAATAATTTTATCCAATATCCATTTGAATATTTGGATAAAATATATCCATAAAAATATCCATTTTATCCAAATGCTTAGAAAAAAATTGGTTTATTTATGGCTAATATTTTGTTAAAAACCAAGTATCATTTTTTTAAATGTCGGTGAAAAGGTAGTTGCTAGGAGTCAAAACCGTAGAATTGAGTCAGACATCTTCTACATATTGGGAGGAGTGAAGAATGGTCCTGATTTCTTTACCTTTCTGTTCTAATGTGAATACTCAGTTGAGAGTATCCTTATTGCTATGCTGTATAATTCTTAAATTATGTGACTCTTACTAACTTAGAAATACATCTATGTACTGAAATACAAAAGCAACTTCCAGAAATCAAAAAATCTGTCTCTGGTTTAACATCTATTTTTGGTTTAGGGAGTAAGATATTAGTGTCTAACTATAATCACAAATAGATTTATATGTAAAGAAAAGAAAAAAACTGGATGCTTAGAGATTTTTCATTTTCATTCATAAATAATCATCATGTGGGTCAAAGCTCTTCTTACCTCACAAAGTTTATCTTCGAGAATTTCACTTCTTAGACCAAAAATAGTCACTCCATTTTGTGCTATGATTTAACCCAACAGACCTCTTGTTGTTTAGTCACTCAATCATGTCCCACTGTTTGTAACTCTGTGGACTGCAGCATGCCAGTCTTCCCTGTCCTTCACCATCTCCGGTAATTTGCTCAAACTCATGTCCATTGATCCAGTAATGCCATCTGGACATCTATTGACATCTCAGACCTCTATTGATGGAAATCTGAATATTTTCACATTTATTGCTATTCACTGTATTGCTGTAGTGACTAGCCATGTGCCCTCATTTTGTACAATGCATTTAGTAAGAAATTTTAGAGTTGGAGTTTCTAGGTCAGGTGGTAAATGTGCAAGATTTGACCAATTGTCCCTCCATTATGTGTTTTGCATCTTTATTAGCAGTGAATTAAAGAAATTATTGCCTCAAGTTCCTCTCAGGACATGCTATGTTTAGAATTTTATGACTATAAATAAAAAATAATGTCCTAATTTTTAAAAATCTTCTGATTAGAAGAAAGAATGAATATCTTTTCATAAGGTTAAGAATTACTTCCATGACATTTTCTCTCAAGTTTTGGTGTATATCTTTAGTCTCTTTTTGAAATTTATTTATTTTAACTGGAGGCTAATTACTTTACAATATTGAAGTGGTTTTTGCCATATGTTGACATGAATAGCCATGGGTGTACATGCGTTCCCCATCCTGACTCCCCCAACCACATCCCTCCCCATTATCTTTAGTCTGCCAACAATGCAGGAGACTCAGGAGACATGTGTCCCTGGGTCAGGAAGACCCCCCGGATGAGGAAATGGCAACCCACTCCAGTATTCTTGCCTGGAGAATCCCATGGATGGAGGAGCCTGGTGGGTTACAGTCCATGTGGTTGCAGAGTTGGACACAGCTGAGCACGCACTCACACACACACACACACACACACAGACACTTTTAACAGGATTGTTGGACTTTTTGTACTCCATTGTTTAGAAGCCCTTTACATATCAATACCTTTTGTAATATATTATTTTGGACATACTTTGTTATAGAATCTGAATCTGTGTTGGACCTGGGATACAGTTTGTAGGACTGAAATTTGGTTTAGTCCTTTCATGTAGATGCAGTTCTGAATTCAGCTAATAACATTTTGCCACTGGAACTGTAATAAATGATTAACCATCAATATCTTCTTGGTGCCTTTGTCATCATGTGCCTCCTCCAAACCCATATGAATTTCTAGATCTTCCAGCTTCCCACTTTCCTGTCAGCAACTCTCGTCTTCCACGTCCTCCCCAGAGCACACTCAGGCCTGTGCTGCTTCTTTCTTTCTGAGAACAGGGGCAGCATCTCTGAAGTACACAGCCATTCCCTTTCTTTTTACTTATTTTTTTAACAAAAGACACATTTATACCTCTCATCACTTAGGAAACTCCAGCAGTATTGGCTCTGTCACAAACAGGGTAGACACCAAATATATACTTAGTATATATCACAATAAACCTATCAGAAATGCTAAGTCCACAATGTGAATTCGTGGTAGGAACCTTGTTAAAATATTCCCATTGACGAATCTGGCAGAAATAAGTTTATATACCTCCAACTGGATATGAATATACAATTTTCACTTAAGAGGAAACATTTTGTTCATTCTTGTAAGAGAATGAATAAAATAATTTTCCCTACCCTTGAACGGGAGAGAAAAGCCATTCTAAGGACTGGGCCCTCCTTGTGTGGAAGGAGAGTGTGACAAATTGAAGATTATATGCTCTCCAGAGGGCTGCATTAATATGTTCACTCAATCTCACACAGACACTTTTCTTGTAAGATGACTGACATGTCTCTCAATGGGGTTTATGTTCTCTCCTTAGAAGCTGGGCTTTGACTAACAGATATCTCAGAAGCTATACTACATGATTTCCAATACTAAGTCTCAACAAGGAGGGGGTTTCTGCCTCTCACTTTTATCCTGAATAAATACTGGGTTGTGTGCCCATATGGAGGGGGCACTGAGGAATAAGTGACATTAACAGCTACCAACTCCAGCATTTTTGAGATGCCATCTCATACTATAGGCAGTGTCTGGGCTCAGCAGATTTAGATTTTAATCCTATTCACGTTACGGGTACAGAAACTCTGAAATCTGTAGACTGAATAGTCAATGGTGAAAAGAGAAGGTTTGCTT